>NC_058521.1:382464912-383064912 GCF_904849725.1 Hordeum vulgare subsp. vulgare
AGAGTATGGCACATGCAAATTTACTTGGGACGACAGGTGAATACCACATATAGGTATGTATGGTGGACTCATATGGAACAACATTGGGTTTATGGAAATGGATGCACAAGCATTATTCCCGCTTAGTACAAGTGTAGGCTAGCAAGAGACTGGAAAGCGACCAACTAGAGAGCGACAAAAATCATAAACATGCTTTGAGATTAACCAACATTAAATGCAAGCATGAGTAGGATATAAATAACTATGAACATAAATATCATAGAGGCTATGTTGGTTTTGTTTCAACTACATGCGTGAACATGTGCCAAGTCAAGCCACTCGAATCATTCGGAGGAGGATACCATTCTATCATACTACATTGCAACCATTTTAATATATATGTTGGCACTCAAGACAAACCATTATTCACTCCTAGCTAATTAAGCATGGCATAAGCAACTATAATCTCTAATTGTCATTGCAAACATGTTCAATCCATAACGAGCTGAATCCAGAATGATGAGCTAATCATATTTACAAAAACAAAATAGGTTGAGTTCATACCAGCTTTTCAACATCTTGTCACTTCATCATATATCGTCATTATTGCCTTTCACTTGCACGGCCGAATGGTGCGAAAATAATAATAAGAGTGCACGTGCATTGGACTAAGCTAGAATCTGCAGGTAATAACTCAAAGGAGAAGACAAGGTAATATGGACTCTCGGATGGACAAATGATAATGAATATGAGAGCCACTCAGCATGTCATCATGGTCTTGTCCTTTTGACCCAAAGAAGAAAGAAAAACTATTTACATGGGGGAGCCCCCAACAAGCAAAAGAAGAACGAAAAATCATTTTGGGTTTTCTTTGAACACTACAACTATTTTCTTTGGTTTTATCAAGGTTAATGAAACAGAAAAAGAAGAAAACAAAAAGAAGAAATAAACTACCATGGATAGTACAACGAAAAACTATGAACACCGACATTTGGAATGAGTGTGTGAACATGAATGTAATATCGGTGAGAAATATGTACTCCCCCAAGCTTAGGATTTTGACCTAAGTTAGTCTAAGGTCATGGCTGGCCCGTATAATATCCAAAGTCATAGTTGGGGTTGTACAGGGTTGCCGCGTGAACAGCTTCAGCATGGTGACGATCCACCTTTGCATCTCTCTCATACTCGTCTGCCTCCTCTATGTTTATAAAGTACCTCTGTTTTTCCTGAAAGTTAAAGAAGGCAGGAGCAGGAAGGGTAATATCGACAACATGTTGTCTATCAAAAAAATAGTCGGTATAGGAGGTGTTATTCATTTTTCTTGAGGAACTAGTAGTGCACCATAGCCTCATAATCAAGAAAAGCAGGTGGTATCTCAATATCATCCTCCTTTATAGGTACCCCAAGGTAATTGGCTACACGGGTGGCATAAATTCCACCAAAGAAATCTCCATCCTTAGCATTTTTTGTAGCCTCCCAGCAATAATAGCTCCTAAGTTATACCGTCTATCACCCATGACTGCACTCTTAAGGATATTAAGGTCAGGTATGCAAAGGTGGCTATGCTCATGTTTACCATTAATACATCTACCTATGAAGAGAGCAAGATAATGTAAGGCAGGAAAGTGAATGTTCCCTACGGTAGCATATGTAATATTCCTAGTTTCTCCCATGGTGATGCTAGCAAGAAAATCATTATATTCAACTTTGTGAGGACCACTAAAGCTACCCCAATGTGGAATTTTGCATGCACGGTTAAAATCTTCTAGGTCCATAGTATAAGATTCATCATAGAGATTAAATATAACGGAATATGTATTGCGCCTAAATGAAAATTCAAACCTCCGCACGAAAGAATCAGTGGGTTGATGATATTGCTTGCATTGGTTTGAAACAAAATCTTCAAGGCCACCATTTCGTATATACGCGTAAAATTCTTCCTGGAATCCGGCGTAGACCATGAATGATTCCGACGACCATTCACAAGGCCGCACTTGAGCTTCCCTTGGGTGTTCAGGGTGGGGCTCACGTATCGCGAGTCTTGGGGTCTTCTTGTGAGTGGAACCACCTTGGTATATTTTCCTTAACATTTTACTTTTTCTGAAAAATTAAGTTGAAATTGTTAGTGACTCCAAATAAAAATGAACAAACTCGATTAAAACTTATAGCAACTACTCTCACAAGTGCCTAGAGGCTATATCATGCATCAAAACTACTTAGGACCCTATAAATTTGACATGCAAGCTCAAGAACAAGGTCACCACAGCAGCAAGATTTTGCAATATATAAAGCACTAGAACAAAAAACTAATTTGATCATTGGAGGAATTACATACCGATGATCAATCCCCTAAAATAGTTCTGCAACTGGAGCTTTGAGCAAAGAGATTGAAAATGGCAGCAAGATGAGCTAGAACACGGGTTTGAGCAATGGTGGGATTTTTTCTGGAAGAAGAAGGAGAGGATGGGTACTGGAATAAGTGAAGGGGCCCCACGTGGGGCCCACAAGCCAAGGGGCGCGCCCAGGGGGGTGGTCGCGCCCTGCAAGCTTGTGACACACTCGTGCAACCCCCAGATGTGTTCTTAGTACCAGAAATTCTTAAATATTCCAAAAAATCATACTAAATTTTCACGGGGTTCTGAGAACTTTTATTTTTCAGGATATTTAATATTGCACAGATAAAACAGAAAATAGGGAAATAATAACTGTTTTACTAAAATAAAACTAAGGAACAAAAAACAAAGGTTGGGTACAGAAGGTTGTGCTTTCTAAATTCATCCATCTCATGCCTGTAAAAAAAGAATCCATCAATAAGGTTGAACAAGTCGTATTGAAAAAAAAATCAAATGACATGGAACCAGAGAACTTTCGAATAACACTAGGTTACCTCAATGGGGATCAGCATGTCCCCAACAATAAGTATATCATATTTATTTTTGACTGTAGGAAGAGGGAATTCAAAGTCTCTAATAGTGAACGTTGGAATTTTTCCAATGGAGTTGATGCTATGGACTTGAGATTGCTTCTTTGGAAAGTTTACCGTATGCTCATTACCATTGACATGAAAAGTGACATTGCCCTTGTTGCAATCAATGACAACCCCTGTAGTATTCAAAAAGGGTCTACCAAGGATGATCGACAAACTTTCATCCTCGGGAATATCAAGAATAACAAAGTCTGTTAAGATAGTAACATTTGCAACCGGATCAAGCACATCCTCACAAATGCCGATAGGTAAATCAGTTTATTTATCAGTCATTTGAAGAGAGATTTCAGTAGGTGTCAATTTATTCAAGTCAAGTCTAGGATATAAAGAAAATGGCATAACACTAACACCATCTCCAAGGTCACATAAGGCAGTTCTAACATAATTTCCTTTAATGGAGCATGGTATAGTAGGTACTCCGGGATCTCCTAATTTCTTTGGTATTCCACCCTTAAAAGTGTAATTAGCAAGCATGGTGGAGAACTCAGCTTCCGGTATCTTTATTTTATTAGTAACAATATCTTTCATGTACTTAGCATAGGGAGACATTTTAGAATATCTGTTAAGCGCATACGGAAGAAAACAGGTCTCAACATTTCAGCAAAGCGCTCAAAATCCTCATCATCCTTTTTCTTGGATGGTTTAGGAGGAAAGCTCATGGGTTTCTCTACCCATGGTTCTATTTCTCTACCATGCTTCCTAGCAACAAAATAACTTTTATCATATCTCTTATTCTTAGGTTGTGGGTTATCAAGATCAACAGCAGGTTCAATCTCCACATCCTTGTCATTACTAGGTTGAGCATCGACATGAACATCATGATTAATATTATCACTAGGTTCATCTTCATTATCACATTCTGTCTCAGCATCAGATATAGAGATATCATTTGGGTTTTCATGTGACTCTATATGAGGTTCACTAGCAACATGCAAAGTCCTATCATCATTCTTTTTCTTTTTATTAGAAGGCCAGGTACATCCGTATTAATTCTTTGAGATTTTTTCTCAATTCTCCTAGGATGGACCTCAGGATACAAGGGTTCCTGAGTTATTCTACCACCTCTAGTCATAACTCTAACAACATGATCATTGTTTTTAGTAATCATCTCATTGAGAAAATCACTTTGTGCCTTAAGTACCTGTTCTACTTGAGTAGTTACCATGGAAGCATGTTTATTAATAAGCCTAAGGTCATTAACAGTTCTACTCATATATTCACCCAAGCAATCAAGCATGTAAGCATTATGTTTCAATTGTCTACTAACATAAGCATTGAAATTTTCTTGTTTAGCAACAAAGTTATCAAATTCATCCAAGCATTGGCTAGCAGACTTGTTATAAGTAATATCACCTTCATCAAATCTACAAAGAGAATTTATATTTACTACTAGTGTCGGGTTATCAAGACCATGTATTTCTTCAATAGGTGGTAGATTATTAACATCTTCAGCTTTAATACCTTTTTCTTTCATAGATTTCTTTGCCTCTTGCATATCTTCAGGACCGAGGAATAGAATACCTCTTTTCTTCGGAGTTGGTTTTGGAGGTGGTTCGGGAATAATCCAATCGTTATCTTGCTCAATATATTATTCAATAGTAATTAAACTTGTTCAACAGTTCGTTCCCCGAAAACACAACAAACACAACTATCTAGGTGGTCCCTAGAAGCATCGATTAGTCCATTATAAAAGATATCAAGTATTTCATTTTTCTAGAGAGGGTGATCAAGCAAAGCATTAAGTAACTGGAGAATCCTCCCCCAAGCTTGTGGGAGACTCTCTTCTTCAATTTGCACAAAGTTAAATATTTCCTGCAAGGTAGCTTGTTTCTTATGGACAGGAAAATATTTTTCAAAGAAGTAGTAAATCATATCCTGGGGGCTACGCACACAATGAGGAGCAAGAGAACTGAACCACATCTTAGCATCACCCTTTAATGAGAACGGAAATAGCTTAAGAATATAGTAGTAACAATTTTTTTTCTCATAAGTAAATAGGGTGGCTATATCATTCAATTTAGTAAGATGTGCCACAATAGTTTCAGATTCATAACCTTGAAAAGGATCAGATTCAACCAAAGTAATTAACTCAGGATTGACACATAATTCACAATCCTTATTAGTAATACACATAGGTGAAGTAGCAAACTTGGGATCATATTGCATTCTAGCATTCAAAGATTTTTCCTTCCACTTGCATAGCAATTTCTTAAGATCATCTATATCCTTACAAGGAAGAAAGTCCCTAGCTACTTCTCCTTCCATAAGATAACCCTCAGGTATATTAGGCAATTCATATCTAGGAGAGCTAGGTCTGGCAGGTGAATCATAGTGTTCAGTTTCATGAGATTCAACAATATTATCAATTTCAACATTCACTCTAGCAATTTGTTCATCAAGAAATTCACCAAGTGTCATAGTAGTATGAAGCAAAGTATCATCGTAAGCGTCATGTGTATCAGAAGTAGCATCATCAATTACTTCCAACATATCAGATTTAGTAGCAGATGGTGGTGTCGCAAATTTACTCATAACAGATGGTGAATCGAGTGCAGAGCTAGATGGCAGTTCCTTACCTGCCCTCGTAGTTGAGGGGTAAATCTTGGTTTTAGCATCTTTTAGATTCTTCATAGTGATCAAAAGATATAAATTCCAAGTGACTAAGAGAATATAGCTAGGCTCCTCGGCAACAACGCTAGAAAAAGGTCTTGATAACCCACAAGTATAGGGGATCGCAACAGTTTTCGAGGGTTGAGTATTCAACCCAAATTTATTGATTAGACACAAGGGGAGCCAAAGAATATTCTCGAGTATTAGCAGCTGAATTGTCAGTTCAACCACATGTGAAAAACTTAATATCTACAGCAAAGTTAGCAAAGTAGTATGGAAGTAGTGGCAACGGTCACAAACGTAACCGTAGCAGTATTGTAGTGATTGAAACAATAGCAACGGAAAAGTAACTTAGCGAAGACCAATATGTGGAAAGCTCGCAGGCAATGGATCAGTGATGGATAATTATGTCACATGGCATTCATCATGCAATAGTCATAACCTAGGGTGATACAGAACTAGCTCTAATTCATCAATGTAATGTAGGCATGTACTCCATATATAGTTATACGTGCTTATGGAAAAGAACTTGCATGACATCTTTTGTCCAACCCTCCCATGGCAGCGGGGTCCTAATGGAAACTAAGGGATATTAAGGCCTCCTTTTAATAGAGAATCGGACCAAAGCATTAGCACTTAGTGAATACATGAACTCCTCAAACTACGATAATCACCGGAAAGAATCCCAGTTATTGTCACCCTGGAGGATGCGGATCATAACTCGTAATAGGTGTCTATAACTTGCAAGATAGGATCAGGAACACATATATATTCATGAAAACATAATAGGTTCAGACCTAAAATCATGGCACTCGAGCGCTAGTGACAAGCATTAAGCATAGCAAAGTCATAGCAACATCATTCTCAGAACATAGTTGATACTAGGGATCAAACCCTAACAAAACTAACTCGATTACATGATAGATCTCATCCAACCCATCACCGTCTAGCAAGCCTATGATGGAATTACTCACGAACGATTGAAAGTATCATGAAACTGGCGATGAAGGATGGTTGATGATGGCGACGGCGTCGAAATCCCCTCTCCGGAGCCCAAATCAGACTCGAGGTGTGCCCTCCTAAAGAAGAACAGGAGGTGGTGGCGGCTCCGTATCGTAAAACGTGATAAAATCTTCTCCCTAATTTTTTTCCTCCGCAGATAGGAATATATAGGATTGGAAAATAGGTTTGTGGAGCTTCAGGGGCCCCACAAGCCAGGGGGCACGACCTAGGGGGGTCACGCCCTACACGCTTGTGGCCTGGGGTGTCCCCTCTCCGATAGATTCCTTCGCCAGTATTTTTATTAAATCCATAAATATTCTCCATAAATTTTTAGGCCAATCCAAGAACTTTTATTTCTGCACAAAAATAACACCAAGGCAATTCTGATGAAAACATCGCCAGTCTGGGTTAGTTCTATTCAAATCATGCAAATTAGAGTGCAAAACAAGGGCTAAAGAGTTTGGAAAAGTAGATATATTGGTGACGTATCACCCATTGGCATACTTGAAATGCCAAGGAAATGTCCATAGCTCCCTCTCAAATGATGTTCATACATTGTTGCCTTCCGTACCTTGTTTTGTGATTCCCGAGAGGTCCGTAGCTTGGTTTGCAATGTTATTTATATGTGTTTGCACCGTTTTCTCATGATTTATCCATTTATGCCATGTTAAAATTAATAAATTTGTGATTCTGTCCAGAAAGCTAAAAACCTATTAAATGCATGAGAAACTTGGCAAGTTAGCATTGTCGTGCTCCTTTCATTCCCACACTCAAACAATATGTTGTTCGAAGCATTGCACCTTGCCATGTGTTCATTGGATGTGTATTTTCCTTGGGTAGCAATGAGATTGAGAACGAGTGCGAGGATCATGCTCAATACATTCTTGAAGAGCAAGAGTTGTACCCGTCAGAAGAACCAATAGGCAAGATGATTGTGACTTTGATACCGTCTCAAATTTTGTTGTCCTTAGATGACCTGTTTCCATCGCTATTTTATCGCTGCCTACCTCCTACAAAATAAGCCTCCAAACATTGACATGAATGCCTCTAACCTCTCCACTACCTAGCAATGTTGATTGGCTAAGATAGCGCTTGCCCAACCATCTTACACTACAGGAATCAGCTTCTTTGCCGTGTGCCATCACAGACGGCAAAGAGGAAATCCCTGACGGCAAAGAGAATACCACAGACGACAAAGAATCTCACGGCCGACAAAATTTCTGCGTTAGCCTACAACGGCATCGTACCTTCTTTGCCGTCTGTCTCCCCAAAGCGAGCGGCAAAGAGCTTTCCCGTCAGCTTTTCATAGGAGCAGCCGGCAAAGTGCTCGAGACGGCAGCCAACAGGCGTTGCCTCCGTTAGGGGTTAACAGAGGCTTTGTCGTCTTCCTCCCCCTCTTCTTTGTCGTCTGCCTCCCCCCCTCTTCTTTGCCGTCTGCCTCCCCCTTCTTCTTTGCCGTCTGCCTCCTCCTCCTCCCCCCTCCACTCTTTGCCATCTGCCTCCTCCTCCCCCCTCCTCCGTGCCATCTTCTTTGCCGTCTGCCCACCCTGGAAGCAGACGGCAAATAGCCTATATAGACACCCTAGGATGCACAGCTGGGTGCCATGTGGCACCTTTGCTGTCTGCCAGCTGATGACACAGGTCTTTGCCATCAGCTGGAAGACGGCAAAGAGCCCATATAGTACCTGTTTTTTTGTTTTATATTATTTCACAACACACATATATATATATATATTGACAGCACATTTATAGAATTCACCACACATATATGATATATAGTTCACCACACATATACTAGCCAACACATATATATAATTCACCATGCATATATGATATACATATAAATCAATGTACATCCCCATAGATCGAAAGAACCAACATACAAAGTATTGCACTGTTTATCCATATATACATATACATATAGTTCGGCATTGTTCATCAACTCAAATGAAAACTAGATGATATACATATAAAGTTCATCCATCGACATTGTTCAACTCCATGAATGCCAGCTTCCATGCATGTAGTATATCCAATCTGCAAAAATGTGAATAAGAAAGTCAGAAGAAGAACAAAATATAATGTTTTTGAGCTAATTATGTCATTTTAGCAGAAAACAAGCTAAGTATATAATATTCATGAGCTAACCAAGGTTCTTATGCCATTTTGAGGTTATTATGGTATTTTGGAGCTAAATGGGCTAATTATGTCATTGTTGGGGAAATTAAAGCAAGGATAATATGAAAGAGGAGAAGAAAGAGGAGGAGGAGGAGAAGAAGAAGAAATCAAGAAGAAGGAGGAGGAGGAGAAGGACTAGAAGGTCCTTGGCCTTCGCCTCCTTCTGCTCCTCCTCCTCCTCCTCCTTCTCCTTCTTCTCTTCTTCTTCTTCTTCTTTCTTTTCATTTTTCCTATTTCCTCTCCTCTTCTCCTCTTCTTGGACCTAATTTGCTAACTATGTCTTTTTGGAGCTAAATGGGCTAATTATCTCATTTTAGAGGAAAACAAGCTAAGTATATAATATTAATGAGCTAACCAAGGTTCTTATGCCATTTTGAGGTTATTATGGCATTTTGGAGCTAAATGGGCTAATTATGTATTTTTGGAGCTAAATGGGCTAACTAAGTCATTGTTGGGGAAATTAAGGCAATGAGAATATGAAAGAGGAGAAGAGAAACTTACCGTAGTGGTCATCAAGGAGAAGAAACACCTGGAGAAGGGTCGTGCGATGCCGCTCGGGAGTTATTCTGCAGAATAGATATTTTGCAATGTCTCAGTTAGCACGATGACACTCAATTATTAATACTAGTTTATAATGAAACTCACCGTGCCAATCGAAGAGAAGACGGACATCGGCGGAGGGACTTGACCGCTCTTCTCGCACAGACCCTGAAGAGTGGGTCGTATTAGTTAGTAATGAAACATACATTACACACATGATTTGGCTAATGTGAAAAAAACTTACCACAAAAAGCTCGTACAGGTCCCATTGACCCGCCTCATGCTGGGACCTCTCCTCCTCAATCAATCATGCCGTGGTCTGGTCCCTCTCATCAAGAGCAGCCTGACTTGCCAATCTCTCTTTCTCAAGAGCAGCCTCAAGAGCAGCCTGGCTTGCCAATCTCTCTTTCTCAAGAGCAGCCTGGTTTGCCAATCTCTCTTTCTGAAGAGCAGCCTGAAACACCATTCCTCGTTACCACAATAATGATCTATGGTGACACACATAATGAAATGGATGAAAGTGTTCTTAGTCCGTACAACTAGCCTCGATGGCAAGTTCGACTGGCCGTGGACGACGCATTATCTCAGGACAGCTACTCGATTGGCGCACCTTGATCTTCGGGAGAGTGAGTGGACAACGTATTATCCCATCTCCAATGGCTATCGAGCCATGGGGCCTCCCGCCACCAGATATCATCACCAGCTCTAGATCCAAAGGTTCCTGGCTAGGGTTAAAGTCATCCCCTTTCGTAGCCTTCCCCGCATCCCTGTATGCCACGAGCTTCTGGTGGGATGATATGTTCGTGAAGTTATTGGGATCATCCAGGTCAGACTCAAAGAATGCCTTCGCCTTCTTGTACGAGGCAGTATGGGCCATGCCATAAAGGTCGTACAAGTGTGGCATCTCCGTCTTATTGTGATGCGCCTAAAAGAGAGGAACAAAATATTAGCATCAAGAATGAATTGCATGAATCATGAAGCAAATCACATACCCAGTTTCGTCCGAACTGAAGTAAGTTGGCGCTGCCTTGATGGTGTGGCACACCAACCATTTGGCTACGCCGATCCTTCGCATTCTCGTGGACGGCTCGCCAGCTGCCTGTGCACCACTCATCAACCAACGCCTCCCAACAATCCATCTTATCCGCACACCATCTCAGGGGTACCTGTAAGTTATTAGAAAGAATTTTCAGCGCTGCGCCTATGAATGAAATCAAGAAAACTACGTAGAAGGACTTAAGAATAGGTAATTACCTTCATGTGTTGATCCTTCTTCAGAAACTTTCCGCGGCAATCCTTCTTCTACTTCTTAATACCACGCTTGGCGTAGTAATCTCGAATAGCCTGTGGCCGAGCCTCGTGGCGCAAGTTCTATAGTAACCGCCTACACTCGGCCTCGAGAACCCTGGCCTCCTCCTCCTCATATCCATCCTCACACCTATACAAGATCTGCAATCAAACGTGAAAACACCGATTAGTACAATAATTAGCTATATTGTTAATTTTAGATTCTGCAAAAGGATAATTTACCCAAAAGCTCTTGATCACCATCTCGGCCCTCGTGTGGCACAAGACACCATCTATAATCTCCTCCAGCGGGGCCTGCGCAGCATGGTAGTGCTCCGAGGAAAATCCTAGTGTAGGAACCTGACCCTCACCAGGCAACGTGACAAACCCCGGGAAATTTGTCCGGCAAAGCACACCAAGGACGGAGTTCGGCCTGCGGACTCCAAGAGGGTGTACCCATCCCCTGCAGTATGATAAGGTCAACGCATTAGATATTTGAACAAACTTGAAGGCAAAAGCTAAAAAAAGAGTAAATGTACTTACCTATCTCCTTTAGGTTTAATCACCGGCCTCTGCTCGCGGGTAGCCGGTGCGACCGGGAGACGTGTACTACCACGCTTGTACACGGTGGCCCCGTCCACCTGCACATCTCCCTCACTATCCGTAAGCTCATCCCCGCCATCCCCGCCCCATGAGCCACCCGGACCCTCGGTCCAATCTGGCAACTCGGTACAATCCGGCCAGGTCTCCCATCCGGGCCTCTCCACGTCGGGTGAAGCCTCCGGAACCATAGTCTCGTGGGCCGAATGCACCTCGACCCGAGGCTGCTCCTGGACCGGAGTCTCATGGGACGAATGCCCGTCAACAACAGGCGCCTGGAACGGAGTCCCCGTAGCCTCCTCCGCAAACGGGTCGACCATAGTAGTCCTATGCTCGGGTGAATGAGCTGGTGGTGGTGGCGAGGACGGCTCAACAGTCCTCCTGGATCTTCCGCGGCCACCACCTATCCCTGTACCCTTCCCCTTCTTCCCTACCCGACCAACACCTCTCCAAGTGGGCAATGCCGCCGACGAAGAAGAACCAACAGGTGGTGTCGACAGACTGTCTACCAAGGCTCTACAGAGAGATAGGGGTGGAAGGGAAGTACCACCCCTCGTGCAGGGCGCCTGGGAAGAACCCGTCGAGCGATCTAGACCAGCGCCCACCATCTTTCCACACCTATTGACCTGCCATGATAAAGATTAAAAGAAATTAG
This sequence comes from Hordeum vulgare subsp. vulgare, assembly GCF_904849725.1. Taxonomy (NCBI): domain Eukaryota; kingdom Viridiplantae; phylum Streptophyta; class Magnoliopsida; order Poales; family Poaceae; genus Hordeum; species Hordeum vulgare. Next base: position 382,476,750 of record NC_058521.1, read on the forward strand.
TACAACATAAAAAAATTGAATAACTGACATGAATAATAATATGTACATGAATAATAAATATTAAAATATATATACTTTAAGTTGTGAATCTTACAAAGTAATAATCATCATCAATAAATGCATCATCATCATCACTATCATGCATGTCTTCATGAATGACGTGCTCGTCGGGTTCAACGGCGTGAAGTTGTGAAAGGCCTTCCTTTAATCGTTGAAGCATTGACAGGTCATCCGCATCAGTAACCTCTACGAGTTCCAGGTCTTCTAGTTCCGGCTCACGGCTAGAGTCGGATTCATTGTCGCTGTCTACTTCCATGTTCTTGGGTGAAGCACGGCGGTTCTTGAAACGTTTCTTGGAAAGACGTGTTTCTTGGAAGAATTCTCCATCATATGTGCCTGGGTTAATGTGAGGTTCATAATCCTGTTCATTTGGGAGAGGTGGTCTGACATGTGGCGGCACTTCATAAACAACATACCAACCTTCCAGATTCTTATCCGTTTTGCATGCCCACGGTAGATAGAAAACTTGGGTCGCCTGATGAGCCGTAATATAGACATCGGGAACATCTAAATGGGTGTTTGGATTGATTTTGACTAGTCCTATATGTTCATGAGTCCTTCTAGTCTTCTTCGGCTGGAACCAATAACATTTGAAGACTACGACGTTTGGTGGGTTTTCACCATAGAATTGAAGTTCATAAATTGCTTCAACTCTTCTATAATACTCGATAACACCTTCATCGATAGCAGAGACACCACAATTTGTAGATTTCCGGTCGGGCATAGATAACTCTTTGCCAAAGGTACGAAAGAGATACCCGTTGATGTTGTATTTCTGAAATGAACGGACCTTATAGTCAAAACCATTAGCGACTAGTCCCAATTCGGCGTCCATAGACTCTGAATTAGCCTACAAGTTTAATACGAAATGATTGTTGCATTAGCCGCAAGTTAGACCAAGAATGAAATGGTCCATTATTGATAATTACCGGTTGTTTGAACCAATAGATGAAACCGGGATAGCCGCCTCCTGTCTTTGACAGAAGCTCATACTCTTCGACGGAATCATTTTCGATCACCGCTCCATACGAGAATTTGGCGACGTAACGGCTGTTTGAAATATCCGGGAATAAGAGCAGTTCAAATGAATTAGAAGTTACGGGAAAATGTGCCGAGAACCCACTCGATGTACGGCCGCACTTCTCTTAGGTTGTTGAAGATATACAACGAAATGTTCCGCCATTCTTCGACATCCAACATTATTGGTTTCGAAGCACCGGCTGGTGCGAGCTTCCCTTTGAATAGGCTGAGGTTGGACCCACCTTTTTTAGGGTCTGCATCATCGTGCCAAGGCTTCGGATTATGCAAATGATGATTTTTGGCTTCGTAGTGTGCTGTCATAAAGTTTGCCACCTCCTCAGTAATGAATGCCTCAGCCATCGATGCTTCAATTCTACGCTTATTTTTAAATTTAGCTCGAAGGGTCTTCTGCGTCCTCTCAGTTGCATAGCACCAATGATCTTGCACGGGCCCACCCAATCTTGCCTCGGTCGGTAGATGTAAAATCAAATGTTGCATTGCATTAAATAAGCCCGGTGGAAAGATCTTCTCTAACTTGCACAACAACTCCGGTGCAAACTCCTCCATGTCTTCTACCATGCCAGGCGACAATTCTTTCGCACAAAGAACACGGAAGAAATAGCTCAGCTCCGCTAGTACTAGCCATTCATCCTCAGGAATAAAGCCACGTAACATCACCGGCATTACCCGCTCTAGCCATATGTGCCAATCATGACTCTTGAGACCAAATATTTTTAATTTTTCAAGACTCTCTCCCCTCTTTAGATTCGCTGCATACCCATCGGGAAACATCAAGTGCATTTTGACCCACAAGATAATTTCCCTCATAGCTGGCCTTCCAAGATTGAACCAGGCCTTTGGCTTCGACCACTTCTGCTTTCCTTTGCCTTCTCGCATGTTTTGTAACGGTCTATGACATAGTGTCTCTTGATCGACTCTAGCCTTAATATTATCCTTTGTCTTTCCATCTATGTCGAACAATGTACCAAAAATAGCCTCTCCGATATTCTTTTCAGTGTGCATCATGTCGATATTGTGTGGAAGAAGGAGGTCTTTGAAGTAAGGTAGATCCCAGAAGCATGGCTTGTGAGTCCAGGCGTGTTTTGAATTATACCCCTTGAAATACCCTGGACGCTCTGGATCAGGCTCGAGGGCGTTTAACTGATCCAGGATTTGTTGGCCTGTGAACGCAGGTGGTGCCAAGTTTTTGACAACTTTACCTTTGGTAAAGTTCTTCTTGTCTTTTCTGAACTGATGGTCAGGATCCAGGAACTGTCTATGCAAATCAAAGCAAGAATACTTCCGACCCTCCTGCAACCAATGAAACTGAAGAGCTGCCTTGCATTGGGGGCACGGGAACCTTCCATGCACACACCATCCACAGAATAGCGCATACGCTGGCAAGTCATGCATAGAGTACATGTACCACACATGCATTTTGAAGTTTTCTTTTCTAGCGGCATCGTATGTCTTGACCCCATTATCCCAAGCTTCTTCCAATTCATCCTTAAGCGGTTGCTGGTACACATTCATATTCTTCCCCGGATAATTGGGCCCTGGAATTATCAACGTCAGAAATATGTTCTTTCTTTGCATAATTTGCCCGGGGGGGGAGATTGAGTGGAATGACAAATACAGGCCAACAAATGTATTGGGTTGCCGTCATGCCGAAGGGATTAAAACCATCCGTGGCGGCGCAGAATCAAGGATTCCTTGGATCTGCCACTTTATCCTGATGCAATCCATCGAAATGTTTCCACGCTTCCCCATCCGATGTGTGTACCATCATCTTATTCCCATCCGCATCTAGTTCGGTTCTTTTGCCCAATTTGTGCCATGTCATCTGTCTGGCTGTCTCTTCGGCCATGAAAAGACGTTGAAGTCTTGGTACGATTGGCATATACCGAAGAACACTAACTGCGATTTTGGTCTGCCTCTTCTCACCCATACCATTGTCTACCACAAGATACCTACAAGACTCGCAATTGGGACAATAGTCCAGGTGTGCATACTCCTTCCTAAATAAGACACATCCTTTCTCACATGCATCTATCTTCTCATAGGGCATCTTAAGTACACGAAGTATTTTGTCCGACTAGTACAGGTTTGCAGGCATGACATGGCCTTTGGGTAGGAAGCGTCCAAATAGTGTCATCATCGCGTCGTAGCATTCTCTTCCCAAGTTGAACTGAGCCTTCAGAGCCATTACTTGTGCAATTGCGTCCAGCTGACACAGCTCAGTGTGCTCATGGAGAGGGTGTTTTGAAGACTCCAATATTTCATAAAAGGCCTTTGCAGATTCCTCCATCTCATCTTCCGAATCCCGAGCATCATCAAAGTCTTGCACCATGTCTTCGATACCGGTACCATGCTCGTCCGTGCGACGACGGACCACCTCAGCTCTTGTGCGTTGTATAGACTCATCATGAAATGTCCACACCGTATAATTAGGCTTAAAACCCCTCCTCTGTAGGTGTTTAATCATTACAGCCTCTGTCATCTTTTTATAGTTGTCCGCATCCAGGACAGGGGCAATAGTTTCTTTCCTGGCCATTTGCGAAGGCGGCTTTCACAAATTACTTTGTTTTTACAAACCATTCTTTCGTCATCTCTTTCTGACTAGGGTGACCGGTATACATCCATGCACGGTCACTCATCTTGCGTAGCTACTAAAGACAGAAGAAATATATTTATATATAATTTAGCATTTATATTCATCGGTTAATCAGGTTCGCCATTTTTATTACGTCCAGGCAACCTACACGCTAATAGGTAAAGATAGGTCCTAATCCCACCCGAGTATGTGTAGATTGGGTTTGTTTTCCCATGCTCTGCTCCGGATCCAACGCAAAATTTCGACAGCACCTCCCCGCTGTTCTCCTGATACACGTCTCCGCAATAAGCAGAGAGGATGTGCATCCGGAGAACAAGAGGGAGGCACTGACGAAATTCCGCATCGGATCCAGAGCAAAACATACGGGAAAATGAACCCAATCTACACATACTCGGGCTGTCCATGGATAATGTTGGACAATTCGAAAGGATGGCGGTTATAAATATGCAAAGACATGCATATTTATAGATGTCGCCCTTTCGAATGGGAGATGCATACTGGTCACGCATGCTGATAAATTAATTTAATTACCTAAATCTAGAAAGTTTCATCCGGAAACCGAGCCACAGTAAATGAAGGGGCGGGGAGGAGATGAAATTTGTACTGACCCAGGAATGCAGGGGCAGAGCTCGTACAACGCACAGGCAGGTCTTCGCACAGCAGACCTCACAGCGACGAGACAACTATCACATGTAAATCCACCCGATCAACACAAATATTCTAATTATGTCATTTTAGAGGAAATCAAGTTAAGAATATAATATTCATGAGCTAACCAAGGTTTCTATGCCATTTTGTAGCTAAATGGGCTAATTATCTCATTGTTGGGGAAAATAAGGTGAGGAGAATAAGATAGAGGAGAAGAAAGAGGTGGAGGAGGAGGAGAAGAAGAAGTAATCAAGAAGAAGGAGAAGGAGGAGGAGAAGAATAAGGAGGAGGAGAAGGTATTCTTCTTCTCTTCTTCTCTTCTTCTTCTCTTCTTCTTTTCTTCTTCTTTTCTTCTTCTCCTTCTTATTTTTGTCTTCTCCTCTTCTTCTTCTTCTTCTTCTTCTTCTTCTCCTCCTCCTCTTCTCATCTTATCCTCCTCCTCCTCTTCTTCTTCTTCCTATTCTTTCTATTAAGCTAACTAACTAACTAACCTAACTAACCTAGCTAACTAAATCCATCGCTAAACCTAGATAGCACTAAACAAGAAAAAAACAGAATCTACCACTAAGTAACTAAAAAAGAATCTAGCTACCCCTAAATACCAAACAATAAAAAATCAACTTCTTCTTCTTTTTTCTCTTCTTCTCCTTCTTATTTTTTTCTTATTCTCTTCTTCTTCTCTTCTTCTTTACTTCTTCTCCTTCTTAGTTTTTCTTCTCTTCTTCTTCTTCTTCTTCTTCTTCTCCTTCTCCTTCTTATTTTTTCTTCTCCTCTTCTTCTTCTTCTTTTTCTTTTTCTTCTCCTCCTCCTCCTCCTCCTCCTCTTCTTCTTCTTCTCCTCTTCTCGTCCTCCTCTTCATCCTCTTCTCCTCTTCTCCTCCTCCACCTAACTAACCAAGCTAACTAACTAACCTAACTAAAACTACTAACCTAACTAAATCTACCATTAAAACTACTAACAATAATCTAGCTACCACTAATTAACAAAACAAAACTAAATCTGTAAATTAGCAAAAAAAGAAAAAAAGGACTCACCGGAGGGGGCGGCCGGGGAGGAGGAGGGTGCGGCGGTGGAGGAGACGGCGGTGGAGGACGGGGCGCAGGGCGGCCGGGGAGGAGGAGGGCGCAGGGTGGCTGGGGAGGAGGAGGGCGCAGGGCGGCCGGGGAGGGCGCATGGTGGCCGGGGAGGAGGAGGGCGCAGGGCGGCCGGGGAGGAGGACGCAGGGCGGCCGGGGAGGAGGAGGGTGCAGGGCGTCCGGGGAGGAGGAGGGTGCGGCGGTGGAGGAGGGGGCGCAGGGAGGCCGGAGGAGGAGGGGACGCAGGGAGGCCGGAGGAGGAGGGGGCGCAGGGAGGTCGGAGGAGGAGGGGCGGCAGCGCAGGCAGGCCGGAGGAGGGCGCGGCGGCGGTGGTGGTGTCGGGGGTAAGAGAGAGGGCTGTCGGGGTGGCCGTTAGGGGGAGAGAGAGGCGCGTGGGGGTGGGGCTAACGGCCGTTAGGGGGGCACCCTCTTTGTCGTCCGCCTCCCTACGGCACAGAGGAGAAAAGCGGACGACAAAGAGAGAGGCCGTTAGGGGGGAGAGAGGGGCTGCGGGGTGGGCCGCCCATGCTCTTTGCTGTCTGCCTGAATGCTCTTTGCCGTGAGCTGGCAGACGACAAAGAGCTGGCTGATGGCAAATAGTACCTTTGGCATCAGCCTGCTCTTTGTCGTCTGGTTTCTGGTAGCTGATGGCAAAGAGGGTCTTTGCCATCAGCCAGCAGACGGCAAAGAAGCAGCAGATGGCAAATAACTGTTTTCCAGTAGTGTTATAGCAATGCTAGTTGCAGGTGCACGCTGATCCATGTGTTAACATGGGATTTTTAATAGCATCTATTTATTGCTATTGCTATTTAATTAATGCACCTATATACTTGGTAAAAGGCGGAAGGCTTTGCCTTTTGCTGGGTGTTTTGTTTCGCTTTTGTCGCCTTAGTTTCGGCTACCGTTGTTATATTCCATATTGAGCGCTCCTAACACGCTCGGGGTTGTTATGGGGACCCCCTTCATAACTCGTTTTGGTTAGGACTTGTGTGACAAGACCCAACTTTGGTATTCAATTTTCTAACAACATAATAATTAAAAACATAGGGAATAGCTACCCCGAGGGTACTTAATCAACAACCTAAGACAGTGCTCCTCATAAGTGTTGGTCCAAACAGGCTGCATGCGGGGCCACCGTCAGGAAACTCGAGGACTGTTTTTCCCCATAGCTAGTCCCATCCGGTCGCGTCCTGAGTCCGAGATACATGGATCCTATCAGAATCGTCGACAAGTCGGGTAGTCTTGATGGATTTTTCTTCACCTCCTCGAGGTGTCTTGTGCATCAGGATTCCGAGGATACTTCGGGCTATCTCAAGGTTGAGGTTTTCCACTAAGGAATCCGAGGAGATCGCGGGTTTTCTAAGGTCGAGGTTTCATATCCAGCTTGTGGTAATTTGTGATGGATTAGTTGGAGCACCCCTGCACCTTTCAGAAATCCATGCCCATGGTTATGTGTCAACTTGGAAACTTTGATTAACATCGGGTTCTAGACAACTTGAAGTAAACTTAACTAAGACATGTCAATTGTGTGTGTATCTGATTGCAATCTCTCGCGATGGCTAGACGAATGCTGATGACAACAAACCTTCCTCGACAACGGCGCCAGAAGAATGCTGCTAGCACTCCCCAGCAACAAAACTAGAAGAATGTTGTTGATGGCCCACCAGCGCGTGGGTTCGCAGTAGTTTTCGAGGGTAGATTATTCGACCCAATTTGTTGATAAGCCCGACAGGAGCTGAGAGAATACTCTTGAGTATTAGCAGCTGAATTTGTCAGAATCATCCGCACCTGAAAGATTAGTATCTGCAAGCACAGTAGTAATAGCAAAGTAGCAAGTAACGGCAGTGTAACGAGCAATAGCAGCGTTAAGGAACAACAGTAGTGACAGCAGTAGCAAGTAGCAACAGTAGCAAGCGACAGTAATAGCAACAGTAGCAGTAGAGCAAGACAAGTAACGTCAGTAGGACAAACTCGTAGGCAATGGGTCGGTGATTTGTTTGGATGATATTCATCATGCAGCAGCTATAACACGGAGAAATATGTGGCTAGCTCCCGTTCGTCAATGTGATGTAGGCATGCATTCCGTGTGTCGTCATACGTGCTTAGGGAAAAGAACTTGCATGGCATCTATTGTCCATCCCTCCCATGGCAGCGGGGTCCAAAAGGAAACTACGGGATATTAAGGTTCTCCTTTTAATAAAGAACCGGACCAACGCATTAGCACTTGGTGAACACATGAACTCCTCAAACTATGGTCATCACCGGGAGTGGTTCCGGTTATTGTCACTCCGGGGTTGCCGGATCATAACACATAGTAGGTAACTACAACTTGCAAGATCGGATCTAAAACACACATATATTGGTGACAACATAATAATTTCAGATATGAAATCATGGCACTCGGGCCCTAGTGACAAGCATTAAGCATGGCATAGTAGTAGCAACATCAACCTCAGAACATAGTGGATACTAGGGATCAATACCCATCAAAACTAACTCGATTACATGATAGATCTCATCCTACTCATCACCGCCCAGCGAGCCTACGAATAGATTACTCACGAACGACGAAGAGCTTCATGGAATAGGAGAGGGAAGAAGGTTGATGATGACGATGGCAACAATTTCCCCTCTCCGAAGCCCAAGACGGTCTCCAGATGTGCCCTCCAGATGAAGAACAGGTGGTGGCGGCGCCTCCGTACCGCAAACGTGACGAAAACTTCTCTTTTTATTTTTTCTAGGACGAAAGGGATCTTATAGAGCTGGACTTGGGGGCGGCAGAGCCGTGTGGGCCCCACAAGCCTGCCCACCGCCACCAGGGGGTGGTGGCGGAGCAAGGGCTTGTGGCCCACTAGCCCACCCCCTGAGGTGGAACTTGGCGCATATATTTTTGATATTTTCCAAAACTGCTCCCCGTAATTTTTCAGGACGTTTGGAGAACTTTGATTTCTGCACAAAAATAACACCAAGGCAATTCTGCTGAAAACAGCGTTAGTCCAGGTTAGTTCCATTCAAATTATGCAAATTAGAGTCCAAAACAAGGTCAAAAGAGTTTGGAAAAGTAGATACGATGGAGACATATCAACTCCCCCAAGCTTAAAACCTTGCTTCTCCTCAAGCAACTGAGTTGACAAACTGAGAGAGAAAGAAAAACTTTGACAAAGTCTGTTTGATCTTGTTGTTGCAACTATGTCTAACTCATAACCAGAAATTCAGCAAGATCACAAGTTAACCACATAAGCAAATGACACAAAGGTCTCACGGTAAACTAATATCAATGGTATAATCAGCTAACGAGCAAATAATAATGAGTTTCAAATACCAACACTTCAATCAAAACAAGCATGAAGCAACATGAAAGGTGGTATCTCGCTAGCTCTTCCTGAGACTGCAAAACATAAATGCGGAGCACTTTCAAAGATCAAGGGATGACTAAACATTGTAATTCATAGCAACGAAGATCCAGTCATAGTCATACTCAATATCAATCAAAAGCAAAGCATAAAAATGACAGAGGTGCTCTCTAATTGGTGCTTATATAAGAGGAGGATGGCTCAATAGGAAAATAAATAGACAGACCCTTCGCAGAGGGAAGCATTGATTCGCAGAGGTGCCAGAGCTCAAGCTTTGAAAACAGAGATAATAATTTTGGGTGGCATGCTTTCATTGTCAACGCAATGACCAAGAGTTCTCAATATCTTCCATGCTACTCATGCTATAGGCGGTTCCCAAACAGAAAAGTAAAGGTTTAACTCCCCCACCACCAATCAATCACACTCCACGGCTAGCCGAATCCTCGGGTACCGTCCATACTAACATCAATCCGGGGGGAGACTTGTTTTACTGTTATGTTTTCGATTTAAGCATGGAACTGGGCATTCCAAATACCGGCCCCTTTCTCGTGAATGATAGTGAATAAACACATGTCGAGGATAACACTCCTAGCATGGAAGATACCAATAGCCCTCTGTCACCACATGAGTGGTGCGGGCATGCAAAACAGATTATTTCTGAAGGTTTAGAGAATGGCACATGCAAATTTACTTGGAACGGCAGGTAGATACCGCAAATAGGTAGGTATGGTGGACTCTCATGGAAAAACTTTTGGGTTTATGGAAGTGGATGCACAAGAAGTATTCCCGCTTAGTACAAGTGAAGTCTAGCAAAAGACTGGGAAGCGACCAACTAGAGAGCGATAACGGTCATCAAGATGCAATGAGTTTGACTAACATTGAATGCAAGCATGAACAGGATATAAATCACCTTGAACACGAAAATCATAGAGGCTATGTTGATTTTGTTACAACTCCATGCATGAACATGTGCCAAGTCAAGCCACTTGAAACATTCAAAGGAGAATACCATCCTATCATACTACATCATAGTCATCTCAAAATCTATGTTGGCATTCAAGACAAACCATTATAAGCTCTCAGCTAAATAAGCATGGCATCAGAAACTATGATCTCTAAGTTGTCATTGCAAATATGGTTCTCTCACAACAAAGCTAAATCTGGGTCGACAAGCCAGTCATATTTACAAAAACAAAATAGATAGAGATCATACCAGCTTTTCAGTCTCACTCACTTCATCATATATCATCATTGTTGCCTTTCATTTGCATGATCGAACAACGTGAACAATAATAAGCACATTGGACTAAGCTGAATCTGCAGGCAAACACAAAGGAGAAGACAAAATAATATGGCTCTTTGAAAGCTAAACAGGTAAGCATGTAAGAACCACTAAACATTGTAACCAATATCTTCTACCTTGACACAAAGAACAAGAAAACTATTTACACGGGAAACCTACCAACAAGCAAAAGAAGAAAAAAAATCTTTTTGGGTTTTCTCAAAAGGACACAAAACAAGAAAACAAGAAAACGAAAAGAAACTAGCATGGATAATACAGTGGCAAAGTGTAAACACCGGCTAACAAAGTGAAAGCATAAGCATGAATGTAAAGTCGGTGAGAACACATACTCCCCCAAGCTTAGGCTTTTGGCCTAGCTTGGTCTACTCCCAAGGTGGGAAATAACCAGCTCCAGGATACTCTAGAGTAGACTGTGGATGCCACTGCTGTGTGAGCTCCTTTGGCTCCCACTGATAAACTGACTTCTGGTACTCGACTAGCGGCTCGGGTACGGGCGCCTATGGTTGGGCCAAGCCCCAATATGCGTAGATGTCCGCAGGCATAATAGTGTACCTGCCTGCATGAAGATCAAACAAAGAAGGAGCAGGCAAAGTAATAGTCTCTCGAGTACCCTGACTAAACACCAGGTTATAAATCATCCGTCTACTAGCATCTCGATCCAGAAAATCATGGCGAACCATGTTGTCATAATCCAGATATCTCTCAGGGAGAAGCATCTCTCCTTCCTCTCCCAGTCTAATGGGTATCTCAAAGTGTCTGGCAAGACGGGTAGCATAGATACCTCCATAGACAACACCTTTAGAACAGTTCAGGTTCAACCGTTGAGCTACTATAGCGCCCAAGCTATAAGTCTTATCGTTATAAAGGCCTTCGTGCAAAACCGCAAGGTCTGGAGAACTAAGTGATCCAGCCTCCCCACGGCCAATTAAACATTTTCCCGCAAATAGTGAGAAGCACTGAAGCACAGGAAAATGTATGCTAGCAATTCTAGCGCGAGACACTCCTCTCTCCTCTCCAACAGCAATAGAACCAATGAAATCCTCCAAGTCCCGTGGACGAGGGTCAAGGATATCCCCAACATAAGGTAATTTGCATACATTGCAAAAGTCCTGCAGCGTCATGCACTGGGGGACATCGTATATCATGAACTCAACCATGGGAGGATTCTTCCTCGGATAAAAGTTGAAGCTTTGAACGAAAATATTGGTGAGGAGGAGGTATTGTGGGCACTTATCTTCAACAAACGCAGTAAGACCTGCGTTCTCCACCAAGTAATAAAAGTCTTCATAAAGTCCGACGGTGCGCAAAAATTCATCACTTGGCCACTCGCACGCTCGAACTTCTGTGACTCGAGGGACTACGTACTTGGGGTGATTCTTCTCATCCTCCTTGGGGTTACAGCTTGAAGAGCCTCTCAAGAACCTCCTCATCTTTTCCCTTTTCTAGCTCTGAAAAATTCTGAAATTTTTAGAGACTTCGAAAGAAAAGTGAATAAGGATTAACCCAACTTGTAGCAACAACTCCTACTAGTGCCTAGAGACCGTATCTCACGCTAAAACTACTTGGGACCAGCTAAAATCAACTTTTCTAGCTCAAGAACAGGGTCACCAAGGTAGCAAGAATACGCGAAGGATAAAGCACGAGAGCAAAAACTAATTGGACCAATGGAGGAGTCCCTTACCAAGGAGTAATTTCCCCAAAACGGTTCGGAGAATGGTGCTTTGAGCAAGGAGATCGAAAATCACAGCCAAATGAGCAAGAACACGGGTTTGAGCTGCGAAACAATTTTTTCTAGAGGTGGAAGAAGAGGCTGAGAGCTCGAATGAGTGGAGGGGGTGCCTGTGGGCCCCACAACCTTGCACCCCGCCACTAGGGGGGGTAGGTGGCGGTGGTAGGGCTTGTGGTCCACTGGTCAGGCCCCCAGGCGAGCACTCAGGCCCAGAAATTTTCAAAAATTCCAGAAAAAATCATACTAAATTTTCACGACCATCGGAGAACTTTTATTTTGGAGGTATTTTTCTCCGGGACGCGAAAACAGAAAACAGGAAAAACTAAACTAATTCTATCATTTTTCTTCTAAGCAAAAGAAAAGGAAAACTCAAAACACAGGTATGTGACTCTTTGATTCATGTGTTTCATGGTCATCGAAAGAAATCCGTCATTGGGATTGATCAAGTCCTTATGACAAAACCTTCTTGGATCACAAGAGAGAACGGAGAATTTTTGAATAGCCACTAAGTCACCTCAATGGGGATATGAATCTCCCCAACAAGCAAATCATACTTCATCTTGACACGAGGAATAGGGCATTCAAAGCTCCCAATAAGAATCGATGAAGTTTTTCATAGCATTGATGCAATGTACTGGATATCGTTTCTTCGGAAAGTGCATTGTGTGCTCATTACCGTTGAGATGGAAAGTGACATTGCCTTTGTTGCAATCTATAACAGCCCCTGCCATGTTTAAAAAGGGTCTTCCAAGGATGATAGCCATGGCATCGTCCTCGGGAATATCCAAGATAACAAAGTCTGTCAAGATAATGGTATTAGCAACCACAACAGGCACATCGTCGCAAACGCCGATAGGGAAAGCAGTTGATTTGTCGGCCATTTGCAGAGAAATTTCAGTGGGTGTCAACTTATCCAATTCAAGTCGACGATAAAGAGAGAGCAGCATAACACTAACACTGGCTCCAAGGTCACATAAGGCAGTTCTTACGTAGTTTCCTTTAATGGAGCAAGGTATAGTGGACACTCCGAAATCACCAAGTTTCTTAGGAGTTCCACCTTTGAAAGTATAATTGGCAAGCATGGTGGAGATCTCAAGATCTGGTATCTTCCATTTATTAGTCACGATATCTTTCATGTACTTGGCATACAGAGACATCTTGAGCATATCAGTTAACCGCATCTGCAGAAAGATGGGTCTTATCATCTCAACGAATTGCTGAAAATCCTCATCATCCTTTTTCTTGGATGGCTTAGGAGGATAGGGCATAGGTCTCTGAACCCATGGCTCTCTTTCTTTACCATGCTTCCTAGCAGTGAAGTCATTCTTGTCGTATTTCTTAGGTTGTGGGTTATCAGGATTAACCGTAGGATCAATCTCCACATCCTCGTCATGGCTAGGTTGAGCATTATTATGAACATCACTGTCCATATTGTCACCAGGTTCATGTTCATCACCAGATTGTGTTTCTGCATCAGACGCAGAAATATCATTAGGTTCTTCAGGTGTGACAGTATTTGGTGAACTGGCGTGCAGGTTTCTATCATCCTTCTTCTTCTCCTTAGGATGACTAGGTGTATCAGCATTGATTCCTTGAGAATCTTGATCAATTCTCTTAGGATGACCTTCAGGATACAAAGGTTCCTGGGTCATTTTGCCTCCTCTAGTAATGACTCTGATAGAGTTGTCATTTAATTCATTGAGCAAGACATTCTGAGCTTTAAGTACTTGTTCTACCTGAGTAGTAATCATAGAGGCATGTTTACTCAGAAGCTTCAGATCATTGACATTTCTGTCTACACAAGCACTTAAATGGCTAAGCATACGAGCACTTTGTTCCAAATGTCTGCTAACATAATCATTGAAACTCTCTTGTTTGGCAACAAAGTTGTCAAATTCATCAAAGCATAGGCTAGCAGGTTTATCAAAAGGAGTATCACTCTCATGAAACCTACGCAGAGAATTCACTTCCACTACCTGTATCGGGTTATCGAGGCCATGGATCTCTTCGATAGGTGGTAGATTTTTGGCATCTTCAGATCTAATGCCTTTCTCTTGCATAGATTTCTTGGCTTCTTGCATATCTTCGGGACTGAGGAATAGAATACCTCTTTTCTTAGGAGTTGGCTTAGTAGGTGGTTCGGGAATAGTCCCAAGCATTATCGTTGATCAAGATGTTATTCAGTAGGGTCTGAGCTTGTTCTACAGTTCGTTCCCTAAAAACACAACCGTCACAACTATCTAGCTGGTCTCTAGAGGCATCAGTAAGTCCGTTATAGAGGATATCAAGTATCTCGTTCTTCTTAAGAGGGTGATCAGGCAAAGCATTCTGTAGCTGGACGAGCCTCCCCCAAGCTTGTGGAAGACTCTCTTCTTGGAGTTGAGCAAAGTTGTATATTTCCTGCAAGGCAGCTTGCTTCTTATGGGCAGGGAAATATTTCTCACAGAAGTAATAGACCATCTCCTGGGGACTACACACTCATCCAGGAGCAAGAGAGGTGAACCAGACTTTAGCGTCATCCTTTAGAGAGAAAGGAAACAGCTTAAGGATATAGTAGTGGCGGATCTTCTCCTCATTAGTGAAAAGGTTGGCTATTTCGGATAGTTTGGCAAGATGGGCTATGACCGTCTCAGACTCATAACCGTGAAAAGGATCAGATTCAACTAGAGACATTATCTCAGGGTCGACAGAGAATTCATAATCCTTATCGGTGACAAAGATAGGCGAAGTGGCAAACTTCGGGTCATTTTTCATCCTAGCTTCCCGAGATTTTTTCCTTCCACTTGAGAAGTAATTTCTCAGCGCCATAGGCATCCTTACACGCAAGAAAATCCTCAGCTATGTCTCCCTCCATAACGTAACCCTCAGGTATATCAGGCAATTCATATCTAGGAGAGCTAGATCTAACAGGGGCAAAAGCAGGTTCTATCTCAATAGTATCGGTAGTTTTAGAAGCATCACGAGCATTGGCAGTAACTCTAGCAATATGAGCATCAAGGAACACTCCTAGTGGAACATCGGGCAAAGGAGTATCTCTAGCAGTATCAAGCATAGCATCATCAGGCAAAATAGCATCTCTAGCATCACCAGGCAAAGCAGTCTCAAGCATAGCATCTCTAGCAGTATCAGGCATAGTATCAAGCATAGTATCTCTAGCAGTATCATGCATAGTATCAAGCATAGTATCATCAAGCATAGTATCAAGCATAGCATCTCTAGCAGTAGTATCACAAGCATCATCAAACACATGCGACATATCAAGATTTCTAGCAGGAGGTGATGTCGCAAACTTACTCATAACTGAAGGTGAATCAAGTGCAGAGCTAGATGGCAATTCCTTACCTCCCCTCGTAGTTGAGGGCAAGACATTTGATTTTGGATCTTTCAGATTCTTCATAGTGATCAGCAGATATAAATCCCAAGTAACTCAGAAAATATAACAATACCTCCCTAGAACGGCGCCAGAAAAATGCTGATTGCAATCTCTAGCGATGGCTAGACGAATGCTGATGACAACAAACCTTCCTCGACAACGGCGCCAGAAGAATGCTGCTAGCACTCCCCGGCAACGAAACTAGAAGAATGTTGTTGATGGCCCACCAGCGCGTGGGTTCGCAGTAGTTTTCGAGGGTAGATTATTCGACCCAATTTGTTGATAAGCCCGACAGGAGCTGAGAGAATACTCTTGAGTATTAGCAGCTGAATTTGTCAGAATCATCTGCACCTGAAAGATTAGTATCTTCAAGCACAGTAGTAATAGCAAAGTAGCGAGTAACGGCAATGTAACGAGCAATAGCAGCGGTAAGGAACAACAGTAGTGACAGCAGTAGCAAGTAGCAACAGTAGCAAGCGACAGTAATAGCAACAGTAGCAGCAGAGCAAGACAAGTAACAGCAGTAGAACAAACTCGTAGGCAATGGGTCGGTGATTTGTTTGGATGATATTCATCATGCAGAAGCTATAACACGGAGAAATATGTGGCTAGCTCCCGTTCGTCAATGTGATGTAGGCATGCATTCCGTGTGTCGTCATACGTGCTTAGGGAAAAGAACTTGCATGCCATCTATTGTACATCCCTCCCGTGGCAGCGGGGTCCAAAAGGAAACTACGGGATATTAAGGTTCTCCTTTTAATAAACAACCGGACCAACGCATTAGCACTTGGTGAACACATGAACTCCTCAAACTATGGTCATCACCGGGAGTGGTTCCGGTTATTGTCACTCCGGGGTTGCCGGATCATAACACATAGTAGGTAACTACAACTTGCAAGATCGGATCTAAAACACACATATATTGGTGACAACATAATAATTTCAGATCTGAAATCATGGCACTCGGGCCCTAGTGACAAGCATTAAGCATGGCAGAGTAGTAGCAACATCAATCTCAGAACATAGTGGATACTAGGGATCAATACCCATCAAAACTAACTCGATTACATGATAGATCTCATCCTACTCATCACCGCCCAGCGAGCCTACGAATAGATTACTCACGAACGACGAAGAGATTCATGGAATAGGAGAGGGAAGAAGGTTGATGATGACGATGGCGATGATTTCCCCTCTCCGGAGCCCAAGACGGACTCCGGATGTGCCCTCCGGATGAAGAACAGATGGTGGCGGCGCCTCCGTATCGCAAACGCGACGAGAACTTCTCTTTTTATTTTTTCTGGGACGAAAGGGATCTTATAGAGCTGGACTTGGGGGCGGCAGAGCTGTGTGGGCCCCACAAGCCTGCCCATCGCCACCAGGCGGGTGGTGGCGGAGCAAGGGCTTGTGGCCCACTCGCCCACCCCTGAGGTGGAACTTGGCGCAGATATTTTTGATATTTTCCAAAACTGCTGCCCGTAAATTTTCAGGACGTTTGAAGAACTTTGATTTCTGCGCAAAAATAACACCAAGGCAATTTTGCTAAAAACAGCGTCAGTCCAGGTTAGTTCCATTCAAATCATGCAAATTAGAGTCCAAAACAAGGGCAAAAGAGTTTGGAAAAGTAGATATGATGGAGACATATCAGTATCCATGACTGTCTCTCTCGCGAGCTCCTTCTCCGACTAAGGACATGGTGTGGTTATGACTGACATAAGTAGGTGTCCAGGATCACTTAGTGATCATTATTAGTTCATGACCGTCATGTGTAGACCACTCAGTTACGTCTTGCTCTTGTAGGTTAGCCACCATACATGCTTAGTGCTTATTCAACCTAAACGCTAAACGTTCCATCCCAATAACTTAATTAGTTCCGGTATCATGGTCGCAAGATTGCTAAGTCCTTGTGTGTCGGGTGACACCTATGGGAATCTAACGACCAAGATGCGGTCCTTTCTGATCTGGGGGTCGAGGCCCCCGAATAGGAAAGAATCGCATCTAAGCGTTTCGCAAGCAAGTAACATAGCACAAATAATAATAAAAGTAGACAATTCGGGATTCAACTGTCTTCTTATTAATAACTCAGAGTACAACACAGATACAATCAAGGTAGTTCCGCTACAGACTACAAAACATGGAAAATGCTATGCTACCCTGCTGCAGGCCCACGATCACGACCATGCCTCGTCCTGTGGATAGTTCACGTAGAGGCGGTCTGTCTCCTCGTCGTACTGCCACGCCAGCTGGGTGACGTCGGGATCATCTGTCTTGGGGGTACCTGTACCTGCTGGCAGTTTCGAAGGAATCCGTGAGCCACGGGGACTCAGCAATCTAAGACCTTGGTGCCAGAACTAGTCATGTTATTAGGTAGGGTAAGGATGAAGTGTATCAGGCTGCAGCATCCTATGCTTGTTAAAGTGGCTAACTTACGCAAAGTAGAAGTAAAGGTGGTCTACGCTAACGGCCGGGATTTACTTGATCACTAAGTGATCCTGAACACCTACCTACGGCATTCATAACCCCTCCGTGTTCCCGATCGAAGAGAGATCTTCGAAGGGACAGTCACGGTTACGCACACAGTTGGCAGTTTTATTTGTTTATGTTTAAGTTCTCTAATACCGGTTGTTAACAAAATATTCCAAGTTGCCACATAACCGCGGGCACGACTTTCCAAAACATTAAACCCTGCAGGGGTGCTCCAACTAGTCCATCACAAACGAACACAGGCCGCAAAGGCATCCTCTATCACGAATCTCGTGATCTCATCGGATTCCTTAGAGGAAAACCTCAACTCTGGGGGAACCCAAAGCTTCACTAGGATTCCTATACGCAAGATATACCGCTTATGTAAGACAAGGCTAGCAGGACCTCCCGGTGTGTCGACGACCTGATAAGAGCCGCGTATCTCAGTCTCAGGACAACACCGTCTATGCAAAGTGGACAAGGACCAAACCTCAAGTTTCCCCGGGGTGGTCTTGCCGACTGCTAGGTGGTTGGACCAACACTCATGAGGAGCACTGGCCCGAGTTGTTGATTAAATTCCTCGGGGTAGCTATTCCCTATGCAGATTATTAGGTGATTAGCAAATAATACCAATGTTGGGTCCTGCCGGACAAGCCTTAGCACTAAGCTATTTATCGAGGGGGTCCCCATAACAACCCCGAACGTGTTAGGAGCGATCATTATGGAATCAAACACAGGTAACCGGTAACTAAGGCGGCAATAACGGAACAAAGCACCCGGAAAAAGGCTAGGCCTCCCGTCATTTACCAAGTATATATAGGTGCATTAATTAAATAACAGAATTTAGAATAATGATATTAAGGCTCATGTTATTACATGAGTCAAAGCACCTGCACCTAGCAACGCTAACATTAGTAGCTGAGCAAGCCTACTTAGCCATGCAAGTTTTGCTAGGAAGGAGAACGGTGTTGGGGCACATGGCATATGAAGAGGCAATTTAATTTCAGTGGTAGGCAGCGAGCAATAAGACATGGAAACGAAAACTAGCCTAACAAGTCTAGAGATGGATTCAAGGTCATATCATCTTGCCTGTGATATCCTCAGCTTGGAATGGTTCTGGATCGTCCTGCACGTACTCTCCTGACTCCACGTATTCGTTCTCCGATCCCGGTGCTACCCAACATAAGAATAACAGCCAATGAACAGCAGCACCACAAGATGCAACAATCACATGATGGATGAGATGAAATTTGAGCATGCACCACTATTTCTATCACTAGCACAAGCAAAATAAACTACTGCAAGTTTCTGGACAGAACTATACACTAAGCTATTTTGACATGCATGAGAATGACATGAACAGATGCGGCTCGTGAAAACGGTGCAAAACCATATAAAGAACATTGCAAACGGAGCTACGGATCAACGGGAATCAACGGAACAAGATGTGAAGCTCTACGTGGAAGATTCAACACCACACTCACAATTGGCACAAATCTGGTATTCCCAGGTTGCCAAGACATGTAACAACCCAACATGAATGGATTCGAGCAAGGTAGAACACCACAACATCAATTAAGAACACACTTTGATCAAAATGACAAAACTACATAATCTTCCATAATCTGCATCTTAGCTATTTAGGAGCTACATGCAACATAGCTATAGGCCTCCAAACATGACAAATAATATATGTGGCTGTAGCCAACCAAGAACACTACAAGCACCATCAAGAATCACAGCAAAAGGAATTAATCTCTAGAAGATACAAGGCCACAAACTTTCCCAAAACCAT
Organism: Hordeum vulgare subsp. vulgare; assembly: GCF_904849725.1. Taxonomy (NCBI): domain Eukaryota; kingdom Viridiplantae; phylum Streptophyta; class Magnoliopsida; order Poales; family Poaceae; genus Hordeum; species Hordeum vulgare. The sequence goes on from NC_058521.1 coordinate 382,496,183, forward strand.
CAGATCTCAGGGACTAAGTGAAAATTCCTGCACCTGAGTTTCTGTCTCTGTTCTGAAGCTTCACAGGACTCCAAATGATTTGCAAATTGACAGGAAGCTTCACAAACATACCAGGTTCAAAATCCTAGCACTGAACTAAGGCCAGTTCTCATCAGAATGACCAGCACATCCTCATCTATAAGAGAAGAAAATGTTTCCAGAATTCCAGACTTAGTGAAATTTCAGAGTTCATCAAACTGGAATTTTTCAGCCACATGCCCACTTTGTCTAGGCATAGTTTGCACACACATTACACCAAGTGATAATTGACACCACTATAGTGTAGAGCAAAACCCCTACTACTATCACACAAAAACTCATGCCCTTGGGCTCCACCTATTCTATGGAATCAAAGATCAAACTTGCTACAAATCTGAATATGCAACTCCATAAAGTACCCTTCTAAGACGACAACTACAAAGGTAGGGTTCATATGCACAATGAGAAAGTGGCAGAGGGGTTTGAACCCCATGTTTGTGTCATGCACATCAACAACACCAACACACCTACCAAACTATCCCCACACACAAACACCATGCCCTCTCACATACAGACATGTGAAGGTGCATAATTTTGCAAAGGTGGGGAAGTTCCACACACACACACATACTCCACATCATTCACCACAACATCAACTCCTAAAACCAAGAACAACATGAGGGGGATAACTACTAAGCAAGTAACTTGGAAGCATCACCTCCCAAGCATCTTTAGTAGGAACCACAAGTGGTGTGCACTCACAACAAACACATCTCCATGCCTACACTATCAACTTCACTTACAACCCCTATGCACCCATGCCTATTTGCAATCACACCATCAACATAAACTAACAAGACCACATGCACACATATATCACTTAAGCCGCCAACACCAACTATCACTATTCTAGTGTGTGCAAACACACACACACAATACCCTCTGCACCCACCTACACTAGCAGGAAAAGAAAAAAAACATAGGACACCTTGCTGTCTATGCATAAGAAAGAGGAAGAACAAAAAAATAAAAGGACAGCAAAAAAAAAGAAATGTGCATCAGGGCTCCTGGGAATCGAACCCAGTACCCTCTGGTGCAACAACCTACCCTTACCACTGTGCTACTGCCATATAGTCGACATAATAGAGGGAAACAGGCGAGTTAAGGCTGCGTGCTGGAGCCACCACTATCAATTCGATGGGAAAATACTGCAAAAGGGGGGTGGTGCGCCGAATGGGACTCGAACCCTGCACCTGCCGGCAAACAAACAGAGACAACACCACTGCGATACGAGACGGCTACTGGCAGAAGGGGGGGGGGTATTCTAGGAATACCTCCACATCCTCTAGATTCCTGCTCTGCACCTGCGCGCCAGGGACGCGCCAGCGACAGAGAAGGGCACCAGCTTCTCTACTGCTGCTGCGCGATGAGAAGATCCAGACGCTAAGCTGCTGCACCACGAGGAGGGTGACTTCCTACTGTTACTGCTACTGCATGCACCACTATCGTCCTGCACGTACACTTGCTGCAACCGCACGGCACGGCTTCCTGCAACCGGCTCGTCGGAACCAACGAGGGAGAAGGAAGAGAGGGCCGGCTCACCTCGGGGGAAGAAGGAGGTGCCGTTCGGTGGAGGAGGCCGGCCGGAGAGAAGGGAGGCGCGCGGGAGAAGGCCCTGCTGCCGGCTGATTTCGGCGGAGGTAGACGGGGTAGATCACCGGAGCCGGCTTCTTGACGTGCTCCTGGCCGACGTGGTAGACGACCCTCGACCTCACCGAGGGCGAAAATGGGGCGCGGGCACCATCCCCGTGCCCCTGGACATGGCCGCCGGCGCTACTCAACGGAGTAGACGGGGTAGACGCGGCGGCCGAACTCTCTCTCTCTCTCTCTGCTCCTACCCTACAGAGAGCTTACCAGGGAGAGGGAAGAGGAAAGGAGGGAGGTGGCGGCGCTGGGGAGAAGGAGAGGGAACCCTAGGGGAGGAGGAGGGTTCCCTCCACCTTATATCACCTCGGGGGAGACGCTGGAGCCACAGGATCAAGGGGAGGCGATCGGGAGGTGGAGCTGCGTTCGTACATAGGTGACGTTGCCAGGAGGAAGACGACGTCTCGTGGGCTGCTGTTGCTGCTCGAAGGGGTATGGGCCTAGGAGAAGATACTGGGCCTCTCTGGGTGGGAGGGAGCCCACCAGAGAAGGAAAAAAAGAAAACAACCCTGGAGATTATTTCTAATTAGGTAAAAAACAAAGAAAGAAAAGAAACCCTCAGGACTACTGTTGATTATAAAATCAAAACAAAAATGTCCCTGGTCCTAAAAATACCTAAGCTTTTAAAATAAAATGCAAAAGGAATTTTATGGGGCATTTAAATAAATATAAAACAAAAATTAATTATACTGTTTTGTGATTTATATACACCCTCAAGACCAAAATAAAACTCCACATCATCACATCATCATCCCCACAATAACCTCTAAATACAAGACATTTTAAAACATCTCTTGTGAAGATGGAATTTTGAACATGAGATAATAGGAGAGGAAAAGGGTTTGAAATTGCAATGAGCTTTGAAAATCCCAAGCAACCACTCCTACACTCCACACACCATCATCACATGACATCACACATGAAATCACAAGGTAGGTAACCACAAGATCACCACCTACATTTATTACCAGCACCACAAGAAATCATAGTGCAACAACTCAAGGTAAGGGCATGCAATGATATGCTATGCATGCATGCATGAGAAGGAAATAGAAGGAACACACATGAAATCATGGTATCAACTTAAACATCATAATCTCTCACAAGGTGGTCCCACATGAAGTAGGTCCAAAAAGGTAGGTTCTACAATTGGGGCATTACAAACTCTCCCACACTACAAATAAGATCTCGACCTCAAGATCTAAGACTGAAAGAAATCGGGAAATTCGGAACGGAGGTGATCCTCGCGTTCCCACGTAGCCTCTTTATCGGAATGGTGTGACCACTGCACTTTGAGAAACTTGACAGTCTTGTTACGGGTCTTGCGCTCAGTCGCCTCGAGAACTGCAACTGGATGCTCACGATAAGAAAGGTCAAGCTGGAGGTCGATATCTTGAAGATGCACAGTGCGTTCGGGGGTCTTGAAACACCTCCGGAGCTGAGAAACATGGAACACATCATGGACATTTGCAAAGGTTGACGGAAGCTCGAGCTGGTATGCAAGGTCGCCCCTCTTGGCAACCACTCTGAACGGACCAACGAAACAAGGCGCAAGCTTGCCTTTGATGCCAAAGCGCTGCATACCCTTCATAGGCGACACCTTGAGATAGACAAAATCATCAAGCTCATATGACATGTCACGGTGCTTGCTATCGTAATAGCTCTTCTGACGGAACTGAGCTGCTCTGAGGTTGTCACGAATGATCCGACACATCTCCTCAGCTTCTTCTATCATATAATTGCCAAGGATCTGACGCTCGCCTGTCTGGGACCAGTTGAGCGGAGTACGGCACTTCTTGCCATAGAGAATTTCAAACGGAGCCTTGCCAGAACTAGCTTGATAACTGTTCTTATACGAGAACTCCGCGAAAGGCAGACAATCCTCCCACTTCATGCTAAAAGAGATAACACAAGCTCTCAGCATATTCTCAAGAACTTGATTCACTCTCTCCACTTGACCACTAGTCTGAGGATGGAACGATGTGCTGAAGCGGATCTTCGTGCCCATAGCAGACTGAAAGGAGTCCCAGAACTTGGAAGTGAAGATACTTCCGCGATCTGACGAGATCATCATAGGTACACCGTGCAACGAGACAGTCCTCGAGGTGTACAACTCTGCCAGCTGAGCTGCTGAAATGGACTCCTTGACTGGAAGGAAATGCGCTACTTTACTCAATTTGTCGATGACGACGAAGATAGCATCATTGCCCTTCTTGGACTTCGGAAACCCGGTGACGAAATCCATCTCAATGTGGTCGAACTTCCACTCGGGAATTGCCAAAGGCTGCAAGAGGCCCGCTGGTCTTTGATGTTCTGCTTTCACCCTTCGACATACATCACACTCGTTTACTAATTGTGCAATTTCACGTTTCATCCGAGTCCACCAGAAAGTCTGCTTCAAGTCATGGTACATTTTGGAACTTCCAGGATGAATAGAGAGCAGAGAGTTATGAGCTTCTTCCATGATCACCTTCCTGAGATCACCTTTCGGGACGACAAGGCGGTCCTCGAAAAACAAAGTGTCCCTGGCATCAACAGTGAAACACTTATACTTGAGGAGACTCTTTCCCACGCCAATCTTGACCTTCTTCACCATAGCGTCAAGTAGCTGAGCTACTCTGACCTGATCTTCCAAGGTAGGAGAGATCTGAAGGTTCGCAAGAAAACCCTGAGGAACCAGCTGAAGATTGAGCTTCCTGAAAGACTCAGAAAGACCCGGCTGGAGAGGTTGCAGAATCAGACTACTGCAATATGCCTTCCTGCTCAATGCATCTTCCACAACATTTGCCTTGCCTGGCGTGTACTCAACACTCAGATTAAAATCCTGGAGCATTTCCACCCAACGTGTTTGTCGAGGATTCAAGTTAGGCTGAGTGAAGATATACTTGAGACTCTTGTGATCGGTGAAAACTTCAACCTTACGTTCCAACAAGAGATGTCTCCAAGTCATCAAGGCGTGCACAACAGCTGCTAGCTCGAGATCGTGCAGAGGATAGTTCTTCTCCGCAGGCTTCAGCTGCCTGGAGGTATAAGCAACCACCTTCCTATCTTGCATCAAGACTGCACCGAAACCCTAGAGAGAAGCATCGCAAAAGACCTAGTACGGCTTGGAATCATCCGGAGGGGCCAATACCGGAGTGGAGGTAAGATTCTCTTTGAGTGTATCGAAAGCCAGTTGACACTCTCGAGACCAAACATACTTGACACCCTTCTGGAGAAGACTAGAGAGCGGCTTGGCGATTTTGGAGAAGTTCTCAACGAATCTTCTGCAATATCCGGCAAGACCGAAAAAGCTTTGAAGCTGCTTCACATTCTGCGGAGGTTCCCATTCAACAATGGCTTGAACCTTGGACGGGTCAACCTTAATGCCCTCGGTAGAGATAACATGCCCAAGATAAACCACTTCTTTCAGCCAGAACTCGCACTTGGAAAACTTGGCATACAACTTGTATTCTCTCAGTTTATCAAGCACCAACCTGAGATGTTTCTCATGTTCTTCCTCATCCTCAGAAAAGACCAGAATGTCGTGGAGATAGAGCAAGACAAATTCATTCTTAAATGGTGAGAAAATATAGTTCATCAATCGGCAAAAAGTCGGAGCAGCATTAGCCAGACCAAAAGACATGACCGTATACTCATACGAGCCAAAACTGGTCCTGAATGCCGTCTTCGCTATGTCTTCCCCGCGAATGCGAATCTGATGATAGCCCATTCTGAGATCAAGCTTGGAGAATACTTTAGCACCTTTCAACTGTTCGAACAACTCATTTATGTTCGGAAGTGGATATTTGTTCTTGATTGTCTTCTTGTTCAATGGGTGGTAATCGACACACAGCCGGTCCGAACCATCCTTCTTCTTGACAAACAGAACACCACATCCCCACGGAGACGAGCTTGGTCTGATCAAACCCAAACGCTCCTGCTCATCGAGTTGCCTCTTGAGTTCCTTCAACTCTTCTGGACCCAGCTTGTACGGCCGTTTGCACACTGGCTCTGTGCCCGGCTCAAGCTCAATGATGAACTCCACTTCATGGTGCGGAGGCATGCCTGGCAGCTCTTCAGGAAACACGTCTTGATATTCGCAGACTACTGGAACTTGCTCAATGGGATTGATCTCACCCTTTTCATTCAAGGAGAACAAGCGGATTGTGTCATCGTGCGCCGCGAATATAATCACATCCTCCGAAGAGTGGGTAAGTTTCACTTCTTTAGCTTCACAATCAATTGATGCCTTATTCATGGCCAACCAGTCCATACCAAGGATCAAATCAATGTCGGACTTGCCCAAGACAATAGGAGACGCCAAAAAAGAATAACTGCCAATCTTGACAGAAACGTGCGGAACCATCATGTGAGAATTCATGATCTTACCCGGAGACACAATTGAAAGAGGCTTAAGCAAATCATGAGTAGGGAACCCATGCTTAAATGAGAATGGCCTTGAGATAAACGAATGTGATGCACCAGTATCAAACAAGACTTTAGCAGGAAAATCATTGACTAGGAGATTACCCATGACCACATCCGAAGAATTTTCTGCCTCAGCTGCATTCACCATGTTGACTCGAGCTGATCTGGGGTTGAACTTCACAAGAGCGTTGCTTGGAGGTTTGCCTGGAGGAGGAGGTGGCCGATGGAGCTGAGAAATACATTTGTTGGCATAGTGACCCTTCCGCCCACATTTGTGACAAATGACATCTGCTGGGTGCCGGAACTGAATCTGAGGAGGCCCTTGCTTCTGATACTGGTATCTCTGCTGGAAGCCATGGTTGGGTGGGTGGGAAGAACCACGTCCACCTGAGTGCTTCGTCTGCTGCGAGTGCCGAGAAGGAGGAGGAGAAACCCAAAACCTCTGTTGTTTCTGAACCACTTGAGTCGAAGAAGAGCTGGAATCTCTGAAGCGCTTCTTGGAGTTCTCCACCCTGAGCAAGGCTGCCTCTGCTCGGAGAGCTAAGTTGTAGAACTTGTCAAACTCCTCAAGATCGTGCAAAGCAAGTGCTAACTGCAAATCCTCCTTTAAGCCACCCCTGAACTAATAGATCTTGCTCTTCTGATCCGGAACATCCTGCAACGCGTAACGGGCCAACTCGTGGAACTCGACATTGTACTTGTACACAGAATTGCTGCCCTACTTCAAACGCGTGAACTTCTCACGCATCTCCTCAACAAAGCTGGAAGGGATGTAGTGGGACCTGAAGTCACGACAAAACTCGTCCCAAGTCATCACCCTGCCACCTCTGGAGTCCTTAAGCTGCTGCCACCAAATAAAAGCCTGCCCCTTCAACTGAAACGTTGCAAACTTGACAAAGTCCTCCGGACGCACATTGCTACACTCGAAATGCTTGTTCATATCACGGATCCAATCTTCCGCATCAAACGGCTGATCACAAGAAGTGAACATCTTAGACTGGTTTGACAGGAACTGACTCAGACTGGCGAAGTGATTGCCACCCTGCTGGAAATTGCCCTGCTGATGATTGGCTCTCTCCTGGATCAACTGCAACAGCATCTGAGTGTTTGCATTAGTAGTTGCCATCATCGCCTGCCAGGCCTCTGCAGGAAGAGGCGGCGGCGGAGGAGGAGGAGGTGGAGGCGGCATATCCTCACGCGTTGGGGTCTGACGAGTTGGTGGAGCCATCCTGAAGACAGACATCATATTAGTCCACAGAATAATTGAAGATATTGCTGAATCAAAAGACAGGATATCTGAATAGAATTTAGCATTGCACTCGATCAACATAGCAAGGGTGCATCCTCAAAGTAACAGACGACAAAATTCCGATAAGGACCACTGCAACCAAGTGTGAGCTAGAACTGCTCAGAACAAACATATGATCGAGATTTCCCAAACCTCAATCAAGCGTCTGTAGGAAGATAGTCCTATAAGATACCACTAGATATCCCACCTAGTTCAACAAAACAAAGGGTGCGGCTTGCAATTAGCCAGAACAAACTCATGAGAAAGATTTTGTCCGATATTTTCATGGACAGGATCGCACGGGCTCGATTTTACAGTAGCCATCAAGTGCAAGGCAGTGCACCCGACATATGAAGCGTCCCCGAGTCGTAGCAAGCTACAAGGACTCTTTAAGACACAACGTGTACCGCTGTAAGTCGATCGTGAACAAACAAATCCACTAGATGTCGAACCCCAACCTAACATCAAGCATTTGTTGGAAGATTGTCCTATAAGTAACTACTTGAATTCCCACCTATGAATTCCCGAAATAACTGGTCATGCAATCAGGTACACGGATACAAGGAGTATTTCACACAACTCCTAAACTAACCCGTCACCTGTATCACATCCTTCAACACACAACCAGCATCTCGGACCTTCATCTACAACAGATCCTCGTGATCACAACGATACAAAGTGTGGTAGTACCCCCGAACAATCTACACCAGTACTCGGGACATCGGGGTTATCTCACCACTACCCGTATTGAAGCAATAACGAACACCCTCCGTTCTTAGATACTCAGAAATCTGAATGATGGCGATGTGCGCAAGAATCCCTGGAGCTCAACTCCCCTGATACTTAGAGCAGATAAGAGGCACCAGGACATGATTCCGTCACATCGAGATCATATAGATTTCACAAATACCCGCGTGATCCTAAAAAAAATTTGAGCGAGAAAAGGAGTAGAGTTAAAGATTTCCTAAGACGGGAACCTCACCAGAGCATAGAAGAGGAGAAAAAGAATCCTACTCTCCGGTATAACTAAGACTCAAAACATCTTCTAGACTCGACTCGGCCAAATACGATCACACAAAGGCTCCTATGGTCGTAAGGCTCTGATTACCAACTTGTAACGACCAAGATGCGGTCCTTTACGATCTGGGGGTCGAGGCCCCCGAATAGGAAAGAAGCGCATGTAAGCATTTCGCAAGCAAGTAACATAGCACAAATAATAATAAAAGTAGACAATTCGGGATTCAACTGTCTTCTTATTAATAACTCAGAGTACAACACAGATACAATCAAGGTAGTTCCACTACAGACTACAAAACATGGAAAGTGCTATGCTACCCTGCTGCAGGCCCACGATCACGACCATGCCTCAGTCCTCTGGATAGTTCACGTAGAGGCGGTCTATCTCCTCGTCGTACTGCCACGCCAGCTGGGTGACGTCGGGATCATCTGTCTCGGGGGTACCTGTACCTGCTGGGAGTTTCGGAGGAATCCGTGAGCCACAGGGACTCAGCAATCTAAGACTTTGGTGCCAGAACTAGTCATGTTATTAGGTAGGGTAAGGATGAAGTGTATCAGGCTGCAGCATCCTATGCTTGTTAAAGTGGCTAACTTACGCAAAGTAGAAGTAAAGGTGGTCTACGATAACGGTCGGGATTTACTTGATCACTAAGTGATCTTGAACACCTACCTACGGCATTCATAACCACTCCGTGTTCCCGATCGAAGAGAGATCTTCGAAGGGACAGTCACGGTTACGCACACAGTTGGCTGTTTTATTTGTTTATGTTTAAGTTCTCTAATACCGGTTGTTAAAAAATATTCCAAGTTGCCACATAACCGCGGGCACGGCTTTCCGAAACCTTAAACCCTGCGGGGGTGCTCCAACTAGTCCATCACAAACGAACACAGGCCGCAAAGGCATCCTATATCACGAATCTCGTGATCTCGTCGGATTCCTTAGAGGAAAACCTCAACTCTGGGGGAACCCAAAGATTCACTCGGATTCCTATACGCAAGATATACCGCTTAGGTAAGGCAAGGCTAGCAGGACCTCCCGGTGTGTCGACGACCCGATAAGAGCCGCGTATCTCAGTCTCAGGACAACACCGTCTATGCAAAGTGGACAAGGACCAAACCTCAAGTTTCCCCGGGGTGGTCTTGCCGACTGCTAGGTGGTTGGACCAACACTCATGAGGAGCACTGGCCCGAGTTGTTGATTAAATTCCTCGGGGTAGCTATTCCCTATGCAGATTATTAGGTGATTAGCAAATAATACCAATGTTGGGTCCTGCCGTACAAGCCTTAGCACTACGCGATTTATCGAGGGGGTCCCCATAACAACCCCGAACGTGTTAGGAGCGATCATTATGGAATCAAACACCGGTAACCGGTAACTAAGGCGGCAATAACGGAACAAAGCACCCGGCAAAAGGCTAGGCCTCCCGTCATTTACCAAGTATATATAGGTGCATTAATTAAATAACAGAATTTAGAATAATGATATCAAGGCTCATGTTATTACATGAGTCAAAGCACCTGCACCTAGCAACGCTAACATTAGTAGCTGAGCAAGCCTACTTAGCCATGCAAGTTTTGCTAGGAAGGAGAACGGTGTTGGGGCTCATGGCATATGAAGAGGCAATTTAATTTCAGTGGTAGGCAGCGAGCAATAAGACATGGAAACGAAAACTAGCCTAACAAGTCTAGAGATGGAATCAAGGTCATATCATCTTGCCTGTGATATCCTCAGCTTGGAATGGTTCTGGATCGTCCTGCACGTACTCTCCTGACTCCACATATTCGTTCTCCGATCCCGGTGCTACCCAACATAAGAATAACAGTCAATGAACAATAGCACCACAATATGCAACAATCACATGATGCATGAGATGAAATTTGAGCATGCACCACTATTTCTATCACTAGCACAAGCAAAATAAACTACTGCAAGTTTCTGGACAGAACTGTACACTAAGCTATTTTGGCATGCATGAGAATAACATGAACAGATGCGGCTCGTGAAAACGGTGCAAAACCATATAAAGAACATTGCAAACGGAGCTACGGATCAACGGGAATCAACGGAACAAGATGTGAAGCTCTACGTGAAAGATTCAACACCACACTCACAATTGGCACAAATCTGGTATTCCCAGGTTGCCAAGACATGTAACAACCCAACATGAATGGATTCGAGCAAGGTAGAACACCACACCATCAATTAAGCACACACTTTGATCAAAATGACAAAACTACATAATCTGCCACAATCTGCATCTTAGCTAATTAGGAGCTACATGCAACATAGCTACAGGCCTCCAAACATGACAAATAATATATGTGGCTGTAGCCAACCAAGAACACTACAAGCACCAGCAAGAATCACAGCAAAAGGAATTAGTCTCAGGAAGATACAAGGCCACAAACTTTCCCAAAACCATCAGATCTCAGGGACTTAGTGAAAATTCCTGCACCTGAGTTTCTGTCTCTGTTCTGAAGCTTTTTGACAGCAATCAAAACACAACCTACTGGACTCCAAATGATCTGCAAATTGACAGGAAGCTTCACAAACATACCAGGTTCAAAATCCTAGCACCGAACTAAGGCGAGTTCTCATCAGAATGACCAGCACATCCTCATCTATGAGAGAAGAAAATATTTCCAGAATTCCAGACTTAGTGAAATTTCAGAGTTCATCAAACTGGAATTTTTCAGCCACATGCCCACTTTGTCTAGGCATAGTTTGCACACACATTACACCAAGTGATAATTGACACCACTATAGTGTAGAGCAAAACCCTTACTACTATCACACAAAAACTCATGCCCTTGGGCTCCACCTATTCTATGGAATCAAAGATCAAACTTGCTACAAATCTGAATATGCAACTCCATAAAGTACCCTTCTAAGACGACAGCTACAAAGGTAGGGTTCATATGCACAATGAGAAAGTGACAGGGGGGTTTGAACCCCATGTTTGTGTCATGCACATCAACAATACCAACACACCTACCAAACTATCCCCACACACAAACACCATGCCCTCTCACATACAGACATGTGAAGGTGCATAATTTTGCAAAGGTGGGGAAGTTCCACACACACACACATACTCCACATCATTCACCACAACATCAACTCCTAAAACCAAGAACAACATGAGGGGGATAACTACTAAGCAAGTAACTTGGAAGCATCACCTCCCAAGCATCTTTAGTAGGAACCACAAGTGGTGTGCACTCACAACAAACACATCTCCATGCCTACACTATCAACTTCACTTACAACCCCTATGCACCCATGCCTATTTGCAATCACACCATCAACATAAACTAACAAGACCACATGCACACATATATCACTTAAGCCGCCAACACCAACTATCACTATTCTAGTGTGTGCAAACACACACACAATACCCTCTGCACCCACCTACACTAGCAGGAAAAGAAAAAATACATAGGACACCTTGCTGTCTATGCATAAGAAAGAGGAAGAACAAAAAAATAAAAGGACAGCAAAAAAAAAGAAATATGCATCAGGGCTCCTGCGAATCGAACCCAGTACCCTCTGGTGCAACAACCTACCCTTACCACTGTGCTACTGCCATATAGTCGACAGAACAGAGGGAAACATGCGAGTTAAGGTTGCATGCTGGAGCCACCAGTATCAATTCGATGGGAAAATACTGCAAAAGGGGGGGTGGTGCGCCGAATGGGACTCGAACCCTGCACCTGCCGGCAAACAAACAGAGACAACACCACTGCGCTACGAGACGGCTACTGGCAGAAGGGGGGGGGTATTCTAGGAATACCTCCACATCCTCTAGATTCCTGCTCTGCACCTGCGCGCCAGGGACGCGCCAGCGACAGAGAAGGGCACCAGCTTCTCTACTGCTGCTGCGCGACGAGAAGATCCATACGCTAAGCTGCTGCACCACGAGGAGGGCGACTTCCTACTGCTACTGCTACTGCATGCACCACTATCGTCCTGCACGTACACTTGCTGCAACCGCACGGCACGGCTTCCTGCAACCGGCTCGCTGGAACCAACGAGGGAGAAGGAAGAGAGGGCCGGCTCACCTCGGGGGAAGAAGGAGGTGCCGTTCGGTGGAGGAGGCCGGCCGGAGAGAAGGGAGGCGCGCGGGAGAAGGCCCTGCTGCCGGCTGATGTCGACGGAGGTAGACGGGGTAGATCACCGGAGCCGGCTTCTTGACGTGCTCCTGGCCGACGTGGTAGACGACCCTCGACCTCACTGAGGGCGAAAATGGGGCGCAGGCACCGTCCCCGTGCCCCTGGACATGGCCGCCGGCGCTACTCAACGGAGTAGACGGGGTAGACGCGGCGGCCGAACTCTCTCTCTTTCTGCTCCTACCCTACAGAGAGCTTACCAAGGAGAGGGAAGAGGAAAGGAGGGAGGTGGCGGCGCTGGGGAGAAGGAGAGGGAACCCTAGGGGAGGAGGAGGGTTCCCTCCACCTTATATCACCTCGGGGGAGACGCTGGAGCCACAGGATCAAGGGGAGGCGACCGGGAGGTGGAGCTGCGTTCGTACAGAGGTGACGTCGCCAGGAGGAAGACGACGTCTCCTGGGCTGCTGCTGCTGCTCGAAGGGGCATGGGCCTAGGAGGAGATACTGGGCCTCTCTGGGTGGGAGGGAGCCCACCAGAGAAGGAAAAAAAGAAAACAACCCTGGAGATTATTTCTAATTAGGTAAAAAAACAGAGAAAGAAAAGAAACCCTCAGGACTACTGTTGATTATAAAATCAAAACAAAAATGTCCCTGGGCCTAAAAATACCTAAGCTTTTAAAATAAAATGCAAAAGGAATTTTATGGGGCATTTAAATAAATACAAAACAGCAATTAATTATACTGTTTTGTGATTTATATACACCCTCAAGACCAAAATAAAACTCCACATCATCACATCATCATCCCCACAATAACCTCTAAATACAAGACATTTTAAAACAGCTCTTGTGAAGATGGAATTTTGAACATGAGATAATAGGAGAGGAAAAGGGTTTGAAATTGCAATGAGCTTTGAAAATCCCAAGCAACCACTCCTACACTCCACACACCATCATCACATGACATCACACATGAAATCACAAGGTAGCTAACCACAAGATCACCACCTACATTTATTACTAACACCACAAGAAACCATAGTGCAACAACTCAAGGTAAGGCCATGCAATGATATGCTATGCATGCATGCATGAGAAGGAAATAGAAGGAACACACATGAAATCATGGTATCAACTTAAACATCATAACCTCTCACAAGGTGGTCCCACATGAAGTAGGTCCAAAAAGGTAGGTTCTACAATTGGGGCATTACAGGGAACCTCCCCGGATCCCTTGATCGTTCGGCGGGGAGAGGGGTGGCGCCAAGAGCAGAGCTAGCTATCAGCACCAGGAACGTTTTTACCCAGGTTCGGGCCGCTTAGTGCGTAAAACAATACTCCGGCTTTGTGTGTTGTATTAGGTGTTTGTTGTAGGATTACTTGCTATAGTGATTGCCTACTGGCCAATGCCCAAAGTGTCTAACCTCTTAGACTGAGCCTTGGGCCTCCTTTTGTAGGCAAACGGTCACCAATAGTGCTCAACAGTGGGTTCACGAGCTATACAGTGAACAAGGTTCATTGTTATCCATCTACCGCGGTGTTAGGGGCAGTAAATGCTTCGTCAGTCTCCTGACCTGCATCAGGATGGTATCGACACGTACCCAGGTGTTTCGACACCTGGGTATTATGCGGGCGCATGAGGGATGCGCTGGCGCTATGGTAGTCGGTGGCATTATGGCAGGAGGGAACACCTGGCGGGCGAAGGGAGCTTGCCGGGCTGGTGCCCTCGCCAGTGGCCTAGTGTGCCTTACTGGCAAGGAAAGCTTGCCGAGGCCTTGTCTATCTTCCCTGGCAAGAAAGGCTTGCTGGGGCCTTGGATGTCTTCCCGGCAAGAAAGGCTTGACAGGGCCTTGTAGCTTAGACTTGTTCCTCACACCCTTGGAGGGGTGTGGCCCTGGTGAGCTTGGGGATTAATTTTCCTGTCAGCCTTCGTCGTGCCTTGCCGTCAAAGGGGTTGCCGGCGCCCGTGCACAAGTCTGGGGCATAGGAGACCCTAGTCTTCAATGCACCGAGAGGAGCCCCCGGGCCTGGGCCACACACGCATGCGAGGCGTTGTTGGGCCAGGCCCAAAGTGGTGCACGGGCCTCTGTGACAGGGTATATTGTAGGGTGGAGCCGTTGCTAGTGGTCTTTCCCACGTCGCGCATTGAACGCACCAAGTGGGGGGCGTGCACACAGTGGCCGAGATGGCCACGAGCGCGCAGAGCCGTTGGGTGGGTACCCAATGGTCACCCCCCATAAGAGGGGGAAACGCAGGCGCACGAGCCCATTGCCCCCAGTTTCTTTCAATCTTGAAGCCGCTGCTGTCTCCTTTCTTCAGCTAGAGCTTTCCTCCCCCCTCACCTACAAAGCTGTGCTCCGGGAAGCCGCAGCTTCCGCCGCTGCTATGGCACCAAAGGGAGCCAAAGGCAAGAAAGGAAGACCGCTGTCGCAGAGAAGGAGTTGGCGAAGATGCGGAGGGAGTTTGTCGATTTCTCCTCGGGGCTTGAGGCGCTCACTCTAAAGCAGCGCTACCGGTTCATGTGGGCGGCTCAGACGACGGCACATCCGGCGACCCACGTGACCCCGGGAGAGGCTGGTGGTGGCCCAGACAAGTATCCTTTCTTCGTCAAATATTTTATTGCGGGCTTTGCCCGCCTTTCTCTCAATTCTTCGTTGACATCATGCACACCTAAGGCTTCCATCTTCTAAACTTCACGCCGAATGCGGTGACATGCATCTCCATATTCGCGCATCTCTGGAGAACTTCTTCAGGATCTCCCCCAACACGGCCCTCTTCCGCTATTACTTCACTCCTCGCATCGAGGGAGGGGACGCCCTTTCGGGCTCCATTACCTGGATCCCAAGGCCCGGATGTAAGGAGATATACCCGGATGGTGCCCTTCGTGAGAAGTGGGAAGAATGGCGGGGGAAATGGTGTTGTATTTATGAGGAGGGGTATTTGCCCTTTTGCAAGCCCAGGACCGCCAAGATCGAATCCCGCGGCAAGCACTGGAGTGATCTCACCCCAGACGATGAGAATCTGACCATCGCCGTCAGTAGGATCTTGCGTCTCAGGGTCGCAGGGTTGATGATGGAGATGGTGGGTGCTGACTTCATCCGCAGGCGCATCGCCCCCCTTCAGAACAGGGGAGGAAGGCTAGCCTCAACCTTTGTGAATGCTGCGGAAATCATGCGGCCGCGGGCGGGTTTGAAGAACAACCTGACGATGATGCAACATGCATTTGTTTGCTAGAAGTTGTTCAAATCCGATTCGAGAGCCCGGTTGCCATCGTGTGTCATACCCTTGTGCAACAACTCGGCCTTAAGCGCACTCACGACAATGATGCCAGAGTGCAATGCTCATGGCATGGTCGCAACCTGGATCGATCCCAAGGAGGAGGATGTTTTATCTTTCTTAGACCGCTTGTCAGAGAAGTCCATTAGGGAAGAAACCGGCCTTGTACGCGACACCACCCCCGAAGAGGTGGTGTACATCACCAGCCGGGCCAAGGAACGAGCCCTTGCTGAAGTGGCCGGGAGCATTGGCTTTTACGACGAGGGGGCGTCCGAGGAAGGGACAATGCTGGAGGGAGAGCTTGCTGGGGAGCCTAGCAGCTCAGTGCAGGTGCACTAAAGACTGGGGTCCCTAGTTCCCCAGACTTGTGCACGGGTGCGAAGAGCCCCTGCCAGCAGGGCATGGTAGGACCGAGTCAAGATGCAACCCCCAAGATTATCAAGGCCTCGACAAGCCTGCCTTGCCGGGAAGATAACCAAGGCCGCGCCCTTTTGGTGGGCGTGATGAACTCACCAAGTGCAAGACCCCGGGAAGCTCCCTTGCTAGGATGACGACTGAAGCCCCGGCAAGCTCCCTTGTCGGGACGAAGACTCAAGGCCCCGACAAGCTCCTTGCCGGGATGACGGGTCTGGCCATTGGCGGGAAACCGCCCTTGCCATAGTGCCACCACCCCCAATTGCCAGCGCACTCCGCATGCGCTAGTGCATCGTCCAGGTGTCGAAACACTTGGATACGTGTCTTCACCAGCACATCGCTGACAAGGACAAGACGTGCATTAAATGCACCTGACAGCGGTAGATCGATAAGCACCACCCTAGGTTCACCGTAACTCCTTGTGAACCTACCACCGAGCACTGTAGGCAACCCCTTTGCCTATAAAAGGAGGCACTTAGCTCATTTTGAAGGGGTTAGACTCTTTGGACATTGACCCATAAGACGGTCATCGACGGTCACTGTAACAATCGGCAACAAATCGCTTAATACAACCAGACAAGTAGGACGTAGGATTTGACGCGTAAGCGGCCCGAACCTAGGTAAAATGTCTTGCCGGGTGCTGATTGTTAGCTCTGCTCTTCACGTCACCTCTACCCGCCCTACGATCACAAGGGTTTAACGTTGATTCCCATAGGTGTCGACCTCGCACCGCCGACATTCTTTGGGGCGCTAGGTAGGGGTTGTGGAGTTTTGCGCAAATCTGAGCAAACTCGGCACCATATTCTTGGAAGTTTGGGCGCTGCGCCGCAGTTCCCCCAGAAACGGGGTACCGCGGCGGACGCTCTATTCTTCTATGGCTTCCCAAGGCATGCGCGAGCGCGAGGCGGGGAGGCGAAGGCTCCAAATGCAGCGCCATCAGGCCGATGCATCGCTCGGGGCCAACGCATAGCTGTCGAGTGTGTACCTGGGAGCTTCACAGAGGCCTCGGCGCATACTCCAGCGGACGCACCTCTGCGGAGTGATGCATAGTCACTGAGGATGCGCCAAATGGTCCCAAAGCCCCGGCGTGCACTCCAACGTAAGTGTTGTGCCCTTGAGAGCATCGTATCGTCGCCCAAGATGCACTCGGGGGCTCCGCAAGCACAACCTACCAAGAGAGAAGTGAAGGGGTTACACACTGGCAACTTTTTCTCCAAACGACGGTCGCGGACTGTCGGCAGGAAGTCTTTGCCGGAGAAAAAGCCGTCGAGAGCGATAATTTCCTTCTACCGGGGACCCAGACTCCCCGGCAAAAGATTCAAGCGCCCTGCAACCACGGCGTGAGAAGATAAGTTCTAAGTTTAAGATTCAGATCTGAAGTAGATAGATTCTCTGTTTTCCCTTTAAAAGTTTCCAATCTTTGTGTGTGGAGTATGCGCATACTGGGACCTTTCCAAAGATTAGTGCTCCTTATCTTTGTTTTGAACTCGTTCAAACGACCTGAACGGTCATAGAGCGCTTTCAAACTATTTCGAACCTCATCAACAGAGCAAGCGGCTACGTAGCGCCTAATTTCGTCTCAAGCTGCGCTTGGCGATTTCTATGGTTGCACTGAACGCGGCAAGGAGCCTTGCCGGTAGTTGCCGGCAAGCTCCCAGAAAATGCAAAGACAAATCATACAAAGAATGGAATCGGAGAAAGGGAAAACAGTCTTTTCATTCATTTGTTTGGGATACTCTCAAACATATTACATGGATGATATGATCTACTCTAACCTAGAACTATTTTATTTTGCGAGGAACTACGCTCGCCGGACTGGAGTTCAGAAAGACATTGAGCAGCCCTCCGTGTGATCTAGGCTGGTTCCTCTGGGACCAACACTGCACGGAGGAGAACGAGGCCGGGAGAGATGGAGGAGCAGAAGTCTGGGCGCTGCCAGGAAGATGAGGACCAAGGCTGAAGAGTTGGTGGATTCAGAAGGAGTTGGGTGAGCAAAACCCCTCGGAAACCCTCCCAATTTATAGGACAGGGCGCGGGGGCTAGCCTCCATTGCTCCGGAAGCCACCACCCCTCTCACCCAAGCGCTCGTGCTCACGGGCGAACAGGGAACCACCCTGCTACACCAATGCAAGCACGGGCGAGCCCAGCCACTACTGCGCCTTTAAGGCCAAGTCTGCCAGCTGTCCATCCATAACTGTGCATGCCACGCGCACGGAAGATGCGTTTCAGGAGGTGGAAAAGCCACTCCGCGCACAACCCCCTACTTCGCGCGTCCAATGCGCGACGTGGGGAAAAGCAACTGCCGGTGGATCCAGCCACAAAATCCCGTGCATCTCTTTGGGCCTGGCCCAACAATGCTTCGCATGCGTGTGTGGTCCACGTCCTGGGGCTCCTGTCGGTGAACTAAAGACTGGGTCCCTAGTGCCCCAGACTTGTGCACAAGCGCGGAGAGCCCCTGTCGGCAGGGCATGGAAAGACCCAGTCAAGATGCAACCCCAAAGATTACCAAGGCCTTGGCAAGCCTGCCTTGCCGAGAAGATGACAAAGGCCGTGCCCATTTGGTGGGCATGATAAACTCACCAAGTACAAGATCCTGGCAAGCTCCCTTGCTGGAATGACGACCGAAGCCCCCGACAAGCTCCCTTGTCGAGACGAACACTCAAGGCCCAGGCAAGCTCCTTGCCGGGATGACGGGCCTGGCCACTGGTGGGAAACCTCCCTTGCCACAGTCCCAGCACATTCCGCATGCGCCAGTGCAGCGTCCACGTGTCGAAACACCTGGATAAGTGTCTTCACCAGCACATCACTGACAAGGACAAGACGTGCATTAAATGCACCTGACAGTGGTAGATGGATAAGCACCGCCCTAGTTTCAGTGTACCTCCTCGCGAACCTACCACCAAGCACTGTAGGCGACTGCTTTGCCTATAAAAGGAGGCCCGTAGCTCATTTCGAAGGGGTTAGACTCTTTGGACATTGACCCATAATACGGTCATCAATGCTCACTGTAACAATCGACAACAAAACGCTTAATACAACCAGACAAGCAGGACATAGGGTTTTACGCGTAAGCAGCCCGAACCTGTGTAAAAGGCTTGCCGGGTGCTGATTGTTAGCTCTGTTCTTCACGTCACCTCTCCCTGCCCTACGATCACAAGTGTTTCACGTTGATTCCCATAGGTGTTAACCTCGCACCACTGACACTCAGCTGCCGGGGTACCTTCAGAGGAACGGGCGCCCGACGAAGAGGAGGAGGAGGAAGAGGAAGAGCCTCTAGTCCGCCGGAAGTCTAAGCGAGTGCTTCGACACGCCGGCTCCAATCTCACCATCCGGCAAGCTCCGCCCACCACGCCCGTCAAGCATCCCAGGGACGCATCCTCTTCGGCGAACGCTGAAGCGGATGTGGACTTCGATCTTTCGGCCTTAAGCTCAAGGTAGGAGGAAGAGTACGTGCCTGACCCTTTACCTCTTTCAAACCCCTTGCTTCCTATTCTTGTTCATCTGGTGCTGGCTCTTCTCCGCAGGGACACGGAAACGCTGGCCGAGAGGATGGCTACGGGCCCTCGGCAAGTGCCTCGGAGGTGTCGCCGGTGTCTTTGGACACTCCAGTGCCCAGCCCCCAGCAAAGCCCCCAGCATGAGTCGCCAAGGCCCACGACTCGCGAAGACGAGCCCCCTACAACCGATGTTGCGGGAGGGGGACAGCTACCCCTCATCAGCTTGACTAGGGTGAGTGTCCTAGCAAGGAACAGCTGCGAGGTTTTATTTTGTTTTCTTGAATATTCATCTTGTTCTGATCATCTTCTTCCTTATCCTGTTCCCCAGATCCCTCTCCCGCTGAGGAGATTAACGTCGACTACATCATCGAGGAGACCGCCTGGGACGCGGCTGCTAAGGCTGACAAGGTCGCCGCGAGCGAGGCCACCGAGGAGGCGGGAGAATGGGCCACTCAGGAACAGACAGAGGAGTCCATCGAGGGGCCTGAGGCACGCGCCGATGACTCCTGTGCTGCCGGGGTTGAGGAGGCCATACTGGATGAGGAGCCCGCTCTTGTCGGCGAGGACATCGGTGGCGACTATCCATCCACGTCTGAGCCCCCGCCAGCCAGTGAGTACCTTCGCGCCGGCGAGGGTCTATTCATCAACCTAGCAGGGGTGGATCACACAAGGACAATCACTGAGGGGGAGAGCTTGGACGCCGAAATATCCGCCGGTGCTGGGCTCGAGATCGTGGGCGGATCAGAGACAAGCGGCGGGAAACTCAGCGAAGAGCAACTCTTCCCGTCCATGAGGAACAATGTCAGCCAGCTCCAGGCTCTCTATCGGCCCCGGAGGGAGAAACTAGACTCCCGAGCGACGATCGTCGAGGCAGCGGAGGAGGCCTTTCAGATACGCTTCGTAGAGATGCAGATTCATTTCATTGAGGATTACGAGGAGGTGAAGGATGAGCGCAAAAAGCTGAGGGCCGAGCGGGACGCACTCCTTCTGAAGTCGTATGACGTCCGGAAGGAGGAAGACCAGGCCCAGCGTCGTATCTCCGACGAGGACGTTCGCGTCAACGCGCTTCGGATCAGCCTCAACTCCCACATAGAGGAACTCGCCAATCGTGAGGAGGCGCTCAGCAAAAAGCTCTGCGCCAAGGACGAGGAAATCGAGAGGCTCGTGGCGCAACGTACCCAAGAGCTGATGGATCAGCCCAAGGGTGCTCTCGCCGCCCAGGCTTTAGAACATGCCAGCAAGCTGCAAGATGTCGCCGACAAGGCTGCTACCGCCGAGGCTACCAGGCACGAGTTTGCCAGCAAGGTGAAGAAGCCGGAAGAGAACCTTGAAGGCCTCGGCGAGGAGATCTCAACCCTCATAGCTGAGAGAGAGAAAACTCTCTCCAGTTTGAAGGAGATCCAAGATGCCGTTTCCGATAAGAGTGCTCAACTTCGCTCACCAACGCCTCCCTCGCCACCCTGCAGGATAAGCTGGCTGCCCTGGAGCAGGCCTTCGAAGAGAGCAAGGCCCATGAAGGAGTCTTGACGCAGAAGCTTCTTGACGCGACAAAGAAACTCAAGGTCGCCTCCACCGCCCACGAGGATTATACACATGGCGTGGAGTTGTGGACCGAGCTCCTTGTCAACGCCACAGAGGGGATCACTACGCAACTATCTTCCATGGATTAATTCCCCGTGCTTTCATGTTACTGCAACTTCCAGCTAAGAGTTGTTGTACCTTGATTATAACAGTCAGTATTGTAATATATTTGATATTCTTGATAAGTATCACCCCCTCTTCTGGTCGCTCTTTTTGTATGGCTTGTCCTTGTGTTTCGCTAGGGATTTGTCGGCTTAACTGGCCTTGCCGCGAGTGCCTTGAGGAGTGGCTCTAGCCGGATTCATCACTGCCGGCAAGACGCCTTGCTTTCCTCTGGGCCTTTCCATAGGTTATCCAACACGCCCTTCCTTAAACAGAAGGGGCATACGGGATGGGTCGCTTAAGTTACCGAGCGCGCTTCAGGACAACGCTGAGGAAGCTTGCGACTGAGTTTCCCTCCGTACAAGTTTTCCATACAAAAGAGCCGAAGACACGTGAGGGGAATGATGTATCTACTCGATAACTTACTCAAAGTTTTTCTAACTTATCTCTAGGCTGCGGTACTTCTTTCTGTCTTGAGCAAATCATCCTTGTCCTCGTTGTTGCCGTGGGCGTCCCCACTATCTTCCCCCCAGGAAACTTATGCGCGGGGTTGTATATGTCTTTTGAGACAAAGAAAGAAGAGAAAATAGATGTTGGGACCTCGGCGGTCTATTAGTTTAGGCGTTTCACAAAATCTTAGATTATGCATGCATATGATGTAACATGGAAATCTAAATGATGACGCGGAACACTATGTTTTATTTAACTGCGCATAGGGTCTTCTCCTGGCTTTGTACAAAGGATTACATGCAACTTCGGCAAGACTTGTACAAAAGGTGGTCGCTGGTAGACCCGACAATCTCTCCCTACGGGTAGTACTTTCGAAGATGTTCAATGTTCCAGGAATTGCTCACCGGTGTGCCATCTTCGGTCTCCAAGCGGAGAGCGCTGGGCCTGGTGACTCGTACTACCCAATATGGGCCTTCCCACTTTGGCGTCAACTTGTTTGAATTCTTAGCCGACTGAACATGCCGAAGAACAAGGTCGCCTTCCTCAAGACTTCTAGCTCGTACCTTGGGGCTATGATAGCGACGCAAGGCTTGCTGATAGCGAGTGGCTCGCACAGCCGCCTGAATCCTGTTCTCCTCGAGGAGCACTGCATCGTCTTGACACAATTGCTCTTGCTTAAGCTCATCATAAGCGAGAACCCGAGGTGACCCATAAGTGAGTTCCGTGGGAAGAACTGCCTCCGCCCCGTAGACCAGGGAGAAGGGTGTCTGGATGGTGGCTTAATTTGGCGTCATTCTGATCGACCAAAGAACCACTCGCAGTTCATCAATCTAGTGATTTCCATGTCTTGAGCCCCCGTAGGACTTGAGCATTTTCTCTTTCAGCTTAACCGTTGCTCCTTGGATGGGCAACAGAAGCGAAGCATATTTTGCTGGCGAGGTCTTGGGCGTACTACATGAAGGTGCGGCTCGTGAACTGGGTGCCATTGTCCGTGATGACCCAGTTCGAGACACCAAAACGGCAGACTATCCCCTTGAAGAACTTGACGGCTAACTGTGTTGTCACCTTTCTCACTGGTTCCACCTCTGCCGACTTTGTGAACTTGTCAATTGCGACGTACAAGTACTCAAAGCCCCCGGCAGCACGGGGGAAAGGTCCGAGGATATTGAGCCCCCAGATCGAGAATGGCCAGGAGATAGTGATCGTCTAGAGAGCTTGAGCTTGCTGATGAAGCTTTCTTGAATAGAAGTGGCACACTTCACACTTGGTTACTAGTGCAGTTGCATCCCGGAGGGCTGTGGGCCAGAAGATACCTTGCCGGAATGTTTTGCCGACAAGGGCTCTTGACCCTATGTGGGAGCGACATATCCCCCCATGTATCTCCACCAACATCTCCAGTCCTTCCTCCTGGGGGATGCATTTCAATTTCACGCCGTTCAGTCGTCTCCTATAAAGGGCATCATCCATGAACTGGTACATGCTGGACTGACAGGCTACTCTTTCTGCTTCTTCCTACTCTTCGGGCAGATCCCCAGTTTGGAGGTACCGAATGATGTGTTGCGCCCATACCGGAGCGTGAGGCTTGATGGCAAGGACTAAAGGCATATCCTCTACCGGGGTGGTATCCCCCCGGCAGGCTTGGCAACTCCTCCGGCAAGATCCTTGTCGGGACTCCTTGGCAGGTCTGCCGAGAAATACTAGCCGGAGTTCAGCCTCCTTCTCTTGTCTGACTTGGTTGATGGTCTTACAGAGGGTTGAGTCAGTCGTAGCGCAAAAGTTCCTAGTTCCACAGGTAACTTAAGGGTTGCACGCTTCAACAGGTAGTCCGTGACTGTGTTTTTGGCACGGGGGATGTGCTCCGTCTGTAGACCGTCGAAGCGTTCTTCCAACTTCCTCACTTCCTCTACGTAAGCTTCCATGAGTGGGCTTTGATAGTCCTTGTTGACTTGCCGGACAACTAGCTGTGAGTCACCTCTGACGATGAGCTTCCTGATCCCTAGATCTGTTGCGACCCTGAGACCGATAAGTAGTCCTTCGTATTCAGCGGTGTATTGGTTGACTTCTCCCAAGGAAAGTACATCTGGATTACATATTTGAGGTGCTCTCCATTAGGTGTGACTAGCAGCACGCCGCCCTGTGCAACTTGTAGTGAGAATGCTCCATCAAAATACATGATCCATTCCTGGTTAGATTCCTTGCCCGGGAGGGTTGATTCTGGTATTTCTTCGTCTGGCGTTGGAGTCCATTCGGCAATGAATTCACCAAGGCACTACTCTGGATAGTCGATGTGCTTTCGAACATGAGGCCGAAGCTGGATAACTCCAATGCCCACTCCACCATCCTGCTAGTTGCATCGGGGTTTTGCAAAACCCTTTGTAGCGGAAAGCGGGTGACGACGGTGGTCTTGTGCGCTTGGAAGTAGTGGCGCAGCTTTCTCAAGGCCATGAGGAGGCCGAAAAGCAATTTCTGCACTCCAAAGTATCTCGTTCTGCCCCCTACAAGAGGGAGCTGACGAAATAGACTCGGTGTTGCACCAACTTCTTCTTCTGCACTGGCCCACCTGTTGGCGGGTGTTTCTCCTGCTCACTCCCGGACTCTACCGGGGGTCCTTGGTTGCCGGTGTGTGCTTCCTCTCTTCATGGCGTTTCCTTTGCCGGTGTATCTTCGTCGTCTTCCCTCTGCGCCACCAGGGCAGCACTGACCACTTGGTTGGTTGCCGCTAGATACAAGAGCAGTGGCTCTTGTGGTCTAGGTGCTACTAGGACTGGTGCAGAGGAAAGGTATTTCTTCAGGTCTTGTAGTGCCGCTTCCGCTTCGGGGGTCCATTCCATTGGCCCTGCCTTCTTCAAGATTTTGAAGAATGGCAGGGCACGTTCTACAGATTTGGAGATGAACCTCCTGAGGGCAGCTACATAGCCGGCTAGCCATCGCACATCCTTGATGCGCTGCGGTGCCTCAATTTGCTGGATGGCCTTGATCTTGTTGGGGTTAGCTTCGATCCCTCGTTGGGACACGAAGAACCCGAGAAGTTTGCCAGATGGGACACCAAAGACGCACTTTTCGGGGTTGAGCTTGAGGTTGATCTTCCACGGGTTGGCAAATGTTTCTTCCAGATCTTGCATGAGTTTTGATTTTTCCTTAGTTTTGACCACCATGTCATCCATGTAGGCTTCCAGATTCCTGTGGAGCTGGGGCTCAAAACCAATTTGGATCACTCTTGCAATCGTGGAACCAACATTCTTCAACCCGAAGGGCATTCCCACAAAGCAATACGTGCCACAGGGGGTGATAAACACGGTTTTCTCTTCATCCTCCTCGGCCATAAAGATCTGGTGGTACCCTGAGTAGCCGTCGAGGAAGGACAGCAGGTCACAACCAGTAGTGGAGTCGACAATCTGGTCAATGCGCGGCAAGGTAAAAGGGTCTTTTGGGTAAGCTTTATTGACATGAGTAAAGTGGATACAAAGCCGCCACTTCCCATTCGCCTTGCGCACTACAACCGGATTGGCCAACCATGTAGGATGGATGACTCCCCTAACCAGACCTGCTGCTTCTAACTTCTTGATCTCCTCGGCAATGAACTCTTGCCGTTCCAGGGCTTGCCTCCTCACCTTCTGCTTGACCGGCCGCGCATGGGGACAGACAGCGAGATGGTGCTCAATCACGTTCCTGGGAACACCAGAAATATATGATGGTTGCCATGCAAACACATCGACATTTGCCCACAGGAAGGCGATGAGCATGCTTTCCTATTTGCTGTCGAGGGTGGAACTTATGGTGAAAGTTATACCCGTGTCGTCCTCCCTGGCGGGCACCTTCTTGGTCTCTGGCGGGGCGGCCCTGGACTTCTTGTTCTAGGCAATGGACCTCTCCGGCGCGTCCTTGCCCGCAGCGTAGCACTCTGGTGAGGCATGCTTACCGGCGTCAGCGCGGGAGACCCTCTTGCCGGCCTTCTTCTCCCCGGGGGTCCCAGTAGCGGCAGAAGGCACCTTGGCGGCATGTGCTGCCACTGCCTCCCGGTAGAGGCGATTTGTGCACATGAGTGCATCCTTCTTGTCGGCATTGATGACGATAACACATACCGGCCTAGGAATTTTCAAGGTGTTTTAGGCGTAGTGGGTGGCCGCCATGAATTTGGCCATCGCAGGACACCTGAGGATCCCATTATACGCGAACGGGTTGTCAGCAAGTCGAAGACAACTTTCTCCGTCCGGTAGTTCTAGTCGCTGCCGAAAGTTACCGACAGCGTGATGTTCCCCTTCGGCTGGATCTTCCCGGGGTTGATCCCTTGGAACATTCCCGTTTCCTCGAGATCTTCGTCGGGAATCTGCAACCTCCGGATCAAGTCGGGGGAGATGAGGTTTAGACAAGCCCCGCCATCCACCAGCATCTTCGTCACCTTGAGATTGCGGATTGTTGGGTAAACCAACAACGACAAACATCCGACCGCTGTAACGCGGTCTGGATGGTCCTCAGAATCGAAGATGATCAGCGTGTGCGACCGCTTCAAGGGTTTATGGACGTCGACGGAGGGCTCTGCCAAGCTCACTTCATGCGCCCACTTTTTCAGTTGGCGGTGGGAAGAGTGCAGTGACGCGCCTCCATCAAGGAACATCATGTCTTTTGCCCTTTGTAATTCGTGGTCGCTGGAGCCGTCGTCTGGGCAGTCCCCATCCTCATCCTCCTCTTTCCTTTTCCGCGCCTGCGCAGGTTTCACCTTCTTGTTCTTGGGCTTGCTGGGGTGACCCCCTTGGCCGCCCTTCTTCTTGCCCGATCCCTCGCCGCAATCTCGGGCCTTCTCCTTGTCACTTCTTTGGTACTCAACCCTCTGCTTTTTGGCAACTTGTTCAACTTGCCGGCAACGTTGGAGGTCGTGACCCTTGGTGCCGTGAATCTTGCAGTACTCGGTGCCGGAGCCGTCCGGCTTGTAGGAGGCCGCCAAGAACTGGCAAGAGATGCACCCGGTAGCATCTTTGTCGGGAGCCTCAGCCTTCGCCTTCTTGGAGGTGTCGGCGTTGTCGGATGCCTCGACGGCAAACACGGCTTTGCCTTTCCGCTTCTTGTTGCGCTGCTTCCCCTTTTTTCTGAGGACATCGACGTCTTCATGTTTGGAGTCAGCCTCTACACCGGCGCCTTCGTCGGGAAGCCTTCTCCCTTCTTCCTCTCGTGCACACTTGTCCGCCAGGGCATAAAGCTCGGCGACATCATGGACCTTGTTCATCGACAACTCCTCGCGCATCTTCCGGTTGTGCAAGTATTGATGGAACATGCTGATGACGGCGGCTGGGTTAACATCCGGGATGTTGTGCATTATGCGATAAATCTCTGAATGTACTTGCGCAAAGTCTCACCCTCCTTCTAGGGGATGATGTGCAAGTCACTCTCCTAGCCAGGGGCTCGGTGGCCGCCCGTGAAGGCACTGACGAAGTCCTAACACAGCTCCTTCCAAGAGGAAATGGAGTTCTTGGGTAGGTGCATCAACCACGACCTGGCGTTGGGCTTGAGCACCAACGGGAAGTAGTTGGCCAATATATTGTCGTCTTGGCCCCCGACAGCCTGCACCGCAATGGTGTAGATGCTCAGGAACTCCGACGGGTGGGTCTTGCCGTCGTAGCTCTCCGGGATCTCCGTCTTGAGTAAAGTTGGACAACCCACCTCGTAAGGCAGGTCGCCAGGATACCCCGACGGTGGCATGTCCGCAGCGGCTCTAGCACGCATGTCTGATTGACGGTGCTCAATAAGAGTATGCGCATCCTCCTTGCATCGCTGGTGACGAACATCTCGTTGGTCGCGGTGGGTCCATGCGTCCGAAGACCCGGTCGAATTGTCAGAGACGCTAACCTGTTGCCGCCGCCGTGGGCGTGCTTGCTGGAGGGTCGTTTCGATGTCCCTGTCTGCTGCGGCCCGTCACCATTGGCGAGGGTGATTAGGCTCTGGATGGTGGCCCTCCACTCCTCGAGCTTGTCCGCTGTTGGACGGAAGTCCAAGAGTAGCTGAGCTAGCTTCAGAGCTTCCACCGGCGTGGGTGGCGGCGATATGTGAGAAGACCGCGAGGGGCTCTTACTTCTAACTACGTTAGAATTAGCGACTCCTTAGTCCCGCGATGGTGCGCCGCCCTGCCCGGTTCCAGAGCGTATGTGTCGGCCTTGCGTGTCCTGGGAACAAGGTCCAGGAGTTCTTCGTCGGGGTGGTGAATCGCCGCCGTTTTGGTTTGATCTGTCGTGTGCGGCCTCGGAAGGACGCGACGTGTGCGTCCGCATTGGCATCTTGGAAGGTGTCCTCGCGTCCTTTGAAGTGGTCGCGCCGCCCGTAGGCTGCGCAACTGCATCCTTCGATGTACCAGCGTGTGGATGGTCGTCGCGGCTGCGGACGATACCACTCGTCTTGGTTTGCTCTCCAGAATGCTGCGGAAATTTAGGACCTTCGTCTCCTTGTCCTGCGCCCACACCTTCTCCCGTCCGCGCCAGGGCAGGAGCACACGGTGCGGGTGCATTGGTTGCTGGAGCACTCCTCTTTTTGGAAGCCACGGTGATGAAGAAAGGTTGGTGCGCTGATGGTTAGGTCAGATTAACACGAGCTTCCACCCCCTACCTGGCACGCCAAAGATGTCGGGTGACACCTATGGGAACCTCCACGGATCCCTTGATCGTTCGGCGGGGAGAGGGGTGGCACCAAGACTAGATCCAGCTATCAGCACCGGGAATGTTTTTACCCAGGTTCGGGCCGCTTAGTGCATAAAACCCTACTCCTTCTTTGTGTGTTGTATTAGGTGTTTGCTGTAGGATTACTTGCTATAGTGATTGCCTACTGGCCAATGCCCAAAGTGTCTAACCCCTTAGAGCTGAGCCTTGGTCCTCCTTTTATAGACAAAGGGGTCACCAACAGTGCTCAACAATGGGTTCACGAGCTATACAGTGAACATGGTTCATTGTTATCCATCTACCGCTGTGTCAGGGGTAGTAAATGCTTCGTTAGTCTTCTGACCTGCATCAGGATGGTATCGACACGTACCCATGTGTTTCGAAACCTGGGTGTTGTGCGAGCGCATGAGGGATGCGTTGGCGCTGTGGTAGTCGGTGGCATTGTGGTAGGAGGGAACACCTGGCGGGCGAAGGGAGCTTGACGGGTTGGTTCCCTCGCCAGTGGCCTAGTCAGCCTTCCCGGCAAGGAAAGCTTGTCGGTGCCTTGTCTATCTTCCTGGCAAGAAAGGCTTGCCAGGGCCTTGGATGTCTTCCCTGCAAGAAAGGCTTGCCGGGGCCTTGTAGCTTAGACTTGTTCCTCACACCCTTGGAGGGGTGTGGCCCTCGTGAGCTTGGGGATTAATCTTCCTGCCAGCCTTCGTCGTGCCTTCCCGTCAAAGGGGTTGCCGGCGCCCGTGCACAAGTCTGGGGCACATGAGACCCCAGTCTTCAGTGCGCCGGCATTGTGTCTCATAGATTACTACAACCCCAGACGTCCTGGTACAACATATCCAAAGGCTTTTGATGCTACGCAGTTGTAGTGGGAGTTTGATGAAGGCAGTCAGCGCATGTACGTGACGTACCCCGACGATTAGGGGCCCATGACCGTCTCTTGAGCATAGCGATATAGATCATTGCAATTTTATTATTTATCTTGTCCGTAGTGAGACCCTATCTTGGATTATTTGAAATAAATTGTTGAGTGAATTGTAACTTAAATTGTGGAGGGTGTAAGCCATTCCATATACTCATCTATTCATGTATGTATTGCAATGATTCCTGTGGTTGCGAAACGCTAAGATGTGTCTCTTTCCTTATTGAGGCCTCGTCCCCAAATATGGACGTTACAGTGGGAGTGACTGAAGAACTCTGTCGGTGACCATCTCAGGTGGAAGCTCAACTCCCAGCCGAGTCAAACAATTGTAGTACCCAGACATTTTGAGTATGTGTTCACTGACAGAACTGTTTTTCTCCATCTTACAGGCAAAGGATTTATCAAAGGTCTCGTACCTCTCAATGTGTTCATTTGCTTGAAAAACAAAGTTCAACTCCTAGAATATCTCATATGCTCCATGACGCTCAAAATGTTATCGAAATAAGGGCTTCGTAAGCCCAGAAAGGTTCGAACATTGGGTGCGCTCGCTCTCCTACCCTGTTCTGCCTCCCAACCTCACGACGACTCTCCGTTGGCTCGAGCTAAGGAAGATGAACAAGAAAATGGCACTGTTTCACTACAAGAAATATGTCAACTAACGACCTTCTATCAGTGACGCTCGCAGAATTGGTCGTAAATCTACGACCATTTGAGACCAATTGGTCATAAGCTGTCCGGAGGGGTCCTAACCTCAAAAACTAACGACCTTTTTCATCAGAAAGGTCGTAACTTCCTTACTGGAAAAGGTCGTAAAGCAGATAGCCCTGTTTCGCTGCCTAATTTGTAGCTAATTACGACCAATATAGATGGTCATAGCATTGACTACGTGTCATGTCCATGTGTTGTTTTTTTGCCTAGTTTGTGAAACAACCTACTATTCTGTTATTCCAAAAATTCTCGAAAATTCTCATAAATACTTTGGATCATATATTCCTCAAATATGTGAAAACCCTTCCTTCCATAGTTCGAAAATAATTCAGCAATATTCATTTTCCTATTCTATTCAGAATAGCACTATGTGAAGGAAGTGTTATTTCTATTTCTTTGATGACCCTCAAATTTTTTGGGCACTCTTTCCTATCCAAATCATTGCCTCATGAAAACTTTTGCAACCA
Organism: Hordeum vulgare subsp. vulgare; assembly: GCF_904849725.1. NCBI lineage: Eukaryota > Viridiplantae > Streptophyta > Magnoliopsida > Poales > Poaceae > Hordeum > Hordeum vulgare. The sequence continues at coordinate 382,526,779 of NC_058521.1, forward strand.
TTTGCGTAGTAAATCCTTCTTAGCAAATTTCCAAAGTTTGTGTTCAGCTAAGAGCTTTGTGAAGCAAGTACTAGATAGGAATATCCTGATGAGTTGAATTTTTTCCACATCTTCTATGTGCCCAAATTATCATCCTCCTCCAAATTTCAGCTCAATCCAATCATCTATTTGAGCCCAGTTTCAATTACCATTTTCTGTCCAGATTGACACATTGTAAAGGAAGTATCACTTAGGCATGTTCAAATGGTATTTTTTACAGTGCCTTCATATGCCCTAATTAACATCATACACCAAATTTGAGGTCGAGCCATTGATTCATTTGATCGTAGCTTCAACATCCATATTTCTGCACAGTGTGGTACTTTGCAAAGCAAGTGTCACTAGGGTTCATCCATTTGAGCTAAAATTTTGGCAAGAGGGTCTCCTTATTAGATGATCATCCTCAGCCAAAATTTAGGCCCATTGTCTATGTGCATTACCCGCACCGCTAATCAAACACCTGGCTGCTAATTCATGTTTGAGCTCAGTTCGGTCTCCTCGTGAGATTTTTCTATTGTATTCTTCTTCCTGGCACCTACCGAGGGAGTGTCTAACCCACCAGACATGCCTATTCCACCCAGCACGCGTGGCAACGCAACGGAAACACGGTGACCACGTGGCTCGCATGCAAGTTCATGTGCTCTGTAGTTGGGGCCCTCGACCACCATCCAAACCTCGGCGTCAAGCCACCACACCATGTAATTCTTATTAAATAGATACTTATGTACCTATAAATGATTTCCGGGAAAAATAAATAGCAAATCATAATGCAGCTGCAGTTCAAATTTGACCCGCTTCCTTCTGAATCGGCGACAATTTGTCTTTTTCACTAGAGGTGGATAAAAGCTTTTAACACCCAACCATTTTGTCAATTGTACATTAAATATGACCTAGTGTTTTAGAAAAATGATTTGATATAATTTTAAAACAAATATATGGTAGGTCCTTCACAAAAAAACTCATTTCGGGTACTTGGAAAATGGAAAATTATTTTTTCATACAAGCAAAATGAAAATTTCCTTAATCCACATTGTTTGACATTCCAATATGCACCTTTGTGCACAATATTAGATCATTTGGACAAACTATGTCATGAATGTGGTCATAAGATTGATCATTTGGCTTGAAAGCCATGATTCTTCACACACGATAACTCATTTCTGAGAACACTTTTTAAAATGATTGCCATATTACAAGTTTATTATTTTACCTCGTAACTTGGTCACATATTATTACACAACACTAAGGTTTTGCATTTTTTTGATTTTTTTTAATTTGTTATGCCCGTTTCAAAATGCGGTCGAAACGTCGGGGATGACTGTTCATAGCTAGGGGTTGAATCTTGCCAAAATTTTGTTGGATCTCTGATTAAACATATACTTCTTTACCTAAAATGATTTAGGAAAAAATCATGAGAGAACTATGAGGCACCTCTAGTTCAAATTTGACCCGCTTCGATCTGATTCAACGAAAAATTGTGTTTTTGACGAGAGGTGGATACAATCTTTTGATACCCAACTATTTTCTCAATTGTGCATTAAATATGTCCTAGTATTTTTTAAAAATGATTTGGTTCAATTTAATAACAAATATATGGTAGGTCCTTCACAAAAAAACTCATTTTGGGTACTCGAAAAAAGGGAAATGAATTTTCCGTCCAAAGAAAATGAAAACTTCCTTAATCAACATTGTTTTCCATTCCAATATGCACCTTTGTGCACAATATTAGATCATTTGAACAAACTATGTCATGAATGTGGTCATAAGATTGATCATTTGACTTGAAAGCCATGAATCTTCACACATGATAGCTCATTTCTGAGAACACTGTTTTAAAATGATTGCCATATTACAAGTTTATTATTTTACCTAGTAACTTTGTCACATATAATGACACAATGTGAAGGTTTCCATTTTTTTGATTTATTTTTGAATTTTTCATGGCCATTTCAAAATGCGGTAGAACGGCAGGTATGACCGTTCCTAGCTAGTCGTTGAATCTTGGAAATATTTTGGTGCTTCTCTGATAAAATAGATACTTGTGTACCTAAAAATCATTTTTAGAAAAAATAAATAGCAAACTATGAGGCAACTGCAGTTTAAATTTGACACGATTCCAGCGGAACCGATGAAAATTTGTCTTTTTCACGAGAGATGAATCAAAGCTTTTCACAACCAACCATTTGGTCAATTGGACATTAAATATGACCTAATATTTTAGAAAATTAATTTGGCCTAATTTTTCAATAAATATATGGTAGGTCCTTCACAAAAAAACTTATTTTGCAAACTCGGAAAATGAAAAATGTTTTTTTGTCCAAACAAAATGAATACAAGTTGGTGATAATCCATGAAATATGATATACCTTGAGTGAAAAATTTAGTGGTGCCATTTTAAAGTATAGTTTTGATAGTTGCTTCGCAAACACACGTATTTTTAACACTTCAAAATTATTTTTAATGTCACATATCTCACACCAATCAAAACGCACAACTACCCTTCCCACGGATCACCCCATTCTAGTTGATCTGAGCCGCCCACGTCTCACGGATCCAACGTCTCTCAACCCACCCCTCCTACCGAAAAGGGAAAGAGAAAACACATCCCTTCGTCGCCTCTTCTCCGGTCCTGCCGCCTCCTCCTCCTAGATCCAGATCCCTTCCTCGCCTCCTCCCTGATCCAGACCCCTTCCTCGCCTCCTCCCCGATCCAGATCCAACACGCCGGCTCGTTCCTCACCATCCTCAAGTCCTACGGTCCACCCGACAGCATCCACGGGCAGTGGTCGGCATGGAGAGGGCGGGGCTGCTCACACCGTTCCCCCTGAGGGCGCAGGCCATGGCCAGGGTCTCCACCTGCTTCTCGGCGGGCGCGTACTTGGGCGCGCGGCTTCTCGGCGGGGTCGGGGAGCACGGCGGTCGTGATGATGCTGCTCTGGCTCGGCGACCTCTTCATGTTCCCCACGCAGGCGTCCGCCGCCGCCTTCTCGTGCTCCTCCTGCGCCGCCACGACGGCTACAACAGCCACGTTGGTTCGGTCCTCCGTGGCTGGTGCCTCCTCGCCAGCCGTCTCCAGCTTCAGCTTCAGGTCGATTGTCTCGGCGAAGCCCGTCTTGTCGGATGAGCTCCTGGCCTCCCCCTCGTAGCCGCCGGGCAGGCCGAGCCGCAACTCGGTCGCCTCGAAGCCCAGGTCCGCCGCCATTGCTAGCTGGCTGGCTCAGCCCCTCACTTCTGCTGCTGCTGCTGCTGGGTTTGCTTCCCTTCTTTTCTCTGCGTTTCCCGGCGAGCTTTTGGGCTTCGATTTGGCTGTTTTGGGAGGCTGTTGTGTGAAAGGCGAGCGATGCAAATGGAGATGAAAATAGACAAAGAGAGAGGCAGAGGAGGGAGGGGGCAGACAAAGAGAGAGGCAGAGGTAATGTACAGATTGCTTTAGGTTGATTCATCTGTCATGTTGAATGGCTGTTGAATCCGCCAGTTCACTGATGATGTATTATCTGGCATTATCATAGTTTCAGAACACTAGATGTTCTTAGTTTAGATGGATACATAGGGGGCTTATCCAAAGCATGAGGTTGTTAGGGAATTTTCTAGGTTATTAGGGGTATTCATCACTTGGTTCAGGTTCTAAGTTTCTATTGAGAACTGGTGTTCCATTTTGTGCACTCTATTCACTACTTACTATGATAAAAGTTGGGCAATGCCGTGTTTCTCACTATTGTGTTCTGTTAAAAAGAAAAAGCAATTCCAATGTTTTGGTCATCTCTCGGTTTCAAATTTCTAATTCTTATTCACTGGCATGGTTCGTAATAAATGGAACAACAATAATTTTTGTCACTTCACATTCTTTTATTGATCGTCTGCCATGATATTTAGTTGTTTACTATGATATGGTTATTTTTTATTGTTATGTCAGCATATTAAGACCGCTACTGTATCTGATTGTTACACTACCCATGACAGGATTACGAGCACGGACGATTGTTTTCATTACATGAACAGATTGAGCACAAGGTTCGTTTAGGCATGCTTTGGTCGTTTCCAACTAGAGGTGGCGCAGCTGCACGACTGGTGCGGCACGTGGGGTGTCATCTTCACGGCGTTGTTTGCGCACAGGGAGTACGTGGAGCAGATCTACGGCGTGCCAGGGCGGCCGTACGGGCTATTCATGGGCGGCGGGGGCGGCTGCTCGGCGCGCGCCTGGTGCTGAGGTAAGCATACTTGCATACATGGCCGACCAACATGTGCATGGTTGTGCCTGTTCTGATCTTGCCGTGTGCTGATCTATTATGTCGGTAGGTTCATGACGGTGGACGACAGGGAGCAGTATAGGGTGCCGTCGTTGGTGGCGCTCGAGCACAACCTGGAGGCGCCATGCACAAGGTGCGCTCTGAGAAGGACCGCAAGATCGGGGGCGAGATGACCTACCTCGAGAGAATGGTGAGCCGCTCGTCAGCATATTCCTACTTACCGGTGACTCGCCTGATGCTTGTTTCGTGCTGCATGCAGATCAGGGGGAAACAAGCGGACCGCTACGGCCTGTGTGACAAGGTGAGCGCTTCTAGATTCTTTTCAAGTTCCTGGAGGCGTTCATCTGTAGTGGCGTTATTAACCACATAGGACAAAAACAGTACTAGTGCCAAGTCAGAAGATTTGAAACCCTTTATGAATCTGAAGGAATGGTAGTACTAGTAGTTGAAATAGTAACTGGATGTGATTTGTAGTTGTATGACCATCATTGGCAGGATTCCAGTGTCGTCTAACAATTAGGTAGCTGTTGTTTCTTTTCCCCTGTGTTTTGTTCAGTTCAGCTCATGAATAGATTTGTAGGTCGTTTGATTTATTCCAGCAGTACAAGTACAACTGTTGTTGCTGTAGCTTAACAAATCAATTTAAATCTGTTCAATATGTTTTCAAGTCCCAGAATGTGCCTTGTTGAAATTCGTAGGGGATAATCTGATTTATTATAGAACTAGTACTACAACTTTTGCTGTTGTAGCCCATGCCTCATGTTGGTGTGTGTATTCTAATGAATATTTGTCAACCTGATGCATGATGATCATGATTTTGTAGACAACAAGTACCATTCCCCATTAAAAATCCTGATGCATGATGATCTTGGTCTCGATTTTTAGATCTGTTTTACTGGTACTTAAAATTTGACATGCCTGAATGAACTCATTCTTATAGTTCTTTTTATTTCTATGATCAATTTAATTAAAGTTTCACTGGTCAGTATACTATACATTAAAAGAATCCTAGCTAGTGAGACTATTTTAGTCACTCCATAAACACATATTGGTTAGTGTTAGGCATACTATTTACGTGTTGTGTTTTCCACAATAACATGATTAATTAGGTTCCATCCTCAGCTTTAACGTCTTCTTCCAAAGGTTCTCATCGATTAGTACCGTCAGCCTGTACATATTATACTATTTTGTTTACTCATTGGCTGCTATTTTGTTCTTATTTTTTGCATAGGTGAAATGTGAAGCCAAGCATGAAGTCGTGAAGCCTATATGCAAAGAGTAGCATATCATGTATTGTGATAGTAGGCTATAGTAGGCATATTTGAGTTGTAGTAGTGTAAAGATTGTAATAGACTAATTTAGTGTTTTTTTGGGCGAATTTCATTTGTTCTGTGATCTGTTCAAAATATTAATTTCGTATGTGATTTGTATACCTATGAAATGGAAACCTCACAAATTGTTTGACAAATTACAAAATTATGGTGTCGATATGAATTATGAGATCAGCATGACATGTGGGACCAATGTGACTAGTAGGACTAGTACAAAAAAGATGGCCAAAAAAGAAAATCAATAGAAAGTAAAAGGCCACAACCCAAAATAGAAAAGGCTAAAATGTTGGGGATTATTGGGCCAGGCCCATGCAACTAAGCAAAATAAAGAGAAAAAACATTAAATGGGTTGGATTAATGGGCTTGGCCTATTTAAAACACCGAATTGGACCGTGCTGATTCTATGCCACGTCAGCTTGCCATGTCAGATTCGACGTGGCGTCGGCAGATTGCTAGTGACCAAAATAATTTGAATGCTTTCGTTTGGTCGTAAAATCCTACGACCAATCCAGCAAAAAGGTCGTTATAGTTCATTAGAGACCCTCAGCTTTTGACCGTTTGTTTTTGGTCGTGAAAAGGTCGCAAATGAAAATCAATGACCATTCGGTGACCTTATATTGAAGGTCGTTAGTTGACATATTTCTTGTAGTGTTTACCTAGGTTCAGGCCACCTTATGGTGTAAAACCCAACTCCTGCTTGTCTGGATTCTTTGAGGTGGAAGACGAGTACAAGGGGAGGGGGTTCTTGTCTTAATATAGTTGGTCGTCACGAGTGGAGTTGGTCGATGCCCTCGCTATGGAGGCCAGACCTGCCTCTTATGCCGAACCCGGTCCTCTTCCCCCAAAAACACGGTTTGTAGGAAGGTTTGCCACAACGGCCATTTCGAAAGGGGAGAGGACTGCAGCCTACCCTGACAAAAGTGGTCTTCGCGTGCTAAAGCTCTTTGCCATGATGCGCTGGTGGGCTCGGGGGTGACCTCCGTCATGCCGAGCCCCCAGCCTTGGTCCTCTTGCACCAAGTCGGAAACCTTTGGGGATTGCTTTGGGGGCCCGTAGGATGGCCCTGCTCCCTTAGCGATAAAGTGGAAAGCCCCGTTGTCTATGCCTGCTCGCACCGCTCCTGCACCGCCAGCGCAGTCTGCGTCACCCATGTGAAGATGTAGGATCACGCGACCCTTCCTGGTTTCCCTTGATAAGTCCACCCCGCCAGTGCTTGAGGGGTGGCCTCGCGACGCGTCCTCGTAGCGAGCGGCCTCACGTGGTCTATGACAATGATCATCTGACACTTGCCTCGCAAGGCAAGGACGCTGGCAAGGTTCTTGCTTGCCTTACCTGCGTGACGTGTTGCACTTGAGGGCGCTAGCCGAGGGGCCTAGGTACCCCCGATCCCACGGGCCCAACAGTATCCCTTGGACCTGCATTGCGCATGACTCTGCCTGATGGGAGGGGCAAAACGACGCGGCCCCAATTGCGTGCGGGCCAGGCATGACGCGTTGGGCTTGGCAGTTCATGGGACTCACTTTCTTCCCACGGTGCCTCGGTAAGTGCCCTGAGGTGACGTAAAGCCTACGTGTGGCGCGTGCCATCATTGCTCTCCTTGACAAGTGATGTCCTCCCGCGCCTTCCTTCTCGCATAAGACTGCCCCCGAGCACGCAACACGCATGGAGTGGCCTCTTGGGGGAATGTGGCGACACTATCCACAAATGTTTGTGGGTCAGGCATGGATCATGGAGATCGATAGAGCGCACACCGCTCCAAATTTCATGACGCCTCGGGGACTACGGTCACGCCTATAAAGCCGCTACACCCGAGGGGAGGAGCTGCCACCACACAACTTCTCCCATCTGCCTTCCTCCCGCGCTGCTCTGCCATCCTTGTGCAAATGTTGCCTTCTCCCCCCTCTCGTTTCCATGGTGGCTAGGAGGGGTACTAGAAGCATTGAAGCACGAGCGGGGTGTTCGGTGCCACCATCTTCTCCTAGGGGCAACGGGGGCCAGCCCAGAGCCGACCCCAACGAGATGGCGCTCGGCTGCCAACGACGAGTAAGTTCGCTGTCGCCATTGATTGTCCTTGCTTACCTTGTCTGGCCCGAAGAATCTGATCACCGAATTTTCCAAGGCGCCCACGCCCAAGAGGCGCAGGGATGTCCTACCGGGGGCGCCCTCTCATGCATTGCGTGCTGGTGAGGCCTCTGCCTCCGTGCTTGGCCTGCCGAGGCTCGGAGGATCCGTGGCCCCTCCGGGGCAATCGCGGAGCCCTGGGGGCGTGCGGCCCATGTCGCTGCATTCACCTCCCGAAGCGCCAAGCTCGAGGTGGATCTAGTCTGCAGGGAGGCAACCGTCATTGAGCGGGAGGCGGGTGTGGCCCTCCGTGAGCAGGAGGCCACACGGACCGCTTTCGACCAGGAGACGGATTGCGAACGGCTCGAGGTCTTGGAGGGGCACGTCCTTGCTGATGAGGCTGCCCTCGCGGAGGCGCGTAAGGAAGCCCTTGCCGAAGCGGACGCGGGGGCAGCTCGAGAGAGGGAGGCCACCCTAAGGAGCATCGTGACAAGCTCGCCCTTTAGCAAGACGGTCTATAACTAAGGTGTAATGCTTTCCAGGAGGAAGCAAGCGCGCTAAGCGCCAAGCTGCAAGGTACCCAAGATGCCCTCCAGACCGCCCTTAGTAGTGAGGCGGAGGTCAGGTGAAAGTTGGTGAAGCTTCCGATGCCGTGCACGTGGTCAAGGATGACGCGGCGCATGCAAGGCATATGGATTCGCAACGCGCCAAGCACTTCCTCGAGCTTTCCCATCGCATGGTCGGTGTACTCCGCCGCTTTGTCTGGGATGCCCCTGCGCTGCCGCGTGCACATGTTGACGGAGGCTACCTTGACTTCTTCCTCAAGGTGGTGGATGCGCTAGAATCGAGCGTCTCCCAGGTGGACGAAAACGTCGAGTCCAACACGCACGATCTTTTCGACAGCATGCTGACACGCCTCTTCTCCAATCTGCGCCGCCACGACCCTATGTTCGACCTCTCCTGCATGATGGAGACAGTGCCCACGGAGCTCCGGAGCCCCCTCGGGGACGAGGTGCGCGAGCATGTGGAGTCCATGCTCACGCAGTTCGTTCAGGCGTCGTCCTCCGAGGAGAGCGTCAACCTTGACGCCGAAGCCTCCGAGAGCCATGACGAAGACATCGCCTCCTCCACTTAAGCTTTCCTATCTCTTTAGTGTTGCATCAAGAAACACTTGTCCCTGGGAGGGCGTTGGTAATTTTATAGCATACTTTTGTCTTAAGTAGTAGTTACTTATTATGCTTGGGGTGCCTACATTCCCTCCGCAAGGTCTTCCGTTTTCCTTCATGTGTTTCCTATGCTCTGGCCAACGTGGGTCGTCTTCTAAGCTGGCCTTGCAATATCGATAGGGTCTCACGCCACGCGGGCCTCCCGGGCGAGGAGGCAGAGGCTCGCAAGGCGGGCGGGGTCCCGTAGCATGCGGCTCCCGAGGCTGTGGGGACCCCGACTTACGAGTGAGATCGCCGAATGAACATGCTCAGTGATCCCAGAGATCAATGCTCACCGAATGCACAGATGCTGAATATTAAGAGTCTTACATCCACGTACCGAATTATTACAACACGTGACCGAATGGCCAAGTTCACAAGGTAGGGCCTATAAGGCCAAATCACACTGATACAACTAGTAGCGAAAATCTTAGGGCTAAGCGGGTGCCCATGCCATCAGCCTACACCAACAGGCATTCTAATTGGGAAGCATCCTAATTCGCCGAACCGTCTTCGAAGACGTACTCTTCTCCAAACTCTGGTCCTTCCATGTGTGGTCAATAATATAACCAGTGGCAAGCCAATGAGTACTTTGAATGTACTCGCAAATAGCCCATGATATGAACAAAGCAATTGGTAGAATAACAAGTAATATGCAGTTTTGGTGGATAACAGCTTAATTGTAAATAAACATGTTCATGGATGTGCAACATAAGCTAGATGGTATTTAGAAGAACAGGTTACAGATATCAATATATCTTGCAAGGGTTGAACACTCCGGGTTCACCCGATATGCCAAGTCACCGAACTTGGTCATATCAACTCTTTCATATTAACACCTTTTAACACACACACACACTTACACTTGGTTTATGTGGAAATGATTGGACGTAGTTTAAGCAGCACCACCCAACTGTCCTTGACCATGGACACGACTATTCGAATAGTTTTACACTCTGCAGAGGTTGTACGATGTACCCACAAGATCCGGGAAACTTCCGTGTCATCCATGACTCACGGTATATAACATACCCGAGATAAGTACCCGATTAATGCCTTTCCCCTGACGATACTCGACAAAGAGGTCCACTCGATTGGTACCCAACCCACATGTTGTACGTCTTACGAGCGCCGACTCTCGACAGTATCAACCATGCGGGGACCAATGGTGTGCCCGAAACACGTAAAAACGGCATAGTCGCCCTACCTGGCACGACGACGTCACGAGAGTGACCACACATCACTCACACCACTAGTAATGTGGCTCTTTGCTAGGACCGACTAGAGTAATCAACAAAGCCCCATCCCATAAAGGGGTAACGTGGTCGCACATGTAAGGTTGGGACGGTCGACACATCATAAATCTAATCCCATTTCTGAAACCACTCACACCAAAATACCCACTGTACCACTTCACCCAAAGTGTCCACCTAACTCATCATCACCCTCGGGAATTGGTGGCACTCGATGGGGTTTTCATAAACCTTTGATTTATACCATCATCATGCTCATGCTTCTACTATGCTTCGATCTACTTGTCAACATGGTATTAGCGTGACCCTCATAGGTTGTAGGATCATGCTCAAAATGCAATTGCTCTGGATGAGCCATAGGTAACATCACTTCAATGATTTACTGATACTTATGATCATATGCAACGGAAACATTTGTTCTACTTAGCATGCAATATAACATATGCTCAAACATGGTCAAAGGGCTGCGTGCCTTTATCAGCTAAGTAACCGGGGTCTTCGGGGTCTTGATGTCCAACTCCTTCGTCAAGCATGGTTTCTATTGTCGTATTAAATAAAAAGAAATAAGTAGCTCACTCAAAAACAGATCACTAAGTCACTTTAAAAATGTTGTTTAATTCTGATAAATCCATATTGTTATTCTAAAAATACTTGTCTTTGGTTTTAGTGAATGGATCATTTTTAAAAGTATTTTAACAGGAGCAAAACTATTCCAAATTAGCCTTTTTAATTATTCTAAAACAGAAAGGTTGTCTAAAAATTTGTCGAACAGTTCTATTAAACACTCCACATATTTAGAAGAATAATGGTGGAAGAATCATTAATTTTCACTAGTTCAATGTTTTTATAAAAATCTTTTAAAACAGAGTTTAAAAATAAAAGAAAAAGGGGCAACAGCCCTGGCCTGGCTCGGCCTGGGGCTGGGCCAGCCTAGATAGCCAGCCAGCCAGCCTGCCCAGGCGCACGAGCCGCCAAGTTCAAACCTGACGCGCGAGCCCGTGTGGTCAGTGACTGCGGGGCGGCAGGGAGGCGTGGATGGGCCACCGACCAGTGGGGCACACCTGTCGGGGTCGTCTTCCTCTTCTGGACAGAGGGGACGGGAGGCACGCCGGCATGGATACCGACGTCCTCAGGCCCGAACAACAGCGGGAATAGGCCCAGCTCGTCGTCACCTACCTGTTGGGGGTCGAGTCGGTGATCGGGGGGGGGGGGTCCTAGTTCACCGGCGACGAGATGGCTGCGGCGGAGTGGTTTCGATCGACGGTGGGGATGGTGGCTACGGGCACGAAATTGATCGGGGAAGTGAGGGGAAAGGTTCCTGGGGTCATGGTGAGTGTGTAGGTGGGCAGACGGGCGCGAGGGGTGTGGCCTATTTATATGCCAGCGACGGTGCACTGGGCGGGAAGCGCTGGTGGTTTCACCGTGGCGCGTAGGGGGCACAGAGAGAGGTTGGGATCGAGACCACAGTCTCAGGATGTGGTTTTGGAGCTCCGAGCTCACTGCGAGAGAGGGGGAGTGAGGATTGGGGCGCCTGCTTGGCCGTGCTCCTCTGGCCGAACCTGGTGCGCGCGAGCATGCGTTGCACTGGCCCTTAGCGCGGGAAAGGAGGGGGCCTGGGGGCTGCCTGATCCAGTGGATTTGTTAGGGGAGAGGAGGGACACCATGGGGAAGCTGGAACTGGCCGTGGGAGGTTGCTCCCACATCGGTTGCTCCCTGTAGCATGCCCAAAGCGCAGCTTTGGCATGCCACGGCACGCTGGCGTGTTTTGGGGCGCCTTGGACGCGTCTGGCGTGTCCTGGGCCCTTGCTTGGAGATGCCTAGCCGTTTGAATACCGTGGGAGCATTCGCTAGTCAAAGGAGGGGTGGTAAACAGATTCTGTCAGCCTTGGGTTGAAGCTTAGATTGGGGTTTTTGGCTTTTCCACTTAGAACCAGAGAAGGGCCACTCTTCTAGAGTTGGGCAATGGTGCTGGCCACCTAATCTAGGAGTTCGAGAGAAAGGGAATTGGTGTAGCTGGGGTTAAGTGGGGTTCTGCCATACTGTCAGAAGGTGCTCGACACTGGTTTGGGGTGGTTACACTCCACCATTGGCTATGTAACTTAACAGGACTAGGTTTGGTGCAAAAACATGAGGCTACACCAAGTTTGGGCTCCATTTGTCGGGACCCCGATCCTAAGACATAGGAATCTAGCCTGTAACACATCGCATCCCTTTGTGGTCTCACGCACGGTTAACTCCACGGCTGCAGCCTTACCTTAGCCGGGACCATTTGCGTCTTTTGACTCACGTATGTGATAGTGTCGCTAGCAATCCAATGTCAAAGAACCCGGATCGACATGTCTAGTCATAAACCAAAGTGGCAGTACCGCACAAGGACAGGCATACATGACCCAACAAAGCAGGTGTCGGTCATCGGCGAATGTAGACGAGTCGTAGCAAGCTACAAGGACTCCATTACATCGCGTGACATTTCCCCAAAGGGGACAGACACAGCAGCTAAGAAGGACACATGCCGGTCAACCAATGTGTCCCGAGCAGTAGCGAACTACCAAGGCCCGTTGGATCACAAAGGGGCATTTCCTTGTAAGGACTGCTACTAAAGTTCACGACTAGGTAATCGAACCCCATACATATCAAGTACGACACACGTACGCATGGCATACCGATATGTATAGATACATCGATGGCATCACAACATAACCATAAACATACAAACTTTATTTAAGAGGCTCGGAAGAGCCACACACATAATATTACACATTAAGGGTCTCACGACCCATAATAGCAGTCATACAATACAAGCCAGCGGAAGAGTTATAAACTGTCTGGGTACAGACAATGCAACTAGAAGGCACATGGCCTGACTATACTACAGAGCCGACGTAGGGCCAGATCGTAGCTGGGACACCAGCTACTCGTCGTCGTCGATGTCTACGAAGAACCCTCCGTTAGGGTCATTAGCAACGTCTGCAACATTTATTAAGCAAACATGAGTACGAAGGTACTCAGCAAGACTTTAGGAGAGCTAACTACTCATGCAAGGTATCAAAAGGTATTGTGGGGTTTCATGCGGGAAGCCAGCATTTGACTCGTGGCTAGACAACTTGCACTTTGAAATTAGTTTTGACAACTTGATTTCTCGCACACGAGTCCACTAACACCACAACAATACACTATCGTGGAATCATTCCGTCTCCATACGGAAATGCCGTCCACGACACTCACGTTTATCTTGACAATTTTATGAGTAACCATTGAAGTTATCTATGAACAACATATGTCTCCAAGTAGTCCATATCCGCGGACGCGGCTATTCGAATAGATCATAACCCTGCAGGAGTGTACTTCGTCACACATGCTCTCGCCACTTATCCCCATGTGCACGTCATGCACCTCGGCAACCTTCAAGCGGAAGCCCAGCGAGGGAGTCGGCCGCGACCATTAACCACACTAGTACCTAGTCCAGGTTTATCGCCTATCTGAGAGTAACCCGTACGGAAGTCCGGCCGAGGTTTCCGCAACGGCCTCAAACAATGTGCGCAGGGTTCCCAAGCCCACCATCCGGGTGCCACTTGGTACACCGTGCCACTTCCTACCGCATCACGGCCCACCTCTCAGGTCAGCACCATGCACGGCCTCCAGCATTACTATAAACACCAGAAACTACTTGCAACTCCTGGACCGAGTACTACGCGATTAATAGGCCGAGCAGGATCATATTTCAGGGCCCAGCATGTGGTAGTATCTAGTCTTGGATTACATACACGGAACTCAGTTCCTAAGGACGGTTCCAATGAAACAACCCGCCATGTACTCCTACACTGCCTTTCACCGGTACCTTTACCAAATCAAGTTTAACACACAACCTTTGCTCACCGAACACATTCCACATTTCTGTTCATCTCCCAGATGACAGACCATACACAACTCTAAGCATAGCATGCATAGCAGGATAAGGCAGATCATAGCTCAAGCAACTACCAGGTATGCTAGGTTGCAAGGTTCGGCTATTTACTGTGACAAGGTTAAGTCATGCAAAGGAAGTGGGTCCAACTATCGTGGCAAAAGCAGTTGAAGCATTTGATCCTAATGCAATGAATAGGTGCAGGAGCAAGAACATAGGACTTATCGGGATGATCAAAAGGGTTGCTTGCCTTCTTGCTCAGAGGAGGAACGATATCCGTCAGACGGATATTCGGTGGAATCCGGGGGTGCGGAGCCTACCGAAATGAATGGCAACATTCAATAACAATCATATGCACTCAAAATGATGCATGAGCATGGCATGAGAATGCAAGGTGATAAGTTATTATTTTCAACATGTAATAGGTTTAGAGTTGATTTGAATCACATTCGAATAGCAATTCAAACGGGTATTCTCGGATACCAGTTTAATTGATTCGACCTGATGCTCGGTTCAACTTGATGTTAACATGCATGAAATGTCATGTTATGATACTGATTTGTACTTAGGGCAGTGTGTGATCATTGCATATATAATGAAATTTGAATATTTTTGCAAATTCCATTTATAAGGTGATTAAAAGAATTGAATTATTCCTTATTTCACAATTTAGGGTTCTGTAACTTTTTCAAACATAGTTGAAAATAGCATAATCAGAATCCTTGAATTTTTCTCATACTTTTTCATATATAAATTATTTTCATTGGAGTTACAGATTAATTTCTATGATTTTTACAAATTTTAGCAATTTCCTGAATTAGTTTTAAACTGGAAATTCTATTTATTACATCAGGCTGACGTCAGCAGGTCAGCCGACCTGTGCAGGTCAAACCTGACAGGGGGGCCCCACTGGTCAGCCTCTCTGGGACTAATCCCGCGCTGACCAGCCCCTAATTGGGGTTTGACCAGGCGTGGGGCCCTCTGGCAGCGACTGAGGGGAGGGCGATTACGCCCTAATGGTCGGCCACGTCGACGCCCACTGGAGGGTGGTCGCCGGCGACCAGACCCGCGGCGGAGGGCTCACCGGAGGCGACCTAGACGGCGCTGCACAGCACCAAAACGCACGCGGTTGGCAGCTACAGCATGCTCGCGAAGTGGCCGATCTGGCAGGACCAACTGGGAAGGCTAGGGTCGCCGGAAGAGGCGTCGGCGACGAGCCGGAGCGGCGGCTGAAGCTCGGGCGTCATCGGGGTCTTTGAATCAGGGGGATCTACGCTCGGTTCTTAGCTGCTACGGCATCTACGCGTCGTCCTGGAGCTGCTGGTGCCCTCGGAAGGACGAGCTGAACATCGGAGGGCTACCGGCGACGAGCGGCAGCGGCGGTCCTCGTCGGGCTCCGGTGAAACTAGGGCTAGAGGAGAGGATCGAGGGGGAAAACTTAGGGGAAAAGACCGCATGCTCACGGGGAGTGCAGAGCAGAGCTTAGACGGCTCGGGGAAGGCCTGGGGGCGACGAATCGACGGGAGAGGTCCGGCGGCCAGAGGTGGAAGAGGACGGCGTTGCGGGCGTTGCGGGGCTCGAGGAAGCTTCGGCTTCTGTAGAGACGACCAGGGCGATGAGGCGGAGCTAATGGCGTGCTCTGGGAGGGGATCCTATGGCCAGGGGCACGGGCAGCTCGAGCTCGAGCTCGGCTCTAATGGCGGCAGCAAGGAGGGGGAGGAGATCTGGGCGGAGGAGGAAAACCGAGGCGGGGAATGGATAGGGGAGGCTCTGGGGAGCTTATCCCTGTCGTCGCCAGCGCGAGGCGGCGGCCAGGCAGGCACACAGGTGCGTGGCCGCGCCGGAGGAGGCGGCGGCCACCTCCTGCTGCCTACTGGCGCGAGGGAGGGGACGAGCGGGGAGATGGGCCGGGCCAGGCTTGGGCGACAGGTAAGCTTTTTCCCATTTTCTCTGTTTTTGTTTTTCTGTTTTGCTAATTATTGTATTGCTAATTAATTCAGCTCCAAAACAAAAAGTAAAAACTATTTTAGACCTCCTGAAATATTTGTTATAATAACCCCACTCATTTCCAAGGTTTTCAACATTTTTGGAAAATTATAGTTTCTGATTTCAATTTTTAAATTTGAAACCAGTGGCTTTTGCATTTATTTAAAATGCTTAAAGTGTCAAGAAAATAGTTTTCTCCAATGCTCATTTACTTTCATGATTTATCAGAAAGTTTGAACATTTCTTGAGGCCATTTTGGGTTCATTGATTTTGAACTAGTTTGAGATTTCCTTTAATTGAAATTGTGGCTAGGGTTTTGAGTATTTCCTTTGCCACTTTGTTGTTTTTGTTGAAACTTCTTAGATGCAAATGCAAAGAAGACATGAGCACAATGCTATCTTGCTTAAGGGTTAGGGATGTGACAACTCACCCCCACTCAAAAGAATCTCGTCCCGAGATTTAGAAGTCGTCGGGAATAACGCAGGATACTCAAGTCGGAGACGATCCTCTCTTTCCCAAGTTGCCTCCTTTTCAGAATGATTTGACCATTGAACTTTAAGAAACTTGAGGTTTCGACGTCGAGTGGTACGCTCAGCTTGATCAAGAATACGCACGGGGTATTCTCGGTAAGAAAGGTTATCTTGTAGATCAAGCGTTTCGTGGTCCACTTCACGGATAGGATCCGAAAAGCAACGCCTGAGTTGCGAGACGTGGAAAACATCATGAACCTTGGAAAGATGCGGAGGAAGTTCCAACTGGTAGGCAACTTCTCCTTGTTTGGCAAGAATGCGGAAAGGTCCAATGTAACGAGGAGCCAACTTGCCCTTGATACCGAAACGATGGGTACCCTTCAAAGGTGTAACCCGAAGGTAAGCCTTCTCGTCAACTTCAAAGGTCACAGCCTTATGATGACGATCATATTGGCTCTTTTGACGAAACTGGGCTGTTTTCAACTTTTCACAAATAATGCGAACCTGCTCTTCTGCATCCTGGATCATATCCGGGCCAAAGACTTGGCTCTCTCCGGTTTCTGACCAATTAAGAGGGGTTCGACATTTTCGTCCATAGAGAACTTCAAAAGGGGCTTTGCCCAAGCTTGATTGATAACTATTGTTATAAGCGAATTCAGCGAATGGAAGGCATTTCTCCCAATTCATACCGAACGAAATAACACAGGCTCGAAGCATATCTTCTAAGATTTGATTCACTCTTTCTACTTGACCACTTGATTGAGGATGGAAAGCAGTGCTAAAAGATAAGTGAGTCCCCATGGCATTCTGAAAACTTTCCCAGAAGCGAGAAGTAAAGATACTTCCACGGTCCGAGTTAATTTCCAGGGGAACACCATGAAGAGACACTATTCGAGAGATATATAACTCTGCTAGCTGGCTAGCTGTTATACTCTTACGAACAGGAAGAAAATGAGCCACTTTGGAAAGACGGTCAATGACCACAAAGATAGCATTATTTCCTTTCTTGGTCTTGGGAAATCCGGTAATGAAATCCATGCTAACTTTATCCCATTTCCATTCAGGAATAGCTAAAGGTTGAAGGGTGCCAGCAGGACTTTGATGTTCTGCCTTAACTCGGCGACAAACGTCGCAGTTAGCAACGAACCCAGCAATTTCTCTCTTCATCCTAGTCCACCAGAACCTCTGGCGTAGGTCCTGATACATCTTAGTACTACCGGGGTGAATGCTGAGAGGAGAATCATGAGCCTCCTTAAGGATTAACAGCCTTAGATGTGGGTTCTTAGGAACCACTAAACGATTCTGGAAGAACACAACACCTTGATCATTCATGGAAAATTCTTTAGCGTTTCCGCAAAATATATTCTCCTTGACCCGTGATATACCCTTGTCACGCTTTTGGCCAGTTATAATTTGATCCTTAAGAGTAAGCTTCGCCACTAGGGTAGAAAGGAATCCTTGAGGAACAATATGAAGATTCAACTTCCGAAAGTCCTCATGGAGATGTGGTTGACCTTGTTGTAGCATCAAATTGTTACAATAAGATTTACGACTTAGTGCATCGGCCATAACATTGGCCTTCCCCGGGGTGTAAGTTATCCCTAAGTCGTAATCCGAGATCAACTCAACCCACCGTCTTTGCCTGAGATTCAAATCCGGCTGGGTGAAGATATACTTCAGACTTTGGTGATCAGTGAATATTTCGCAACGATTACCCAAAAGGTAATGTCGCCAGGTTTTTAGTGCATGGACCACAACTGCAAGCTCAAGGTCATGTGTGGGATAGTTATCCTCATGTGGACGCAACTGTCAAGATGCATATGCGATCACATGACGATCTTGCATGAGAATGCAACCTAATCCTTGTCGCGAGGCTTCGCAATAGATAACAAAGTCCTTAGAAAAATCTGGTGGTAGCAACACAGGTGCGGAAGTCAGACGTCTTTTCAGTTCCTGAAAACTATGCTCACACTATGGTGTCCACTCGAACTTTTTATCCTTCTTTAGGAGTTCAGTTAGAGGCTTTGCAACCTTGGAGAAATTCTCGACAAAGCGGCGACAATAGCTCGCTAGACCAAGAAAACTCCTAACTTGCTTAACCGATTCAGGTTGAGTCCAATCAAGGATAGCTTGAACTCTCTCGGGATTGACAGCAATACCCTTACCAGAGATTACGTGGCCTAGATAGGTCACTTCTGGTAACCAGAATTCACATTTTGAAAATTTGGCATAAAGGCGATGCTCTCGAAGTTTCATCAATACCAGCCTTAGATGCTCGGCATGTTCTTGTTCATTCTTTGAGTAGATGAGAATATCATCGAGGTATACTACGACGAATTTATCCAAATACTCCATAAAGATTGAATTCATCAGCCGAGAGAAGGTGGCTGGGGCATTGGTTAAACCGAAGGACATAACGGTGTACTCATATTGGCCATAACGAGTAACAAAAGCCGTTTTTGGAATGTCCCCGTGCTTAATCTTGATTTGATGGTATCCCAACCTCAAACCCATTTTGGAGAAGACTGAGGATCCAGCGAGCTGATCGTACATATCGTTGATCCTGGGGAGCGGATACTTGTTCTTAATGGTGACCAGATTAACTGGTCGGTAATCTACAACCATCCGATCCGTTCCGTCTTTATTCTTGACGAAGAGGACGGGACAAGCCCAAGGAGAAGAGCTAGGACGAATGAAACACTTGCTCAAGGCCTCATCTAATTGCTTCTTAAGTTCGGCTAGCTCTAGGGGTGCCATCTTATAAGGTCTTCTGGCTATTGGGACAGTTCCCGGAACAAGATCTATCACAAACTCTACATCTCTGTCAGGTGGAATTCCTGGCAGTTCCTCGGGAAAAACATCCGGGAAGTCACGGACTACCGGAATGTCTTCAAGTTCCGGAAGAGGGTTGGCATTTAAGGAATAGAGCTGGCATTTGGCAACTCGAGTAGAGACATTTACTATCTCACCCGAGGAATGGGTAAGCTGGACATTTCTAGATTGAGTATCAATCTTGGCATAGTGAGCTGACATCCAGTCCATGCCCAAGATGATATTAATATCCGAAGATTTCAATGCTATCAATGAGGCTAGAAAAACTAGCCTGTCTACTAGAATTTCATTGTCATAGGTTATCCTAGAGGTTTGCCATTTACTACCAGGGGTTTGAACAACCAATGGAATTGGCATATCACAAAAAGACATGTTATGCAACTGTGCATAACTTTCTGAAATGAAGGAATGAGAAGACCCAGTGTCAAAGAGAACAGACGCTGGATGATGATTAACAAGAAGCGTACCCAGCATGACGTCGGGATCCTTTGCAGCTTCTTCTGCTGACACATAGTTCACACGGCCACGTGCAGGAGTTGGCTTCACATAAAAAGCTTTGCCCGACTTGGCTTGCCCGACGGACTTTCCGGGTTGCTTAGCACCCACATTCTGAGGACACTCACGGGAATAATGCCCTGGTTCTCCACACTTGTAGCATATCACCTGGTTGGCACGTGGTGCAGCATTGCTAGCTGGACCACAATAAGCTTTTGCTGGAGGGTTGGCCTGATTCGTCTGAGGCGCCACGTAGGATGGCCTCGGAGTGTATCTTGGCGGCAGAGAACTGTTTGGAACCCACAGCCTGCATTTTGGAAACGCGGAACCAGAAGATGAGCCAAAGTCACGGGAGTGCTTCCTTGTGGCTTTGAAGTCAGTATGACCAGTCTCGGCACTGATCGCCTTGTTGACTAGGGCTTGAAAGCTTGCACACTCATGGAGGCGCAGGTCTCGACGGAGCTCAGGGCTCAGACCCCTACGGAATCTTGCTTGCTTCTTGGCGTCAGTAGACACCTCCTCTGTTGCATAGCGGGCGAGGTTACCGAACTCGCGGCTATAGGCATCCACACACAACTTTCCCTGAGTGAAGGCACAGAACTCCTCTCTCTTTCTGTCCATCAGGCCCTCTGGAATATGGTGCAGACGAAAAGATGCACTGAAGTCTGCCCATGTGGCCACTGGTTCACCGGGACGCATAGCTTCAAAATTCTCCCACCACAGATTGGCGGGTCCCTCCAGGAAATACGCCGCAAAGGTCACCTTATCGGCCTCAGACACATTCGCCGAGCGAATCTTGCGTGAGATGCTGCACAGCCAGTCATCAGCGTCGAGGGGATCGACGGAATGATGAAACTTTGGAGGATTCAGCTTCACAAAGTCATTGAGGGACACTGCAGCATTCCTAGGCTGTCGAGCAGTATTCTGCTCAATACGCTCTAGCAGTCGATTGGTCTCCCTTTTGTTTCTTTCTGCCTCAAGCATCACTTCTACCAGAGAAGGTGGGTGGGGCAGGTCTTCCTGCGACGCTTGACTACCCTCACCTTGCTCATGAGCAGGGGCACGGTTCAACCTGGTGAACACCATCCTGACAAACAAACTCATAGCTTAGACCAATATCATATCAATACTAGCTATGGATTAAGAATGTACTGAACACACGGAATGCGGAAATGAATATCCGAACAACATGGTAACAAGCCACTACTATATATACACCATGGTTCATACACACCCTTACCTAGTTCAGTACAAACTTAACCGAAGAGCAAACTACTGAAATGGTGGAACTACTCATCAAAGGCTTACAAGCTTCCTATACATTATTTATCTAGGCCTCCGGAATTCATTTCACATTACTAACATACTTCACAAGTCACGCAGGACTGTGAATGTACGGCTACTACCATACTATCCTTCCGCTCACAGCTCAGGCATCCGCATAGAACATCTCATAGAGATTACCTCCATGACCTGGAAGCTCAACCTGCGGATCAGGAAACACTCTAGCCTGAGATCCCTGGGATCCATAAGGACACGGATGTGGCCTTGGTCCCGTGACTGGTGGTAAGAGGGGTCCCCGAAGAGGTGTGACTCCTCCTATAGCTGGCCAGTCAACGTGGGCCGGAAGATGGGTCCTAACAGGGTTCAGCATCTCCATCTCTCCATACCCTGTCTGGACTACCGGTGCCAGCTACGTCAAAGCTGTCCACAGACGGGCACGGGTAGCATAAAGCTCCATGCGGAGAGCACGAGCATCCCTGTCTCTGTTCTCTAGCATCTCAACAGTGGACTGCACAAGTGGATCCTCCATAGAAGAATCAAAATAGACTCCACTGAGGTATCCCTCTTCACCAGACTGAGAGGCCGGAACATAGCAGAACTCTGAATTCTGCAGCAGTGCATGTCTCGCTCTCATAATAGTCAGCATTGAATAGGCAGCATCTTGTACTGCCATGTCAACAGTGACTCCCAACCCGTAGGACCAATGGATTGGCTCCTCAGCTCCAGGGTAGTCTGGAAATACCCTAACAGTGCAGATGTACTGGCTCTGGTTGAAGTCTCGGTACTGTTCCTCCACTGTGTACTCGGGGTACCAGCGGTAACCGCACACCGACATCACCCTGACCAGCATGGCCGTATGACCCGGTACATCAATGCACCTGGTCAGACGTACCACCTGACGAGAAGGACGGCCAGACATCTGTAAATAGAGAGTAATGCAAAAGCATTAGAGCTCTGAATGCAAAATTGGGAAGCATAACGGCTGTAAATGCTCAAAACAAATTTGAGACAACCCAAAATGAAATAGCGTCACCACTCAACTATCAAGTTCAACTCTCTAATCATCAAACTTACTTCCTGCTTCCTAGGGATAAAGGAAACCCAATATCTCTCGACCCGTAGTCCTATAAGCTACCGATCGGAAACACGAGCCTAGGAGAAGATGAGAAATCTAGTCCTTAATTCCCGCAGAAAAGACGAGGATGACTAGAATAGAATAACTTGAGAAGAGAACAAGAGTCTTACATTCCCTTCCACAAACAATTCCCTTATATATAACTAAAGCAATTCTAGACTCAACTTCGACCAGTTTGGCTTAGTAATCCTACAGTCAGTCAGGCTCTGATACCAAGGCTGTCGGGACCCCGATCCTAAGCCATAGGAATCTAGCCTGTAACACATCGCATCCCTTTGTGGTCTCACGCACGGTTAACTCCACGGCTGCAGCCTTACCTTAGCCGGGACCGTTTGCGTCTTTTGACTCACGTATGTGATAGTGTCACTAGCAATCCAATGCCAAAGAACCCGGATCGACATGTCTAGTCATAAACCAAAGTGGCAGTACCGCACAAGGACATGCATACATGACCCAACAAAGCAGGTGTCGGTCATCGGCGAATGTAGACGAGTCGTAGCAAGCTACAAGGACTCCATTACATCGCGTTACATTTCCCCAAAGGGGACAGACGCAACAACTAAGAAGGACACATGCCGGTCAACCAATGTGTCCGGAGCAGTAGCGAACTACCAAGGCTCGTTGGATCACAAAGGGGCATTTCCTTGTAAGGAGTGCTACTAAAGTTCACGACTAGGTAATCGAACCGCATACATATCAAGTATGCCACACGTACGCATGGCATACCGATATGTATAGATACATCGATGGCATCACAACATAACCATAAACATACAAACTTTATTTAAGAGGCTCGGAAGAGCCACACACATAATATTACACATTAAGGGTCTCACGACCCATAATAGCAGTCATACAATACAAGCCATCGGAAGAGTTATAAACTGTCTGGGTACAGACAGTGCAACTAGAAGGCACATGGCCTGACTATACTACAGAGCCGACGTAGGGCCAGATCGTAGCTGGGACACCAGCTACTCGTCGTCGTCGATGTCTACGAAGAACCCTCCGTTAGGGTCATTAGCAACCTCTGCAACATTTATTAAGCAAACATGAGTACGAAGGTACTCATCAAGACTTTAGGAGAGCTAACTACTCATGCAAGGTATCAAAAGGTATTGTGGGGTTTCATGCGGGAAGCCAGCATTTGACTCGTGGCTAGACAACTTGCACTTTGAAATTAGTTTTGACAACTTGATTTCTCGCACACGAGTC
Source organism: Hordeum vulgare subsp. vulgare (assembly GCF_904849725.1). NCBI lineage: Eukaryota > Viridiplantae > Streptophyta > Magnoliopsida > Poales > Poaceae > Hordeum > Hordeum vulgare. The sequence goes on from NC_058521.1 coordinate 382,550,235, forward strand.
CACTAACACCACAACAATACACTATCGTGGAATCATTCCGTCTCCATACGGAAATGCCGTCCACGACACTCACGCTTATCTTGAAAATTTTATGAGTAACCATTGAAGTTATCTATGAACAACATATGTCTCCAAGTAGTCCATATTCGCGGACGCGGCTATTCGAATAGATCATAACCCTGCAGGGGTGTACTTCGTCACACACGCTCTCGCCACTTATCGCCATGTGCACGTCATGCACCTCGGCAACCTTCAAGCGGAAGCCCAGCGAGGGTGTCGGCCACGACCGTTAACCACACTAGTACCTAGTCCAGGTTTATCGCCTATCTGAGAGTAACCCGTACGGAAGTCCGGCCGAGGTTTCCGCCACGGCCTCAAACGATGTGCGCAAGGTTCCCAAGCCCACCATCCGGGTGCCACTTGGTACACCGTGCCACTTCCTACCGCATCACGGCCCACCTCTCAGGTCAGCACCATGCACGGCCTCCAGCATTACTATAAACACCAGAAACTACTTGCAACTCCTGGACCGAGTACTACCCGATTAATAGGCCGAGCGGGTCATATTTCAGGGCCCAACATGTGGTAGTATCTAGTCTTGGATTACATACACGGAACTCAGTTCCTAAGGACGGTTCCAATGAAACAACCCGCCATGTACTCCTACACAACCTTTCACCGGTACCTTTACCAAATCAAGTTTAACACACAACCTTTGCTCACCGAACACATTCCACATTTCTGTTCATCTCCCAGATGACAGACCATACACAACTCTAAGCATAGCATGCATAGCAGGATAAGGCACATCATAGCTCAAGCAACTACCAAGTATGCTAGGTTGCAAGGTTCGGCTATTTACTGTGACAAGGTTAAGTCATGCAAAGGAAGTGGGTCCAACTATCGTGGCAAAAGCAGTTGAAGCATTTGATCCTAATGCAATGAATAGGTGCAGGAGCAAGAACATAGGACTTATCGGGATGATCAAAAGGGTTGCTTGCCTTCTTGCTCAGAGGAGGAACGATATCCGTCAGACGGATATTCGGTGGAATCCGGGGGTGCGGAGCCTACCGAAATGAATGGCAACATTCAATAACAATCATATGCACTCAAAATGATGCATGAGCATGGCATGAGAATGCAAGGTGATAAGTTATTATTTTCAACATGTAATAGGTTTAGAGTTGATTTGAATCACATTCGAATAGCAATTCAAACGGGTATTCTCGGATACTAGTTTAATTGATTCGACCTGATGCTCGGTTCAACTTGATGTTAACATGCATGAAATGTCATGTTATGATACTGATTTGTACTTAGGGCAGTGTGTGATCATTGCATATATAATGAAATTTGAATATTTTTGCAAATTCCATTTATAAGGTGATTAAAAGAATTGAATTATTCCTAATTTCACAATTTAGGGTTCTGTAACTTTTTCAAACATAGTTGAAAATAGCATAATCAGAATCCTTGAATTTTTCTGATACTTTTTCATATATAAATTATTTTTCATTGGAGTTACAGATTAATTTCTATGATTTTTACAAATTTTAGCAATTTCCTGAATTAGTTTTAAACTGGAAATTCTATTTATTACATCAGGCTGACATCAGCAGGTCAGCCGACCTGTGCAGGTCAAACCTGACAGGGGGCCCCACTGGTCAGCCTCTCTGGGACTAATCCCGTGCTGACCAGCCCCTAATTGGGGTTTGACCAGGCGTGGGGCCCTCTGGCAGCGACTGAGGGGAGGGCGATTACGCCCTAATGGTCGGCCACGTCGACGCCCACCGGAGGGTGGTCGCCGGCGACCAGACCCGCGGCGGAGGGCTCACCGGAGGCGACCTAGACGGCGCTGCACAGCACCAAAACGCACGCGGTTGGCAGCTACAGCATGCTCGCGAAGTGGCCGATCTGGCAGGACCAACTGGGGAGGCTAGGGTCACCGGAAGAGGCGTCGGCGACGAGCCGGAGCGGCAGCCGAAGCTCGGGCGTCATCGGGGTCTTTGAATCAGGGGGATCTACGCTCGGTTCTTAGCTGCTACGGCATCTACGCGTCGTCCTGGAGCTGCTGGTGCCCTCGGAAGGACGAGCTGAACATCGGAGGGCTACCGGCGACGAGCGGCAGCGGCGGTCCTCGTCGGGCTCCGGTGAAACTAGGGCTAGAGGAGGGGATCGAGGGGGAAAACTTAGGGGAAACGACCGCATGCTCACGGGGAGTGCAGAGCAGAGCTTAGACGGCTCGGGGAAGGCCTGGGGGCGACGAATCGACGGGAGAGGTCCGGCGGCCGGAGGTGGAAGACGACGGCGTTGCGGGCGTTGCGGGGCTCGAGGAAGCTTCGGCTTCTGCAGAGACGACCAGGGCGACGAGGCGGAGCTAATGGCGTGCTCTGGGAGGGGATCCTATGGCCAGGGGCATGGGCAGCTCGAGCTCGAGCTCGGCTCTAATGGCGGCAGCAAGGAGGGGAGATGCGGCTGCCGTGTCCGGCACGATTCAGCCTGGTGAGCTTGTTTACAAGTCAAAAAGGAAGGGAAGAAGACGGGTTGCCGTGTCCAGCATGGGTCGGCCTAGTAAGAAAAGTGTTTGTCGTGTTTGGCATGGGTCAACACGGGGTTAGTTGTGGCCCGCGGGGCGTCTTCTTCGATCGTTCCCGAAGCGCGATGCATAGGGCTTCCACTTGGGTGTCGGCATAGTTGCGATTCGATAGTCAGCCATAACCCCACCGTGTCCTCGGTCGGTGAAAGAGCTCGTGAAAATGACAGTCACAGTTACACACATAGTTGGCATCTTTTAGTTAAGTTTACTTCAAGTTATTTAGAACCGGATGTTAACAAAGTTTCCAAGTTGCCACATAACCACGGGCACGACTTTCTAAAAGGTATTAACCCTATAGGGGTGCTCCTACTAGTCCATCACAAACTAACACAAGCTGCGTGGGAAGCCTCAACCACAGAAAACCCGTGATCTCCTTGGATTCCTTACTGGAAAAACTCAACCTTGAAATAGCCCAAAGTATCCTCGAAATCGAGATGCAAGAGACACCTCAAGACGGTGAAGACAAATCTAGCAAGACCGCCCGACGTGTCGGCTAACCTGATAAGAGCCGCTTATCTCCGTATCAGGACACGACGGATAAGCTAGTGTACAGGACCTGATAGAGATCACTCAAGTTGCCATGGGTTAGCCCCGCATAGTGCTCTCGGTTGGACCAACACTCGTGAGGATCACTGGCCAGGGGGTTGGATTATTATCCTCGGGGTAGCTATTCCCTATTCTTTTTATTATTAAGTTGTTTACCAATTTGGGTACCAAGTTTTCTCTTCCCAAACAAGTCTTAACCAGAACAAGTTATCAAGGGGGTCCCCATAACAACCGCAAGCGTGTTAGGAGCGCTCAATATGGAACATAACACCGGTAGCCGAAACTAAACCAGCAAAAGCGGAACAAAACAACCAGCAAAACGCCTAGCATTCCACCTTTTACCAAGTATATAGGTGCATTAAATGAAATAATAGTAATAAGGTGATATTCAAAAGCCATGTTAACACATGGATCGGCCTCCTCCTACAACTAGCAAAGCTATAACACGGTTGTGCAGGCGCTATCTTCGCCAATCAATATTTGCTAGGTTGTGGAGGGGTTAGAGGATTTTCGTGGAAATGTTTGGAGGCTTAATATTGAGGTAGCAGGCATCAATAAATAGCAATGGAAATAAGTCACCTAAGCACAACAAAATTAGAGACGATATCAAGGTCACAATCATATTGTCTGTTGGTTCTTCTCACAGGTACATATCTTGCTCTTCATTAACGTACTCAACGTGATCCTCGCACTCGTTCTCAGCTCTTGTTGCTACCCCAAGAAAATACACATCCAACGAACACGCGGCAAGGTGCAATGCTTCAAGCAACATGATGCATGAGTGTGGGTATGGAAGGAGCATGACAATGCTAACTAGTCATCTTTCACATGCATTTATTAAGTTGTTAGCATTGTGGACATAACCTCAAGTTTATTTAGTTGGACATGCATCAACATGAAAAATATGGATGCATCATGAGAAAATAGTGCAAAATATATAAGGATCAACGCAGAGGACATAACCTCAAGGTGCAATGCTTCAAGCAACATGAAGCTATCAGAGTGCACAATAATACCTAACTCAGAGCAATATAGATAGGTTCATGAAACAATGGCAATCAAGCTCTCAACATGGCAAGAAATATTACAGATTAGGACTTAGTGAAAATCTCAGTTTGCACTTGCAGTTTTTAATAAGTTGACATGTTGACAACAATAAACTCTACTCTACAGCAACTTCATGGCATGAAATTTAACAAGATGAAAGAGGGAAATAACTACTACAAATCACTCTCACTAAGCATGAGCTGAAACTGCATAGAGTCCATGGTAGCATCCCCTAAACATGACATGAACATAATAGTACATTTCCAGACTTCGTCAAATTTCACCAAGAGAATTTACAACAATTTATAACATCATAGCATATTTTACAGGAAGAAACTCTAAGATGCAAATCCTATTTGGCAGGATGATGCCACCATTTGACAAAGGGAAAACAAGCAATTTAATTCATGGCACTGGACCAACCCCAAATGACCAACATATACATGGGAATCATCAAGACAACATAGCAACAAAATAACCGATTCTAACACTTCGAATTATTTGAGCACGTGAACGAACAACATTTTCTTAGCATATTTACAGAAAGAAACCCGCTAATACACAAGCTCATCATAGCAAAGAAAAATACCAGGGCCTAGTACCCACAAAACTCTACCACATCCATGTTGACAAGTTTATCATATGATGCAAGAATTAATTCATGTGAAAAGACAAAATGACACCTACACACAAAATAACATTTTTGGAAGCTTACACCAATGGATTCACTGGATTTTTTACCCCAATCCCATATATCACACCCCTATTCTTTTGTAGAAAACCACCCACAAAACAGAGCACAAAATCTACCTATCATGTTATAAGTGAAAACTTGCCCAAACTAGCAAGGGTCCAATTCTGGCCCTGTCCAGATCAAGAGATTTTCCTAAAATGGAAATAACACAAAGGGAGAATAAAATAATACAGAAAAAGAAAAAATGGGGTCGGGCACTTGGCATACACACCACGGCCCCTCGGAGGGTGACATGTGGGTCATGGGCCCACTATCATAGGCTAGGGATTAAATGAAAAAAGGGTGCCTGGGGGATTCGAACCAGGGATCTCCATGGTGGAGAGGGGGCGTTATTACTCTGCTATGCTGGTGGCTATTGACTAAGGAGGGGTGCACGCGTGAAATATACCCCACTAAACTGCTAGCTCCCTTCCTCCTTGAGACGGAGGAAAAAATATGCGACGGTGCCGGCGAGCATACCAGCGTCCCCTGGCGACGGGGCTCTATAGTGGGGCTACGGGACTAGGAGAGGCAGACACAACCACTAGGGTCCAGTGATGGTGCATCTGCGTGTGCACACGAAGCGCGTGTGTAGGGGCAGGTGGTGCTTGGCCGCGAGGGCATCACACGCAAGGCGACAGCTGCAGCACCGAGTGGGGGCGGCGGAAGGTGTACTCGGGGGCGCGAGCCTTGGGGATAGCATCTAGGCATGCCAACGCGGGGTGCACAAGCTGCTCCTCACACATGAGCAAAAAACTACAACTTTTTCCGGAGCCCGGAGAACATGAAGATAGCGCTTCTCTAACATCGCGTACGCGGAACTAAACACTAAGAGAGGAAGCAGGGGGGGAGAAGATGATAGCTAGCTCACCTAGGACATGAACAAGGAACCGAAAGTCATAGAGATGATGCGGTGGCGCGCCAAACATCGATGTACTTCTGCACCGAGGAGGGGAAGATGACGAGGATGAGGGAGGCATCAATCTAGGCTTTGGCGATCACTGGGACGTCAAGGAGGAAGGAGGGAATGGGTCGAGGGCTAATCCTAGGTCACCCGAGATGCAACTTATAGGCGGCCTGGGGTCCCGTCGGCAGTCAAATCGGCAAGGACGTGATATGGCATCGGCCGATGCTCTGCCATATAGAGGAGGAGGGCAATCACGCTGGGGCTCGGTGGGCTGCAGGGTTGATGGTCTTGCAAGAAGGAAAAGGCCCAGATGGGTCGTTGTCTCTCTCCCGAAAATAGAAGGCTTACTCTCTTTTTAAAAACGAACAAGTTTAAGTGCCCATGATGCAAAAGACATGAAGCAAAAAATTATTCATGCCCAAACCCCATGGTGGCATCCCATGAAGGTTCAAACATGGAATATATTGCAATTAAAGCAACGGGGCACTTGCGTTGTTACAACTCTCCCACACTATAAGAGGATCGCCCCAAGATCTACGATTGAAAGAACTCAGGATATTTGGAACGGAGAAGGTCCTTGCATTCCCAAGTGGATTATTTGACCAAATGGTGTGACCATTTAACTTTGAGGAATTTGATAGACTTTTTGCGAGTCGTGCGGTCGGCCTCTTCTAGAATGGCAACTGGATGCTCGTGATAGGAAATGTCTGGCTCAAGATCAATATCTTGGAGATCAAATGTGCGCTTGGGGTCCTTGAAACACCTCCGGAGTTGAGAGACGTGAACACACATCAAGCACATCTGAGAAATTGGCTGGAAGTTCTAACTTATAAGCAAGGTCACCTCTTTTTCCAACAATCTTGAATGGACCCATAAAGCGTGGCGCAAGCTTTCCTTTGATGCCAAAGTGTTGGGTGCCATTCATGAGAGACACTTTGAGATAAACAAAATCATTGATCTGAAAAGTCATGTCACGATGCTTGCTATTATAATAGCTCTTCTCACGGGATTGAGCAACTTTGAGATTATCTCGAATGACACGGCACATATCTTATGCTTCAGTGATCATGTCATTCCCAAGAATCTAAGGTTCAATAGCTTCAAACCAATTAGGCTGGGTACGACACTTCCTGCCATAAAGAATCTCAAAAGGGGTCTTGCCTGAACTTGCTTGACAAATATTGTTGTATGAGAACTCGACAAACAGGAGGCAGTCTTCCCACTTCATGTCAAAAGAAATCACACAAGCTGTATGCATATCTTCAAGAATTTGATTGACTCCCTCCACTTGACCACTAGTCTAAGGATGGAAGGCAATACTGAAATGGACATTGGTGCCCATTGCAGTATGAAAGGAATCCCAAAATTTGGAAGTAAAGATGCTTCCACGATCTAAAGAAATGAGCATAGAAACACCATGCAAAGAAACTATCCTTGAAGTGTATAGGTCCGCCAACTGAGCTGCCGAGATAGACACTTTGACTAGGAGGAAATGAGCAACTTTACTCAACTTGTCGATGACCACAAAGATGGCATCGTTGCCCCTATTGGTCTTAGGAAACCCGGTTACAAAATCCATTTACACATGAGCGATCTACTCGGGTATAGGCAAGGGATGAAGAAGACATGATGGACATTGATGTTCCACCTTCACTCTACGACACACATCACCCTCGTTCACGAACTGAGCAATATCACATTTCATGCGAGTCCACCAGAAGGATTGCTTTAGATTCTGATATACCTTAGAGCTGCCTGGATGTATCAAGAAAGGGAATTGTGGGCTTCGTCCATGATAACTTTCCTGAGCTCTCCTTTGGGAACCACAAGGCAATCCTCAAAGAACAAAGTATCCTTGTCATCAACATGGAAGCACTTATACTTTGGAATGCTCTTTGCCAAGACTATCTTCACTTTCTTCCACATAGCATCAAGAAGTTGAGCTTGGCGGACTTGGTCTTCCAAGGTAGGATAAATCTAGAGGTTGGCAAGAAATCCATGAGGAACTACTTGAAGGTTGAGCTTCCTAAAAGATTCACAAAGATCATGCTGAAATGGCTTGAGGATGAGACTGTTGCAGTAAGCTTTTTTGCTCAAAGCATCTGCAATCACATTTTCTTTGCCTGGAGTATAATCAATGCTTGGATTGTAGTCTTGGATCATCTCCACCCAACGAGTTTGATGAAGATTGAGATTCGGTTGAGTGAAGATGTATTTCGCACTCTTGTGATCGGTGTAGACTTCAACTGTCTTCCCAATAAGAGGTGTCTCCAAGTCATCAAAGCATGGACCACTTCCGCTAACTCAAGATGATGAGTGGGGTAGTTTTTGTCAGTTGGCTTAAGCTACCTCGAGGTATAATCTACCACTTTCTTCTCTTGCATCAGAACACCACCAAAACCTTGGAGATATGAATCACAGAAAACTTGGAATGGGTCGGAATCATTAGGAGGAGTTAGGACGAGAGGTGATGTGAGTGTAATGCCCAAGATGCGATCCTATCCTTATTTTGGCTCGAGCGCCTCGACAGGGATAGAAGCGCATCTCGTCGTTTCACAAGAATGAATATCGTTACAATTACATGTACAAAATAGATGAGTATATGCAATTGGCTTATACTCGCCACGAGTTACATCAGAGTCACATCAATACAACAACATAATCAGTCATCATGAAGAAGAGCAGGGTCCGACTACAGACGATTTTTTTATATAAAAGAACGGCATCCATCCTTGCTATCCCAGGCTGGCAGTCTGGAACCCATCCTAGATCGATGATGAAGAAGAAGAAACTCCAAATAGCACAATCAATCATCATGAAGAAGAGGAGGGTCAAAGTAACTCTTTACATGTACCTGCAACTGGTGTAGTAGTAATCTGTGAGCCAAAGGGACTTAGCAATTTCATTAATGAAGGTATCAAGACGAGCGAAGATTAATGGGTGAGGTATGGTTAAGTGGTGAGGCTGTAGTAGGCGACTAAGCATTTATATGAGGTAGCTAACTTACGAGTACAAGAATAAGAGGGGGATGATCTACGCATAGCGGACGTGAACTATTGATGATCAAATGAATGATCCCAAACACCTACTTACGTCAGACGTAACCCCACCGTCTCCTCGATCTGAGAAGGAGCTTATGAAAGAGACAGTCACAGTTACACACTCAGTTGAGAAGTTTTACTTAAGTTTACTTCAAGTTATCTATAATCGTATGTTAAAGAAAGTTTCCACGTTGCCACATAACCGTGAGCACGGCTTTCCAAAATATTTAACCCTACAGGGGTGCTCCAACTAGTCCACCACAAACTACCACACGTTGCATAGAAACCCTCGAACACAAATCTCATGATCTCCTCAGATCCCTTAGTGGAAAACCTCAACTCTGAGATAGCCCAAAGCATCACTCGAATCCCGATGCACAAGACGCTTGAGAAAGGTAAAACAAGTCCAGCAAGGCCGCCCGGCGTGTCGACGATCCCGATAGGAGCCGTGTATCTCGTTCTCAGGACACAACGCATAAGCGAAGCGGCCGGTAGCTTGATAGACATCTCCCGAGTTGCCCCGAGTTGGCCCCTCACGATGGTCTGTTTTGGACCAGCACCAACAACACTAGCCCCCCTGTATTATGTTGAATTACTCCTTGGGTTCATGACGCCCTATGTTTTTCAGTATTATCAGAGTTATTATGTTGGGCAAATACAGTTCCAATGTTGGGCCTTGCCAGATGAGCTTTATTCCAAAACGAGAATCTAGTGGGTCCCCATAACAACCCCAAGCATGTTAGGAGCGCTCATTTATGGAACATAACACCCGTAGCCAAAACTAAGGAGGCAAAGGTGGAACAAAAAACCAGGCTAGAAGGCCAAGCCTTCCACCTTTTACCAAGTATATAGGTGCATTAAATTAATTAGAAATAATATGGTGATATAACACGGAACCCATGTTTGAACATCGAAGCAACTGCACCTGCAACTAGCAACGCTATCCAATGGTTAAGCAAGTGGTAACATAGCCAATCAGTGGTTTGCTAGGTTGTAGAAAGGTTGAAGGTTTTCATGGCAGTGTTGGGAGGCTGATATTTAACACATGGTAGGCAGCGAGACATAACCATAGAAATGATATAGCCAGCATGACAATGATAGTAATGGTATCTAGGGAAATGATCATCTTGCATGTAATCCCGCTTGAAAGAAGAACGACTCTGTGAACGAGACAAACCGACGTAGTCGAACATATCCTCACATTCTGACACACTTGCGGAACTCTATCGAGACGAAGCAAACCGGAAACAAGAATGAACACACGTAACACCACAACAAATGCATGACACGATGCAATTTACAGATGATGCATGATCAGTTTCAAATATGGAAGGCAGGGCATGGCAATTTTCACAAAAGTCAAACACTACACATTCAGTGAAGCTCAATATGCAACGAGTTGCATATTGACGAAACTCCACAATTGAATTACTTAGTTCAATCCCGTTTATCTACACGTCAATATTACATGTTTTTAAACATGGCAAGGGGTGAAGAATAATTAAACTACCTATCTAGGCATTTTAAATGAGGCCGGAAACGACATATAGCATCTCCAAAATGATCCCACACGTTAGCTTTGTCATCTGTCCATATCTGTCCTAAACACATTTTATGTTTGTTAAACGGAAAAACATAGTGCTTCACATGATTCTACTCGTCGTTCTAGTCCATTTACATATATGGCTCATCTCGAACGGAGCTACGGTTAATTAACTACGACCTAAACCGTTTCTATCACATCGACACGCAAACCGATGCAAACAGCACAGCTAACAGCTTTAAACATGCATGATATCTAGAAAATATTAATCTATGAAAAATTCTACACGTTCTACATATATAATTTGTCGCCATCCGACACACGGTTTAAAAACTACGGGCGTTTGAAAATATGCATTTTTCTGAAAAAGAATTAAATCGCAAGTTAAAGAAAAAATTACTCGGGCCAAAACTGAGCAGTTGGGCCAACAGGGAATGAGCGCACAATTACTAATAAGCGCTTGCGGTGCAGGATAGGGCGGACTCACCAGAGGGGCCTTGGGCCGGTCTGTGCATAGGCTGGGTTGGGGCGCTGGAGAGGAGGCCGGGGCAGGTAGATGGGGTGTCAGGCGAGGCTGCAACCCACACGCGATGGAGCAGGCGCAACCCAGGCGCGCACGCGTGCTGTCAACGGGGCGTGGGTGTCCTCTTCCTCCCGTGTGGAAGGACATGGCGGTGCGCTGACAGCGGGACTTGGCGAGGCCAACAAGTTGCAGGGAGGCGCCGGTGCCGGCGGGACCGGAGCGGGACCGGCCGGATATGCCTGGATCCAGACCGGGGCAATGGCAGCAAGATGAGGTGGGCTCGGCGGCGAGCGAGGCCCAGGCAGCCCTGAGCGGCGGCGACCATGGCGCGGTCCGGCGATGGTGGTGCCCTGGCTTGGCTCCGGCGACGTGCTCCGACACGGAGCTGTGAGGGTCGGCTCCAAGAGGTTGCGGCATGGATCGGGTGGAGCTCGACTCTGCCTTTGATCGCCGGACATGTCCGGTTGGTGGCGCGGACGTGTCTGGTAGGTGGGGGAATGGGTGAATTTGAGCCTTCAGATCGGAATCTGATGGCTGAAAATGTCTATGGAGCTTATGGCTGCATGATTTGGAGGGTGTGGGCTTGCAGGTGGGGTTTTCTAGGTGGGTGGCTGCAAATTTTGCTAGGGGGAAACCCTAGTGGAATGAGATAGCTTTATCCATGGGGTGGTGCTTATATAGGGTTTTGCATATGGTGGGATGGACCTCGTCTGTCCGATCGCGATCCGACGACGACGAACGGAGGAAGTGGCTAGATGGGTCTAATGGGCTGTGTAGTTGGGATATGTAGGGATGAGAGAGAAATGGTGCAGCCCCTGACAGAGTTTTTAAAACACTGAACGTCCGAAATTAAACCATCTATAGTGCCGCTATATAATAAACGGTACGGGTATGAAACGATCTCCAATTGCGACGAAAATTGACAGGCGGTCTACCTACACTATATTAAGACCACACGCCAAGTTTCAACGCAATCCGAGAAAGTTCTATGCACATTTTTAAAAACAAGATTTTAATGATGCCGCGAGTGCGCGCGTGTGTGGTTGGTCTTGAAACTGTCAAATACAAAACGGAGAGAACCGACAAATACAAACGGATGCAAGTTTTGAAAACTGGCGACAACGGAGTCTCGATGCAATGCAGATGATTTAAATGATGCAATGATGAATGCAACAACCAATCTAATCACAAGGCGGCAACGGAATAAAGGGGAATCTTCTAGAGCGTCGGTCTCGGGCTGTCACAATGAGCATCTCCTTGAGTGTATTGAAGGCCAAATCACACTCTGGAGTCCAGAAATATTTTACACTCTTCTGAAGAAGGTTGGACAGAGGCTTAGCAATCTTGGAGAAGTTCTCAACGAATCTTCTACAATAGCATGCAAGCCCGAGAAAGCTTCGAAGGTGCTTCACATTCCGAGGAGGCTCCCACTACACAATGGCTTGAACCTTTTCAGGATCGACTTGGATGCCCTCGGTAGAGATTATGTGCCCAACGTACACCACTTCATTGACCCAAAACTCACATTTTGATAACTTAGCTTAGAATTTATGCTCTTTCATCTTATCAAGCACAAGCCGGAGATGTTCTGCATGTTCTTCGTCAGTCGCAGATAAGACTAGAATGTGATCCAGATAAATCAAGATGAACTCATTCTTGAAGGGAGAGAAGTCATCAATCGAGGGAAAGTCGGGGGATCAATGGCGAGACCAAAAGACATCACTGTGTATTCATAAGAGAAAAAGCTTGTCATGAAAGCCGTCTTGGGAATATCTTCTTCACAAATGCGGATTTCATGATAGCCCATCCGAAGATCAAGCTTAGAAAAAATATTGGCCCCTTTCAATTGCTCAATCAATTCAATGATGTTGGGAAGTGGATACTTGTTCTTGATTGTCTTCTTATTCAACGGGCGGTAATCGATACAAAGTCATCCATGCCATCCTTCTTCTTGACAAAAGGAACACCACAACCCCAACGAGAAGAACTGGGTCTCATGAGACCCACATGTTCTTGTTCATCTAGCTATTTCTTCAACTCTTTCAACACTTCAGGAGCAATCTTACAAGCACGCTTGCAAGACGGTTCAGTTCGAGGCTCGAGTTCAACCACAAACTCTACTGGCTAGTGAGGAGGCATTCCTAGAAATTCTTCTAGAAAGACATATTCATACTCACACACAACAGGAACTGAGAAATGGGTGAGATTTCACCCTTCTCATTTAGAGAGAACAGACGAATCGTGTCATTGTGAGCCACGAAAATGATCACGTCTTCAGAAGGATGAGACAATTTGACTACTTTGGTGTCGGGGATAACCCCGGGGTAGGCTCATCAAGCCTGCTCCTTCATTTCCGGCGCAAAGGATATGAACAAATACAGTTTCCTAAGGCCCAAGTCTTTTGGCGGGCTAGGCTGCGCCTACCGGCTGAAGGACGAGGTGGCCTTCTCTCTCGCCGGCCAGGCAACCCCTGCCGGCTAGAGTCGAGGTGGTTACCTCTTCCGGGCTGGCCTGGTCCATCCAGCCGGCAAGGAACGAGGCGGCCGTGCCCAAGCCGGCTGGCCAAGCAGGCTAGCCGGCCGGGGATCACAAGTCACATCAGATCATTGGTCAGGATGAGACCTTACGTTTAAAGGTAGCTATGCGTCAGCAAAGGTACTGGATCGGGGCGTCCGGCAGGTACGAGCGTCGGCGGCCACGCCGCTGACCTACCCCGGCTCTGATCCATCACCTAGCATAGTGTCGGACCGTCGCACTCCCACTCCATTACTACACTCGGCGTGGGGAACAGTGGAGGCGGTCGTACTACCTGCCCATGACGAATCTCGCTGGACGACGCTCGACGTACAGCGCGTGCTCGGCGTAAACCTTACGCAAGAGCTTCATTGGCCAACCGGCGGGTCCCACAGCCAATCGAGACCATGCAGCCGGCGGGCCCCTCGAGCGACAAGACAAGACTCTCGTGGGCCCCTGATCAGCCCGCGAGGCTGCCAGCCGGGTCCCACTCTTGTACCCTTTATCCATATTGTAGGCCAGTGGATTCGACTATAAAACCCCCCGGTCACCCTCCATGTAGAGGGTCGGTCGAACAACACTTCACACCCACCAACCACATAGAGAGAGGCTGAGACGAGCCGGCTGCTCCCCTCTTCTTCCTCCCAACACAGCTCCAGGAGCAACCCTGTAATCCATTCACACGCATCAAACACTCCGGCAGGACTAGGGGTCTTATCTCTACGGAGAGCCCTGAACCTGGGTACATCGTGCGTACCATACTTGTACCAACCTCGTTCCCAGCGCCCTCCTTTGTCCCTTCGGTTCTCACCGACTTTAGCCTACCTATGGCATATGTTGTGAGTATTCCTCGACATTTGGCGCCCACCGTGGTGCCAATCGCGGCATCGGGTGGCTTTACGCGCTGGGTGGGGCCCCGCACCTACACCACCGGATGCATCGCGTCCGGATCGGTTTGCATGCCCGTGAAGCCCGCTTTCGACAAGGCAACACCGATGATGATCGACGTCCCCGTCCGCCATGCGGATTCGGACGAAGATTCTGATGACGAGGTGCTTCCTAGCATCGTCGTTGCTGCTATGGAGAACCTCAGCGTTCTCTTTAGCGACCTACGTCTCAACGACGGTCCGCGCTACATCGGCGAGGACTTCAACGTTGAGGCGCTCTACGCCAGCTTCAGCAGGCTCTCTATCGCTGAGACGCCTGCCCATGACGTGTATACCAGCAACGTCCTCGTCTTCGACGGCTCTCCGCCGTCGGTGGGGTTCTTCACCCCATATCACGTTGCTGCCTTCTCCAACGTCATGGAGGTGATGGTTATCGGCGCTGGCACCAGCGCGGCTCATGGCAAGGCGTCAGCACACGCTGGTGATCCCGCTGTTGCCACCGCTGATACTCTTCAGGACGCCATCGCTGGCCTGAAGACACCCGTCGCTGCTTCTGCGAACCCTAGCGACGCCCGGGCCTCACTGGAGGAGGCTCGCAAGCGTATCTTGGAGGAGTGCATCGCCGTCGCCTCAACCAAACGTCGGATGGAGGCCACGCAGCGCGAGTATAACTCCGCATACAACCTCACTCTAATTTTCGAGGCCCCTAGCCGGCTTGGATCAGTCCGCAGCCGCGGCCGGTTCATTGCCGAAGTCCTAGCCGACGATGAGCCCACCTATGAGACCCCTGCATCCAACATGCGGGAGGCGCACGCGGCCATGTAGGAGATGGCGAGCCTGGAAGGCGAGGAGCACGATTTCCAGGAGAAGCGGGTCAAGGATCTCCTTGACGCCGCCATCCAGCAACAGACTCGGCTTGACCCCGGTCAGGCCCAGTCAGAGTCTCCGGGACCCAACCCCGGAACAGGCCGCAACCCTAGAGGTCAGCATCACGCCAAAGGATCTTCCTCGCATCGCACCTTCGGACGGAGGGGCGAGGGAAGCCAAGACTGGCAGTCCCAGCGCCCGAGCGAGCACACTTCGAGCCAACGTCGCGGAGGCGACGAGGGCGATTCAGAGTGTGAGATTCTTCACCCGGGAAGAACTCATGTCTCAGGTTCGCGAGGCGCCTCCCCTCTCGCTACTCGAATTGGCACTCGCATTCCCCAGGATGATCGGGACGCCCATAGGCGCCTCCTCGTCCCGGCCCAGTCAGCCCTCCTGGAGGAAGACAACCCCATCGGTGTGGCTTGCTTCAGCCTCCGGATCCGAGGGGAGCCGTTCCCCCGAGGTTTCACCCTGCCTCGGGACACGCCCAAATACAACGGCATGGCCAAGCCAGAGGACTGGTTGATCGACTACACCACGGCCGTCGGCATCGCTAGGGGCAACAAGCGCGTAGCGGTCCACTACGTGCCACTCATGTTGGCCGGCTCGGCTCGGACTTGGCTTAACAGCCTTCCAGCCGGCAGCGTCAACTCCTGGGTCGACTTCGAGGAGTTCTTCGTCCGCAACTTCACTGGCACCTACATGCACCTTGTCCATCCTCGCGAGCTGGCCATGTGCGTCCAGAAGCCCGACGAACCCCTTTGCGACTACGTCACCCGGTGGACAGAGCTCCGCAACTCCTGCGAGGGGGTGAATGAGGTACAAGCCATCTGGTACTTCATCAACGGTTGCCAAGACGGCACCCTCCTCAAGCACAAGCTCATGTGCTCCGAGCCCACCTCCCTGGCGGTGCTCATGGCCAAGGCAGACAAGTACGCCATGGCCGACTCGGTGATGCGCGTCAAGGTGACCACCTCGGACAAGGTTGTTCCCACGCCGGCTACTCTCAAGCCGGCTGGGGACAATCGAAGAGGCCAGAACAACAACAAGCGCAAGGCGGATCACGTGGATTCGCGCTCCAACAGCAAGTTGGTAGCCAGCATGGAGGGCGAGACGTCGGGTCCTCAAGCCGGCCCTCCGCGGAAGCGTTCCAACAGGAACAACGCCAGCTGGCTACCCAAGCAGTCCTTCGAGCAACTGCTCGACGCCCCCTGGAAGATACAATCTGGGGCCCAGCCGTCCAACCACACCCTCTGACAGTGCAGCTTCGCGCGCCAGCTGTCGCAAGGGGACGGCCTGCCGGCTCCCCCAGGTGCGCAAGCGGCGCCTCGTGCACTGGCTCCTGGTCCTGCCCCGGCTCCACCACCGCCGCCTCACGATGACAGCCACCTCCATGACGACTACCCTCATCAAGATGGAGCATTCGTCGTCTTCACCAGTGAAGGGGACGACAAGCACAGCCTGCGCGAGAGATGGCGCGAGGTGAACGCCACGGTTCCCCCGGTTCCCCAGTACATGCATTGATCGGACAGACCAATCACATGGAGCCGGGTGGACCATCCTGCGGCGATGCCCAACCCGGGCTCATACGCGCTCATCCTCGACCCCACCTTCGCCTCCAAGAGGCTCACCTGCCGGTTCTCCCGGGTGCTGGTCCATGGCGGCAGCAGCATCAACATCCTCTAGCTCGACACTCTCCTCAAGCTTGCGCTCAAGGAGACGGACGTCCTGTCGACCAGTACTGTCTTCCACGGCATCGTGCCTGGACAGTCCTGCTCGCCCATTAGCAAAATCCAGCTGGACGTTCTTTTCGGCGACAAAGCTCACTTCCGCCGAGAGTCCACATGGTTCCAGGTAGTGGACCTCAGCAGCCCGTATCACATGCTGCTGGGCAGACTGGTTCTGGCCAAATTCATGGCTATTCCGCACTACACCTACCTGAAGATGAAGATGCCGGGTCCCAAGGGCATCATCACTGTTGTTGGCGACTACAAGAAGTCGCTGGAGTGTGCCCAAGATAGCAGCCGCCTCGCCGACACCCTGGTGATCGCTGAGGAGAAGCCGGCGATTCCTTCTCCTCCGTCCCAGTCGGTCGGCAAGGGCTTTTTCAAGCTGGCCAAAGAGACCAAGTAGGTCCCACTCGACCCTGCCAACCCCAAGCAGTGCGTCACTGTCGCGGTTGGCCTCAGGCCCAAATAGGAAGGCCAGCTCGACGACTTCCTCCGTGAGAATCGGGACATCTTTGCATGGTCCTCCAAGGACATGCCGGGTGTTCCGAGGAACTACGCCGAGCACAAACTTCACGTGTGACCGGATGCAAAGACGGTGAAACAACCTTTGCGCCGCTTCGCCGAGGGGAAGCAACGCACAATTGGAGAAGAGATCACCCGGCTCCTTGCAGCCGGCTTCATCATGGAGGTTTTCCACCCGGACTGGCTAGCTAACCCAGTCCTCGTGGTGAAGAAGAACAACACCTGGAGAATGTGTATCAACTACACTAGCCTGAATAAGGCCTATCCGAAAGACCCTTTCGTGTTGCCTAGGATAGATCAAGTGATCGATCCACTGCAGGCTGCGAATTCCTGTCGTTTCTGGATGCTTATTCAGGCTCCCATCAAATCAAGCTGGATCCAGCTGATCGCCTGAAGACCTCCTTCATCACGTCCTTTGGGGCCTACTGCTACACCACCATGACGTTCGGTCTGAAGAACGCTGGTGCGACGTTCCAATGCTGCATGTAGCAGTGCCTAATGCCACAGATCGGCAGCACTTCAGCCTCCTCGACGACCTGCGGGAGACATTCGCCAACCTACGCGAGTACAAGATCCGGCTCAACCTGGAGAAGTGTGTCTTTGGGGTTCTAGGCGGCAAACTCTTGGGTTTTTTCGTGTCCGCTTGCGGCATCGAGGCGAACCCCGAGAAGATCGGCACCATTGAGCGGATGGTGCACCCGGCTCGAATCCTAGACATCCAGAAGTTCACCGGCTGCCTGGAGTCCCTTAGCCGGTTCGTCGGCCGGCTTTGCGAGAAGGCCCTTCCACTCTACCAACTCATGAAGAAGACGACGAGGTTCGAGTGGAATGACCAGGCAGATGAAGCCTTCCGCGACCTCAAGCGGGTCATCTCGAGCCTGCCAATCTTGCAGCGCCGGCTGAAAGGGAACCCATACTCATATACATTGCAGCAAGCACTCGCGTGGTTAGTGTAGTGTTGGTAGTTCAATGCAAGGAGGAGGGTAAGACACTACCAGTGCAGCGCCCTGTCTATTACCTTAGCGAGGTCTTGTCCGCCTCCAAGAAGAACTACCCACATTACCAGAAAATGTGTTATGGTGTTTACCTTGCTGCAAAGAAGTTGAAGCAATACTTCCAAGAGCATGCCATCACTGTGGTGAGCACTGCCCCACTTTCAAAGATCATGGGCAACCGTGATGCCACGGGCAGAATTGCCAAATGGTCCATCGCCATGGCGGACCATGATATTCGGTGTGAGCCTCGCACCGCCCTCAAATCTCAGGTGGTGGCCGACTTCTTAGTCAACTGGGCCGAGACCCAGTTCGAGGCGCCGCCTCCAGACTCTACACTTTGGCGGATGCACTTCGACGGCTTGAAGATGCGGACGGGTCTGGGAGCCGGCATCGTCTTGACGTCTCCGAAAGGAGACCAGCTCAAGTATGCTCTCCAGATCCACTTCGCCGCCTCCAACAACGTCGCCGAGTACGAAGCATTGGCCCATGACCTCCGGCTCGCCAAGGAGATTGGCATCCGACGGCTCATATGTTTTGGCGATTCAAACTTGGTGGTATAGCAAGTTTCTGGCGAATGGGACATCAGGAATGCCAACATGGAAAGCTACCACTTCCACATCCAGCAGCTCAGCGGCCCCTTCGAGGGTTGTGAGTTCCAGCATGTTCCCAGAGCGGACGATGAGGCGGCTGATACACTGGCAAAGATTGGCTCCATGAGACAGGCTATCCCAGACGACGTCTCCCTCGAGCAACTCAATAAGCCGTCTATCAGGCCGTCTCCAGAGTCGGCATCGATCTTCGTGCCGGCTGACTCTACGGTGCAAGCGCCGTCGGCTCCACCAGCTACGCCGGCTACAGCTCCTGTGCCGGCTACGCAGGCCATGCCGACTCCAATAGCAGCACCGGCTGAGCCCACGGTGCAAGCACCGTCGGCTTCACTAGCTATGCCGGCTACAGCTCGTGTGTCGGCTACGCTGGCCATGTCGACTCCAATAGCGGCACCGACTACAACAATGACTCTGGCTCCGCCGTGCCTCGAATCCTGTAGTCTTGACACCCAGTGGGTGGATGTCATGGAGGTAGACGGCGAGCCAGCTGCCGCAGCAGCACCAGAGACACCTCGTCTCGAGTTCACGACTGCCTCTCCATCAAGCTCGGGGGCTGCTAAAGCCCCTAACAGCCAGGTCGAGGCGGAGCCAGCCCTTGTGCTGGGCTCAAACTATCCTGGCCTTCCTCCTTCGATGGGAGCTTCCTCAAGACGAGGTGGATGCGAGGCAGATCCAATGCAGGTCTGCAGCCTACGCCATCATCAATCGCGAGCTGGTACGGCGCAGCGTGACTGGCGTGTTCCAACGCTGCGTCGAATCAGAAAAGGGACAGGAGATCTGCAGAGACATTCACCAGGGGGAGTGCGGGCATCATGCCGCCTCTATAACCTTGGTGGCCAAGGCGTTCCGCCATGGATTCTATTGGCCCACGACCCTCGAGGAGGCCGTGGATCTGGTCGACAAATGCGAAGGCTGCCAGTTCTTCAGTGCAAAGAGCCACATGCCGCCTTCGGCCCTCAAAACCATCCCCTATCATGGCCGTTCGCCGTCTAGGGGCTGGACATGGTAGGACCCTTCAAGACGGCTCGTGGTGGAATGACCCATCTCTTGGTAGTCGTCGACAAAATCACCAAGTGGATTGAAGCCAGACCTATCAAGAAGCTTGATGGCCCCACGGTCATCAAGTTCATTACGGACATCTCTGTTCGATATGGCGTCCCCCACAGCATCATCACCGACAACGGCACCAACTTCGCCAGAGGCGCTCTGGTGCTCTACTGTTCCAAGGTAGGCATCCAACTCGATTTGGCATCAGTGGCACATCCCCAGTCGAATACCCAAGCAGAGAGGGCCAATGGCCTAATTCTGGCCGGCATCAAGCCAAGACTGGTGGCACCACTTGTCAGCTCGGTTGGCTGCTGGATCAAAGAACTACCGACTGTGTTATGGAACCTTCGCACCACACCCAACCGGTCGACCGGCTTCACCCCGTTCTTCCTCGTATACAGGTCCGAGGCTATTATTCCCACGGATATCGAGTTCGACTCGCCTCGGGTCACCCTATACACGGAAACGGAGGAGAAGGAAGCAAGAGAAGACGGCGTGGACCTCCTCGAAGAAGCAAGGGATTTGGCCTTGAGCCGGACGGCCATCTATCAACGGAAGTTGAGATACTACCACAACAAAAAGATCAAGCCTCTCTCTTTCAGGAGGGAGATTTGGTCCTCAGAAGAATCCAGCGCACTGCCGGCCAGCACAAGCTCTCATCGCCATGGGAGGGACCCTTTATCATCAGTAGGGAATTGCACAACAACGCTTACTACTTGATCGATGCCCAAAAGCCAAGGAAGCGCAAGAGGGACGACTCTGGCCAGGAGACGAAACGTCCATGGAACGCGGCATTGCTTCGCCCGTTCTATTGCTAGAAGGCAAGTATCAAACAATGTAAAGAGCATGAATATGTATCTTTATCCCTCTTCAGGGATCCTCAATGATGCAATAAAAAGAGCATGCCTCATGCCTCTTTTTAGATTTCATATCGAGAGTGCTCACTCTGTGTACGCCCCTTGCCGGCTTCAATAAGCCCGGGGGCTACACTGTGTACACCCCTTGCTGGCTTCAATAAGCTCGGGGGCTACGCTGCGTATGCCCCTTGCTGGCTTTAACAAGCTCGGGGGCTCGCTAGCCGCTCGGACGCCTTCCCTATATTGTAGAAGAACACATAGTGTAAGCCGGAAACATCCCTGGTCACCTCGTACCAGCCTGCGGACTGGCTCCGGCCGTCCGGCTTGCGAGGCGACGCCAGGTAAGGCCGGACGCATCCAAATTTCTACTACAAAAGGGTCGCCGGCTCGGGTTGGCTCGATCAAATTTACGATCTCATTCAGGCCGGCCTCTGCTGGTTTATGTCTTAATCTTTAAGTCTTGATGGCTTTGAAAAATCTAAGTCTTGTGTTCTAAGGCGAGAAACCTCGACGCAGTCACAGACCTGCTCCCGGCTGTCGGGCTGGCGGGGTGGAAACTTAGGAATACAAGGATTGGAGAAAAATGAGTCAACCAGGAATCAAAAGATAAAGATATAAAACAACACGCATGGCAATACGAATATAATGTTGAGTACATACATTCAAAATGTATTGGCCCACGGCCGACGTTCATTACATCCCCTAGTGGGTGGAACAACAAAAAGGACACCGACTACAGGGCTGCGGCCTCATCGGTGTGGGGACCCCGACTAGTAAGTCGAGATCGCCGTGCCCAGTGATCCCAAGGATCAATGATCACTGAACACAGATACTGAATAATAGAGTCTTACATCCAAATACCGAATATTACATCAAATGACCGAAGGGTCAGGTTCATAAGGAGCGCCTAAGGCCAATTAAAACGGGTACAATGGGTAGCAGAAACTCGGAAGGGCTAAGCGGGTGCCCATGCCGTCAAGCCTACACCGACAGGCATTCTGACTTGGAAGCGTCCTAGATCGTAGGTCCGTCTCCGAAGACGTTCTCATCGCTAAACTCTGGTCCTTCCATGTTTGGTCAATAATATAACCAGTGGCAAGCCAATGAGTACTTTGAATGTACTCGCAAACAGCCCATGATACGAACAATGAAAGTGAAGGACAACAATATCATGCATCTTCAGTGTAACTCATCTGAGTGGAATGATCATGAATATGCATCAAGTTAAAGGATTACTCTTGAAGAACAGGTTACAGATATCAACATATCTGCTAAGGGCTGAACCATTCGGGTTCACCCTATATGCCAAGTCACCGGACTTGGTCATATTATTATTTCCATGACAACACCTTTTTAACACCACACACACACACCCACACTTGGTTTATACGGAAACGCTGGACGTAGTTTAAGCAGGATTACCCAACCGTCCTTGACCATGGACACGGCTATTCGAATAGTTTGACACTCTGTAGAGGTAGTATGCTGGACCCACGAAATCCGGGAAACTTTCGTGTCATCCACGACTCGCGGTATATCACATATACCCAAGGTAAGTACCCGATCATTATCTTTCCCCTGACGATACTAGACACAGAGGTCCACTCGATTGGTACCCAACCCACATGTTGTACGTCTTACGAGCACCGACTCTGGATAGTATCTACCATGCGGGGACCAACGGTGTGCCTAGAACTCATACAAATGGCATAGTCGCCCTTCCTGGCGTGACCCCATCACGAGAGTCACGACGATCACTCCCGCCACTAGTAATGTGGCTCTTTGCTAGTACCGACCAAGGTAATCAACAAAGCCCCATCCCATAAAGGGGTAACGTGGTCGTACTGGTAAGGTTGGGACAGTCGATACATCATAAATCTAATCCCATTTCCGAGACCATACTCACACAAAACACCGGTGCACCACTTCATCGAAAGTGGCCACCCATCTCATCATCATCCTCGGGAATTAGTGGAACCCGACTGGTTTTTTCATAAACCTTTGATTTAACTCATCATCATGCCCATGCAATGGTTCTCTAACTCTACTAGTCAACATGATAGTAGCATGATCCTCATAGATGGTAGGGTCAAGCTCATCATGCTTGTGCTCCGAGGAGCCATATGTATAACATCACCATCATGCAAGTGCTTTGAAGAAGCCTTCGGTACCATCATACCAATGATGAACCGGCATTATGATCACATGCAACGGAAAGTACTTGCAATTCTAGCATGCATCAATTTATATGCTCAAGTCATGGTCAAAGGGCTGCTTGACTTGGTCAGCTAGGTATCCGGGGTCTTCGAGGTCTTCCACTCTGAATCCTTCGTCACTCAGTAATTCTATCGCCGAGAATAGAATAAATAAGAAATAGCTCACACAAAAACAGATCACAAATCACTTTTAAAAATGTTGCAAAACTTGGTTAAATGCGGGTTGTTAATTTGAAAAATATCTTCTCTTAGTTTTTACTAGCCTCGCATTTTTAATAATTATTAAACAGGGGCAAACTATTGACTTTAATGCCTTTATATAATAATAAAACACATTCTGTTTTTGAAAAATGCCAACAATGGCAGAATCAAATACTACTCATTTTTAGAAAAATATCAGTGGAAGAATTATATTTTTCCACTAGGTATTTATTTTTACAAAAATCATTTTAGTCTCTGTTTTAAAAATAAAAGAAAAAGGCCAAAGCCTGGCCTAGGAAGTAGGCCGGCCCAACCAGCCAGCAGGCTGCCAGGTGCGCGCGCGCGCCAGGTTCGAACCTGACGTGCGGGCCCCTCGGGTCAGCGATTGTGGCTGCGCGCGGGGGCTGCTCCAGGACGCCGACAGGTGGAGCCCACCTGTCGGGTTCTTCCCCTACCTCCGGCCAGGGAGGAGGAGATGAACTCTGGCGAGGCTACCGTCGTCCTTCGGCCTAGCTAAGGGCAGGAATGGGTTCAGCGTGCCTCCGCCTACCTGCAGGTGGTCGGGAGAGCACCGGAGAGGCTTAGAGTCGTCGGCGACGAGGTGGCCGTGGCGGAGGGGTTTCGGGACGTGGTTGAACTGGTAGCTAGGGGCACGGAATAGCTCGGGGCTGTTGGGGGAAAGGTTCCTGGTATCGAGAGGAGTGCTCTGGTGGGTCGAGTGTCGCAAGAGTCGGCGTGCAGCCGGAGATCGACAAGAGCTCCGAAGCGGAGGGTCCTCGGTCGATCTCGAGCACCGAGGCTCTGCGAGCTCGATTGGGTGGTTAGGGAGGAGCTAGTGGTCGTGCAGAGGCTGCTGGAGGGGTGCTGAGGTGCCGTGGGGCTATTTATAGGCTCGCGATGGTGAGCCGACTCGGTAGCGCCGGTGACTCACCGTGGCGTGCGTGCGTGCACAGTGAGGAGCTGGCTACGAAACCACGGTCTCCGGACTTGGTTTGGGACGCTCTGAAGCATCGGCCGCAGAGGGAGAAGGCGTGGGGTCGAGCTGTAGCGTTTGTGCATGCTCGACCGAGTCGGGTGCGCGCGGGCACGCGTCGCCCGAGCTCTAGCACGGGAGAGGAGGGTCCCTGGCGGCTGCTATACACAGAGGGGTTGTCGGGGGAGGTCTTGGACACTTCGGGGGAGGTTGGAACCGGCCGGGAGCGTCGTCCCCTTCTCGGTGGCTCCCTGTAGTGCGTCCAGAGCACAGTTCTGGCTTGCCACGGCATGTTGGCGTGCTCTGGGGCACTTTAGACGTGTCCCTCATGTCCGGGGTGTTACTGGGAGTGTATCTAGCCGTTGTGTGCTAGTGAGAGCACTAGCTGGTCAAGGGGGACAAGTTTCACTAGTGCTGTCAGCCCTGATCTGTGGCACAAATTGGGGTTCTTGTCACTTGTGCTTTGAACTAGGGATGGGCGAGTTGACTGGGTGTTTAGGTTGGTCTGAGGCACTAATACACCATGTTTGGGGCTTTGAGATTGGGTAAAACAGTGGCTAGGTGGGTTTTTACCTTCCTGTCAAAAGGTGTTTGACAGTAGTTTGGGGTGCTTCCACTCCACCACTGGAAGTGCAACTTAACATGTTTGGTCTAGGGGTTAAAGTAGGGGTTTCCACCAATTTTGAGCTCCATTGAACAAGTTTTGCTTTGTAAACTTGAAAATGCATCAAATTGGCCAGATCTATCCTCTCCAAAGGGAGTGTGACTAAACAGAGTCTAGCAAATCTCATTTTTGGTGTGGAGTCCTCATTTGAGGTGCCAAACACGTGTGCAAAGTTTCATCCCCATTGGACAAACTTTGCTATGTAGAGTTGTTCCAACTCTATTCTAGACAGAGAGGGTTTTAGGATCATTTGGTGTCCTTCCCCACCTTGGATCAAGGTGATATTTTATGTGGGCACCAAATATGGCTTGGGGAGGCTCCTATAATTTAATGGGATTTTATTGAGAGTATTTCCTTTGGAAATACCTAAAAAGGTTAAAACAGACAGGAATGGTTTTCAGGGTTTTATTCAAATAATTATAATATAAAATAGGGTTCAAAGCCTTATATATGGAAAATATATGTCCTTCTGAATTTCCATAATTTTACTCAGAATTTTCTAAGGCAGAGAAGCATTTTTCCTTGTGGGAATATCATTCCTCTCCTTAGAAACAAACATGTATTTAAAATAGAAAAATAATGTTTTAAAACATTAAATAATGTTTTTGGTAAATAATAATAGTATTTGAGTTCAGATCACCAACTTCGGTTGGGAGTGCTACTAGGCATCATGAGCTAGTAGTGTAACCCAAGCAAGGTAGAGGTGATATGGTGTCAAAGAAAATGAGTTTTGGAAACTCATTTAAAAATAAATAAATTTATCTTGGGTTTTGGATCATCAAGCAAACAAGCATACATTCATACAGGACATTCATAGCATTCACAACATCACTAGAAAAAGTTTTAACAAGCTCTGATTTTTGCAACTTAAAGCATTGGTGGTGAAAAATAGGGTGTGACAGACCTATCCCTCTTACAAGAATCTCGTCCCCGAGATTCCTAAGCTAGGCGTTAAATAGCTCTGGAAATTCTAATCGGAGATAGTCTTCACGTTCCCATGTTGCTTCTGCTTCGGTATGGTTGCTCCACTGAACCTTGAAATACTTGATGGTCTGGCTTCTGTTGCAACGCTCTGCTTCATCCAGAATGCGAATCGGCTTCTCGCGATAGGTAAGGTCCGATTGAAGGTCAACAGGTTGGTGGTCAATGTCCTTGCAAGGATCGGAACGGTTCGGTACTTGTAAGCACTACCGGATTTGTGACACGTGGAACACGTTGTGCACACCCGAAAGTTCTGGGGGTAGCTCCAACTGATAAGCCACTTCCCCGCGCCTTGCCGTGATCTTGAAGGGTCCAATAAACCTTGGGGCTAGCTTCCCCTTGACGTGGAAACGCTTGGTTCCCTTGAGAGTCGTAACTCGCAGGTACACCTGGTCTCCGGGAACGAACTCCACATCCTTGCGGTGGGAGTCCACATAGCTCTTTTGTTGGGACTTAGCTGCCTTCAGGTTTTCTTGGACAAGCTGCACCTTATTTTTCGCTTCCTGCAACGCTTCTGGCCCAAAAAATAGTCCTTCTCTGGTTTCGGACCAATTGAGTGGGGTGCGGCACTTTCGCCCATATAGCACCTTGAATGGGGCCATTTGAAGACTGGACTGGTAGCTGTTGTTGTATGAAAACTCAGCAAATGGCAGACAGTCTTCCCATTTGGCACCATGAGCCAATACACATGCGCGGAGCATGTCCTCGAGTATCTGGTTTACCCTCTCGGTCTGTCCGCCCGTCCGCGGGTGGAAAGCCATGCTGAAAGAGAGCTTGGTTCCGAGAGCTTCTTGAAACTTCTTCCAGAATCTTGAGGTGAACTGCGTGTCGCGGTCGAACACGATCTCCTTAGGAACTCCACGGAGGCTAACGATGCGCTCAATGTAGAGGCTAGCCAACTTGTCGCCCCCGTAGGTGGTGTTGACCGGAATGAAATGAGACACCTTAGTTAAGTGGTCGACGATGACCCATATGGAGTCATGACCCCTGCTCGATCGGGGTAGTCCGATGATGAAGTCCATGCCGACCTTATCCCATTTCCATTCTGGCAGTTGAAGAGGTTGTAGAAGCCCAGCAGGTCGCTGATGTTCAGCCTTGACACGCTGGCACACATCGCACTTAGCGACGTAGGAGCCTATCTCTCTCTTCATGCCATGCCACCAGAATCGTTCTCGGAGGTCTTGGTACATCTTGGTAACACCGGGATGGATGGAGTATGGCGTGTCATGAAACTCTTGCAGGATCAAGTCCTTGAGTTCGACCTTGTTGGGCACGCATAAGTGTTTCCCGTACCACACCACTCCTTGATCATCAACCGAGAACCCTGGGGCCTTGCCTTCCTGTATCTTCCCCTCGCGGCCTTCAATACTCTTGTGTCCCTTCTGGGCTTCCTTGATATCATCAGCCAGAGTTGGTTTGACTTCGAGGTTGGCAAGGTATCCTGGTTCAACTAACTCCAGTCTGAAGCATTCCAGCTCTTCATACAAGGCGGGCAACCTTTCCTTGAGCATGACGTTCAAGGTGCCAGCCTTCCGGCTTAAAGCATCGGCTACCACCTTTGCCTTACCGGGGTGGTACCGAATGTTGAGGTCATAATCCTTGATTAACTCAAGCCATCTTCGTTGCCTCATATTCAGCTCCCTTTGGGTGAAGATATATTTCAGACTCTTGTGGTCCGTGTATATTTCACATCGCTTCCCCAGAAAGTAGGGTCGCCATGTCTTCAAGGCATGCACTATGGCTGCTAACTCGAGATCCTGGGTGGCGTAGTTCTCCTCCTGCGGATGCAGTTGCCGTGGCAAGTACGCCACGACTCTGCCATCTTGCATTAAGACTCCACAGAGTCCGGGTCCGGAGGCATCACTGTAAATCACAAACTCCTTGTTGATGTCCGGGGTAGCTAGTACCGGGGCGGTAGTCAGTCTTTTCTTCAACTCTTGGAAGCTCGCTTCACACGCCGGTGTCCACTCGAACTTCCGGCCTTTCTTCAAAAGCTGAGTCATAGGTCGAGCGATGCTGGAGAATCCCTCTACGAACTTGCGGTAGTATCCCGCGAGCCTGAGGAAACTCCTGACATCCTTCATGTCTCTTGGCGATTCCCAGTTGGTCACTGTGGTAATCTTGGATGGATCTACTGCCAATCCACTTGCCGTCATGATATGACCCAAAAATCCAACTTCGTTCAGCCAGAATTGGCACTTGCTGAACTTGGCATACAGTTGGTGCTTTCGAAGCTTTCCCAGAACTAACCTCAAGTGTTGCTCATGCTCTTCTTCGGATTTTGAGAAGATTAATATGTCATCGATGAATAGGACGACAAACTTGTCCAAATACTCCATGAAGACCTTGTTCATGAGGTACATGAAGTAAGCAGGGGCATTTGTCAATCTGAAGGGCATGACAGTGCACTCACAGAGACCGTATCGGGTCACGAAAGCAGTCTTGGGTATGTCCTTGGGTCGAATCTTCAGCTGGTAATATCCGAATCGGAGATCGATCTTGGAGAATACCTTAGCTCCATTTAACTGGTCAAACAGGTCTTCTATCTTGGGGAGTGGGTACTTGTTCTTGATTGTAACTTCGTTGAGAGAACGGTAATGGACGCAGAGTCGAATGGTACCATCCTTCTTTCATACAAACAAAACAGGTGATCCCCAAGGTGATGCACTCAAACGAATGAATCCTTTCCTGAGTTGCTCATCCAGCTGCTTCTTCAGCTCTGCTAGCTCCTCGGATCCCATCCTGTAAGGCTTCTTATATATAGGCCTTGACCCGGGCATGAGCTCGATGATGAACTCGATGTCTCGATCAGGAGGCATTCCAGGTAGCTCGTCAGGAAAGACATCCGGGTACTCACAGACTACATCCACTTGGTCAAGCTCTACCTCGGATAGGTTGTTGATTCGAGGTACTTGAGGTGATACCGGCTCAGAGACATACTTGACCTTAACCCCTTGGTCGCTTGTCATGGTAATGGCCCTGTTGGCACAGTCCAAGAGACTCTGGTGCTTGGCCAGCCAATCCATGCCGAGAATTACTTCTAAGCCTTGCGACTTAAGCACAATGAGGTCTGCCAAGAAGCTCGTCCCATTGATAACTATCCCGACCCTTCTACACCCTAGATTGGTCCTCAACACTCCTCCCGGGGTTTGAATTGCCATCTGCCCACGAAGCAGAGTGGGTTTTAAACCACACTTCTCCGCAAACCTTCGAGTAACAAAGGAATGCGAAGCACCACAATCAAACAACACTGTAGGTGGGGTGGAGTTGACGAGGAACGTACCCAGAATGTAGTCCGGGTCTTCCTATGCCTCTTCAATGGTGATGTGGTTGATCCGCCACTTGCTATTGAACTGCTGGTTGCGGGGAACCTCGTTTCTTCCTAGTGCTCCTTGACCTGGGTTGGGTGCATTGGGACGCGGTGCATCGGGCTTCTTGTTGGGGCACTGCCTGGAATAGTGCCCGGTTTGACGACACCCAAAATAGGTGACCTGACCCGGAGGGTTGGTCTTGACTCCACTGTTATTCGGTGGGTTGGTAACTGGCTTGGTGTTGACTTGAGGCTAATAATTCTGACGGAATACCTGGGTCTTGTACTGCTGCTGCTGATAGTTGGGCCTCGCAGGTGCTGACTGCCATGGGCTTGGTCTTGCATTACTGGGTCCTCCACTTCCTATCAGCTTGCGCTTGAGGGTGTCGTCCATTGCAAGAAGCTTGTCTTCCAGCATAAGTGCCTTGTTAACCAGGTCGCTGAAGGTCTTGTAGTCGCAAACTACCAACTGGTATTGTAGGGACTGTTGCAACCCTTCCATGAAGCGTTCCACCTTAGCGCCCTCAGTGTTAACATCCTCAAGGGCATACCTCAACAAGAGGTTAAACTTCTGCAGATATTCTTTAACAGTTCCACTGCCTTGCCTCAAGGCTCGTAATTCCCGCTTCTTGGTGGTCATCATTCCTGGCGGAATATGAGCCGCGCGGAATTCTTCCTTGAACATTGCCCAAGTGATGACTTGCCCAGCCCGCATGATCTAGAAACCATCCCACCAAGCCCTGGCGGTGTCTCCGAGACAGTGAGAAGCATAAAGGACATTCTCAAGTTCATCGGTGCACTTGACCAGCACAAGGAGGTCTTCAATAGTGCGAATCCAGTCATCGGCATCCAATGGTTCAGTCGTCTCTGTGAATATGGGAGCCGTAGTCCGCATAAACTCGAAGAGAGTAGAGCGGCCATTGCCATTCCCGTTCTATGGCGGGTTGTTCACTAGGACTTGAGCCAGCTGCTGAATAGCGGCATTATTGGCTTGACGCTCCTCGCGAAGAGCCTGAAGGAACTGAGCCATAGTGAAGTTCTCGGGAGGAGGTGGCGGAGGAACATTGACAGGCTACTCATGGTGATCTCCAGCGTGAGCTTCTCCTTCGGTTCCCTGCGGCTGACCTGAGGAGGCGGTGCCGGGGTTGCCGAAGGTGCTGTTGCGGGTTGCGTTCACCATCCTGTCATGGAAACAGACAGGTCAAAAATTCACCTTGCAAGAAACCACAAGGGTTTGCTCTAGTAAGAGGGGGGTCTAAATGTGCGCTAGTGCGAGTCTTTAAAAATCAAAGTCCTGAAAACGGAATTTGCATTCATTGAAAACAAGTGACGTAGTCGCGTACAGGCTGCCTAAGGCAGAATGCGGCTTACATCATACACACTCATAATTTGAAAGATCGGATACATGGATACCCTACACTCAGGGGTACTCCTAGTTGCCTACGCTGAAATCTTACGCGGCGGACTGCTCGGTCTCATAGGTGGGTTCGGCAGGATCTTCATCTTCGTCGGTGGCTTCTTCCTTCAAAGGAGTGGAAGAAAGAAGCAGTACATCACGTCATCTCTTAGGTGAGGCAGCGAAGAGCTCAGTATACTCTTCCGCTGTCACGCGACAACTCTGAAGAGGGACATCCCGGATTGGTAGCACACCACCGCTGGTAGCAACACCATTCCTTCCTTCAGGTGCGCCTGCGTTCTTCACCTTGCGATTCTTCATCTTCTTGGTGTGAAGTAGGCCCTTGACTTGGTGCAGTTCTTGGCAAAGCTTCGTTGATTCCTTAACCAGAAGGTGCGTCAGGGTGTCGGATGAGTGTCTGAAGTAGGTCTGAAACCTTAATGGCATCCCATCCTTAGACGATGGGGTGAGCGTCCAACTCCCGTCCACTCATTCCTTAAGAAAAGGTAGGTGACGAGTAGCGGGCTCATCAGCCATCTCGGGGAGGATATCGCGGAGACGCACAAGCGCCTCTCGTGCGGCTGTCTCCATTGCTAGTATCAGTTCCCCCATTTGTGGTCCTTCAAATAACCAACTAGACATGGAGTCGTTATCCTTCACTATCACGTCCACGTGATATTCCTTGGTGTCGGCGTTGACCCAGTACTCGTGGTAGAGGAAGAAGGGCATGCGGCGTACGTGGCACTTCTCGAGACTATACACCAGGAGTAGGGGAAAGCCGGTCTCCAGAAGCGTCTCAGGTACGGCGGCCATCTACAAGATATAGGAGATAGAGAGAATCAGAAGGTTCTAGGTGCAAAATCTTAAGTGTAAGGCTGGTGTACTAATCGTTTTCGGCTAACGTCCATGCTACCTAAGGCTTCCTATAGTGAGGATGGCTCTGATACCAGTTCTGTGGGGACCTCGACTAGTAAGTCGAGATCGCCGTGCCCAGTGATCCCAAGGATCAATGCTCACTGAACACAGATACTGAATAATAGAGGCTTACATCCAAATACCGAATATTACATCAAATGACCGAAGGGTCAGGTTCACAAGCAGGGCCTAAGGCCAATTAAAACGGGTACAATGGGTAGCGGAAACTCATAAGGGCTAAGCGGGTGCCCATGCCATCAAGCCTACACCGACAGGCATTCTGACTTGGAAGCGTCCTAGATCGCAGGTCCGTCTCTGAAGACGTTCTCATCGCCAAACTCCGGTCCTTCCATGTCCGGTCAATAATATAACCAGTGGCAAGCCAATGAGTACTTTGAATGTACTCGCAAACAGCCCATGATACGAACAATGAAAGTGAAGGATACTAATATCATGCATCTTTAGTGTAACTCATCTGGGTAGAATGATCATGAATATGCATCAAGTTAAAGAATTACTCTTGAAGAACAGGTTACAAATATCAACATATCTGCTAAGGGCTGAACCATCCGGGTTCACCCTATATGTCAAGTCACCGGACTTGGTCATATTATTATTTCCATAACAACACCTTTTTAACACCACACACAGAGACACTTGGTTTATGCGGAAACGTTGGACGTAGTTTAAGGATGATTACCCAACTGTCCTTGACCGTGGACACGGCTATTCGAATAATTTGACACTCTGCAGAGGTAGTACGCTGGACCCACGAGATTCGGGAAACTTCCGTGTCATCCATGACTCGCGGTATATCACATATACCCGAGGTAAGTACCCGATCATTATCTTTCCCCTGACGATACTAGACAAAGAGGTCCACTCGATTGGTACCCAGCCCACATGTTGTACGTCTTACGAGCACCGACTCTAGACAGTATCAACCATGCGGGGATCAACAGTGTGCCTGGAACTAATAAAAATGGCATATCTCCCTTCCTCGCACGACCCCATCACAAGAGTGACGACGATCACTCCCGCCACTAGTAATGTGGCTCTTTGCTAGTACCGACCAGAGTAATGAACAAAGCCCCGTCCCATAAAGTGGTAATGTGGTCGTACTGGTAAGGTTGGTACGGTTGACACATCATAAATCTAATCCCATTTCCGAAACCATACTCACACAAAACACCGGTGCACCACTTCACCAAAAGTGGCCACCCATCTCATCATCACCCTCGGGCATTAGTGGCACCCGATGGGGTTTTTCATAAACCTTTGATTTAACTCATCATCATGCTCATGCAATGGTTCTCTAACTCTACTAGTCAACATGACAGTAGCATGATCCTCATAGATGGTAGAGTCAAGCTCATCATGCTTGTGCTCCGAGGAGCCATATGTATAACATCACCATCATGCAAGTGCTTCGAAGAAGCCTTCGGTAGCATCACACCAATGATGAACCGGCATTATGATCACATGCAACAGAAAGTACTTTCTATTCTAGCATGCATCAATTTATATGCTCAAGTCATGGTCAAAGGGCTGCTTGCCTTGGTCAGCTAGGTATCCGGGGTCTTCGAGGTCTTCCGCTCCGAATCCTTCATCACTTGGTAATTCTATCGTCGAGAATAGAATAAATAAGAAATAGCTCACACAAAAACAGATCACAAATCACTTTGAAAAATGTTGCAAAACTTGGTTAAATTCAGGTTGTTAATTTTAAAAATATCTTCTCTTAGTTTTTACTATCTGAGCATTTTTAATAATTATTAAACAGGGGCAAACTATTGCCTTTAATGCCTTTATATTATTATAAAACAGATTCTGTTTTTGAAAAATGCCAACAAAGGCAGAATCAAATACTACTCATTTTCAGAAAAATATCAGTGGACGAATTATATATTTCCACTGGGTAGTTATTTTTACAAAAATCATTTTAGTCTCTGTTTTAAAAATAAAAGAAAAAGGGCAAAGCCTGGCGTGGGAAGCAAGCCGCCCCAGCCAGCCAGCAGGCTGCCAGGCGCGTGCGCGCGCCAGGTTCTAACCTGACGTGCGGGCCCCTGGGGTCAGCGGATGTGGCTACGCGCGGGAGCTGCTCCAGGACGCCGACAGGTGGAGCCCACCTGTCGGGTGCTTCCCCTACCTCCGGCCAGGGAGAAGGAGATGAACTCCAGCGAGGCTATCGTCGTCCTTGGGCCTAGCTAAGGGCAGGAATGGGTTTAGCGTGCCTCCGCCTACCTGCAGGTGGTAGGGACAGCGCCGGAGATGCTTGGAGTCGCCGGCGACGAGGTGGCCGTGGCGGAGGGGTTTCGGGACGTGGCTGAACTGGTAGCTGGGGGCATGGGATAGCTTGGGGCTGTTGGGGGAAAGGTTCCTCGTGTCGAGGGGAGTGCTCTGGTGGGTCGAGTGTCGAAGGAGCCGGCGTGTAGCCGGAGATCGACCGGAGCTCCGAGGCGGAGGGGCCTCGGTTGATCTCGAGCAGCGGGGCTCTGCGAGCTCGATTGGGTGGTTAGGGAGGAGCTAGTGGTCGTGCAGAGGCTGCTGGATGGGTGCTGAGGCGCCGGGGGGCTATTTATAGGCTCGCGACGGTGAGCCGACTCGTTGGTGCCGGTGACTCACCGTGGCGCGCGCGCGTGCACAGTGAGGAGCCGGCTGCGAAACCACGGTCTCCGGACGTGGTTTGGGAAGCCCTGAAGCATCGGCCGCAGAGGGAGAAGGCGTGGGGTCGAGCTGCAGCGTCTGTGCATGCTCGGCCGAGTCGGGTGCGCACGGGCACGCGTCGCCCGAGCTCTAGCGCGGGAGAGGAGGGTCCCTGGCGGCTGCTTTACACAGAGGGGTTGTCGGGGGAGGTCATGGACACTTCGGGGGAGGTTAGAACCGGCCGGGAGCGTCGTCCCCTTCTTGGTGGCTCCCTGTAGCGCGTCCATAGCGCAGTTTTGGTATGCCACGGCATGCTTGCGCGCTTTGGGGCACTTTAGACGTGTCCCTCATGTCCTGGGTGTTGCTGGGAGTGTATCTAGCCGTTGTGTGCTAGTGAGAGCACTGGCTGGTCAAGGGGGACAGGTTTCTCTAGTGCTGTCAGCCCTGATCTGTGGCACAAATTGGGGTTCTTGTCACTTGTGCTTTGAACTATGGAGGGGCCAGTTGAGTGGGTGTTTAGATTGGTCTGAGGCACTAATACACCAAGTTTGAGGCTTTGACATTGGGTAAAACAATGGCTAGGTGGGTTTTTACTTTCCTGTCGGAAGGTGTTCGACAGTGGTTTGGGGTGCTTCCACTCCACCACTGGAACTGCAACTTAACAGGTTTGGTCTAGGGGTTAAAGTAGGGGTTTCCACCAATTTTTTGCTCCATTGAACAAGTTTAGCTTTGTAAACTTAAAAATGCATCAAAGTGGCCAGATCTGTCCTCTCCAAGGGAGTGTGACTAAACAGAGTCTAGCAAATCTCATTTTTGGTGTGGAGTCCTCATTTGAGGTGCCAAACACCCCTGCAAAGTTTCAGCCCCATTGGACAAACTTTGCTATGTAGAGTTGTTCCAACTCTATGATGGACACAGAGGGTTTTAGGCTCATTTGGTGTCCTTCCCGACCTTGGATCAAGGTGAGATTTTATGTGGGCACCAAATATGGCTTGGGGAGGCTCCTGTAATTTAATGGGATTTTATTGAGAGCATTTCCTTTAGAAATACCTAAAAAGGTTAAAACAGACAGGAATGGTTTTCAGGGTTTTATTCAAATAATTATAATATAAAATAGGGTTGAAAGTCTTATATATGGAAAATATATGTCCTTCTGAGTTTCCATGATTTTACTCAGAATTTTCTAAGGCAGAGAAGCATTTTTCCTTGTGGGAATATCATTCCTGGCCTTAGAAACATACATGTATTTAAAA
Organism: Hordeum vulgare subsp. vulgare; assembly: GCF_904849725.1. NCBI lineage: Eukaryota > Viridiplantae > Streptophyta > Magnoliopsida > Poales > Poaceae > Hordeum > Hordeum vulgare. Next base: position 382,585,753 of record NC_058521.1, read on the forward strand.
TAGAAAAATAATGTTTTAAAACATTACATAAAGTTTTTGGTAAATAATAATAGTATTTGAGTTCAAATCACCAACTTTGGTTGGGAGTGCTACTAGGCATCATGAGCTAGTAGTGTAACCCAAGCAAGGTAGAGGTGATCTGGTGTCAAAGAAAAAGAGTTTTGGGAACTCATTTAAAAATAAATAAATTTATCATGGGTTTTGGATCATCAAGAAAACAAGCATACATTCATACAAGACATTCATAGCATTTACAACATCACTAGAAAAAGTTTTAACAAGCTCTGATTTTTGCAACTTGAAGCATTGGTGGTGAAAAATAGGATGTGACAATCGGTCGCCCCGGCCGCTGTTCCTGAAGTGGTGGCTTCACCATCCCCGGCTGCTCCCGAGGCGGTTGCGCCGTATCCTTCGCGAGGGCCCCGGCTACATCCGCACCAGAGTCGGCGTACGCCGCACCGCTGGAGGCGGCAGCAGAATCCATAGCGTGGGCCGCCTCGCCGGAGCTTCCATCGGGGTCATAGGGTTGAAGGCCGTGCAGATCTACAGGGATCACACCACCATCTTCACCCCGCTCCAAAACAAAATCGTCCCAAGCGGCGTACTCGGCGATGCCGCTGGCCCTCACACGCAGCGCCTCCTCCATGCCCTGCAGCTCCGCCTCCGAGCCGTCGCACTGAGCGATGAGCTTGCCCAAGTTCAGGTTTTGATACCAGGACTTGGCCAAGCGCAAGGCCATGTAGGCTCCAGCGCGCGCGACAGAGGCGCGCCAGGCATCCAGGCGTTCCTCGTCAGCTGCAAGCCAGCGGGCGAGTCGGCTCATCGACGATGGCTCCACGCCAGCCGGCCACAAGACCGCCACCATCGACAAGCCTGCAACCTGGAGCTGAGCCACAGACTCGCCCATGGCATGCAGGCGGGCCTGGAGGCCCACCCCAATCTCCTCCAAGCTCCAGCCGGAGGTAGTATCTACCTCGTGCCCAGTCGCACGACGCTCCTCACGGCACACCTCGACGGCAGTGTCGGCTGTGACCTGGGTCGGAGGGGAGAGGCCTGAGACAAAAAAACAAGGGTGCAGTAAGAAGAGGAGATGGCCAAGAAAGTTGAAGACAAAACAAAAAAGAGAGACTCACGATGGAAGGCGCCATCGGTCTCATGGGCGATCTCCAGGACCTCAAGCTCCCGCACCTTGCTCGCATGAGTAAGGCGGGCAACCTCTTCCTAGAGAGTCGCCGCAGACTCCAGGGCCTTGGCCAGCTGCGACTGCATCTGGACAAGGGCCCCTTCCTTCTCCCTCAAGGCGATGTCCTTGAGGGCCATCTCCTTGAGATGAACTGACGCAAGGCGATCCACGTCGGCAGAGTAGGAGGCTTCCTTCTCCTCCAACGTGCTGTGCAGCTGCTCCAGCTCGACCCGGCTGGCCGCCTCGAGCTCCTTCTTCTCCGTTTCGAGAAGAGCCAGCTGCTCGTGGACCGGTCGCGAGCGCCTCATAGAGCGTCCCGCTCCATGGCGACCTCGCCCACCCGAACTTCAAGCTCGGCGATCTGGCCATCATCCACCAGATGCTTAGTCCGCAGCTCATTATAGGCCTGCGCCTGAGCATCATACAACTCCTGCCAAAAAGCAAAGGAAGAAGCAAGAATAAGATTCGGCCTGGTTAAGACATAACTAGCCCGATTCTCGGGGGCTACACCTAGTGGGTGCGCTAGCGCACCCCCACTAAAGAAGCACAAAAAGAGAAGAAGCTCAAAGAGATTCGGCCCGGCCGATGATCGGCCGGCCCGATTCTCGGGGGCTACACCCAGTGGGTGTGCTGTCGCGCCCCCACTGACGCAAGAAGAAGAAAGAGGAAAAATTCAACAAGATAAGGCGCTTACCCTGGTACGGGCCTCCAGGCGCTCGAGGTCGCCACCCACCACGCAGGCCGACTGCTCCACCTTGGTCCGGCTGCTGGAAAACATTGACACCAGCTCCGGGACACCGGTAAGTGCAGTATCGGCGAGCAATCGTGTGCGTGCCGAATTGGTCGCCCGCCACGACTTCATGGGCCGGCTCTCGACCTGGACTCCAGCTCCTGACGCAGCTGGACCGTGGTGGGGAACGACGATGGCGCCGGCTCCGGGTGCTGGCTTGACAGCCGGCTCCGCCAGTATCACGGTTGGCGCTGCCTCCTCAACATGAGGTTGATGGGCTGTACCCGGCGCATCCATGGCCACCCCCGGCGCATCAGGGGCCGCGTCCGGCGCATCCAGGATCAATTCCTGTGCGTCGGGCGCCGCCTCAGCCTGGGGGAGTCGGGGATCGTCTCCAAGTCCACTCGCGCTCAAGCATCCGGCTAGGAGGGCTGGGCTCCCTCAGCCCTTGGGGCGTGCCTTGGGGCTGCCTCGCTAGCTGGCTCCTCCGAGCGAGCGCGCGCGGAGGGGTCCTGTCTAGCCTTCGCACGCTTCTCCGCCGGCTTCTCGGCCCGGCTGGGGCGAGACTGGCCCTCGGCCGTCTTCCCCGCGATCGCGTCCCACCGGCGCTTGGACTGTGTCTCAAGCTCCCTCTGTGCAGCATCGGCTGCTGCCCAGCCAGCCCGCTCGGCTGCGGAGGCGGTGTCTTCCTCCACGTCCTCCGCCTCCCTGTCGAGCAAAGTTCTTAAAGAACAAAGCTTCCCACAAGATAAACGAAGAGAAGGGGGAGGGAATCTTACCCCGCGACCATAGGCACCTGCCTCCGGCCGGCACCACGGTGCTTCTAGACGACGCCTGCTCGTGCTCCGGCTGGAGGACCCGGCGCCGGCCGCTTAGGAGCTGGCCTGGATGCTGTGGCACCCTTGCCCTTCCTCCCAGCCGCCTCATCGGTGGCGGTTGCCCCGGCCCTTTGACGCCGGCCGTGCGTCAGTGGCGCACTGGTGACCTCCTCCACCCTGTTGGAGTCCTCCTCGAAGGCTCCACCAGAGAAGAATGAGGGAGTCTCGTCATCGTCCGTATAGTCTGCGACGGAGGGCCACGGGTACTCATGAGACGGCTCTGTCCCTTCCGACTCCAGGGCGTTCTGCGAGCCTGCGGAGGAGTCTGAGCGAGACTCAACCACGCCCTCATCCTCAATCTCCGAGGCGTCGGACACATCCACGTCGGGAGCGGGCGTACGGAGGGATCCCTACAGCTTCTCGAACAGCTGCGAAAAAGGATTCAACCGCCGGCTCAACGAGACGATCGGTTGCAAGACGAACAGCGAAGAACGAAGAGACCACTTACCATTGGAGGCGGACGAGACCTGTTGAAGGGGTCATCCCCCACGACCAGTCCCCGCTGTCGTCCATGCGGGCGGTGGAGATCAGGTTCACCCTTCGCGCTACCGCGCCGGGGGTGAACCTCTTGGTGGATAGCCTGCAGGGATCATGTCGGCCGCTCATCAGGCAGACCAGATGTGGCCGCTTCTGAAGTGGCAGGATCCGGTGGGTCACCATAGTGGTGAGTAGGTCACGGCCAAGGAGGCCGCTCTTCTCCAAGATCTCGAGGTGGGCACAGATCAACGCCACCTCGGGAATCGGCTTGGGGGTCTTCGCCGCCCAGTTCAACCTCGTCGTCGGGTCGATGTTGAACGGGGGCATGTTGTGGGCGTCCTGGGCGGGGTCGGCTTTCTTCACGTAGAAGCAGCCCTTCTGCCACTGCTTGATGGACTCCTGCAGCGGCATCTGGGGGAAGCCCCACTTCGAGCGGTGATGCACCAGCGCGGCTCCGCACGGCGTCATCGGGCGCGGTCCGGTGAACTTCTCCAGCTTGGACTTCTCCATGGCGATGGATTGCTGCTTGAAGAAGAACAAGTTGCACCACAGATCGACGCGGGGCTCGATCCCCACAAAGCCCTCGCACAGGATCACAAAGGCCGACAGCTCCAGTATGGCATTCGGCGCCAGGTGATGCGGCTGCAGGCCAAAGAAGCGAAGCCACTCGGAGAAGAAAGCACTGGCCGGAACCCTGAAACCCCGGTAGAAGTGCTCGTTGAAGACCACGAGCTCTCCCACGGCATGTGTGGGAGCGGTCTCGGTGCCGGGGAGTCGCACCACCACCTGGGAGGCTCGGGGCAGCAGCCGGTGATGACGAAGCGCCTCGATGTGCTCTTCGCCGATCTCGCTGCCTAGCCAGGCTCCCTGCGACGAGGCCTTCTGTGACGAAGAATTCTTTGAGGTGGAGCCGCCGGCCATGGCTGCGGGCGGCTAGAACTCGAAAGGGCTGGTGGCTCTACAACGAAGAAGGCGAGGAAGAGAAAGAAGGCGAGCTCTTTCTCTCTGGGCTCAGGGAGGAAGAGAGCGTCGATGCGGGGCGAGAAGGGGGGCGAATGGCCTCCTCGGAACCCCTGCATCCCATTTAAACCCCCACGAAGTATCGTGGGGAGGGGATCCGGTGCGCAGGGGACCCCCACTAACCCTGCGTATTACGGGCGGTAACGCTTCCCTAAGCCCAACCATCGCGGAGTAAATCCGTAGAGGAACTCTCATGCGGAGGCCGAGGGGGCGTCTTGGCGGGACCCAGGGCCCACGCCCGGTCCCTTCACCAATAATTACCATGATTACGTCAGGCGGGGCCTAGCACGTGGCATCTTCTGGGCGACCTACGACGAAGCCGAGGCGTCGCTTTGAAGCCTGCCGGTTTTGGAGACGGCGCTCCTCGTCACGAATGGCGGCAGAAGTACCAAGGCAAATCATCCAGCCAGTGAGGCCGCCGCCCGCAGGCGGCAGGCCTCTCCAGCTTTGGGGACTACTGTCGGGGGGATAACCCCGGCGTAGGCTCATCAAGCCTGCTCCTTCATTTCCGGCCCAAAGGATATGAACAAACACAGTTTCCTAAGGCCCAAGTCTTCTGGCCGGCTAGGCCGCGCCTACCGTCTAGAGGACGAGGCGGCCATCTCTCTAGCCGGCCAGGCAACCCCTGCTGGCTAGAGTCGAGGCGGTTACCTCTTCTGGGCCGGCCTGGTCCAGCCAGCCGGCTAGGAACGAGGCGGCTGTGCCCAAGCCGGCTGGCCAAGCAGGCTAGCCGGCCGGGGATCACAAGTCACATCAGATCGTAGGTCAGGATGAGACCTTACGATTAAAGGTAGCTACGCGTCAGCAAAGGTATTGGATCGGGGTGTCCGGTAGGTATGAGCGTCGGCGGCCACGCCGCTGACCTACCCCGGCTCTGATCCATCACCTAGCATAGTGTCGGACCGTCGCACTCCCACTCCATTACTGCACTCGGCGTGGGGAACAGTGGAGGCGGCCGTACTACCTGCCCATGACGAATCTCGCTGGACGATGCTCGACGTACAGCGGGCGCTCGGTGTCAACCTTACGCAAGAGCTTCATTGGCCAGTTGGCGGGTCCCACAGCCAATCGAGACCATGCAGCCGACTGGCCCCTCGAGCGACAAGACAAGACTCTCGTGGGCCCCTGATCAGCTCGCGAGGCTGCCAGCCGGGTCCCACTCTTGTACCCTTTATCCATATTGTAGGCCAGTGGATTCGACTATAAAACCCGGTCACCCTCCATGTAGAGGGTCGGTCGAACAACACTTCACACCCACCAACCACATAGAGAGAGGCTGAGACGAGCCGGCTGCTCCCCTCTTCTTCCTCCCAACAGAGCTCCAGCAGAAACCCTGTAATCCATTGACACGCATCAAACACTCCGGCAGGACTAGGGGTCTTATCTCTACGGAGAGCCCTGAACCTGGGTACATCGTGCGTTCCATGCTTGTACCAACCTCATTCCCATCGCCCTCCTTTGTCCCTTCGGTTCTCACCGACTTTAGCCTACCTATGGCATATGTTGTGAGTATTCACCGACATTTGGCGTCACAATCTATGAATACCTTGTTCATCGCAAGAAAATCCATACCAAGAATAAGATCAATCTTGGAATTGCCAAGAAAATAAGGAGCAGCCATAAAGAATACCCACCCATCTTGACAGATACATCAAGAATCATTGAAGTTGACTTCATGGCCAATCCCAGAGAAACTACACCCAATGGTCTACCCAACATTTCTGAATTGAAATCATGCTTAAGAGAAAATGTCCTAGACATGAAACAATGTGATGCACCTGAATCAAACAAAACTCTTAAGGGAAAAGAATTAACCATGAGATTACCCATGATCACATCTGAGGAGTCTTCCGCTTTAGTTGCATTGACCATGTTCACTCTTGCTGCATTGGGATTATGCTTCACCATTGCATTGTCTAGGGTCTTGATTTGTGGAGGAGGCGGAAGACGCTGCTGGCTGGTACACTTGTTGGTGGAGTGGCCTTGCTCACCACACTTGTGACAAGTCACCTGTCACAGCGGACGAAAGTGAGCTGGAGGAACTGCTAACTTAGGTGGCTGAGACTTCTGTTGGAAAGATGGGTTGGGTGTGTGGGAAGATCCATAACCACCAGATTGCTTGAACTGTTGAGACTGACGAAGCATAGGAGGAACCCATAACTTATGCTGCTTTGGGACAATCTGAGCTCAGGACAAAGTGTAATTGGTGTCGCTGAAGCGCTTCCTTGAAATCTCGACCCTGAGCAAAGCTGACTCAGCCCTGAGAGCGAAGTTATAGAAGTGATGAAACTCATGAGGTTCGTGCAAAGCAAGAGAAAGCTGCAAATCTTCTTTGGGACCACCTCGAAACCAATAGATCCAGCTCTTCTCATCTGGAGCATCCTGCTTGTTATAGCGTGCAAGGTTCTAGAACTCCACTCAAGGTTATTGTACAGAGATGAGCTTCCTTTCTTCATACACCTCAACTTCTCACACATGCCCTCAACAAAACTTGTCAGAATATGATGGGCTCTGAAATCATGGGAAAAGTCATCCCAACTGATTACTCGACCACGTCTAGAATCTTTGAGCTTCTCCCACCACTCGGCTCCTTGACCCTTTTGCTGGAAAGTAGCAAATCTGACATAGTCCTCACGCTTGATATTGCTGCACTCGAAATGCTTACTCCTGTCATGAAGCCAATCATGTGCATCAAACGTTTGTTCACAACAAGTGAAGGACTTAGGTTGATTAGCCAAGAATTGATTGAGAGACGCAAACTACTACTGGTTGTTGATATTCCCTTGCTAGCCTTGGTTCCTTTCTGGCATAATTTGAAGCAGCATGTGAGTGTTTGCATTGGTCGAAGCCATCGAGGCTTGCCATGCCTCTTGAGGAGGGGGTGGTGGAGGCTTTGACTGCTCCCCATCACGACCCTTGTTTTGGTGAGTTGCTAGAGCCATCCTCGAGACGGACAACAACATTAGACCACAAATGAAAGATGAAGTCGATAAGCTGAATCAAAGGCTTGAAATATTGCAACATGAAGTCTTAGTAATTTGTAATCGAACTAGAATTAGTAAGAATGCTTCCACAAAATTAGTGACACCATCATAAGATTCTAAAGCCACTTGTAATTGTCAAGTTTGAGCTAGAATCGCTCGGAACAAATGTATATCTCAACATACATCCGATGAAAGAGTTTCCTAGGTGACTAATGGAATTCCCACGTGAGAACTCCTGAAACTTCAAGTTATGCAATCGGGTCCAACGATACAAGGAGCAAAACTTCACACAACTCCTAACATGATACTATGCTCCAATGTAACACATCCATCAACACATAACCAGAGTCTTGGAAACCCATCTATCTCGAACCTTCGTAATCACAACGATACCAAGTATGGCAGCACATCCCAACTCTCTCCACCACTACTGGGGATGCCGGATTGCTCTCACCACTACTAGTATTGAAGCAATTTCAAACATCCTCCATCCTGAGATACTAAAAGTCTAAATGATAACGATGTGTTCAAGAATCCCCTTGAGCTAAACTTCCTGGAAGAAATCAAGCCACACAAGAGGCACCAACTCCGAACTCCATCACATCGGTATCATATAGATTCCCAAAATATACGTGTGATCCTAAAAAAATTTGAGCGAGAAGAGGAGCAGAATTCAGATTCCTATGTCGTGAACCTCACTAGAGCAGGGAAGAGGAGTAAAAAGAAACTTACTCTCTCATATAACTAAGACTCAAAATAGTTTTCACTAGACTTGATTCGGCCAAGTTCGATCAATCAAAGGCTCCTATTGGTCGTATGGCTCTGATTACCAACTTGTAACGTCCAAGATGCGGAACTATCCATATTTGGGGACGAGGCCTTATTATGGATAGAGGTGCATCTTAGCATTTCACAAGTACAGAAATCATCGCAATACATACATGAAGACATGAGTATATGGAATGGCTTACACTCCCCACAAGTTAAGTTACTAGACCCATAACATTATTCAATCGTCCATAAAACATGGTCTGCCTACTGACAAGATAAACGAAAAAAATACAATGACTCTGTCTCACAAGCCCAGGAGACGACCAAGGTCCTCTAATCATCGAGGTACGTCATGTACATGCAGCCACTGCCTTCATCGAACTGCCACTAAAGCTGCATACCATCAAACGGCTCTAGATCTGCGGTACCTAGACCTATGGTGTTGTAGTAATCTATAAGACACATGGACTCAGCAATCTTGCGACCATGATACCAGAACTAATCAAGTAATTGGGTATGGAAGCTTAAGTGTTGAGGTTGTAGCAGCACTAAGCATGTATGGTGGCTAACTTACGGGGACATAATGTAAAGTGAGTGGTATACGCATGATGGTCGTGAACTACATAATGATCACTAAGTGATCCTGAACACCTACTTACATCAGTCATAACCCCACTGTGTCCTCAATCGGAGAAAGAGCTCGCAAAAGTGACATTCACGGTTACACACATAATTGGCATTTTTAATTAAGTTTACTTCAAATTATCTGGATGTTACACAAAGTTTCCAAGTGGCCACATAACCGCGGGCATTGCTTTTAGAAAGATATTAACCCTACACGGGTGCTCGAACTAGTCCATCACAAATGACCATAAGCTGCATAGAAATCCTCGACCACAGAAAACCCGTGATCTCCTCGGATTCCTTAGCGAAAAACCTCAACCTTGAGATAGCCCAAATTATCCTCGGAATCCCGATGCACACGACACCTCGAGAAGGTGAAGACAAATCCGGCAAGACCGCCCGACGTGTCCATGAACCCGATAAGAGTCGTGTATCCCCGTTTTAGGACACCATGGATAAGCTAGTGTACAGGGCGTGATAGATATCACCCAAGTTGCCCTAGGTTGGCCCCGCATAGTGCTCAGGGTTGGACCAACACTCACGAGGAGCACTGGCCCGGGGTTTGAATTATTATCCTCGGGGTAGTTATTCCATATGCTTTTTATTATTACGTCGTTTAGAAAATTGAGTACCAAAGTTGGGTCTTGCCACATGATAACCCACAAGTTTAGGGGCTCACAACAGTTTTTACGGGTAAGTTAACACAATTTATTGATTCGACACAAGGGGAGCCAAAGAATATTTATAAGCTTTAACAGTTGAGTTGTCAATTCAACCACACCTGAAAGATACTTGCTTCGCAACGAACTATTAGTAGCAACGGTGATATGGAAGTGATGGTGCGAACGGAAATAATAGTGGCAAAGCAACGAAAGTAAAACGGCGAAAGTAAAGGAACTTTAACTAGCAGTATTAAAACACTATAGTCTAAGGAGATGGATGGTTGGTCATGGATGAGAGATATCATGTATTTAACTTGGGGCAAGGCACATAGAAAAGTAATGATCATCTAGGCATATATCAAACATTAGGCATGTATCCCGAGGTAGTCGTGCGTGCTTGCAATAAGAACTTGCACAACATCTTTTGTCCTACCATCCCGCTATCAACGGGGCCAAAAGGAACCTATGGAGATTAAGGTGCTCCTGTCAAAGAGCACCGGAACAAAGCATTAGCAATCTATGGATACATGGAATCCTCAAACTATAGTCTATCCCCTTTGGTGTCACAAGCTGTCACCATTGGGATCGCCGGTTCCAGACTATAATAGGTGCATACTACTCATAGATAGGATCTAGAACACAAATATATTCATGAAAACATAAGGTATTCAGATCTGAAATCATGGCACTCTGGCCCAAAGTGACAAGCATTAAGAGTAACAAGTAGTAGAAAAGATGATAACCACCATAGTAGATGATAGGCAGCATGCCCCCAACAATCCGACGAACTATTACATGATCTAACTCATCCAGTCTGTCCCATCCCCTTCACCTACAGCAGGTAATTACTCACACATGATGGGAGAAGCCATGGAAGGATGATGGAGTGGTGATGGTGATGACGATGGCGGCGATTTCCCCTCTCCGGAGGCCAAAACAGCCTCCAGAGTAGCTCTCCCGAAGAAGAACCGAGGGTGGCAGCGACTCTGCATCGAGAACTTGCAAAACGACTTCTGTTCTAGAATTTCCACGTCATGGGTAAAAATAGGAGCCGGAATAGGGCACCTGAGGGAGTGTCCCCCACCCAAGCGGCCTCCGAGTGCGGCCAGGGGGCAGGCCGTGCCAGCAGGTCGCCTTGGGGCCCTGTGGCTCCCCTCTGGCCCATCTTCTGGCCCATGGTTCCTCCCGGTGCGTGGATTTTCTCTATTTTTATGGGAATTTTCCGGGACGTATAAATATCCATTTTCCTGCGCACAAGAAAACCATACAGGAAGATTTGCTGAAAACAGCGTTAGTCCGGGTTAGTTTAGTTCAAATCAAGCAAGAATGAGGTCAAAACAATAGAAAAAGTGTTTGGAAAAGTCGATACGTTTGAGACGTATCAAATCCCCCAAGCTTACATATTCCTTGTCCTCAAGCAATTCAGTTCAACGAACTGAACGCGACAAAGAAAACTTTTACAAACTCTTTTGCTTGATCAGATGTATACAAGCATGCACTACGAACAAGTCCAAAAAGCATTGAAGTAATGCAACAAAGACAATGCACGAAGCAATCCTTTGATCATGTGAAGAATTTCAAACAACTAAGAATGAATAATATGTAACTGAAAATCATAACGAGATCACAATGCACATGACTTGGATATACTAGAGTGGTATATCGCTAGCCCCCAAGAGTGAAGCAAAACATAAATGCAGACACTCCTTCAGAGTATTAAAGGAGACTAGAAATAAATAATTCATTATAAGCAATATCACAATCATGTAGAAGACAATGTGGTGCTTTGGGACAATGCACATTACACTCAGAATGACAATTATGCTCTCTATAGTTGGTGCTTTTTATAAGAAGAGGACGACTCAACAGAAAAGTAAAATAGATAGGCCCTTCGCAGAGGGAAGCATTGATTTGCAGAGGTGCCAGAGCTTGAGCTTTAAAACAGAGATAAATCAACGACGAGCCGAATATGCCCAAATAGAAAAGTAAAGTTTTAAAACAGAGCTTTAAAACAGAGTAAAATAGATAGGCCGGTATGCTTTCACTGTCAAGTAACAACTAAGAGATCTCAATATCTTCCATGCTAAATGCATTATACGCGGATGCCAAACAAAAAAGTAAAGTTTTAACTCCCCCTCCACCAATCGATCACACTCCACGACGGGCCGAATCCACGGGTACCGTCCTTACAAACAACAATCCTAGGGGAGTTTTGTTTCATTAAATTTGATATGACTCTGAGCATGGAACAGGGCATCCCAGTTACCAGCCACTTTCTCGCGAATGATAGTGAATCAACACATATCTTGAGAATAACCTACTTAGCATGGAAGATACTGATAGCCCCTAGTCACTACATGAGCGATTCGGGCATACAAAACAAAATATTCAATTGGAAATTTAGAACACGTCACATGCAAATTTACATAGGACGACACGTAAATACCGCATATAGGTAGGTATGGTGGACTCATATGGCGCAACTAGTTTGAAGGATTTTGGATGCAGAAGTAGTCAGTCCGTTTAGTACAGGCGAACGCTAACAAAAGACGGGGAAGCGACCAACTAGAGAGCAATAACGGTCGTAATCATGCAGAGCGACAAAGCAACATTGAATCGGGCATGAAAGCGAGATAACTATTATGAAATAAAAAGATCTTCAAGGCTTGATAGACTTCTAGTCGTAAACATGTGTAAGCATGTGCCAAGTCAATCCAAAAACTCTCCGAATGGAAATACCACTCTAGTATGCCAAACCATGAACAATGCAACGCATGCTAAACATTTCAATAATACATTATGCACTCGAGATATTTGAGACTAGTCATAAAGAAAGCATGAACTACTGGAGAGCATTGTAATCATAGCACTATGTCGCTACAAGCTAGTCTCTAGATACTAAGTACAAGCATATGTACAAAAGTAGAAACAAATAGAGTTCATACCAGCTTTCCTTGTTACATTCCTTCCGTCGATCTTCATCATTATTGCGTCGTCACTTGCACGATCGAACGTAGAAAGATATAATCAAGTGCAATTGCAACCATGGACGCGAGCTGAACTCTTCAAACAAAGAAAACTAAAGCGAGAAAAGAAATTTTTTTCGGTTTTCCAAAGGTTAAGCGAAAGCAAAAATAAAAGAGAAATCTTTTTGTTGTTTTCGCAAAGAAAGAACAAAGAAGAATAGGCAAACAATCTGAAAATACTTACAAAGGATACTACGGATGATACAATGAAAGGGGAGAAGGATACGTACTCCCCCAAGCTTAGGCTTTTGGCCTAAGTTGAGCTCGGCTACTACGGGCTCCAGGAGCTTCCTCCGGCTCCAGGGTGGTACTGGTGGCTCCAAGAAACATACGAGGCCTCGGGCGCGTACACTGATGCCCATCTGGCCTCCCAAGGAGAAGGCTCTTCTTCCTCGGGAATAACCTCCTCCATCGGGTTGTGGAACTCCTGCTGGATCACGAACTCGTCCAGCTCAATCAAGGTGAAAGACCACCCGTTCCTGCTAGTGTAATTAAACAAAAGTGGTGCAGGAAGACAGATCTCGTGAGTAGTAAGCTCGCCAAATCTCATAATATAAACAAGGTTACCAAACTCAGAAGTCCTAGTAACAAACTCATGTCTCTTCATACTGATAAGATCAAAGCTTATCAATGAAAAAGGCGTGTCATCCGTGCACACAGTGCGCCCGAGGTGCTCAAGAATAAGCGTGGCATAAATGCCACCAAAGTGAGGCCCTTTGCCGCTGTTAGCGACGAGGCGACGAGCAACTAAAGCACCAATATTATACGTGTTATCTCCTAAGAGGGCAGCTGCCAAGATAGCGAGATCTGGATCCGAAACGTTACTCATGTTGTCACGAGCTAGCACCCTTCCAGAAATATAGTATCTGAGATATCTGATGTGTGGAAACAAGATGCTGGAGATCTTCCCCCGGTGAATTTCTCGCGGGTCCTTACTACAAAGGGAAGCGAATAGGGATTTCAGCTCATATGGATGAATGCTCATTTTGGTCATCTTCCCGATATTCCCCACACCTAGAATATCACAAAATGCTCCCAAAGACATGGTCAAGACATCCTCACATAATCTGAATTCAATCATGGAAGTTTTATCATTATATCTAAACCACTTGACAAAATAATAGGTGAGTTTTGGATATTGCTGCACACGTCGTGTTATGATATGTGCCAAACCTGCAGCTTCACTGAGGCTATCAAACTCATCCTTAATACCTGCCACCATAAGGAAATCTGAACACGGGTATGCCATGGCATGCGTCGTGTCCGTCTCATGGAACAACTCCGGTGGCACGATATCATCATTGTAACTTGTCCTCACACTAGAGGATGAAGTTGCAGCTCTAGTTAGTCTATTAGTAGGCTCGAGTCTCTTCTTCCCAAGACATCCTTTTGCTTTTCCAAACAAGCTCATTTCTGATTTTTTTGGTTCAACACAAGAATGGAGGTTTAAGCAAAAATGAGTTGGAGCAAACTATTCTACTCACTCCCCTTATGCATAAGCTTGCATCAAAACTTCACAAACAAATTTCTTAGCATGCATGCAAGCTCATATGAACAACACCAAGAGCTCCTAAATACTCACAAATAAGACCACCAATCAAAATTTTAATTGGAGGAGTGGAGGAGTCACATACCAGGGAGCAAATGCTCAAATTCTCAATGCAAATGATGGGTTGTAGAGAGAGATCTAAATTTGCCACCGAGAACAACAAGAACTCAAGCTCCGGGAGAAAAATCGGGATTTTTGGAGTGAGACAAAGAGAGAAGGGCGGAAGAAGTACGTGGAAAGGAGGCCAGGTGGGCCCAGGAGACCAGTGGGCGCGGCCAGGGGGCAGGCCGCGCCAACTAGCCGCTTGGACTAATGGTGGCCCCCTGGCTTGCTCTAGGTGCCCCTGCGTCTCTTTTTTGATGGAATTTTTTATTTTAGTTTTTCTGGAATTTTTGTGACAACTTTACTTCTGAATTTTTTTTGAAATACTAAAAGCTGCAAAACTTCCGGAAAACTCGAAACAATGGTTAAACATATGAAGTTTCAAAAACATAAAACTTTGGTACAGGAAGGAGGATGAAAGATAAAGGAAATGAAAACATAACAAGCTTCTCTTTTTACTCATATAAAACATATTTGTTGGCAAGGTTGATCATGTCCTACTACCAAATAGGTGTTATATTTGAGCAAAAAGTTTCACTTCATATAAAGCAATCATGGTACCTTTATTTTAATGGATATTGTCCCCACCATAATGGTTTTGTATTTGTGGTACACATGTAGAGGACAATCCCACTCTCCAATCTTCACGGTCTCAATATTCTCAATAGAATTAAGGCCATTCCTTTTATCAATTTTCTTCAAAAAATATAAGTGTGCTTCTTCTCATTAAGATTGAAGGTCACCTTCCCTTTATTGCAATCAATAATAGCACCTGCAGTGTTAAGAAAAGGTCTACCAAGAATAATAGACATGCTCCCATCCTCGGGCATGTCAAGCACAACAAAGTCAGTAAGGATCAAGCAATTAGCAACTTCAACGGGAACATCCTCACAAATACCTACAGGAACGGTTGTTGACTTATCAGCCATTTGAAGAGAGATATCTGTAGGGATTAGTTTATCTAGACAAAGCCTTTTGTAAAGAGATAAAGGAATTACACTCACTCCTGCACCAAGATCACAAAAAGCAATCCTAACAAAATTATTTTTTATGGAGCAAGGAATGGTGGGTATACCTGGATCACCAAGCTTCTGAGGAATCTTGCCATTAGAAGAGTAATTAGCAAGCATAGTAGATATCGCCTCATTTGGAACTTTTATTCTATTAGTGACAATATCTTTCATACCTCGAGTACGGAGGCAACTTAATAGCATCGGTCAAATGAATTTGAAGAAAAAGAGGTTTCATCCATTCACAAAATTTATTGTAATGCTCTTCTTCCTTAGTTTTGAAAGACTTACCTGGAAAGGGCTTTGATTTTTGTACCCATGGTTCTCTTTCCTTCCCATGTTTTCTTGCAACAAAATCTTCTCTAGTATACCTCTTGCGCTTGTCGGGTGCTTCTTCTTCTCGTATCTCAGGAGGATCAATCTTCTCATTATCTTTATCAGGTTCAACACCATCTTCAGTTTCAGCATCGGAAATAGATATACTATTAGGATCAACAGTAGGTTCTTCATAAATTATGGGATCATTGGAGTTGTCAGCCTCCTTGTGTTTCTTCTTCTTCTTCTTCTTCGAGGAGCTCACAACGTCTTCTTCCAGCAATTGAGAATCTTCCACGATCCTCTTTGGATGCCCCTCCGGATAAAGGTGGTCCTCGGTATGTGTAACTCCTCGGGTCTTTATACCATATGCGTGCGTATCAACTTGTTTGTCATTGTTAGCAAACAAATCTTTTTGTATATTAAAAATTTGTTCAAGCGGAGTTTGAACCATATGAAAATGCTTAACAAGACCTTTAACATCATTAACCGTTCTACTTAAAACATCAAGCAAACTTGTAACACCCCAAAAATCGGGTTATCAACTTTTGTTCTGTTATTCCTTCCTAGGTTTTCTCTCCCAAAATTTTTCTCTGAAATTTGGCAAATGACTAGGTGAATCCAGTCTATCCTCAACCTCTCAGTGCTTTTCCCATGTCCTTGTGCCATCTTGCCCTTGTTGAGTTATTCCCGAACCTCTTTCAAACCCTAGCTCCGAAATATTGGAACTGGGAATCCTGCCTTTGTGTTTACAAAAGATCTATCATTTCCCTTGCTCTAATAATCCTCCAAAGATTTCCATAGATCATTCTTCCCTCATAAACCCTAGATATGCAAAAATATTGCCAAGTCCTATGCAATATTTCTCCTCTAGAATTAATTCTTGTTTCTGCCTTTGTGAGGAATTAAATCCAAGAAAATATCTATCCATCTCCCAAGGTCATGAAAACTTGTGGAGATATTCTTTGTGATCATATGAAGCTATCATCAAATATTGGCCATTACTAAGTGGGGAAAATTGCCTTTTTCCTATTTAAAGCCAATATTCCAATTTGGGACCTTTCCAAAGGAACTACCATTTTGGTAGCTAGGAAAAATCCCAAATAATTTGTGGAGCTTCTCATATCCATATATTCATCATTTCCATAAAAATATCAAGTTCCCCAATTCAAAAATTGAGCACAACACCCCTTTGCAAATTTTGTCCAGATTCCCTATTTGCAAAGGAAGTGCTTGATTCCTTGATTCCCTTGAGCTGAAATTTTGCAGAGTAGTTCATTATCATAAATTGTCCTTGTCCACCAAAAATTAGCCCATTAACCCTAGCCAATTTTCCTCAGCAAATTATCTAAGTTTCTGCCCAGATTGGAGCACAATGAAGGAAGTACCATTTATATTTATGCAAATGGTATGAAACTTTTACAGTGACTCCATTTGCCTAAATAATTGTTCTCCTCCAAGTTTGAGCCATTTTTAGCCAATTGCTCCCAGCATCATCTTCTTCATTTCTGGTCAGATTGCCAAGTTACAAAGGAAGTGCTAGTTAGGCATGCTCATTTGAGCTAAAAATTTGCGAGTATAGTGACCTTAGTGATTGGTCAACCTCAGCCAAAGATCATGCCAAGAGGTGCACTATGGTGGCCACTGCATAGATCAAACACCTTGTTGTTGGATTCTTGTTGAGCAAGGAGAGGTCACACCAGGGTTGTGGCATGGAGTTTGATGGGTGAGCTTATCTCAGGGAAGCTTGGAGAAGACCCTAGACATGTTTTGGCTGCATGTGCTACGTGGCAATGCCGTGGAAGCGTGGTGACCATGGGCAGAGCGTGCCAAATCAGAGCTCTGTGCCTTGAGGTCGTCGGGAGCACGTCTCCACCAAGCTCCGGCTTGTCCAAGAGTGTAATAGAGGTTCCAATGGCGTGCGTGAACCCTCTGGGCACCTCTCCCCCTCGTCCCCTTACCCCTGAAGTTGTGTGCCGACATAATCTCGCCATGGCTCTCGGAGCTTCTCCTAGTGTAGCGAGGGCCCCTCCCCGCAGCTATTTAAGCGTGCCCCGAGCCTCAGCCGTGAGCTAGCAACCTTCTCACCCCTCCCCAAGCCCTCGGAGCTCCCCATTGCTCCCATGACCGAGCCAGCCGTCACCGTTTCCTCGGATCAACCCCACGCCATGACCCTTCCCCCTCCTCCAACTCTGCCCTTAGCCCTCCCCGGATGCCTGCAAGCTCCCCGTCGTTCCCCATCTTCCCGAGGGAAGCGCTGCCACAACTGCCCATGAGTGCCCATCGGCCACCACGCCTTGGCCAGTGGCGACGGCGCTATCGGACGCCCCGCGAGGCCTGACGACTACCCCTGGGCACGGTGGGGCACGACCAAGCCTCCCCGCTCGCCGGCCGGCCTCCAGGAGCGGCGTGGCAATGACAGCCGCAACGGTCGGTGCCCTCTCTCTGCCTCGCGGGGTCGAACAGGAGGTAGAAGAAGGCGGGAGGAGGAGGATAGATAGAGAGATGGGGCGGGCCCTGATGTCAACTATTCTTACCCTTAGCAACGGCACCAGAAGAATGGTGCTAGCACTCTCCAGCAATCGAAACTAGAAGCACGTGGGATCGTAGCAGTTTTCGAGGGTAGAGTATTAGCAGCCGAATGCGTCAGATTCAACCACACCTGAAAGATTAGCAATAGTAGCAGCAGAGGAAGACAAGTAACAGGAGTAGCAACAGTAGTAACAGCAGCAGAGCAAAACAAGTAACAGCAGTAGCAACAGTAGCAGTAGGACAAACTCGTAGGCAATGGGTCGGGATTTGTTTGGATGATATTCATCATGCAACAGTTATAACACGGAGAGATATGTGTCTAGCTCCCGTTCGTCAATGTGATGTAGGCATGTATTCCGTGTGTCATCATACATGCTTAGGGAAAAGAACTTGCATGACATCTATTGTCCATCCCTCCCATGGCAGCGGGGTCCAAAAGGAAACTACGGGATATTAAGGTTCTCCTTTTAATAAAGAACCGGACCAACGCATTAGCACTTTGTGAACACATGAACTCCTCAAACTATGGTCATCACCGGGAGTGGTTCCGGTTATTGTCACTTCGGGGTTGCCGGATCATAACACATAGTAGGTAACTACAACTTGCAGGATCGGATCTAAAACACACATATATTGGTGACAACATAATAATTTCAGATCTGAAATCATGGCACTCAGGCCCTAGTGACAAGCATTAAGCATGGCAAAGTAGTAGCAACATCAATCTCAGAACATAGTGGAGACTAGGGATCAATGCCCATCAAAACTAACTCGATTACATGATAGATCTCATCCTACTCATCACCGCCCAACGAGCCTACGAATAGATTACTCACGAACGACGAAGAGCTTCATGGAATTGGAGAGGGAAGAAGGTTGATGATGACGATGGCGACGATTTCCCCTCTCTGGAGCCCAAGACGGACTCGAGATCTACCCTCCAGATGAAGAACGGGTGGTGGCGGCGGCTCCGTATCGTAAACGCGATGAAAACTTCTCTTTTTATTTTTTCTGGGAAGAAAGGGAACTTATAGACCTGAGGTTGGGGGCGGCAGAGCCGTGTGGGCCCCACAAGCCCGCCCACCGCCACGAGGGGGGTGGTGGCGGAGCCAGGGCTTGTGACCCAATGGCCCACCCCCTCAGGTGGAACTTGGCGCAGATATTTTTCATATTTTCCAAAATTGCTCCCCGTAAATTTTCAAGGCGTTTGGAGAACTTTGATTTCTGCACAAAAATAACACTAAGGCAATTCTGCTGAAAACAGCGTCAGTCGAGGTTAGTCCCATTCAAATCATGCAAATTAGAGTCCGAAACAAGGGCAAAAGAGTTTGGAAAAGTAGATACGGTGGAGACGTATCGGGCCCCACCCGTTATAGAGAGAGAAGGAGTGGATAAGGTGGGGCCCGGTCGTAAGTGAGAGAGTGCATGGTCCCGGTGCAGTAAGTGGAAGCATATTTCGTAAAGTGCGCTTTCGGCTTACCGAAAGTGTATTTCCCAAAGTACGCTTTCTAATTAAACCCCGCCGGTCGAATCTTCTATGTTGTGGACACTCGCGAGTTAGCAGCAAAAATGAACACATTTCTATTTGTTTTTGTGCCTAACAAATGAACGACCATAATTTTGCGACCGTAGCTCCGATTGAGGTAAAACGAGGGCCCACGCTTTTGTCTCGTCGAGCCAGTTTCGATAGTACCATTTCCATAATGTGTTTACCTAGTAGAAATGACTGTTTTGCCCTTGCGTTCCTATTGAGCCTTCCGAGAGAGAAACCTCTCTGGCAAATCTTCCCGGCATTTTATCGCGCTTGTTCCCGGCGTATTCGTCGACCCCCAGGCAAGACAACCTCGTATAATGAGCTTCAAACTTGTGTGATGACTTTGCTTGCACTCTCTGTGTTTATCTGTATCACCTGTTAGCCTGCATTTACATACACCTGTGATGATATCGGTAGTAACTAATAGCATCACTTTCCATCTAATACCATGAATTGTTTGCATATTAACATGCTAATAACTATTTTGACATGATAGTATTAGGGTGTGATCTCATGCCATGATTATCAGCACTATTTTTTGCTACACTTTTCTTCAACACTTATACTCGTCAAAGTAATGGTACAGTGATGGATAAAGTTGAGCGAGTTGACAAATGCCACCTAGTTGGTTGATCTTGAGTCACTTGTCCGGGCTTACCCGTGCAACCACATTTGACGATATGGGACGGCCTTGACTTGGTCTGATTGCGTTCTCTTTCACCGGTACTTCCAAAGAGGGAGGGTTATGCACGTGTGCTACCCTGATCATATAGGCGGTGATAACCCTATGAGCCAGTTGAGGTGTTTGTGTCGGCGTCCCCGTTTGGGATAGTTTAGTTTGGCCACAACGGTGGCAAGTTTCATGAGGACAGAGGCCCACCCAGGGGAGGACTCCGGGGGAGGATGAATGCCGGTGGTACGATGAGAGAGTCACGGGTCCGACAAGTTTCGTTGGAGCAACACTGGTCCACCCGAATGGGATCACGAGGTCAGTACTCCATGATGTGGGTAAAGTGTGCAACCTCTGCAGAGTGTCAAACCTATTCGAATAATCGAGTACACGGTATTAGACAGCCCGCCCAAACCTCAGTAGGTGGTCAACCATATCAGTGTTAGTAGTGAAGCAAGAACTCATCTTGTGTGAACAACAGAGGATGTCGATAACATGATATGTTGGCCAAGAGATGGCTATATGATGATTAGTGAGATGACTATATGATTTGGAGGTGATTTGGATCCGTTCAGATTGGATTATGAGTATATCGGGAGCTGTGGGATAACCCTGAAGAGAGTAAGTTGACATGCGGTAACAGTAAGTAATTTAAGTACTTGTTGTGATCTTTCCTATGCTAGTTAGGTAGATTACATGCTTGATCCATGTTATGTTGTTTCCCTGTTAATTCCATGCCATGCTTAGAATAATTCTTATATAGCATATGGCTTGCGTTATTATCTGCTCGTTTGGATGCTATGTATTTCATTGGCTTGCAAGTGCATTCAAATTACTCACCTGGCCTTGCACGTGGCCAGTTGTAGGAGAAGACTCGTCGTGCTAGATCGTAACCCAGCTAGTCCTGTTTGTTATGGAGCCTAGCCAGAGAAGTCAAGACCGTTGAATCAAGACCTCTGCTACCATTTAGTTAGCTTTGGAGTTATGTAATATTGTTGTAAGCAACAGTATTGTAATACTCCATTATATTACTAAAGCCATTTTTGCCTGAAATTGCGGTATCATGTCTTTGGCGTGCGTTCAGTCTTATCCTGGGAACGGGTGTGCGTCGGCCCTCTATCGGGGTGCCACAAGACTTGGTATCAGAGCTAGGCTGGATGTAGGTTACCCTACCACCAAGACCACCTTAGGTTCAACCAGTAGTGAGCCCTATAGATTTGACCCATCTCTGGCATCCGACATGGCCACTATTGACCAATAGGCGGTGCAGTCGGAATGGATGCGTCCCTACCCAGTTGTCCGCCCACCCAGCCACTCTAGATTGGACCTTGACCCTACCCAGTTGTCGGCCGTGCCAGCGTATCTCCTACCCGGCATGAGAAGGATCTACGCCATCCTCGTGTGTTCCAGCCCGACTACCTATTTAAAACCCCTCCCACTTGTGAGCCGCAACTCTCTTCATCCAGCGAGCCTGGACCCTGCAAGAGAACCCAGGCCAGTATCCCCAGACCAGCAGCCATGGCCAGTTCTTCCAAAACAGCCACTTTCCATAGCCGAGCCTTAGCCAATGGTTGTCTTGGCTTTCCGCCCATCCTTTCGAGTATGCCCACCCGAGCCCTTGGCCATAGTAAGCCTCCAGTGTATTTGGTGTTCCAGTCGGAACCCGTTCCCCATCTTTGCCGATTCTATGCAAAGGTGCAGATCAACCCAGGACCAGCAGCGGATGGGAATCCCATGAATTTTCGGGGCAAACCCATGCCCACCCCCGTGTTGGTTGTCCAGATAGCTGCTGCAGAAGCCATCACCCGTCTTCGTTTCCAGTTTCCGCAAGTGGCGGAGATGTAGGAGTTTCACTATTTTCCCTCTGCGTCAGACGCAGGTTGCAATTTCTCCGGCACATTCGAAGGCACAGACCCGGCAAAAGCTCGACTGATCCAGTTTGTTGCTGCCCAGGGACTATTGCTCTCCGGCATTCTTAGACAGTTCAAAGTCGTTGACCATGACACCACATGGGTTGTTACGGAAGCATACCATGCTGCCCGTCAAGTTGTGCCCCAGTCCACCCGTTCCCAGTTGCCAAACCGAGTTCCACCTTCGCAGCTAGTACCTCCCTCGCAATTTGTGGACCCATATCAACCAGGGAACATCCACCGGAACTCCATTCTAGGAGCTATCAGGTGACTTCATCGTCGGGATGTGTTCCGTCAAGTTCCCCCTGCAGCTCCAGCAGTTGAGCCCCAACCCATAGAGGTGCCCGACAATCAAGACAGAATTGTCTCAGCCTTCGTCCCCTAGGAGAGCCCCAGCAAGAGTAGGCCTAGTTGTGGCTTCGACATTGAGCGAAGCCAGGAGATGTTGCAAGTAGGTTTGTTGCGAAGACTGTTTCTTCGCACACGTCTAGGATTAGGACGTTGGAGTTTGGAGTGAGTTGTTGTTATTAGCCACCCAGTAGGGCTGCGTGTTGTTGTACTGCTTGCATTGCTTGTACCTGTGTCATGTATGCTTATTTGCCCTGTGTGCTTGGTTCATCTGTCACCCTGTTAAGCAGAAATGTTTAACAAAGCTAGCATTGGATTCTTCACAAGATTCTAGCGAGTAGAGCACTTACACCTAATAACAACAGACTCGCCCATAGTCCCTAATAAATTGTGAGTTGGTGTAGGTGTATGTATGCCAGGAGTACATACACCCACTAGCATTAAAACACCTTAGTGTAATCAGCTTGAAATGATTCTTTCTTCTGCCTGCATTTTTCTATCATGTGCATTTTGCATCAGCTTGCATATTAGTCTGAATAGGTTACGTGTGAATTGTGTGAGCAATGTCTGCATACTGGTTGCAATCTCGGACAAATTCTGAGAAATTTTATTGCATCATAGACCATTACAACCCTTCCAAACCAAGACCTAAACCGTAATTCTACCCCCAGTACCCACTCGTTGTGGATGTCGTTCAACAAGGAGCAACCAGCAGCATGGTCTTCACACTGGTAGAGCTTCGCTGACCGCACCACACTGACCCTAGTCCCAGCAGCGCCTCTATCACCGTCTTGTGTGATGATGACAGGTCGCCCCTTGCCGCCACCGCCAATGCTTATTCTGTCGGCCTAAGATGGCGTAGTTGACCCACAACCATCTCTCTAGCAGCGGCATCGCGATGATCATCAAGGATCATCGCGCACAGCAGCAGCGAGCCGCCTACCAACGCCGCTAGTAGACCAGCCAGGAGGATCGTGAGCAGCTCTGAGCCCACGCCCGCCATTAGTGCCCTGCCTCGCACTCCTGCAACCAGAAGGAGAAGGAGAAGAGAAGGAAGAAGTGAGGTAGGATGCGAGGTAGAAGAGACAGCAACCGCGGTCGTTTTATAGCCCCAGCCGGGTGTACGGTGAGCAAGGTCTAGGAGCCCACGCGTTGATCGATCACCGGCGTCCACGAGCGAATCCGCGACCAATGCCGACCGACGTTGGCCCACGATGGGAGTGCTCTCTGCATCGGCCTCGTGCACGCCGCGCACTACCATTGTACGGTGCTTTACACCCTAGGAGCTAGAGGTGCGCAGTGCCTAGCCGCACTCCGGACAACGCAAGAGCGAGAGAGAGTGAGAGCCGTTGGCCAGAGAAAGAAGAAGAAGGCTGCCAGTGGGCCCTCGTCCCACTTGCCAGATAGAGAGAGGTCCTTGTCCATTATGGTGCCCCAAGCATTTTCGGAAAAAGGAAATTCTGCTTTTTCTAAAATGATAGGGCTACCCAGTGACCCTCGCATGTGGAGTAGATCTCGCGATATTTGTGTCTCGATCTAGGTGTACCAGTTTTGGTACTCCTAACCCGATTGTTTTCAACCACACGGTTAAAGACCAAGCCCAAAGGTTTTCATAGGAGGCGTAGTAGTTTTGTTCTAAGCTAACCCTAGGAATCTCAAGGACGAGATTCTTCTAAGGGAGGAAGGTTTGTAACACCCCAAAAATCGCGTTATTGATTTTTGTGCTGTTATTCCTTCCTAGCTTTTCTCTCCCAAAATTTTCCTCTGGAATTTGGCAAATGACCAGGTGAATCCAGTCTATCCTCAATCTCTGAGTGCTTTTCCCATATCCTTGTGCCAGCTTTCCCTTGTTGAGTTAATCCCAAACCTCTTTCAAACCCAAGCTCCGAAATATTGGAACTGGGAATCCTGCCTTTGTGTTTACAAAAGAGCTATCATTTCCCTTGATCTAATAATCCTCCAAAAATTTCCAGAGATCATTCTTCCCTCATAAACCCTAGATATGCAAAAATATTGCCAAGTCCTATGCAATATTTCTCCTCGAGAATTAATTCCTTTTTCTGCCTTTCTAAGGAATTAAATCCAAGAAAATATCTATCCATCTCCCAAGGTCATGAAAACTTGTGGAGATATTCTTTGTGATCATATGAAGCTCTCATAAAAATTGGCCATTACTAAGTGGGGAAAATTGCATTTTTCCTATTTAAAGCCAATATTCCATTTTGGGGCCTTTCCAATGGAACTACCTTTTGCTAGCTAGGAAAAATCCCAAATAATTAGTGGAGCTTCTCACATCCATATATTCATCATTTCCATCAAAATATCAAGTTCCCCAATTCAAAAATTGAGCACAACACCCCTTTGCAAATTCTGTCCAGATTCCCTGTTTGCAAAGGAAGTGCTTGATTCCTTGATTCCCTTGAGCTGAAATTTTGCAGGGTAGTTCATTATGATAAATTATCCTTGTCCACCAAAAATTAGCCCATTCCCCCTAGCCAATTTTCCTCAGCAAATTATCTAAGTTTCTCCCCAGATTTGAGCACTCTGACGGAAGTACCATTTATATTTATGCAAATGGTATGAAACTTTTACAGTGACTCCATATGCCGAAATAATTGGTCTCCTCCAAGTTGAGCCATGTTTAGCCAATTTCTCCTAGCATCATCTTTTTCATTTCTGGTCAGATTGCCAAGTTACAAAGGAAGTGCTAGTTAGGCATGCTCATTTGAGCTAAAAATTTGCGAGTATGGTGACCTTAGTGATTGGTCAACCTCAGCCAAAGATCATGCCAAGAGGTGCACTATGGTGGCCACTGCATAGATCAAACACCTTGTTGTTGGATTCTTGTTGAGCAAGGAGAGGTCACACCAGGGTTGTGGCATGGAGTTTGATGGGTGAGCTTATCTCAGGGAAGCTTGGAGAAGACCCTAGACATGTTTTGGCTGCATGTGCTACGTGGCAATGCCGTGGAAGCGTGGTGACCATGGGCAGAGCGTGCCAAATCAGAGCTCTGTGCCTTGAGGTCGGCGGGAGCACGTCTCCACCAAGCTCCGGCTTGTCCAAGAGTGTAATAGAGGTTCCAATGGCGTGCGTGAACCCTCTGGGCACCTCTCCCCCTCGTCCCCTTACCCCTGAAGTTGTGTGCCGACATAATCTCGCCATGGCTCTCGGAGCTTCTCCTAGTGTAGCGAGGGCCCCTCCCCGCAGCTATTTAAGCGTGCCCCGAGCCTCAGCCATGAGCTAGCAACCTTCTCACCCCTCCCCAAGCCCTCGGAGCTCCCCATTGCTCCCATGACCGAGCCAGCCGTCGCCGTTTCCTCGGGCCAACCCCACGCCATGACCCTTCCCCCTCCTCCAACTCTGCCCTTAGCCCTCCCCGGATGCCTGCAAGCTCCCCGTCGTTCCCCATCTTCCCGAGGGAAGGGCTGCCACAACTGCCCATGAGTGCCCATCGGCCACCACGCCTTGGCCAGTGGCGACGGCGCTATCGGACGCCCCGCGAGGCCTGACGACTACCCCTGGGCACGGTGGGGCACGACCAAGCCTCCCCGCTCGCCGGCCAAGACGAGTTTGATGGGATCACGTCTCTAGCAAGCTCCGGCTTGTCCAGTAGTGTCGTAGAGGTTCCAATGGCGTGCGTGAACCCTCCAGAGACTTCTCCCCCTCGTCCCCTTGCCCCTGAAGGTGTCTGCCGACGGAATCTCGCCATGGCTCTCGGAGCTTCTCCTGGTGTCGTGAGAGCCCCTCCCCGCAGCTATTTAAGCGTGCCCCGAGCATCAGCCGTGAGCCAGCAACCTGCTCGCCCCTCCCCAAGCCCTGGGAACTCCCATTGCTCCCATGGCCAAGCCGGCCGCCGCCGTTTCCTCAGGCCAACCCCGTGCCCTGACCCTTCCCCCTCCTCCAACTCTGCGCTAGCCCTCCCCGGATGCCTGCAAGCTCGCTGTCGTTCCTCATCTTTCCGAGGGAAGCGCTGCCAGAGCTGCCCATGAGTGCCCGTCGGCCACCAAGCCTCGGGAAGTGGCGAAGGCGCCACCGGCCGCCCCACAAGGACCGGCGACTACCCCTGGGCACGGTGGGGCACGGCCAAGCCTCCCCGCTCGCCGGCCGGCCTCCAGGAGCGTCGGGGCAATGGCAACCGCAGCTGCCGGCGCCCTCTCTCTGCCTCACGGGGACGAACAGGAGGTAGAAGAAGGTGGGAGGAGGAGGAGAGAGAGAGATGGGGCGGGTCCTGTCCGTCAGAGAGAGAGGGAGTGGATAAGGTGGGGCCGGGCCGTAAGTGAGAGAGTGCCCGGGCCCGATGCAGTAAGTGGAAGCGTATTTCATAAAGTGCGCCGAAAGCGTATTTCCCAAAGTACGCTTTCTGTTTAAACCCCGCCGGACGAATCTTCTATGTTGTGGACGTTCGCCAGTAAGCAACAGAAATGAACACATTTCTATTTGTTTCTCTGCCTAACAAACAAACGGCCATAACTCTGCAAGCGTAGCTCCGATTGAGGTGAAACTAGGGCCCATGATTTCATCTCATCGAGCCCGTTTCGATAGTACCATTTCCATAATGTGATTACCCAGTAAAAATGATTGTTTTTCCCTTGCCCTCCGATTGAGCCTTCCGAGAGAGAAACCTCTCCGGCAAATCTTCCCTGCATTTTATCGGGCTTCTTCCCGGCGTATTCGTCGACCCCCAGGCAAGCGAACCTCTTATAATGAGCTTCGAACTTGCGTGATGACTTTGCTTGCACTCTCTGAGTTTATCTATAACACCTGTTAGCCTGTATTTGCATACAACTGTGATGATATCGGTATTAACTACTAGCATCACTTTCGATCTAATACAATGAATTGTTTGCATATTAACATGCAAATAATTATTTTGACATGATAGTATTAGGGTTTGATCTCATGCCATGATTATCAGCACTATTGTTTGCTACACTTTTGTTCAACACTTATACTCATCAAAGTAATGGTACAGTGATGGATAAAGTTGAGCGAGTTTACAAATGTGTTCTAGTTGGTTGAAGATGAGTCACGTGTCCGAGCTTACCCGTGCAAGCACATTTGCCGATATGGGACGGCCTTGACTTGGTCTGATTGCGTGCTCTTTCACGGGTACTTCCAAAGAGGGAGGGTTATGCACGCGTGCTACCCTGATCAGGTAGGTGGTGATAACCCTGTGAGCCAGTTGAGTTGTTTGTGCCGGCGTCCCCGTTTGCGATAGTTTAGTTCGGCCACGATGGTGGCAGGTGTCATGAGGACACAGGGCCACCCAAGGCAGGACTCTGGGGGAGGATGAATGTCGGTGGTACGATGAGAGAGTCACGGGTTAGACAAGTTTCGTTGGAGCAACACTGGTGCACCCGAATGGGATCACGAGGTCAGTACTCCATGATGTGGGTAAAGTGTGCAACCTATGGAGAGTGTCAAACCTATTAAAATAGCCGAGTCTAAGGTATTGGACAGCCCGCCCAGGCTTTAGTGGGTGGTCAACCATATCAGCGTTAGTAGTGATGGAAGAACTCATCTTGTGTGAACATCAGAGGATGTCGATAACATGATTTGTTAGCCAACAGATGGCCATATGATGAGTAGTCAGATGACTATATGATTTGGAGGTGATTTGGATCTGTTCAGATTGGATTATGAGTATATTAGGATTTGTGGGATGACTAGAAGAGAGTAAGTTGACATGCGGTAACAGTAAGTAGTTTAAGTACTTGTTGTGATCTTTTCTATGCTAGTTAGGTAGATTACAAGCTTGATCCATGTTATATTGTTTCCCTGTTAATTCCATTCCATGCTTATAATTATTCTTATATAGCATAGGGCTTGCTTTGTTATCTTCTTGTTTGGATGCTATGTATTTGGTTGTCTTGTGAGCACATTCAAAGTACTCACCTGGCCTTGCACGTGGCCAGTTGCAGGAGAAGACTCGTCGTGCTAGATAGTAACCTAGCCAGTCCTGTGCGTTTTGGAGCCCAGCGAGAGACGTCGAGACCGCTGAATCAAGACCTCTGCTGCCATTTAGTTAGCTTTGGAGTTATGTAATATTGTTGTAAGCAACAGTATTATAATACTCCATTATATTAATAAAGACATTTTTGCCTGAAATTGTGGTATCGTGTCTTTGGTTTGCGTTCGGCCTTATCCTGGGAACGGGCGTGCGTCGGCCTCTATCGGAGTGCCACAAAACTTTTGATAGCAAGGGAATTATCATGCGATTGGCTTTGAATCCTCTCAATAAAGTGATTTTGCTTGACAATGAAATTATCAAACTCATCTAAACATTGATGAGGAGGCTTACGATGAGGGACGTCACTTGCATTGATTTCTAAAAGAGAGTGTACCTCTACTATAGGGGGGTGAGTGGTAGGCTCACATAATTCCTCAATAGGAGGTAGAATCTTCACATCTTCAGTTCTAATACCTATCTCTTTCATATACTTCTTGGCTTCTTTCATAACTTCTGGGCTCGAGAAAAGCATACCTCTCTTCTTGGTTGATGGAGGTGGTTCAGGAACAGACCAAACATCGTGATTCTTAGCTATCTTGCCCATTAATTCTTCGGCATCGTCCGGTGTTCTTTCCCTGAAAACACAACCAGCACAACTATCCAGATAGGTTCTAGATTCATCGGTTAGACCAGCATAAAATATGACAAGCAATTCATTCTTAGGGATTCCATGTACCGGTCTAGCCTTAAGGAAAGTGCAATACCTCCCCTAGGCTTTAGGGAGGTGCTCATCCTGCAACTGTTTACAGTTATAAATTCTTTTAAAGCAGCATGTCGCTTATGAGCAGGAAAGTATTTAGCAACAAAAGATTGAGCTAAATCTTGAGGACTCTTAATGGAACCACATGGTAGTGCATCATACCAGGCTTTAGCATCTTTCTTCAAAGAGAAAGGAGGTAGCTTAGTAACATAATAATTTCTCTTCTTGTCCTCTATAGTGAATAAGACATCCAACTCAGTGAGTTTGGTAAGGTGTGCAATAGCATCATCATCTTCTCTGGCATAAAAAGGGCCAGCTTCAACTCTGGATATAAGTGAAAGATCAACAAAGAAATCAAAATCAGCGTCCTCAATGCAAAGAGGGGATGAAGCAAACTTAGGATCAGGAGTAAACTTGTTCTTCAAAGAATGCTTTTCATGCAGCTTCTTAACAGAAGCCGGGTCAGAGTCAGCACACTCTGTAAGTTTCCTACATAAATCATCATCAAGTTCAATATAATCATCATCAAGAATTATTTCCTTGAGACCACTCAAGTTTGGGTAACCAAAAGATCTACCAATGGGGTAGCGTGTAACAGGAAGTTCGATTCCAGACTGTTTAGCAGCCTTAGTAATTTTAGAGTCAATAAAATACCCAAGTAAACCAGGTTCATCAATAGTAGTGGAAGCATCATCAAAAGTATCAGGCATAGTAACAGACTCAGTAGAAGAAGTATGTGATAGTGATGAAGCAAAATTACTCATAACGGAAGGTGAATCAAGTGTACTGCTAGTTCTAAGAACCGTAACTTTTCTCGTAGTTGATGGTAAAATTGGAACCTTGGGCTCTCCTTTCTTACCCATTGTGAATAAATCGCAGCAAGAAAAATAAATCGAATTAGACTTGTAAATAAAGTTATGCTCCCTGGCAACGGCGCCAGAAAATGGTCTTGATAACCCTCAAGTGTAGGGGATCGCAACAGTTTTCCCGGGTAAGTTAACCCAATTTATTGATTCAACACAAGAGGAGCCAAAGAATATTTATAAGCTTTAACAGTTGAGTTGTCAATTCAAACGCGCCTGACACATACTTGCTTGGCGAGGAAATATTAGTAGCAACGGTGATATGGAAGTGATGGTCGCAACGGAAATAATAGTGTCAAAGAAACGAAAGTAAAACGGCGTAAGTAAAGCAACTTGTAACTAGCAGTATTAAAACACTGTAGGCTAGGGAGATGGATGGTTGGTCATGGATGAGAGATATCATGTATTTAACTTGGGGCAAGGCACATAGAAAAGTAATGATCATCTAGGCATATATCAAACATTAGGCATGTATCCCAAGGTAGTCGTGCGTGCTTGCAATAAGAACTTGCACAACATATTTTTTCCTGCCATCCCGCTATCAACAGGGCCAAAAGGAACTTATGGAGATTAAGGTGCTCCTGTCAAAGAGCACCGGAACAAAGCATTAACAATCAATGTATACATGGAATCCTCAAACTATAGTCTATGCCCTTTGGTGTCCCAAGCTGTCACCATTGGGATCGCCGGTTCCGAACTATAATAGGTGCATACTACTCACAGATAGGATCTAGAACACAAATATATTCATGAAAACATCAGATGTTCAGATCTAAAATCATGGCACTCGGGCCCAAAGTGACAAACATTAAGAGTAACAAGTAGTAGCAAAGATGATAAACACCATAGTAGAAGATAGGCAACATGTCGCCAACAATCCGACAAACTATGACATGATCTAACTCATCCAATCTCTTCCATCCCCTTCACTTACAGTAGGGAATTACTCACACATGATGGGAGAAGCCATGGAAGGATGATGGAGTGGTGATGGTGATGACGATGTCGACGTTTTACCCTCTACGGAGGCCAAAATAGCCTCCAGATTAGCTCTCCCGAAGAAGAACCGAGGGTGGCGGTGGCTCCGCGTCGAGAACTTGCAAAACGACTTCTGTTCTGGAATTTCATCATCACGGGTAAAAATAGGAGCCAAAGTAGGGCACCAGAGGGGGTGGCCCCCACCCAGGTGGCCTCCCAGCGCGGCCAGGGGGCAGGCCGTGCCAGCAGGTCGCCTGGGGGCCATGTGGCTCCCCTCTGGCCCATCTTCTGGCCATGGTTCCTCCCGGTGCGTGGATTTTCTCTATTTTTATGGGAATTTTCCGGGATGTCTAAATATACTTTTGGTGCGCACAAGAAAACCATACAGGAAGCTTTGCTGAAAACAGCGTCAGCAGGGTTAGTTTTGTTCAAATTATGCAATAATGAGACTAAAACAATAACAAAAGTGTTTGAAAAAGTCGATACGTTTGACACATATCACAAGACAAGTCTTAACCAGAACGAGTTATCAAGGGGGTCCCCATAACAACCCCAAGCGTGTTAGGAGCGCTCAATATGGAACACAACATCGGTAGCCGAAACTAAGGTGGAAAAAGCGGAACAAAACACCCAGCAAAAGGCCAAGACTTTTGCCTTTTACCAAGTGTATAAGTGCATGAAATTAAATAGCAGTAATAAGATGAATTTCAAAAGCCCATGTGAACACATAGATCTGCGTGCACCTGCAACTAGCAATGCTTTAATAGGATTGCGCAAGCGCTATCTTAGCCAATCAATATTTGCTAAGTTGTGGAGGGGTTATAGGCTTTTCATGGCAATGTTTGGAGGCTTAATATTCAGGTGGTACGCTATGATAAATGGCGATGGAAATGAGTCATCTAAGCATAACAAAATTATAGATGGTATCAAGCTCACAATCATCTTGCCTGTTGGTTCTTCTGACGGGTATAGCTCTTGCTTTTCCGGAACGTACTCAACATGATCCTCGCACTCGTTCTTAGCTCCTGTAGCTACCCAAATAAAATACACATCCAATGAACACACATCAAGGTGCAATGCTTCAAGCAACATGATGCATAAGTGTGGGTATGAAAGGAGCATGCCAATGCTAACTAGTCATCTTCCTCGTGCATTTATTTAGTTGTCAGCATTATGAACAGAACCTCAAGTTTATTTAGTTGGACATGCATGAACATGGCAGAAATAGATGCATCATGAGAACACAGTGCAAAACATATAAGGATCATCGGAAACTGAGCCACGGATCTCTCAGAATTCACAAAACAAGATACAGAAGGAAACAATGGCTAACAACATTTAGATGGAGATATGGGCATTTTCTTGGCACTCCAAGTATGCCACTCAATTGGGCAGGAAATTCCAGGAGGAATAGACCTAAAGATCATGCAAAAAAAAGGAGCACAACTCACACAAAGCGCAAAACAATTTAGCCACCAATTAGTCCACATACACCAACATACCACTTTGATCAAATGAAAACTAGTAGCTACATAAGTCAACAAGTTCAACCAAGACATGAATATGAAGTTATCAAATTGCACAATAATACCTAACTAACAACAACATTGATAAGTTCATGACAAAATGGCAATCATGCTCTCAACATGGCAAGAAATATTACTGATTAGGACTTAGTGAAAATCTCAGTTTGCACTTGCAGTTTTTAATATGTCGACATGTTGACAGCAACGAACTCTACTCTACAACAACTTTAATGGCATGAAATTTAACAGGATGAAAGAGGGGAACAACTACTACAAATCACTCTCCCTAAGCATGAGTTAGAACTGCATAGAATCCATGGTAGCATCCCCTAAACATGACATTAAAATAACAACACATTTCCAAACTTAGTCAAATTTCACCAAGAGAATTTACAGCAATTTATAACATCATAGCATATTTGACAGGAAGAAACTCTAAGATGCAAATCCTATTTGGCAAGATGGTGGCGCCATTTGACAGAGGGAAACAAGCACTTTAATTCATGGCACTGGACCAACCCAAAGGACCAACATATACACTGGAATCAGCAAGATAACATAACAACAAAATAACATATTCTAACACTTATAATTATTTGAACATGTGAAACAACAACATTTTTTTAGCATGTTTACAGCAAGAAACCCACTAATCCACAAGCTCTTCATACAAAGAAAAATACCAGGGCTTAGTACCCACGAAACTCTACCATATTCATGTTCACAAGTTTATCATATAATGCAAGAATTAATTCATGTGAAAAAGACAAAATGACACCTAGACACAAAATAACATTTTTGCAAACTTGCTCAAATTATAGAAACAATGTCACCAATGGATTCATTGGAATTTTCTACCCAAAATCCATATATCACACCCATATGCTTTTGTAGAAAAATCCCCCACAAAACAGAGCACAAAAAAACCTATCAAGTTATCACTTTTGCTTCAGTACACACCCCCACAAAATGTAGAAGGGGAAACGTGTACCCACCTCGTATTGTACACTACATGCATCCATACGTATACCCAACTCGTATTGCATACGTATGGTGGCCCGTAGTGTACAATACGAGGCAGGTGTACGTTCTACTTTGTTCGTTTTGTGGGGGGTGTACCAAAGCACACATCTCAAGTTATAAGTGAAAACTTTCTCAAATTGGCAAGGTCCATTTCTCGCGATGTCCAGATCTGGACATTTTCCTAAAATGGAAATAAAAAAACAGAGAATAAAGCAATACAAGAAAATAAAAAGATGGGGGGACACTTTGCATACAAACCAGGGCCCCTAGGAGGGTGACATGTTGGTCGTGGGCCCACTGTCATAGGCTAGGGATTAAATGAAAAATAGTGTCGGGGGGATTCAAACCCAAGTTCTCACTGGTGGAGCACAGGGGTCACTACCACTCTGCTATGCTGCTTGCTCATAAGTAAGGAGGGGCTGATGACCCACAAGTGTAGGGGATCTATCGTAGTCCTTTCGATAATTAAGAGTGTCGAACCCAACGAGGAGCAGAAGGAACTGACAAGTGCTTTTCAGCAAGGTATTCTCTGCAAGCACTGAAATTATCGATAACACATAGTTGTGTGATAAGATGATTCGTAGCAAGTAGCAAGTAGCAATAGTAACAAAGTTGAAGCAAAGTGGCCCAATCCCTTTTGTAGCAAGGGACAAGCCTGGACAAACTCTTATAGGAGGTAAAGCGCTCCCGAGGACACATGGGAATTTCTGTCAAGCTAGTTTTCATCATGTTAATATGATTCGCGTTCGCTACTTTGATAGTTTGATATGTGGGTGGACCAGTGCTTGGTTTCTGCCCTTACTTGGACAAACATCCCACTTATGATTAACCCCTCTCGCAATCATCCGCAACTACGAAAGAAGAATTAAGACTAAGTCTAACCATAGCATTAAACTAGTGGATCCAAATCAGCCCCTTACGAAGCAACGCATAAACTAGGGTTTAAGCTTCTGTCACTCTAGCAACCCATAATCTACTTATTACTTCCCAATGCCTTCCTCTAGGCCCAAATAATGGTGAAGTTTTATGTAGTCGCCGTTCACATAACACCACTAGAGGAAAAACAACATACAACGCATCAAAATATCGAACGAATACCAAATTCACATGACTACTTATAGCAAGACTTATCCCATGTCCTTAGGAACAAATGTGACTACTCCCAAAGCATAATTATATTCATGACCAAAGAGTTATTGAATATCATCCAGGTTCTGAACATGTAATATCCCACCGAGTAATCCAACTAGCATCAACTACAAAGAGTAATTAACACTACTAGCAACCTTACAATTAACAATCGGAGTCGCAAGACGGGGATTGGTTACAAGAGATGAACTAGGGTTTGGATATGAGATGGTGCTGATGAAGATATTGATGGTGATGAGTCCCCTTCGATGAGAGGAGTGTTGGTGATGACGATGGCGACGATTTCCCCCTCCGGGAGGGAAGTTTCCCCAGCAGGACGGCCGTGCCGGAGCTCTAGATTGGTTCTGCTCAAGTTCCGCCTCGTGGCGGTGGCGATTCCCCCTGAAAGCCTCCTCTTGATTTTTTATGGAATGAAACCCTCCTTATAGAAAAAGATGGGATCCAGAGGGGCAACAGGGGGCCTAGAAGCCACATAGGCGCGGCCGGGGGGTAGGCTGCGCCTGGCAGGCTTGTGGCCTCCTGGTGGCTCCCCTCTGGTACTTCTTCCGCCCAGTATTTTTTTATAAAATCCAAAATAATTCCTCGTTGATTTTCACGGCTTTTGGAGTTTCTTAGAATAGGTATCTCAAACTTGCTCCTTTTTCAGACTAGAATTCCAGCTGCCGACATTCTCCCTCTTCATGTAAACCTTACAAAATAAGAGAGAAAAGGCATAAGTATTGTACCGTGAAGTGTAATAACAGCCCATAAAGCGATAAATATCAACATGAAAGCATGATGCAAAATGGACGTATCAACTCCCCCACGCTTAGACCTCGCTTGTCCTCAAGCAGAAGCCGAGATCAATAAATATGCCCACATGTTTAGAGATAGAGGTGTCGGTAAAACAAAATACGGACATGCAGGCATCATGATCATAATCAGAGCAACAATATCATCATATAATCTCTTATGCTAAAGTGACAATTCCTTCACAAAGTAAAGTATGGATCAAGAATCTTATTGAGAATTAACAAGCAATAGCCTTTAGTCATTGAAGCAATTGCAATTTGTCATAACATCGGAAAGAGTGAAATAAGAGCTTGTAAAGAAAATCCACATACTCAATCATCCTTTCGTCTTCTACAATTTCTAAAACTCACGTGGTACTCATGAGATCAAAGTTTCAGTTGGACACAGAAAAAGATAGGGGCTTACAGTTTCGCCTCCCAACTACTTACCTCAAGGGTAATGTCAACAATAATAATTTATGGATACTTACTTCCTAGTTGACATATGAATATAGATCTTTCCCTATAGCACATGACGTTAGCCAAGACAAAGGCAAGAATAAGGAATTGTGTCGATCACCATGACTATTTTAAGGATAAAAAGTAAAGTTACAAGATAGGCCCTTCGCAGAGGGAAGCAGAGGTTGTCATGCGCTTTTGAGGTTTGGATGTGTGGCCTCTTAGTGTGGAGGAACGTCACTTTATATTGCTTCCTGTGATAAAGAACTTTATTATGCCGTCTGTCCCTTTTATGTCTTCCTCATCACAGGTTCGTACAAAGATTATTTTCCATACACTAATAGATCATACATATTTAGGGAGCAATTTTATTGCTTGCACCGATGACAACTTACTTGAGGGATCTTCTTCAATCCATAGGTAGGTATGGTGGACTCTCATGGCAAAACTGGGTTGAAGGTTTATGGATGCACAAGTAGTATCTCTACTTAGTGCGGAACTTTTGGCGGATAAGAGGTGGAAGCAAGTGTCACAAGCTAAGGGATCTCTAGTCATATAACATTGTTCGGAACCAAGCAAACATAATTCATTATGTTGTCTTCCTTGTCCAACATCTGCTTCTAAGCATGTAATAGTTTAGTGAGTGTTCACAATCATAGACGGTGTCAAAGATGATATATTTATATGTGAGCCTCTCCTTCTTTATTACTTCCTATTAATTGCAACAATGACCAGGGTCTACGTTTGTCCACCCACAACAAGTTTCAATCATAATCTTTTTATATGTGAAGCCATCACTTCCCGTAAGATCATTACATGATCTTTCATGCTTTTGTTCTCTCATTATTCTTTTCTTTAGATCATGGCATGAAGCAAGGCCCTTAACTTAAAACACTTTTATTATATGACTCACGAGCTCGAATACATTGGGGGTGACACAAAGCAAAACTCAAGCCTAGAACACTAAGAAGTTTATTCTACTAGAGAAAGATAAAACCAAAAAGGATCGAACTAAGAAAAAGGTAAAGGCAAAAGATGTGATGGTGATACGATACCGGGGCAACTCCCCCAAGCTTGGCACAAGCCAAGGGGATTGCCCATACCCGTGCTTAGTTGTCTTCCTTCGAAGGTGATGGTGCTGGAGTTGTTGCAGAGTTCTTGAACTTGTTTAATTTCCTCTTGAGCACAAAATTCTGGTCCTTCAGATTGTTAATTTACTCTTCAAGCCTCAACACCCTTTGGCATAATTCTTGCTTACTCTCCTGCAAAAGACGAGAAGGGGTAAACAAAATCTTATGCTTCTTCCTTGAGTTAGGGAGTCTTGACTTCTTGAACTCCACATGTGTGTTTCCAGATTGGGGTAGAGGAACCTCCTCTTCATCGGAACTTGTTCCTTCCTTCCCCTTGGGATCATAATCTTCTTCCTCATCAGTGGTCCAATCATAATGATCCAGGTCCCCATAGACCTTGGGGTTAGCAAGGTAATCGTCCACATAGCTCTCCCCCTCTGATTCTTGAGAAGACATCTTGCTCTAAATCTGCGGCAGAAACAGGATCGAAACGAAAACAAAGGATATTTGCGTGATACGAGGGTCATACCTTTCGGGAGAATATATAATGATTTTCTCCCAACCAAAAGGAGTACTCCGCAAGAAAATGGAGTCCAGGAGGCACACGAGGTTCCCACAAGCCACCCAGGCGCGGCCAAGGGGGTAGGCCGCGCCTGGCAGGCTAGTCGCCTCCTCGTGCGCTTTCCGAACTACTTTAAAATTTTCTATTTTTCTAAAAATTCCAAAACGGAGAAAACTTGCTACTGGAAAAGTTTTGGAGTCGGTTTACTTACCGAATCACATACCTCTTCATTTTTGGAGTCTGAAACAGGCTGATAAATATCCCTTATGTACTCCTCCGGAGTTATGGTATTAATAACATTGCTTTCAACATTTATGGGAGTACCTGAGATATAATGCTTGATTCTTTGCCCATTTACCACTCTCGGAAAATTACCTTCCGTGTTGTTGATCTTGATGGCACTGGAACAATATAGTTCCTCAACAACGTAAGGACATTCCCATTTAGAGAGAAGCTTGCCTGCAAAAAATCTTAAACGAGAATTGTATAACAAGACATAATCACCTACATTGAACTCACGTTTTTGTATCCTTTTATCATGCCACCTCTTAACTTTTTCTTTGAACAACTTGGCGTTTTGATATGCCTGAGTTCTCCATTCATCAAGTGAGCTAATATCAAATAACCTATTCTCACCAGCAAGTTTGAAATCAAAATTGAGCTATTTGATTGCCCAATAAGCCTTATGCTCTAGCTCAAGAGGTAAATGACATGCTTTACCGTAAACCATTTTGTACGGAGACATGCCCATGGGATTCTTATAAGCAGTTCTATAAGCCCATAGTGCATCATCAAGCTTCTTAGACCAATTCTCTCTAGACCTATTAACAGTCTTTTGCAGAATAAGTTTAATTTCGCTATTACTTAGCTCTACTTGACCACTGGACTAAGGATGATAGGGAGATGCAATTCTATGGTTGATGTCATACTTAGCAAGCGTTTTACGGAAAGCACCATGAATAAAATGTGAACCACCATCAGTCATTAAATATCTAGGGCCTCCAAATCTAGGGAAAATAACTTCTTTAAGCATCCTAATAGAGGTGTTGTGATTAGCACTACTAGTTGGGCTAGCTTCTACCCACTTAGCAACGTAATCAACAACAACTAGGATATGAGTATACCCATTGGACTTTGGAAAATGTCCCATATAATCAAAACCCCAAACATCAAATGGTTCAATGACAAGTGAATAATTCATGGGCACTTCCTGAAGTTTACTGATATTACCTATTCTTTGGCACTCATCACAAGACAAGACAAACTTACGGGCATCCTTGAAGAGAGTAGGCCAATAGAAACCTGATTGCAATACCTTGTGTGCAGTTCTATCTCCCGCATGGTGTCCTCCGTAAGCCTCAGAGTGACACTTCTGTAGGATCTGTCCCTGTTCATGCTCAGTTACACAACGTCTAATAACACCATCTACTCCTTCCTTATAAAGGTGAGGATCATCCTAGAAGTAATGTCTCAAATCAAAGAAGAATTTCTTCTTTTGCTGGTATGTGAAACTAGGTGGTATATATTTGGCAACGATATAATTTGCATAATCAGCATACCACGGTGTACTACGTGAAGCATTGATGACACTCAATTGCTCATCAGGAAAGCTATCATTAATAGGTTGTGGGTCATCAAGAACATTCTCCAACCTAGACAAGTTATCTGCTACGGGGTTCTCAACACCCTTCCTATCAACCACATGCAAATCAAATTCTTGTAGCAAGAGAACCCATCTGATAAGTCTAGGTTTAGCATCTTTCTTTTCCATGAGATACTTAATAGAAGCATGATCAGTGTGAATAGTAACCTTGGAATCGAGAATGTAAGATCTGAACTTTTCACATGCAAACACGAGTGCTAAAAATTCCTTTTCAGTAGTAACATGGTTACTTTGGGCACTATCTAGAGTTTTACTAGCATGATGAATAACATTCAATTTCTTGTCAACTCTTTGTCCTAGAACATCACCAACAGCATAATCACTAGCATCACACATAATTTGAAAAGGTAAGTTCCAATCAGGTGGTTGAACAATAGGTGCAGTTATCAAGGCCTTCTTCAGTATTTCAAAGGCTTCCTCACAATCATCATAAAAAACAAAAGGAATATCCTTTTGCACGAGATTGGTAATAGGCCTAGAAATTTTAGAAAAGTCCTTAATGAACCTTCTATAGAAACCAGCATGACCAAGGAAACTTCTTATACCTTTAATGTCTGTAGGGCATGGCATTTTCTCGATCGCATCAACCTTAGCCTTATCGACTGCAATACCTCTTTCAGAAATTTTATGTCCTAAGACGATGCCTTCATTAACCATAAAGTGGCACTTCTCCCAATTCAAGACAAGGTTGGTATCTTTACATCTATGCAAAACTCAATCAAGGTTGCTGAGGCAATCATCAAAAGGAGACATGTAAACGGAGAAGTCATCCATGAAAACCTCAACAATCTTTTCACAAAAGTCAGAGAATATAGCCATCATACATCTTTGAAAGGTAGCAGGTGCATTACATAAGCCAAAAGGCATACGTTTGTAAGCAAAGGTACCGAAAGGGCAGGTAAAAGTGGTTTTCTCTTGATCAGATTGTGCAACAGGTATTTGGGAGAAACCAGAATAACCATCTAGAAAGCAGAAGTGTGTGTGTTTAGACGATCTTTCTAGCATTTGGTCAATAAAAGGAAAAGGGTAATGATCTTTCCTAGTGGCTTTATTCAATTTCCTAAAATCAATCACCATCCTATAGCCAGTAATAATCCTCTGTGGGATCAATTCATATTTATCATTAGGGACAATGGTAATACCTCCCTTCTTAGGGACGCAATGCACCGGACTTACCCAATCACTATGAGCGACGGGATAGATAATACCTGCTTCCAGGAGCTTTAGTATTTCTTTTCTTGCTACCTCTTTCATCTTAGGATAATCAACAACTGGTTTGGAATCAGGATCGGTTTTAATTTTGTGCTGGCATAGAGTGGGACTAATGCCCTTAAGATCATCAAGAGTATATCCAATAGCAGCACGATGCTTCCTCGGAGTTTTCAATAATTTCTTTTCTTCATGCTCTGAAAGGCTAGCACTAATAATAACAGGATATATCTCTTTTTCATCAAGATAAGCATACTTAAGAGTACCAGTTAACTGCTTAAGCTCAAACATAGGATCACCCTTTGGTGGGGGTGGATCTCCAAGCAGTTCAATAGGCAAACTATTCTTAAGGATAGGATGTTGTTCAAAGATAACTCTATCTATCTCATTCCTTTCATCCATATGCATATCATTTTCATGCTCAAGAAAATATTGCTCTAAAGGATCAGTAGGACGCACAGCAATAGAAGGTACATCAATAATTTCATCGTTACTAGAAAATTCTTTTTCACGAGGTTGCCTACCGAACTTGGAGAAATTGAACTCATGTCACACACCTTCAAAGCCAACAGTGACAGTTTGCTTCTCACAGTCAATTGAGCATTGACAATATTGAGGAAAGGTCTGCCAAATATGATGGGACAAAAGCTATCTTGTGTGGTAGCAAGAACGAGAAAATCAGCAGGACACTTAGTTTTACCACACAAGACTTCAACATCTCTAACAATTCCCAAAGGGCAGATAGTATCTCTATTGGCAAGATGAATAGTGACATCAATAGGTTCCATCTCGACAGGTGCAATCTCGTCTTTAATTTCATCATATAAAGATTGAGGTATTGCACTAACACTAGCACCCACGTCACATCAGCCATGATAACAATGATTTCCTATCTTAAAAGAAACAACAGGCGTGCCAACAACAGGCCTATGTTTGTCTCTAGCATGAGGTTTAGCAATTCTAGCAGCATCTTCACAGAAGTGAATATCATGGCCATCAACATTGTCGGACAGGAGATCTTTGATAATAGCAATGCTAGGTTCAACTCTAATTTGCTCAGGGGGTGTAGGTGTACTAATGTAGCCTCAACGTATCACAGTTGAATCTCTAGAATGCTCTTTTATTCTAATAGGGAAAGGTGGTTTCTCAATGTAAGCACTAGGAACAATAGGATCGTTATAAGCAATGAATTTCTCTTCAACTGGATTCGGTTTAACTACATTGACTTCTAAGGGAGGATGATATTTGAACCACTTCTCTTTAGGGAGATTAATATGAGCAGCAAATGATTCACATAATTAAGCTACTATCTCAGAGTCAAGTCCATGTTTAGCGCTAAAATCACAAAAAGTATTTGTTTCAACAAAGGATTTAACGCAATCGAACCTAAGATTCATACCTGACTCCTTAACTTCATCAAACTCCCAATCTTCAGAGTTGCATTTAATTCTTTCCAATAAATTCCATTTGAAGTCAATATCTCTCTTCATAAAAGAACCAGTACAAGAAGTGTCAAGCATGGTGCGATTATCATGAGAAAGCCGAGCATAAAAGTTCTGAATAATAATTTCTCTCGAGAGCTCATGGTTGGGGCATGAATATAACATTGACTTAAGCCTCCCCCAAGCTTGAGCGATACTTTCTCTATCACGAGGCCAAAAATTATAGATATAATTCCGATCACGATGTACCAAATGCATAGGATAATTTTTTTGATGAAATTCCAATTTCAATCGGTTGTAGTTCCATGATCCAGTATCATCACATAGCCTATACCATGTCAATGCTTTATCCCCCAAAGATAAGGGAAATACCTTCTTATTGACCTCATCTTTAGGCAAACCTACAAGCTTAAATAAACCACAAACTTCATCTACATAGATTAGATGCAAGTCGGGATGTGATTTTCCATCTCCTGTAAAAGGATTAGCCAACAGTTTCTCTAGCATACCCGAAGGAATTTCATAACAAATATTTTCAGTAGGTGCAGCAGGTTGAGGAGCAACTCCTTGTGCTTCCGCTCGAGGTGAAGACACTCCGAACAAGCTCCTCAAAGGATTAGTTTCCATAGTGACAAGTGACAATAAATTTCAGCACACTATATAAACGTTTCCTTACCAAATTCCACTTACCAAAGGCGCTTCACTCCCTGGCAATGGCGCCAGAAAAGAGTGTTGATGACCCACAAGTGTAGGGGATCTATCATTGTCCTTTCGATAAGTAAGAGTGTCGAATCCAACGAGGAGCAGAAGGAACTGACAAGTGGTTTTCAGCAAGGTATTCTCTGCAAGCACTGAAATTATCGGTAACAGATAGTTGTGTGATAAGATGATTCGTGGCAAGTAGCAAGTATCAATAGTAACAAAGGTGCAGCAAAGTGGCCCAATCCCTTTTTTAGCAAGGGACAAGCCTAGACAAACTCTTATAGGAGGTAAAGCGCTCCCGAGGACACATGGAAATTTCTGTCAAGCTAGTTTTCATCATGTTTATATGATTCACGTTCGCTACTTTAATTGTTTGATATGTGGGTCGACCGGTGCTTGGGTGCTTCCCTTACTTGGACAAACATCCCACTTATGATTAACCCCTCTCGCAAACATCCGCAACTACGAAAGAAGAATTAAGACTAAGTCTAACCATAGCTTTAAACTAGTGGATCCAAATCAGCCCCTTACGAAGCAACGCATAAACTAGGGTTTAAGCTTCTGTCACTCTAGCAACCCATCATCTACTTATTACTTCCCAATGCCTTCCTCCAGGCCCAAATAATGGTGAAGTGTCATGTAGTCGACGTTCGCATAACACCACTAGAGGAAAAACAACATACAACGCATCAAAATATCGAACGAATACCAAATTCACACGACTACTTATAGCAAGACTTATCACATGTCCTCAGGAACAAAAGTGACTACTCACAAAGCATAATTCTATTCATGACCATAGAGGTATTGAATAGCATCTAGGATCTGAACATATAATCTCCATCGAGTAATCCAACTAGCATCAACTAGAAAGAGTAATTAACACTACTATCAACCTTACAAGTACCAATCGGATTCGCGAGACGGAGATTGGTTACAAGAGATGAACTAGGGTTTGGAGATGAGATGGTGCTGATGAAGATGATGATGGTGGTGAGTCCCCTCTGATGAGAGGAGTGTTGGTGATGACGATGGCGACGATTTCCCCCTCCGAGAGGGAAGTTTCCCCGGCAGGACGTCCCTGTCGGAGCTCTAGATTGGTTTTGCTCAAGTTCCGCCTCGTGGCGGCGGCGATTCCTCCCGAAAGCCTCCTCTTGATTTTTTCTGGAACGGAACCCTCCTTATAGCAAAAGATGGGAGCCAGAGGGGCAAC
Organism: Hordeum vulgare subsp. vulgare; assembly: GCF_904849725.1. Lineage (NCBI taxonomy): Eukaryota > Viridiplantae > Streptophyta > Magnoliopsida > Poales > Poaceae > Hordeum > Hordeum vulgare. The sequence goes on from NC_058521.1 coordinate 382,629,417, forward strand.
AGGGGGCCCACAATCGACCTAGGCGCGGCTAGGGGGGTAGGCCGCGCCTGGCAGGCTTGTGGCCTCCTGGTGGCTCCCCTCTGGTACTTGTTCCGCACAGTATTTTTTATAAAATCCAAAATAATTCCTCGTTTATTTTCACGGCTTTTGGAGTTGCGCGGAATAGGTATCTCAAACTTGCTCCTTTTTCAGACCTGAATTCCAGCTGCCGGCATTCTCCCTCTTCATGTAAACCTTATAAAATAAGAGAGAACAGGAATAAGTATTGTACCGTGAAGTGTAATAACAGCCCATAAAGCGATAAATATCAACATGAAAGCATGATGCAAAATGGATGTATCAGGGGCACACGCTTGAAATACACTCCACTGCGATGCTGGCTTCCTTCTTCCCTGAGATAGAGGAAAAATTACGCGACGGTGCCGGCGAGCTTCCAAGTGGCCGTTTGCGACTGGGGTCTATGGCAGGAGAGGCGCACACAGCCATTGCGGTGCAGCGACGGCGCATCTCGCGTGCGCACAGGAAGCACGTGTGCACGGGCAGGTGGTGCTTGGCCACGAGGGCAGCACACGCGAGGCGGCAGCTGCAACGGCGAGCGGGGACGACAAAAGGTGTACTCGGGGTGTGGCGCTTGGGGATAGCAGCTAGGCACGTCGGCGCGGGGTGCACAAGCTGCTTCTCACACATGAGCAAAAAGATAAATGCTAAGAGAGGAAGATGGCGTTGCTCTAACGTCGAGTACGCAGAACTAAGTGCTAAGAGAGGAAGCATGGGGGGAGGAAGGCGGTACCTAGCTCACCTAGGTCATGAACAAGGAACCAAAGGAGCGATGGAGACGATGCGGTGGCATGTCGAACGTCGACCTACTTCTACACCGGGGAGGGGAAAAGACGGGGATGAGGGAGGCATTGTTCTTGGCCTTGGCGACCACTGGGACGTCAAGGAGGAAAAGGCAAGGCGGGGATGACGCTCCTGAGGCTCAAGGGCTCGGCTGCGAACCGAGGGCGTCACTCCATGCTCGTACCGTAGCTCGGCCAGAGCACCGAGATCATGGCGACGACGAGGCTTGGGAGGGGCCCTACCTGAGGCAGCGCAGTGAGGGGAAGGTAGGAATGGGTCGAGGGCAGACGCATATTATAGGTGGCATGGGGTCCCATCGGCAGTCAAACCGGCAACCATGTGACGTGGCATCAACCGATGCTCTGTCGTACAAGAGGAGGAGGGCGATCACACTCGGGCTCGGTGGGATGCGGGGTTGCTAGGCTTGCAAGAAGGCAATTGCCCAGATGGGCCGTTGTCTCTCTCTCTCTCTCTCTCTCCCGAAATAAAAGGCTTACTCTTTTTTTTAAAACAAACAAGTTTTAATGCCTGTCATGTTTGGAGCGGAATTTTGGGAAAAGAAAAATAGTTTGGCACTCCCAAAAACGAACTCAATTTAATAAAAATGGTTTGGGCATTTTAGAGAGAAATAAATAATGGTCAGATTAATTACCAAAGGAATTGTTTTTGCAAAAACCACAAGAGGAGAAAATACCACATAAGACTAAGTGTTATTTTTCCATCACGTGCTGAATATTTGTCAACTATGGAACATTTGTATTAATTAACTATACCAAGTAACAAACAACACATATCTATTATTGGGATTAAGAGGGGTTTTCGACAAGTTTTCAAAAGGTTTTTGGAGAGGATCCACACACACCCACTTGCAAGTAGACCATACAACATAACACTTTAAATGAAGCATGATGCAAATTATGAAATGATGGTATGATGCCATGATGCAAAAGACATGAAGCAAAAAATTATTCATACTGAAACTCCATGATGGCATCCCTTGAAGGTTCAAACATGGAATATATTACAATTAAGGCAAGGGGGAATTGGTCTGTTACAAGTCATTTCGCCAACGCGGAGCGTCGGTACTTCCACTTGGGCGTGGGAGGGAGCCCTTCACCGAGGCCATGACGCGGCTCGTCGTGGGATTTCATTTAGGAGGCTCAGGGGCGTGTACAGCCCGAAACTCATTATTACGTTAGAGTGTCACGGGTGGCGATAATTGGGCCGACACCCCAGGCACAAAGCTCAGGAGTTCCTAACCCGGTCTTCAGGTGCTTCCGCACGTTTCGGCACGGAAGCTCACATGTCGGCATGTCCGGGAAGGTGTGCACTTGATCACCTATGGGATTGTTGGCCCCTTCGTAGTTCGGCGGAGAGATCATGTGGTACAACGAGTACAAACTAAGATGGAACACGATGATGAGACTTGGGGCGTTTACCCAGGTTCGGGCCGCAGAGAAGTGTAAAAACCTACTCTTGCTTTGGTGGATTGATTTGCGGAAGACGGAATTTATACAGCGTTCTGCCCCGGCAAGGGTTGTGACAGAGAGTTTCTGTGCGTACTAATACTTTAGGGTCCTAAATCTCCCGGGGTCCGAATCTTATGCTAGGTTGCCTTGGTCCTCCTTTTATAGCTCAAGTGGCGACCACAGTTGCAAACAAACATGATTAGATGGCTAACAGTGCTATCATACCTAACTCTAACACTCAAGACAAAATGCCATAAATGCAGCCTTAAGTGGCGAGTGGGGGTGCATCCTCAGCCAGCTCCTGCCAGCGCTTAGCTGGCTATTGCTTGGTTTCCAGACACGCCTTTGAACGAGTGTCAACTCGTCGTAATCAGCCTTTCGGTGTATCGCCACATGCCGAGTGAGAGCCACTCAGTCATGTGGGGGCTCGACACCTCATCGATAATTGACTGGTGTAGCGATGAGGTGGAGTTGTGGCATATTGGCTCGTGCTTGTCGGGGGATATCTTGCCTGGTCTTCTTGAGGATGACCGTGCCTTGGTCCCCGGAAAGCGTCTGGGGTTCTTGGCACATCTTGGGCCTGCCCTGGGTTGCTGCGTAGGCCTTGCCGGCGTCTGGTTCCGGATAATTTATTGGGTTGGCGTTTGCCATCAAGGGGTTATGCTCTTAACGCATATGCATAATTCAGGGGCACTGGGTACCCCATTACTAGAGCACCGACATGGCGCGGTGCTCGTGTGGACAAAACATGAGCGCCAACACGCCCCGTGCGGCCACAAGAGCGCATTTTGGCTATTACTTGGTGTCTTGACATGCCTCTGGACGAGTGTCAATTGGTCGTAGTCACTCTTTAAGTGCAACGCCACGTGCCCAGCGAGAGCCACTTAGCCATCTAGGGGCTCGACACCTCATTGATAAGTGACTAGTGTAGGAATGAGGTGGAACGGTGGCTGATTGGCTCGTGCTTGCCGGGTCTTCTTGAGGATGCCTGTTCGTTAGTCCCCAACAGGCGTCTGAGGTTCTTGGCGCGTCTTTGGCCTGCCCTGGGCTGCTGTGCACGTCTTGCCGACATGTGGTTTCGAATACTTGCTTGGGTTGGTAGTTGCCTTCGAGGGGTTGTGCTCTTAACGCGTGTGCATAAGTCAGGGGCACTCAGTACCCCATTACTAGTGCACTGACAGGAGTCCCCGGGCCTGGCCCATATGTGCTTACCCAACACTGTTGGGCCAGGCCTAAATTTCATGCACGGACTTGAAATTGGAAGGGGGTAACCACCAACCCGATGTTTTGCACTGTCCCACCACTTTAGGACATTTCCGCCACGCGCGCCGCATGCATTGTGAGAATCTTGCAATGGGTGCGCGTGACTTATAGTCCTGGTCATAGCAGGACCCACAGCGTCATGGATTGGATTGATGGGGCAGTTACTTGTTCACCCGTGATGGCGGGCAACGACATAGGTGGAGATGGGCGGTGACCCATGGAGCGTAGGATAGCCAGCCCCCCGCATCCTCCCTGTAAAACCGGGAGGGGTGCGGTAGGCGATGCTCATCCATCTTTCTCTTCTCCTCCAACCTAGGGTTGCCCGGCTTGCTCTTTTCTTCTTGTCCCTTGAGGTTTATTCGGTTTCTGCCATGACGATGGGGAAAGGGCGTCCTCCATCCTTTGTGGGGGCAATGAGAGCCTCCCCTCGAGATCATGCAGCCGCTTCAGTCGTGGCAGCGGAGGGCGGCACCAGTACTCGAGGTAGGGGTACCAGAAGGGCTCGGGGTCACCGAGGATCCCGTGGTCGAAGGGGATGGAGTGTCGTGGCCGACGCTATTCCGATGATGCCCCCACTACCATTGCCACGACATACCGAAGGTACGGCGCTGGAGTTTGTCATTAGGCTCCCCGTGGTCGTTTGCGCCTCCCTCGCTCTTTTGTCAGGGTGATGGAGGTTGACAAAACCGCAAGGAATGTGGATCGCCATGCACGGTTGTTGTAATTATGTCATGCATGCTGATGTTGAATATTAAATGCATCGTGTCACGTTCTTGAGGCGCGGCTGGAAAACCTTCACACGCGGCCACAACTTCATGGATGGGCACGTTCTCCGCTTCAAGTTGGTGGAGGCCGACATGCTCTCCGTCAAGATCTACGGGCACTCGGGAGCTCATCTTGGTTGTTGCGAAGAAAGCTCGAGTGATGCCCAAAGCTCCTCCTTGAGCGACAAGGAAGAGGAGGACATTACTTACGAGGACGGTGAAAGCGAGCCCCCTACCGTTAAGTCGGACTACGGTGGCTCAGGCTCCAACTGACTGCCGGTCGCACCATCACCGTCAGCTTGTGCCCCTCCCCTCCCAGCAAGGCGATCTTTCCGGCGGTCCTTGGCCCGTACACTGCCTCATCTTCCAACTGGTTCCTGGCAGGCTTCATGGACTTCAGCTTCGCCTGCACCATCGATGGGTACGCTGATCCGCGTCCTTCTGGTACCGACGGGGTTAGGTTGGGTTTCTGTTTGGGCCTCCCCTTGCCATCTTTTTCTCCTCCATCTAATCCTTAATAGGATAGGGACATCAAAGGGGTTACATGGCACTTATCTTTTTATAAAGAAAAAGATTGTAGGCTCTTGCCAAATTTTTAGTAGTGGAAATGTAATTTATTTTATCCATTTTGTCCTGAAGAAATGAATAAAATGAGCACCATTCATCTTTCTTGAGTATTATCCTTCCGCCCTTCTACTCGTATTGTGTCGTATGTACGTTCTTTCCATACAGGACACCTTGTCGGGTTGGTGCAGGACGCAAGTGTCGAAGGGGGAGCGAGCCCTCGACAACAAACAGGAACCATTTCGTGGCAAGGCCCATTGTCGGTATCGCCTTTGTCCCTCCCAAGGATAACAAGCGACAAGAGATGAAGGACGGCTCGTCCAGACAAGGGTTCCTGTCGTCCACACAATTCCATTGTACACAATCGAAAAGGTGTGGCATGGATTTCCTTAAGGACAGGAATGGAATCGAGCTTAAGATAAGGTGGTTAAAACTTATCTCTTTGGGGAGGTTGATACGTCTCCAACGTATCTATAATTTTTGATGGTTTCATGCTATTATCTTGTCAAACTTTGGATGTTTTGCATGCCTTTTATATATTTTTTGGGACTAACTTATTAACTCAGTGCCAAGTGCCAGTTCCTGTTTTTTTCCATGTTTTTGACCCATTTCACACGAGATTTTGAAACGGAGTCCAAACGGAATAAAATCCCCGAAAATATTTTTTCCGAAATGGAAGAAGATAAGGAGACTTGAGAGCCAAGGCAGGGGGGGCGAGGGGCCCCACAAGCCCCCACCCCGCAGCCAGGGGGAGGCCGCAGCCCATAGGCTTGTGGGCTCCCTGGACGTCCTTTTCCCTAGGGTTTGCGCCTATATATCCCCAAAAGTTCCACAAAAAATCAGGAGATCATCGAAAGTACTTTTCCGCCGCCGCAAGCTTCTGTCTATGGAAGATCCCATCTGGGGCACGTTCTGGTGCCCTGCCAGAGGGAGGGATTCGGATACGGAGGGCTTCTTCATCAACACCATGACCTCTCCGATGATGCGTGAGTAGTTCACCATAGACCGACGGGTCCGTAGCTAGTAACTAGATGGCTTCTTCTCTCCCTTGGATCTTCAATACAAAGTTCTCCATGATCTTCATGGAGATCTATCCGATGTAATCTTCTTTTGCGGTGTATTTGTCGAGATCCGATGAATTGTGGATTTATGATCAGATTATCTATGAATCTTATTTGAGTTTCTTCTGATCTCTCTTATGCATGATTGCATATCCTGTAATTCTCTTCGAGTTGTGGGTTTTGTTTGGCCAACTAGATCTATGATTCTTGCGATGGGAGAAGTGCTTGGTTTTGGGTTCATACCGTGAGGTGACCTCACCCAGTGACAGAAGGGGTAGCGAGGCACGCATCATGTTGTTGCCATCAAGGGTAAAATGATGGGGTTTTCATCATTGGTTTGAGATTATCCCTCTACATCATGTCATCTTGCTTAAAGCGTTACTCTGTTCATGAACTCAATACACTAGATGCATGCTGGATAGCGGTCGATGTGTGGAGTAAGAGTAGTACATGCAGAAAGTATCGGTCTACTTGTCTCGAACGTGATGCTTATATGTATGATCATTGCCTTAGATATCGCAATGACTTTGCGCGGTTCTATCAATTGCTCAACGGTAATTAGTTCATCCACCGCGATATTTGCTATTTTGGGAGAAGCCTCTAGTGAACACTATGGCCCCCGGGTCTACTCCACACCATATTTTCAGCCTTACACGTTTTTACTTCGTTGCACTTTCCGCCTTCAGATCTCACTTTGCAAACAATCTTGAAGGGGATTGACAACCCCTTTGAAGCGTTGGGTGCAAGCTCGTTTGTGTTTGCGCAGGTAGTCTGGACTTGACGAGACCCTCCTTCTGGATTGATACCTTGGTTCTCAAATTGAGGGAAATACTTACTGCTCCTGTGCTGCATCACCCTTTCCTCTTCAAGGGAAAAACCAACGCAAACAAGAGAAGTAGCAAGAAGAATTCCTGGCGTTGCCCGGGAAGGACTTTTGTTGCCGTAGCAGAAGAATTTCTGGCGCCGTTGCCGGGGAGGAAGATCAAGTCAAGAACTCATCCAAGTAAGTGTCGCAAACTCATCTCTTGGATTTACTTTGTTTGCCAGTTGCCTCCCATTTTCCTCTCCCCCACTTCACCAATTTTTATTATTCGTTTGCTTTTTTCGGTTCGCCTTTTCATTCGCCTTTTTCTCGCTTGCTCTTTGTTCGCTTGTGTGCTTGCTTGCTTGTCGAAGTCACCATGAATGAAAACACCAAACTTTGTGACTTCCCGAATACTAATAATAATGATTTTATTAGTACTCCGATTGCTCCCGCCACTAGTGCGGAGTCATACGAAATCAATGCCGCTTTGCTGAATCTTGTTATGAAAGAGCAATTCTCCGGCCTTCCTATTGAAGATGCCGCATCCCATCTGAATACCTTCATTGAACTTTGTGACATGCAAAAGAAGAAAGATGTGGATAATGACGTGATTAAATTGAAGCTTTTTTCCTTTCTCGTTGCGAGATCGCGCAAAAACTTGGTTTTCTTCTTTGCCCAAAAATAGTATCGATTCTTGGGATAAGTGCAAAGATGCTTATATATCCAAGTATTTTCCGCCGGCTAAGATTATCTCTCTCCATAATGATATCATGAATTTCAAGCAACTTGATCATGAACATGTTGCATAATCTTGCGAGAGAATGAAATTAATGATTAGAAATTGTCCCGCTCATGGCTTGAGTCTTTGGATGATTATTCAAATATTTTACATTGGCTTGTATTTCGCTTCTAGAAATATCTTGGACTCCACCTCAGGTGGAACGTTCATGGAAATCACATTAGTAGAAACCACAAAGCTCTTAGACAACATCATGATGAATTACTCTCAGTGGCACACTGAAAGGTCACCTACTAGTAAGAAGGTACACGCTATAGAAGAAATTAACTCGTTGAGTGCTAAGATGGAGGAGTTAATGAATTTGGTTGCTAGTAGAAGTGCTCCTTTGGATCCTAATGATATGCCCTTGTCTTCTTTGATTGAGAGTAGCAACGCTAGCTTGGACGTTAATTTTGTTGGTAGGAATAACTTTGGCAACAACATTGCTTTTAGAGGAAACTATGTTCCTAGGCCTTTTCCTAGTAACTCCTCTAATAACTTTGGCAACTCCTACAACAATACTCATGAAAATTACAATAGATTACCCTTTGATCTAGAGAGTAATATCAAAGAGTTCATCAACTCTCAAAATATTTTCAATGCGTCCATAAAGGAAAAGCTACTCAAAATTGACGATTTGGCTAAGAGCGTTGATAGAATGTCTAGTGATGTTGATGCTTTGAAAGTTAGATGTGTTCCTCCCAAAATCAACATGGATTAAACTTTGAAAGATATGCGTGTTTCCATGATTGAGAGCCAAGAAAGAACCGCCCAAATTCATGCTAGACATGAATGGCTTAAAAAGGCGTGTTCTCGTGATGAGAATCACGAAGATCTTAAAGTGCTTGGTGTGACTCCCATTGAATATTTGTTTTCTTGTGTCAAACCTAAGGATTATGGGGCTGGATATGAATCCACTTTGGTTGAAAAGTGCCCCAATGATTCAGAGTCCATCTATCTTGATGCTAAAAGCATTGAAAGTGGAGTAGAAGATGTTAAAACTTTGAGTAGTAATGAAATTACTACAGTGGATTTGAAGGAATTCAATTATGATAGTTGCTCCTTGATTGAATGCATTACTTTGATGCAATCCATGTTAAACTCTCCACACGCTTATAGCCAAAACAAGGCCTTTACCGATCATATCATCGAATCTATGATAAAATGTCTTGAAGAGAAACTTGAATTAGAAATCTCTATCCCTAGAAAGCTTCATGATGAGTGGGAACCTACCATCAAAATCAAAATCAAAAACTATGAATGCAATGCTTTCTGTGATTTGGGTGCTAGTGCTTCTGTGATTCCAAAGTCTTTATGTGATGTTCTGGGTTTTAATGAGATTGAATAGTGTTCTCTTAATTTGCATCTTGTTGATTCTACTGTCAAGAAACCCATGGGAAGGATCCATGATGTTCTTACTATTGCAAATAGGAACTATGTACCCGTGGATTTCATTGTGCTTGACATTGATTGCAATCCTGCATGCCCTATTACTCTTGGTAGACCTTTCCTAAGGACTATCGGTGCTATCATCGATATGAAGGAAGGGAATATTAGATTTCAATTTCCTTTAAGGAAGGGCATGGAACACTTTCCTAGAAAGAAAATAAGATTGCCTTATGAATCCATGATGAGGGCCACTTATGATTTGAGCACCAAAGACAACGATACGTGATTCTATCGCTTTTATGCCTAGCTAAGGGCGTTAAACAATAGCGCTTGTTGGGAGGCAACCCAATGAATTTATCTTTTTCTTTCTGTTTTCTTGCATCCACACCATCAAAATTCTGTTTTGATTGTGTTTTTTTCGTGTTTCTTTTTGTGTTTGAGCCAAGCAAAACCTTTATGACTAGTCTTGGTAATGGTTGTTTGATCCTGCTGGAAAAAGACAGAAACATTTCGCTCATGAGATGATTTTTCATTTTTATTAAGAAAGAGATTTTGAGTTGATTCTTTTTGCTTCTGGTTGATATGCCCTTTTCCCAGGCAGTCGTAAGTTTTCAGATTTTTTGAGGTACCAGAAGTATACGAAGTATACAGATTTCTACAGGCTGGTCTGTTTTTGACAGATTCTGTATTTGTTGAGTTGGTTGCTTGTTTTGATGAAACTATGGTTAGTATCGGGGGTACTAGCCATGGAAAAGTGAGGCTACAGTAGCCCAACACCAATATAGATGGAATTTAAGTTTGCTACAGTACCAAAAGAGGTGGTAGTTTGTTTTCTTGTGCTAATGTTATCACGAGTTTCTGTTCAAGTTTTGTGTTGTGAAGTTTTCAAGTTTTCGGTGATGTTCTCATGGACGATGAGATAAGGAGTGGAAAGAGCTCAAGCTTGGGGATGCCCAAGACATACCAAGCCAAATTCAAGAACACCAAAAAGCCTAAGCTTGGGGATGCCCCGGGAAGGCATCCCCTCTTTCGTCTTCCATCCATCGGCAACATTACTTGGAGCTATATTTTTATTCACCACATGATATGTGTTTTGCTTGGAGCGTCTTGTATCGTAGGAGTCTTTTCTTTTTGTTGTGTCACAATCATCCTTGCTGCACACCTTTTTGAGAGGGAGAGACATGCACTCATCGTGATTTTGCTAGAATGCTCATAGTGCTTCACTTATATCTTTTGAGGTAGATAATTTTGCTCCATGTGCTTCACTTATATCGTTTAGAGCACGGCGGTGCGTGACTTGGTAGTTGGCTTATGCTATGAAAGTAGTCCCAAAGGTGATAGGTACCCAAAGAGGATACAAACACCTCCATCTTCATCTGCATTGAGTAGAAAGAGAAGTCTTAATTCCTCTCAATTAGTTTTGAGACGTGGATTTGGTAATATTAAGAGCTATGTTAGTAGGGTGTTGTGAATCTAGAAATACTTGTGTTGAAGTTAGTGGTTCCCGTAGCATGCACGTATGGTGAACCGCTATGTTAGGAAGTCGGAGCATAATTGATCTATTGATTGTCATCCTTTGTGTTGAGGTCGGGATCGCACGATGGTTAACACCTACCAACCCTTCCCCTAGGAGCATGCGTTTAGCACTCTGTTTCGATTACTAATAAAAACTTCCGCAACAAGTATGTGAGTTCTTCATGACTAATGTGAGTCCATGGTATAGATGCACTTTCACCTTCCACCATTGCTAGCCTCTCTAGTGCCGCGCAATTCTCGCCGGTATACAAACCCACCATATGCCTTCCTCAAAACAACCACCATACCTACCTACTATTGCATTTTCATAGCCATTCCGAGATATATTGCCATGCAACTCCCACTGTTCCGTATCATGACTTGTGTCGTCACTCTCATATTGCCATTGCATGATCGTAAGATAGCTAGCAAGATGTTTCCAACGTCATACGCCATGCTAGATCGTTGCACATCCTGGTACACTGCCGGAGGCATTTCCTATAGAGTCATCATCATTTTGAGCTTTGAAGTTGTGAGTAAATAAAAGTGTGATGATCATCATTATTAGAGCATTGTCCCATGTGATGAAACAAACAAAAGAGGCCAAAGAGCCCAAAAATAAAATAAAAAAGAGAAAAGAAAAAAAGAGGCCAAGGGCCCAAATAAAAAAAGAGAAAAAGAGAGAAGGGACAATGCTACTATCCTTTTCCACACTTGTGCTTCATAATAGCACCATGTTCTTCATGATTGAGAGCTTCTTGCTTTGTCACTACCATATGCTAGTGGGAATCTTCATTATATAACTTGGCTTATATATTCCAATGATGGGCTTCCTCATATTTCCCTAGGTCTTCGTGAGCAAGCAAGTTGGATGCACACCCACTAGTTCTCCTTTTGAGCTTTCACATACTTATAGCTCTAGTGCATCCCTTGTATGGCAATCCCTACTCATTCGCATTGATATCTATTAATGGGCATCTCCATAGCCCTTTGATACGCCGAGTCAATGTGACCATCTCCTCCTTTTTGTCTCACAACCACCACCACACTCTATTCCACCTATAGTGTTATATCCATGGCTCACGCTCATGTATTGCGTGATAGTTATAAAAAGTATGAGAAAGTAAGAGTGCGAAAACAATTACTTGGCCAATACCGGGGTTGTGCATGATTTACATTAGTTGTGTGAGGATGATGGAGCATAGCCAGACTATATGATTTTGTTTGGATAACTTGCCTTGGCCTTGTTATTTTGAAATTTCATGATTAACTTGCTAGTTTGCTTGAAGTATTATTGTATTCATGTCAATAGCAAACTATTGTTTCGAATCTTACGAATCTGAACATTCATGTCATGTGAAAGAAGTTGCAAAGGACAACTATGCTAGGTAGCATTCCAGATCAAAAATTCATTCTTTATCACTTCCCTACTCGAGGACGAGCAGGAGTTAAGCTTGGGGATGCTTGATACGTCTCCAACGTATCTATAATTTTTGATGGTTTCATGCTATTATCTTGTCAAACTTTGGATGTTTTGCATGCCTTTTATATATTTTTTGGGACTAACTTATTAACTCAGTGCCAAGTTCCAGTTCCTATTTTTTCCATGTTTTTGACCCCTTTCAGAGGAGATTTTGAAAGGGAGTCCAAACGGAATAAAATCCCCGAAAAGATTTTTTCCGTAACGGAAGAAGATCACGAGACTTGAGAGCCAAGGCAGGGGGGCCCCAGGGGCCCCACAAGCCCCCACCCCGCGACCAAGGGGGTGGCCGCGACCCACAGGCTTGTGGGCCCCCTGGACGTCCTTTGCCCTGGGGTTTGCGCCTATATATCCCCAAAAATTCCACAAAAAATCAGGAGATCATCGAAAGTACTTTTCCGCCGCCACAAGGTTATGTCTCCGCAAGATCCCATCTGGGGCACATTCTGGTGCCCTGCCGGTGGGGGGATTTGGATACGGAGGGCTTCTTCATCAACACCATGACCTCTCCGATGATGCGTGAGTAGTTCACCATAGACCTACGGGTCCATAGCTAGTAACTAGATGGCTTCTTCTCTCTCTTGGATCTTCAATACAAAGTTCTGCATGATCTTCATGCAGATCTATCCGATGTAATCTTCTTGTGTGGTGTGTTTGTCGAGATCCGATGAATTGTGGATTTATGATCAGATTATCTATGAATCTTATTTGAGTTTCTTCTGATCTCTCTTATGCATGATTTCATATCCTTGCAATTCTCTTCGAGTTATGGGTTTTGTTTGGCCAACTAGATCTATGATTCTTGCAATGGGAGAAGTGCTTGGTTTTGGGTTCATATCGTGCGGTGACCTCACCCAGTGACAAAAGGGGTAGCAAGGCACGCATCATGTTGTTGCCATCAAGGGTAAAAAGATGGGGTTTTCATCATTGGTTTGAGATTATCCCTCTACATCATGTCATCTTGCTTAAAGCGTTTCTCTGTTTGTCATGAACTCAATACACTAGATGCATGCTGGACAGCGGTCGATGTGTGGAGTAATAGTAGTAGATGCAGAAAGTATCGGTCTACTTGTCTCGGACGTGATGCCTATATGTATGATCATTGCCTTAGATATCGTCATGACTTTGCGTGGTTCTATCAATGGCTCGACAGTAATTTTTTCACCCATCGTGATATTTGCTATTTTGAGAGAAGCCTCTAGTGAACACTATGGCCCTCGGGTCTACTCCACACCATATTTTCAGCCTTACACCTTTTTACTTCGTTGCACTTTCCGCCTTCACATCTCACTTTGCAAACAATCTTGAAGGGATTGACAACCCCTTTGAAGCGTTGGGTGCAAGCTCGTTTGTGTTTGCGCAGGTACTCTTGACTTGACGAGACCCTCCTTCTGGATCGATACCTTGGTTCTCAAACTGAGGGAAATACTTACTGCTCTTGTGCTGCATCGCCCTTTCCTCTTCAAGGGAAAAACCAACGCAAACAAGAGAAGTAGCAAGAAGAATTCCTGGCGTTGTCGGGGAAGGACTTTTGTTGCCGTAGCATAGGTCCCCTTTGATGGCGTGATGGTCCGTTGCCCTTGCTCTTTCATTGTCTCTTGTTTACCTATAGGTCAAACATACAAAGCGAAAAAGAGGCCCCATCCTCTAGAAAGAGGGAAAACGCGATAACTAGAGTTATAGGGCCATCAAGCACTCTTAATAACTTGCAAACTAAGGAAGTAGTGACATCATAACACAATTAATGCAAAATGAACATGCAAATGATGATATGATGCAATGCCTAGCTTTATTTATGCACAAGGTCTGCGCCTGGCTTTTTACAAATGGTTGCATGCAACTGCGACAAAGCTTGTACAAAAGGTGGTTGCCGGGGATTGGGCCCAGCAACCATGCCTTACTGGTAGAACTTATGAAGATGCTCAATGTTCCAAGAGTTAAGCAATTTGATGCCATCTTCGGTCTCTAGATGGACTACGCTATATCTGGTGACTTGTAATACCCAGTAAGAGCCTTTCCACTTTGGCGTCAACTTGTTGGAACCCTTGGCGGACTAAACGTGCCTAAGGACAAGGTCGCCTTCCTCCAAGCTCCGGGCGTGGACCCTGCAGCTATGATAGTGGTGCACGGCCTGCTGACAACGTGCAACATGCAAAGCGGCCCGGAGACGATCTTCCTCAAGGAGCGTGGTATCATCATGCCATAGCTTCTATTGCTCTACTTCATCGTAGGCAATTACTCGAGGTGAACCGTATATGAGTTTGGTGGGGAAAACTTTTTGTGCCCCATATACTAGGGAGAAAGGTGTCTCGCCGGTTGCTTGATTTGGTGTCGTTCTGAGGGACCAAAGAACCACCGGCAACTCATCAATCCAACGCTTGCCGCATCTTCACAGTCTGTCCGGTTGCTTGATTTGGTGTCATTCTGAGGGACCAAATAACCACCGGTAACTCATCAATCCACCGACAACTCATCAATCTAGTGCTTGCCGCATCTTCATAAAGGGATCGTTTGGAGGGCTTGCGCTCGCTGACGAATATTCTTGGAAAGGAACTGGCAGGCCTCACACTTGGTGACTAGCTCAGTTACATCTTGTAGGGTTGTGGGCCAAAAGAAACCTTGTCCGAAAGCTTTTCTCACAAGGGCCCTTGATCCTATGTGTGACCCACATACGCCTTTGTGAATCACTACCAATAGCTTTAGTCCTTCCTCCCGGAGATGCACCTTAAATTCACGTTGTTGGGCCTCCTTCTGTACAGAGTGTCATCAACAAACTGGTACATACTGGACCGACGGGCTACTTTTTCGGCCTCTCCTTGCTCTTCGGGAAGTTCTCCTATTTGAAGGAATCGGACAATATGTTGTGCCCAAGATGGATCATGTGGCTTGACAGCAAGGACTAAAGGCATCTCCTCGTTCATGGGAGCGCTTACCTCTACTGCAAGAACCTGGGGTTCCGTGGGAGGGAGCAGCTCACCACCCGAAATGGAACCTCCTCCGGCAACTTCTCTACTAGGGGCTTCGGGAAGCTTTGCCGGGAAATGTTTGCGGGAGTTTAGCTTTCTTCTCTTCTTGGTCATCGTTGAAGGGCATAGACATGACTGAGTGAGGCGAAGGACAAAAATTCATTGGTCTATAGGAAGTTTCTGTGCAGCACACTTTGACAGGTGATCGGTAACACCGTTCTCTGCAGGTGGCACATGTTCTGCCTGCAACCCGTCAAAGCATTCATCCAACTTCTTCACTTCCTCTATGTAAGCCTCCATCAATGGACTGTGATAATATTTGTTGATCTGCTTCACAACGAGGTGAGAGTCTCCTATGATGATCAGCTTCTTGATTCCCAACTCTACCGCGATTCTGAGTCTGCAAGGAGTCCTTCATATCCGGCGGTGTTGTTGGTAGCTTCCTCTCGGGGAAAGTGCATTTTGACCACTTTTTTGAGATGCTCTCCGGTGGGGCGATGAGGAGCACAACTTCCCCGGCACCCTCTAATGAGAAAGCACCGTCGAAATACATGACCCATTCCTTGGGTGCTTCCCTGTCGGGGAGAATTGTTTCTTGAACTTCTTCGTCTAGTGTGGGTGTCCATTCAGCAATGAATTCCGCCAGCACTCTGCTTTGAATGGTGGAAGTGCTTTCGTACTTCAATCCAAAACTTGAGAGCTCTAGTGCCCACTCAACTATCCTGCGAGTGGCTTCGGGGTTCCTCAAGATATGTTGCAATGAAAAAGGGGTGACAACCGTGATCTCATGGGCTTTGAAGTAGTGGTGCAGCTTCCTTGAGGCCATGATTAGGTCGAAGATTATCTTTTGTACTCTAAAGTACATTGACCTAGCCACCTGTAATAGGGAGCTGCCAAAGTACAACGGCCGCTTTACCACTTTCTTCTTTGCCATCTCTTTGGTGTTCCCTCTGCTAGCCTCCTAGGGCTCTTCTGAGCCTGCGATGGGCGTTGCCGTGGATACCTTGACTTCACCCCCGGCAGCATCTGCAGTGGTGGCTGCATCTTCATCTACTTCTCGTTGTTCCACCAGGGCTGCGCTAACCACTTGATTCATTGCCGTGAAGTAGAGCGGCAACGGCTCTTGTGGCTTAGGAGCGACCAAGGTGGGAGCGTAAGAAATATATGTTTTCAGATCTTGCAGCGCTGCCTCTGCTCTCGTGGTCCACTTCATCGGGCCAGCCTTCTTCATTATTTTGAAGAACGACAAAGCGCGTGTAGCGGATTTGGAGATCAATCGGCTGAACGCGGCAACACATACGGTCAGACATCTCAGGTCCTTGACTGACATGGGTGCTTGTATCTGCTCGATAGCTTTGATCTTATGGGGATTGGCTTCTATTCCTTGTTCAGACACAAAGACTCCAAGTAGCTTGCTGGACGGAACTCCAAACACACATTTCTCAGGGTTGAGCTTTAGGTTGATGTTGCGCAGGTTTGCAAAGGTCTCTTCCAGGTCTTGTACAAGGGTAGCTTCATCTCAGGTTTTGACCACTATGCCATCCATGTAAACTTCCACATTTTTTTGCAACTGGGGTCTGAATCCAATCTGTACGACCCTGGTGAAGGTAGCACCAACGCTCTTTAACCCAAAGGGCATACGTACAAATAAGTATGTGCCGCATGGAGTTATGAACACGGTCTTCTCCTCATCTTCCTGAGCCATGAATATGTGATGGTATTCGGAATATGCATCGAGGAAGGAAAGCCGATCGCATCCAGAATTGGCACCAACTACCTGATCAATGCACGGCAAGGGAAATGGGTCCTTTGGGCATGCTTTGTTTAAGTTAGTGAAATCAATGCAAAGCCTCCACTTCCCATTTTCCTTGTCCACCACTACCTAGTTAGTTAACTACGTTGGATGCAGTACTCACCAAACCAAACCAGCTGCTTCTAGGTTCTTGATTTCTTCGGCAATGAACTGTTGTCTCCCGAAGGCCTGTCTTCTAACTTTATGCTTGACGGGTCTCGCATGAGGGCAAACTGCAAGGTAGTGCTCAGTTACCTCTCTATGAACACCGAGGGTGTCAGATGGTTGCCACGCAAACACATCGACATTCTCCCGTAGAAAGGCAATGAGCGTGTTTCCTATTTGTCATTAACGGTGGCACTGATGGTAAACATACCGTCAGACCCATCCTCCCTTTCCAGGACTTTGTTTCTCGCAGGGTAGGAGACCTTGGATTTCCTGGTAATGGAACTCTCCGGAAGGTCATCGACACACGCAGCGCACTCCGCGGAGGTGGGTTTCCCAGAGTCCTTGCAGGTGTTCCTACTAGGCTTCTTTTGGCTTCTCACAGGAGTAGGTCCTTCTACGGCCTCTGCTACTATTGCATGTCGATACATCTGGTCTAAGAAATAAACTGCATCTTTCTTGTCGGATGGGATGGAGATTACTCCCATGGGGTCTGGCATCTTCAAAATGTTGTAAGCATAGTGGGATGTCGCCATGAATTTTTCCAAGGCTGGGCGACTAAGAATTCCATTGTGCGGCAGGAAGAGTTCGACCACATCAAATACGACCTTCTCGGTTTGGTAGTTGAACTCTCCACCAAACATAATGGGCAAAGTTATCTTCCCCCTTGCGTGGCCTCTGCCAGGGTTAATACCTTGGAATGAACCCATAGGCTTGAGCTCATTGTCAGGGATTTGCAGTCTCTTAACCACCTCAGGGGAAATCAGGTTCAGCCCTGCCCCGCCAACAACTAACATTTTACTAACTTTGAGGTCGTGGACTATTGGAGAAACCAACAACGGCAGAGACCTGACCAAAGTAATGCGATCACGTTGATCCTCTTCGTTAAAGATGATAGCCGTGTGGGACCATTTGAGTGGTTCCCGAGATTCGGCCGTTGGCTCCATGGCGTTAATTTCACGCGCCCACTATTTGAGCTGGTGGTGAGAGGAGTGCAAGGATACGCCCCCATCAACACACATGGCATCGGTTGCCCTCTAGAATTATTTATCACTGGAATCCTCTCCATCATCTTCATCATCACTCACGCCCTCTTCTTCTTTCTTCTCATGGCCTCTGGCAGGTTTTGCTTTCGCTGCAGGGCCTTGCCGAGGCAGCCTCCTCTACCACCGTGGTCCTTTCCGGCAGCACCATCTTGGCCCTTCTGCTTTTTGCGCTTCTCGTACTCTGCTTTTTATTTTCAGCAAGCTGCTGAACTTGGCGGAATTCTTGGAGATCATGGCCCTTGGTGCGATGGATCTTGCAATAAGGCTGATGACCCACAAGTATAGGGGATCTATCGTAGTCCTTCCGATAAGTAAGAGTGTCGAATCCAACGAGGAGCAGAAATAAATGACAAGCGGTTTTCAATAAGGTATTCTCTGCAAGCACTGAAATTATAGGTGATAGATAGTTTTGTGATAAGGTAATTTGTAATGGGTAACAAGTAACAATTGTAACAAAAGTGCAGCAAGGTGGCCCAATCCTTTTTGTAGCAAAGGACAAGCCTGGACAAACTCTTATATAAAGAAAAGCACTCCCGAGAAAACATGGGAGTTTATGTCAAGCTAGTTTTCATGATGCTCATATGATTCACGTTCCCTACTTTGATAATTTGATATGTGGGTGGACGAGTGCTTGGGTGCCTCCCTTACTTGGACAAACCTCCCACTTACGATTTACCTCTCTCACAAGCATCCGCAACTACGAAACAAGAATTAAGATAAACCTAACCATAGCATTGAACATATGGATCCAAATCAACCCCTTACGAAGCAACACATAAACTAGGGTTTAAGATTCTGTCACTCTAGCAACCCATAATCTACTTATTACTTCCCAATGCCTTCCTCTAGGCCCAAATAATGGTGAAGTGTCATGTAGTCGATGTTCACATGACGCCACTAGAGAAGAGACAACATATATCTTATCAAAATATCGAACGAATACCAAATTCACATGATTACTTATAACAAGACTTATCCCATGTCCTCGGGAATAAATGGAACTACTCACAAAGCATATTCATTTTCATAATCAGAGGAGTATTAATAATCATTAAGGATATGAACATTTGAACTTCCACCAAATAAACCAACTAGCATCAACTACAAGGAGTAATCAACACTACCAGCAACCCACGGGTACCAATCTGAGGTTTTGAGACAAAGATCAAATACAATAGATGAACTAGGATTTGGAGAGGAGATGGTGTTGATGAAGATATTGATGGATATTGACACCCTCTCGATGAGAGTATCGTTGGTGATGATGATGACTTTGATTTCCCCCTCTGGGAGGGAAGTTTCCCCGGCGGAATAGCTCCATCGGAGCTCTAGATTGGTTGTGTCGAAGTTCCGCCTCGAGACGGCGGCGTCGCGTCCTAAAAGCTTTAATATGATTTTTTTTCCAGCTCAAAACCCTTAATGTAGCAGAATATGGGCACCGGAGGCCTGCCAGGGAGCCCACAAGCCTGCAGGGCGCGACCAGGGGGTACGTCGAGCCCCCTGGCTTGTGACCTCCTGGTGGGTCCCCTCCGGTACTTCTTTCGCCCATTATTTTTTATATATTCCAAAATAATTCTCCGTAACTTTTCAGGACTTTTGGAGCAGTGCGGAATATATCTCTCATATTTTCTCCTTTTCAAGTCCACAATTCCAGCTGTCGGCATTCTCTCTCTTTATGTAAATCTTGTAAAATAAGAGATAAAATGCATAAGTATTGTACCATAATGTGTAATAACATCCCATAATGCAATAAATATTGATATAAAATCATGATGCAAAATGGACGTATCAACTCCCCCAAGCTTAGACCACGCTTGTTCTCAAGCGAAAGCCGAGATCAATAAATATACCCACATGTTTAGAGGTAGAGGTGTCGATAAAATAAAATACGGACATGAAGGCATCGTGATTATCTTTAGAATAGCAACACAATTGACATAGAAAATCTTATACTAGAGTAACAATTCGTTCACAAGGCAAAATATGCATCAATAACTCTATTGAGAACTAACAAACTATGATTTCAGTTATTGAAACAATTCCAATTTTATCGCAACGTAGGAAGGAGTCAATGTAAGAGCTTGTAAAGCAAATCCACATACTCAATCATCCTATGGTCTTTTATAATTGCTAACACTCACGCGGTACCTATGAGGCCAAAGCTTCAATCGAACATAGAGAAAGATAGGGGCTTATAATTTTGCCTCCCAACTATTTACCTTAAGGGTAATGTCAACGATAATAAATCATGATCACCCACATTTGAGTGGATATATTTGTGTAGATCATTCCCCAACACATGACGCTTGCCAAAAGATAAAGGCAAAATAAAGGAAATGATGAAGATCACCACGACTCTTACATAAAGGTAAGTACTAGAAAGTAAAGGTAACAGATAGGCCCTTCGCAAAGGGATGCACAGGTTTTCATGCGCTTTTATAGTTGGATGCACAATCTCTTAATGCAGAAGAACATCACTTTATATTCCCCCTTGTGATAAATAACTTTATTATACAGTCTGTCGCTTTTATTTCTTCTGTATCACAAGTTCATATATAGATTATTTTCCTCGCACTAATAAACCACACATATTTAAAGAGCAATTTTTATTGCTTGCACCAATGGCAACTTACTTGAAGGATCTTACTCAATCCATAGGTAGGTATCACTACTGGAATCCAGTTCTTTGCCATCAGCCAGGTCTTTGCCATCAGTTGACACAAGGCGGACAGCAAAGGGCTGACTAATGGCAAAAATACAATTTGCCATGTGTCGGCCCTTTGCCGTCTGCCAGCGGACGACAAAGGGACCCAGGGCAGACGGCAAAGAGCACGGGGCGGCCCACCACACACCCCCTCTCACCCCACAACGACCGCTCTCTTTGTCGTCTGCCTTACACCTCTTTGCCGTCGGGGGGCGGACGGCAAAGAGAGGGCCCCCTAACGGCCGTCTCCCCCACCCCACGTCCCCCTCTCTCCGACAGAGATCCAACCATCGCCCTCGCCCCCTCTCTCTGTCTCTTTCACCCCCTCTCTCGCTGTCCGCCGTCCCCCTCCACCCGCGCCCTCGCCCTCGCCCTCGACCTCCCTCGCCGTCCTCCGTCGCCCTCGTCCTCCCTCGTCGGCCTCCCTCGCCATCCTCCCTCTCCCTCGTCCTCCCTCGCCGTCCTCCCTCGCTGTCCTCGCTCGCCCTCGTACCCCCTCCGCCCACACCCGCACCCTCGCCCTCGTCCTCCCTCGCTATCCTCCCTCGCCGTCCTCCCTCGCTGTCCTCCCTCGCCCTCGTACCCCCTCCGCCCACGCCCATGCCCTCGCCCTCGTCCTTCCTCGCTATCCTCCCTCGCCGTCCTCCCTCCGCCCGCACCCTTGCCCTCAGCCTCCCTTGTCGTCCAACCTCAGCCCGCGCCCACGTCCTCCTCGCCGTCCTCCCTCGCCGCCTCCCTCGCCCTCGCCCTCAACCTCCCATCGCCGGCTAGACCCCCTCCTCGCCTCCTCAACTGCGTCAGTGGTGACCGCCTCCTCCTTGGTTTAGGTCAGTCCTCTCTCTCTTTCTAAGATTTGCTACAATCTTTAATAGTAGGATCTCTATGATAAGGTTTTGACTTGTTAATGACTATCAAATTACATAGTTAGTTTATTAGGTAGAAAAAGTAGATAGAAAAAAACTTAGAAGAAAATAAGATAATAATAAACTAGAAGAAAAAAGAAGAAGAAGAAGAAGAAAGAGGAGAGGAGGAGAAAGAGAAAAGAAAGAAGAAGAGGAGGAGGAGGAGAAAAAAGAATAATAATAATAATAGGAAGATGATCAACAAGAAGAAGAAGAAGAAGAAGAAGAAAAAGAGGAGAGAGGAGAAGAAGAAAGAAGAGGACCCCGACCCCCGGCACACGACCCCCGACGCTCGACGCCACCAACCTCCGACCCTCGACCCCCGACGCCCCACGCCACCAACCCCCGACCCTCGACCCCCGACCCCCGACACCTCTTCGGCCTCTTGTTGACCGAAAAGACCCCAACCCCCGATGCTAGTGACCCTCGACCTTCGACGACGCCGACCCCTGACCACCGACGCAACTAACCCCCGACCCCCGACGCCACCGACACCCGACACCACCGACCCTCGACGCCACTAAGCCCCGACCCCCGACACCTCTTCTCCCTACTGTTGAACGAGAAGGTGTTTTTCGGCCTTCTAGAGGTCGGCGAGGTCATAGTTTTGTAAATTATGAGTTAGGTCACATATTTTCGGATTATGTTAAAAACATCATATTTGTGTTGATCGTGTGAATTTCATTGTGCAGTTGTTCGACGACCTACACGTGCATTGTACGAGCTCCGCCCTTGCGTTTGTTGGTGAGCAGAAAATACTTCTCCTCCTACCCCCTTAATTTGCTTTGTCCCGGTCTTCGTGCCGATGAAACTTGCTAGCTATAGGTTTATTCAATCATGAGTATGCGTGACCAGTATGCGTCTCCCATTCGAAAGGGCGGCATATATAAATATGCATTTCTTTGCATATTTATAACCGCCATCCTTTCGAATTGTCCAACATTATCCATGGACAGCCCGAGTATGTGTAGATTGGGTTTTTTTCCCGTATGCTATGCTCTGGATCCGATGCAGAATTTCGTCAGTGCCTCCGTGTTGTTCTCCGGGTAGACATCCTCTCTGCTTATTGCCAAGATGTGTATCAGGAGAACATCGGGGAGGTGTTGCCAAAATTCTGCATTGCATCTGGAGCAGAGCATGGGAAAACGAACCCAATCTACACATACTCGGGTGGGATTAGGACCTATCTTTACCTATTAGCGTGTAGGTTGCATGGACGTAATAAAACTGACAAACTTGATTACCGTATGAATATAGATGATGGATTATATATTTATTTCTTGTGCCCCCATAGGTATCTAGGCAACATGAGTGATCGTGCTTGGATGTACACTGGTCACCCTAGTCAGAAAGACATGACCCATGAATGGTTAACAAAAACCAGGGGGTTTGTGAGAGCCGCATTTGCAAATGGTCAGCAAAAAACATGGTGCCCCTGTCCCAACTGCAACAACTGGAAAAAGCAGACAGAGTTTGAAATGGGTAAACACCTGCAAAAGTGGGGTTTTACGCCTAATTATACGATGTGGACTTTTCATGGTGAGTCTGACCAACGTGCTAGAGCTAAGGTGATTCATCGTCGCACCGACGAGCATGGTACCGGGATTGAAGACATGGTGCAAGACTTTGATGATGCTCGGGATTCGGACGATGAGATGGCGGAATCTGCAAAGGCCTTCTATGAAATGTTGGATTCTTCAAAACGTCCTCTCCACGAGCAGACTGAGCTTTGTTAGCTAGATGCCATCACGCGAGTAATGGTTCTGAAGGCTCAATTCAACCTAGACAGAGAATGCTATGATGCGATGATGACGATATTTGGACGCTTTCTACCCAAAGGCCATGTACTGCCTACAAACCTGTACCAGTCAGAGAAAATCCTCCGTGTACTTAAAATGCCCTATGAGAAGATACATGCCTTATTTAGGCTTGAGTATGCGGCCTTGAACTATTGCCCCATTTGCAATTCTTCCAGGTATATTGTGGTAGACAACGGTATGTGTGAGAAGAATCAAACCAAAATCCCCATTAGTGTTCTTTGGTATCTGCCAATCGTACCAAGACTTCAACGTCTTTTCATGGTCGAAGATACGACCAAACAGATGACATGGCACAAATTGGGCAAAAGAATCTAACTAGATGCGGATGGGAACAAGATGCTGGTACACACTTCAGATTGTTTTGCATGGAGGCACTTCGATGCATTACATAAGGATAAATCGGAAGATCCAAGGCAACCTAGAGTTGCCATCAGCACGGATGGCTTCAATGTGTATGGTATGACGGCAGCACAATACAGTTGTTGGCCTATATTTGTCATCCACTCAATTTGCCACCCGGAGAGATAATGAAAAGAAAGAACATTTTCCTGACGTTGATAATTCCATGGCCCAACTATCCTTGGAAGAATATGAATGTGTACATGCAGCCGCTTAAGGATGAGTTGCAAGAAGCCTGGGATAATGGAATCAAGACCTATGACGCGGCTACCAAACCAAATTTCAAAATGCATGTGTGGTACGTGTACTCGACGCATGATTATCCGGCATTTGCGCTATTCGCTGGCTGTTGTGTGCATGGAATGTTCCTGTGCACCACATGCAAGGCAGCTCTTCAGTTCCGTTGGCTGCAGGCTGGTCGCAAGTATTCTTGCTTCGACATGCATAGACAATTCCTGGATCCTGATCATAAGTTCAGAAAAGACAAGAAGAGTTTCATCAAAGGTAGAGTTATCAAAAACACTGCACCAGCTGCGTTGACAGGCCAACAGACCCTTGATCAGTTAAACGCTCTCAAGCCTGATCCTTTGTGTCCAGGATACTTCAAAGGGTATAATGCGGAACACGCCTGGACTCACAAGTCATGCTTATGGGATCTGCCTTACTTCAAATACCTCCTTTGCCCACACAACATCGACGTGATGCACACTGAAAAGAATATCGCGGAGGCCATTTTTGGTACATTGTTCGGCATAGAGGGGAAGTCAAAAGATAATGCTAAGGCTAGAATCGACCTAGAGGCTCTATGTGATAGACCGTTGCAAAACTTGCGACAACGGAAAGGAAAGCAAAGCATAGCGAAGCCAAAGGCATGGTTCAATATTGAAAGGCCAGCTATGAGGGAAATGCTATTGTGGGTGAAAATGCGTTTGATGTTTCCCGATGGGTATGCTGCAAATCTAAAGAGGGGAGCGAGTCTTGAGAAATTGAAAATATTTGGTCTCAAGAGTCATGATTGGCACATATGGATTGAGCGGGTAATGTCGGTGATGTTGTGTTGCTTTATCCCTGAGGATGAATGGCTAGTACTGGCAGAGCTGAGCTATTTCTTCCGTTCTCTTTGTGCGAAAGAACTATCGCCTGACGTGCTAGATAAAATGGAAGAGTTGGCGCCGGAGTTGATCTACAAATTAGAAAAGATCTTTCCACCGGGCTTCTTTAATCCAATGCAACATTTGATTTTGCATCTCCCGACCGAGGCAAGAATGGGGGGTGGGCGTTCAAAATCGATGGTGCTACTCAACTGAGAGGATGCAGAAGACGCTTCGAGCTAAGTGTAAAAATAAATGTAGAATTGAAGCATCGATGGCCGAGGCATTCATTACTAAGGAGGCGGCAAACTTCGTGACAACACACTACGAAGCCAAAAATCATCATTTGCATAACCCGAACCCTCAGTACAATGATGGCGATCCAAAAAAAGTTTGATCTAACCTCAACCTATTCAAAGGTAAGCTCGCACCATCCGGTGCTTCGAAAGGGCAATCGTTGGATGTCGAAGAGTGGCGGACCATTTCATTGTATATCTTCACCAACCTAACAGAAGTGCGGCCGTACATCGAGTAAGTTCTCGGTAATTTATTGTTCCGCAACTTCTAATTGCTTTGAACTACTCTTATTTCCAGATATTTGATATAGTCGATATGTCGCCGAATTCTCGGATGGAGCGGTCATCGAAAAGGATTCCGTCGAAGAGTATGAGCTTTTCGCAAAGCATGGAGGCGACTATCCCGGTTTCATCTCTTGGTTCAAACAAAGGGTAATTAATTACCATTAAGGGCCCATTTGATTTCTTGGTCCAATTTGTGGCTAATGCATCCATTCTTTCGTATTAAACTTGTAGGCTAATGCAGAGTCTATGGACGCCGAGTTGAGACAAGTCGCTAATGGTTTTGACTATAAGGTCTGTTCATTTGATAAATACAACATCAACGGGTATCACTTTCGTACCTTTGGCAAAGAGCTATCTATGCCCGACCTAAAGACTACAAATTCTTTTGTCTCTGCTATCGGTGAAGGAGACACCGAGTATTATGGAAGAGTTGAAGCAATTTTTGAACTTCTATTCTATGGTGAAAACCCACCGACCGTCGTAGTCTTCAAATGTTATTGGTTTGAGCCGAGGGAGACTAGAAGGACTCATGAACATATAGGACTAGTCGAAATCAACCAAAACACCCACTTAGATGTTCCCGATGTCTATATTACGGCTCAACAGGCGACAGAAGTTTTCTATCTACCGTGGGCCTGCCAAACTGATCCAAATCTCAAAGGTTGGGATGTCGTTTATGAAGTGTCGTGATGATAAGATGGAGAAGGGGCATTACATGAAGGTAATTACATATTATTAAGGCTCTGTAGTTAGTTTCCTTGATTTGGTTCTTACGCGCTCAAATTTCTCTTTATTAACTTAGGTGCCCCCGAGATGGTGTGTGGATAAGATGGATTGTTGGGAGGCCTTGGTGGATCAGTGGTGCTCTGAAACGTGGGAGGCCAGCCACAACAACGCCAAGGAGAGGCGTGGCAAAATGGTTGGTGTGCCACACCATCAAGGGAGCGTCAACTTAATCCAATTTAGCGAGAACTGGTTATGTGGTTTGCTTCATGCCTCATGCAATTCATTCTTAATGCTATCTTGAGCCCTTTACTAATACAATTTTCCTCTCTGTCTCTTTTAGGCGCGTAACAATAAGACGGAGGTGCCACATATGTACGACCTGTATGCGATGGCCCATACTGCCTCGTACCAGAAGGTCAAGGCATTCTCTGAGTCTGACCTCAAGCATCCAGAAAACTTCACCAACATCTCCTCCCACCACAAGCTCGTGAAGTACAGAGCTCACGGGAAGGCGAGGAAAGGGGAGGACTTTAACCCGAGCGAGGGGCCTATTGATCCATAGCTGGTGATGATAGCTGGCAACGGGAGGCCCCATGGATCCATCGCCATTGGAGATGGCCTTATACGTTGTCCTAGCACTCTCTGGTAGATAAAGGCACGCCAAACGAGCTCCTGTCCGAAGATAACACGTCCTCCACGGCCAGTCGAGCTCGCCATCGAGGTTAGTTTAATGGACTCAACTATCTTTCCGCATTATGTTGTGCGTTGGAACCAATATGATTACATTGCTAATAATGAGTTGTGTTGCAGGATGCTATTCAGAAAGAGAGAGAGGCAATGCAGGCGGCTATGACGGAGAAGGATAAGGAGATTAGGGAGCTAGAGGAGAGGACCACTGCATTGGTGGAGGCGGAGAGGGCACGGAATGATGCGTCTAACAGGGCCATATACGAGCTCTTCGTGGTAAGTTTCTTCTTCATGTTATTTCAAATCTTGCATTTGAATGTCCGTTTCATTAATAAATAAAAAGTTTGACTTGTCAAAACCAAATGTACAGTCTATGTGCGAGAAGAGCGGCCAAGTCCCTCCACCGATGCCAGTCATTAACGTGGCGGGGAAGGTGAGTTTCATTTCAGTGCAGTGATCTTAAGAGTGTCCTCATGCTAACGACACATTGCAAACGATGTTTGGTGCAGAATATCTCCCGAAACGCATCGCACGACCCTTCTACAGTGGAGCCTTCTCTAGGGAAGTCTTTTCCAGGTGAAACAAGCGAGAGCCACCGTGCTTCACCGCCGTGATGATGATAATGGTATGTTATTTCTAGTGTTTTAATAAAAATTAGCTAGACTAAGATTGGAATACACAAGAGGGGATCGAGCTCGGTGGAATTAACGTTGACGTATGGCGACTCCCACCTCCCACCTCCCACCTCGGCGACCCCATGGCGATCTGGATTTCTAGCCGGCGTTTGTTGCTTCCTCTCCGTTCATCTACTCAGGTGAACCCTCCCGACCCTCCTCACGTGGTCGTGCATGGCTTGCATGGGTGGTTCCACGTTGGATCTGGACTTTTCTCCTGGTCTGGCCTTTGCCGATGAGGTTTATCATCATTCTGGCGTTACGGTGCACCCTATGAAGCACCGCCGCCCATTCATCATGGTGGTTTCTTTTTGTCGTCATATTTTCCATCTCTCTGAGGATACTGTCGCTGCAGCGCTGGAATCTGCGATTGGGAGCTCTGCCATTGAGTTTCGTGTCTCTCAAATTACGGACTCGATTTTCTCTTTCAAAGTGTCCTGCATGCAAGTTGGCTTCCATATTCTGGATTTTCGTTCATATAAGTGTTAAAATTTTAAGTGCTTCTTCCATCTATGGGGTAATGGTGGTCCTAATTGGCGCCGAGAATTTTCTATATGGAAGAAACAATGTGATGTTGAATGGATTATTGTGAGTCCATCCAAGAGGAGAGCCGCACTAGGTCTGATGGCAATGCATTCTAGACCTCTCAAATCCTCTCTCAAATCTGGATCATCTGTTTGTAAGAAGCTAACATTCGCATCCCTCGAGCAATATGAGGTTTGCAAGGGTTATAGATGTCTGGTTTCTCATGAGGAGCTCCTCACGCTTGAACATGCCGGTTATGCAGTGCCTTCTCCCGAACGTGTCATCACCTCTGCGCCACCGCCGGCTGAACTCCGGTGGACGGCGGCGGCGCCGTATATTACGTTTGGTACTGTTTCTCGACAGAAGTCATCTCCCGGATCTCCCGGGCCTGATTTTCAAATGACCAAGTGTAACGGAAATTCTCCCTTGTCTGACGGAGCTACATGTGATCCCGCCGAGATTCATGGGGTTTCGAATTCTGAGAATCAAACTTCGGCGGAAAGTTTGTATACTGGGCCGACTTCTTCGCTCATTAATGAACCTTCCGAGGTTACTTCTTCATCTGGGCCCGAGTCCAATAAGAAGATGGATATTCCCTCCTCACAAGAAGCCCATCTGGCCTTTGATGAGCTTATTAATGGCATGGTTACAGAGATTTTCTCTTGTTCTATTTGCAACTCTCGGGGACATCTAGCTGCCAACTGCACGGCTTCGCCTGGATGTGCTGACAGAGACGTAGGCCACAGACGATCTAGATGCGCTTCCTTTATGCGTAATAATTGTCTTACTTGGAAAGGCCAGAGACCCACCACCTCCCCTGTCGCTGATATCTTGGGAACTGTCGATACTCTTGGAGAAATCACACCGCATGTGCAACACAGTTCCTCCCTGTCTCGTCGCCGTCACATCCTCGAACTCCCTCTGAGACACCGCCTCCCACGCCGCCGCCTCCTACCACAATGGAGAATTTCAGCTTGATACGGAGCGCTTCCTCCCGCCGGGACACAACATCATCGACGGCGGTCCCGACCGGCTACCTCGGACCTACACCACGCCTGCCATCCCAATCACCAGGCGTCATGAGCAGTTCATCATCACAGAGGTGCTCCCTGCACCTTCGACAGATATCATGGTCCAGGTACGGCAAGAGGTGGTCGCTCTTCTTCATCATAGGGGTCTTCATGTTCGATCAACACAACCATGGATCGAGGGCGTGGGGCTGTTCGAACTCTGAAATGCGGCCGAAAGCTTTGCTGGGCATTGGCGCACAACACTGTAGTTCGCTTCATGCGCCACAATGAAGGAGTTGGCTTCAGAGGCCAAGAGGGTTTTCGGCAGGGGTGTCTGATGCTCCTGGGAGTCCCTCTAGATTTCCGCAACACCAACGACCTCCGGGCTGCAGTCAACACTTTCGGAGAGTTCCATCATTGGGTCAGCGATGATCCCTACTTGGTTCGCTCCATTGTGTTTGCCTCTTTTCCAGATGATCGTCTAGTACCTCGCAGTATCAACTTTTCAGAGTATGCTGCTTGGGGTGGTGCGAAGGTGTCTTGGTCTGCACCTGTTTACATCCTGGGGGCGGCGCCTGCTGAGCTGATGCCCCATGATGAAGATCCAATGCCCCTCAATGGCAACCCCCATCCACTTTCCGGCCAGCTTGTCAACGACAACCTCTTGTTTGCACTGCCCCTGTACCCTGCTCTGGGATGGAACGCTGTGCCACCCCCCTGAACCTGAGCCGATAGTGCCTGATGCTGCTGATGGAGGGGGCTGGGGGCAACCGGCTGTTGCTGCTGATGGAGGAGGATGGGAGCCTGAGGCAGCCCCAGAAGCGCAACCTGCTGCTCCTGCACAGGACCAGGAGTCCATGGTGATTGATCAGCCCAGTCCCTCTTCTTCGGACTCGGTTCATGAACTGGTGGACTTAGACCCACAGTCCCAGGGTAACATCGAGGAGGTCGCCGCTGACCCTGCTCCCCCTATTCCCAATATGGTTGTGACTGTGGCCACTGACCGTGCTACCCCTGATGCTAAGGAGGCAGCTGATATACAAGCTGACGCTGCTGAGCCGGAGGAAGACGTCCCGGTGGAGGACGAGGCGCCGACAACAATCCCATACGATTGTACCATACAAGCCCCTGTAGGTTCAGTCTGAGAATATCTTTGTTGGGGCTGTCAGGGTTTTTTACGGGCCTCCTCTACCACCAGTTCTTTCCTGGTCCCGATCTTTTGAAGCGCTCATGGGGGCAGCCAACACCATGCATGTCCCTCGCGAGCTGCAAATGCCAATGGCGACGCCCATTCTGATTCCCAAGCGGTCTTTGACGGTGGCCTTTCATAGCTCTAACCAAGTGCTGGAGCCAATAGCGCGAGAATGCACTCCACTTTCTTCGGTAGAGGTAATCTCTATCAGCCCCTCTTCATCTGCTGAGGAATCATTTTCCTTCCAATCACCTGCTGCGACGAAGAGAGGGGCCCATAAGAAGGCCACGCCTGTTGTCGACTCCTATGTTCGCTGATGCACTCGAGGCTCCATCAAGAGGGCTGGCTTCAAGCCTGTGTTGCAGGAGCTGCCAGCGCACATCCCAAAGAAGCGGAAGCCCAAAGCCAAGCCCATGCCTTCTCCGGCGCCTGAGTCTGCTGTTCCAGACGAAGAGATTCCTCCTGCCACTCCTATCCCAGTGATTCAGGCTGTCGGTCAGCAGCTGGGCATCGCTCCTGAGAAGCTGACCGTGGATCGTCTTATGGAAGATCCAGCTGATCTCAAACCATCATCTACAAATGTTTAGTCCATTTATGTTATATATTTGCTGTACCGGCTCCATGTTTCGTGAGGCTACTGTTTGCTCTGTTTTATGGCTAACTGAACCTCGATTGCAAGGGTTATTACATATCCCTGCTTTTGCCCTATGTATATCTTTCTATGGATAGTCGTTCTATGAGAAGTTGGCGTGTTCTTTGTTGGAATGTTCGTGGCCTAAATTCTGATCATAGGCAACGCGCGGTTCGTAACAAGATTGATGAGAGCCTGGCTGTTGTAGTTTGCTTGCAAGAAACTAAAATGCAGTCCATTGATTTCCGGACAGTCAGGTGTTTCTGTCCTAAACGTTTTGATCAATTTGCTTACTCCCCTTCCCGGGGTGCATCCGGGGGCCTTATAACACTCTGGACCTCATCTATTCTTACTGGTGCTTTAGTGGAGTGCACACCTTTTGGATTGATCATCTCATTCACATCAAATCATACTGGAGAACCCTGGACTTTAGTGAATGTCTATGGTCCTTGTCAGGGTGAAGCTAGAGATCTCTTTGTTAGTTGGCTGTATTATCTTCATATACTTGCTGATGCTAACTGGTTGCTACTTGGAGACTTTAATTTCATTCGATCACCTGATAACAGAAACCTCCCTGGGGCTGATGTAAACAATATGTTCATCTTCAATGAGATCATTGGTCATCTTGGTTTACTGGAACTACCCATTAAGGGCAGATCGTTCACTTGGTCCAATATGCAAGATTCCCCCCTTCTTGAGCAACTTGAATGGTTCTTCACATCTACCAATTGGATCTCTTCATACCCTCTTACACAAGTGCTCCCCCTTGCAAAAACAGCTTCTGATCATGTTCCATGTGTGGTTACTGTCAACACCTCCATCCCTAAGTGCAATATCTTTCGATTTGAGAACTACTGGGTTGAAATGGAGGGCTTCATGGACTATATCCAAAAGTCATGGGTTATTCCTTCTAAGAAGGCTCACATTACTGCCATCA
Source organism: Hordeum vulgare subsp. vulgare (assembly GCF_904849725.1). NCBI lineage: Eukaryota > Viridiplantae > Streptophyta > Magnoliopsida > Poales > Poaceae > Hordeum > Hordeum vulgare. The sequence continues at coordinate 382,661,193 of NC_058521.1, forward strand.
TTATGGATAAGTTGAAACATCTTAGGCAGGCTCTGATGAGATGGCAGACAAACTTGTCCCAACTGAAAATTTTCATCTCTCGATGCAACCAAGCTGTGTTATGTTTGGATGAACTTGAGGAATTAAGGCCTCTATTCAGACCTAAAGCCAACTTCAGGAGCATTGTAAATTTGCACCGGGAACACCTCTTGCACCTTCAGTTCCTGTACTGGAAAAAGAGAGCCACTATCAGATTTGTCAAAGTAGGTGAGGAAAACACCAAATTTTTCCATGCTATGGCAACTCAGAGATATAGGAGGAACTCCATTGCTTCTCTTAAGTTAAATGATGGATCTGTTATACCTGATCATGACCAAATTGCTAGGTGTTTCTGGGCATCCTTCAAGGACAGAATGGGAACTTCCCTTGGAATTAACATGGCCTTTGATCTAAAGTCTCTGATCCAGAAGATGGATGGTCTTGATGTTCTCACATAGCCTTTTTCTAAGTCTGAAATGGATAAAACTATTCAGGAAATGCCAATTGACAAAGCTCCTAGACCTGATGGCTTTAATGGTCTATTCTTTAAGAAATGTTGGTCTATTATTTGTCCTGAGTTTTATGAACTTGCTGCTGCCTTCCATGCTGGTACTGCTAAGCTGGAGAACATGAATTCTTCTTACATTACTCTAATTCCCAAAAAGAGATCACCTGAGCAAGTGGGAGACTACAGACCTATCTCCCTCACTGAGATGGGCCTCAAGTTTTTGTCTAAGATGATAGCCAACAGATTGCAGTTGCAGATCATGAAGTGTATTCACAAGAATCAGTATGGCTTTATCAAGTTTAGAACCATACAAGATTGTGTTGGTTGGACTCTTGAATACCTGCATCAATGTCATCAATCCAAAAAGCCTATAGTTATCCTCAAGCTGGACTTTGAAAAGGCTTTTGATTCTGTGGAACATGAGTTTATCTTTCAGATTCTCAAGCACAAAGGATTCAATGACAAATGGATACTTTGGGTACAGCAGCTCCTCACTTCTGGCTCTTCCTCTGTCCTGGTGAATGGAGTGCCTGGAAGGAAATTCATGTGCAAGAAAGGGGTTAGGCAGGGAGATCCCATGTCCCCACTGCTTTTTGCAATTGCTGCAGACTTTTTGCAGACCATGGTTAACAAGATGCTGGTGAATGGACTGATTCAAGTGCCATCCCTTGCCATGATAAGGATTTCCCTATAGTCCAATATGCTGATGATACCCTTATCATCTCTCTACTGAAGAAACTCAACTACTTCAGTTCAAGCAAATGCTCTTGCTCTTCTCCGAATCCACTGGGCTCCAAGTGAATTATCACAAGTCTGCCCTCCTGCGTGTCAACATTTCTCAAGAGCATCTCCAAGCCCTTGCTGACTCCATTGGCTGTAAGGTAGGATCATTACCCTTCACATACCTTGGGCTTCCAGTTGGGACAACTAAACCAAGAATTTTTGATCTCATGCCTCTGGTTGACAACATGGAGAGAAGAGTAAGTGCTAGGTCATCCTTCCTGGCCCAGGGGGGAAGGTTGCAGTATTTAAACTCAACACTGTCCTCTGTTCCAATCTTCTTTCTATGCAGTTTGGATATTCCACCAGGCATACTAAAACAGCTTGAAAGGATTCAAAGGCAATGCATCTGGAGGAAAAATGATCAAGATCATGCACCCCCCCTTGCTGCCTGGAATCTGGTGTGCAGACCCAAACATAAAGGGGGTTTAGGCATTATGAATCTAGCAATCCAGAATGAAGCCCTGCTGCTCAAGAATGTTGACAAATTTCTAAATAAGGCTGATATCCCATGGGTTCACTTAATCTCGAACACTTACTACCATAACACAGTCCCTCAGGGAACTGCTATTTGTGGCTCATTTTGGTGGAAGGATATCTGCAAAACGCTTGACAAGTTTAGATCAGTTACATATGTTCAGACTAACAAGGGTGACACTTTCCTGTTTTGGTCTGACTCCTGGTTGGTTGGAAATTCTACTAGGCCTTTGGCTGCTAGATTCCAAAGGCTTTTCTCCTTTGTTACTGACCCTTTCTGCACAGTTGAGGAGGTTTTCAAGGGCTTTCATGATGAAAGTATGCTCAATATGTTCCATCTACCACTCTCTGCTCAGGCTTACCAGGAGCTACATTCTGTCAACTACTTGCTTCAAGACCTGGTGCTGAATCCTCAGGCTTCTGATATATGGGTATGGGGTAAGGATGCTAAGGCCTACACGACCAAGAGATACTATACTCATATCCACAACACTATTACTCCAAACCCTTTACTGAACTGGATCTTGAAGAGCTGTTGTACAATGAAGATCAAGATGTTTGCCTGGATGCTAATCATGGATAGGCTCAACACCTAGGACATGCTTGAAAGGCGCCACTGGAATGTTTCAGACTCCAACCTTTGTGTTTTATGCCATGCTAGATTTAAAGAGGACAGAGATCACCTCTTCTTTAACTGTCTTTTCAGCATTAGGATATGGACCTACCTGCAGATCACTTGGCAGGGTCAATCCATGTGGGGCTCTGCTTTGGCTGCCAAGAGAGACTTCCAGTACCCCTTTTTTGCCGAGGTAGTGTTCACTGCATGTTGGAACATCTGGACTGTCAGAAATGCCAAGGTGTTCAACCAGGAGCAGCCGAGATTCAGGAAATGGACATCCAGCTTTATTCATGACATTTCCCTGTTAGCTCATAGGATTAAAGCTAGTTTCAGGGACGATCTCCTTAAATGGATTTCCTTTCTGCCTCCTTGAGGTTTGTATTCATAGCTCTCCAACCCCCTTGTACATCCTAACCTCTTCTTGTACATATAACTCTTGCATATGGGAATAATAGAAAAAAGGTTGTGGGGTGTTTTCCCTACAGTAGCCGATCAAAAAAAAAGCTAGACTTCCATCTAAATGACATAATTAGCTTAGTTAGCTCCAAAATGGCTTAATAACCATAGTTTGCTCTGGAATGGCTTAATAAGCTTAGTTAGCTCCAAAATAGCTTAATAAGCTTTGTTAGCTCCAAAATGACCTATTTAATAAAAATGACCTATAGTTATCTAAGTTCTCTCCTAAATGACATAATAAGGCTTACGTAGCTGCAAGATGACCTATTCCCCCTAACTTAGGTATTAAATGGCCTATAATTAGCCTAGGTAGTCCAAAATGGCTTAATAAGCATAATTTGCTCCGGAATGACATATTTTACCCAAGTTAGCTCCGAAACGACCTATAGTTAGCTAGGGTTCCACCTAAATGACATAATTAGCTTAGTTAGCTACAAAATGGTCTATTTAATAAAACATGACCTATACATAGCTAATTATCCTCGAAATGACATAATTAGCTCGAAAAAGGCATTCTTAGCTAATTTAGCCCGAAGAAGGGGACAAGAGGAGAAGAAAGAGGAAAAATGAAAGGAAGGAAGAAGAAGAAGAAGAGAGGAAGAAGAAGAGAAGGAGGAGGATAAGAAGAAGGAGAAGAAGGAGGAGAATAAGGAGAAGGAGCTCCTCCTTCTCCTTCTTCTTCCTCTATCGGGACCCCGATCGTGAGTCATAAGAACCTAGCCTGTAACACATCACATCACTTTGCGGCCTCACGCACGGTAAATTCCACGGCTGCGACCTTACTTTGGCCGGGACCGTTTGCGTCTTTTGGCTCACGTATATGAATATGTTGCTAGCGTTCAAACGACAAAGAACCCGGGTCGACATGACTAGTTATAAACCCCAGCGGTACAACCGTACAGGGATAGGCATACATAACCCAGCAAAGCAGGTGTCGGTCATCAGCGTGTGTAGACGAGTCGTAGCAAGCTACAAGGACTCCATTACACCGCGTGACATTTCCTTGAGGGGACAGACACAGCAGCAAGAAGGATACATGCCGGTCAATCAATGTGTTCCGAGCAGTAGCAAACTACCAAGGCTCGATGGAATCACAAAGAGGCATTTCCCTGTAAAGAGTACTACTAAAGGCAAACAACTAGGTGTCGAATCCCACACATATAATGCATTTCAATCATACACACATTATGCACGATATGTGTAGATACAACATGGCATCACAACATAACTCTATGACTCAAGCATTTATTAAAGACTCATAAGAGTCAACATAGTATGATATTACAAACAGGGCTCTCGTGACCCGACACTCAAGTCATACAAACAACAAGCGGAAGCAAATCGTGTCTGGGTACAGACATCTACTAAAAGTGGCTGGAAGAGCCTGAAAAGCTACTACGACCCTACCAAAGGAGCCAGACCTCTGTCTGGGATTCCCAAGCTATTCCGGTCAACATCGAACACATCGCGTAGAACCTTTTAATGAGTCTAAGTCTTCTCTGCAAAAACATAAATAAAGCAACCGTGAGTAAAAGGTACTCAGCAAATCTTACATCAGAACTATCTACATATGCATCATGTTTCAATAAAAGGATTGTGGGGTTTGATTGCAGCAAGCCGGCTTTGACTCTTGGCTAACCTGTACTACAACTACAAGTTCTTTCTTTGAGGTGGGATAACGCACACGAGTCCACATATTCACCAATTCAATACACCACTGTGGATCCACTCTCGTCTCCCTACGAGAAGGCCTTCCACAGCACTCACACTTATCTTGCATGTTTTAAAGTATCCATTTAAATTGTCTATGTACCACGTAATGTTTCCAAGTAGTCCATATCCTAGGACGCGGCTATTCGAACAGATTAAATCACCCTACAGGGGTATACTTCTTCACACATGCTCCCACCACTTAGCACCATATGCACGTCATGCATCTCGGCAACCTTCAAGCGGAAGCACTGGCGTGGGTGTCGGCCACGACCGTTGACCCCACAAGACCCTAGTCCAGGTTTATCGCCTATTTGAGACTGAACCCGCAAGGAAGTCCGGCCGAGGTTTCCTCTACGGCCCCAAACGATGCGCGCAGGGTTCCCAAGCCCACCATACGGGTGCCACTTGGTACACCGTGCCACTGTGTATCTACCGCAGAGAAGCCTACCCCGTCGGGCAGAGCTAAACATGGCCGCCAACACATTTCCTATAAACACCAGAAACTAGTTGCAACTCCTGGACAGAGATCTAGGCGATTAATAAGACGAGAGGGTCAATTAAGTATCCCAATGTGTTGTAGTATCTTGTCTTGGATAACACACACATAACTTAGTTCTTAAGGACGGTTCCAATGAGACAACCCACCATGTACTCCTACATGGCCTCTCATCGCTACCTTTACCAAATCGGATTCACACTTTTACTCTCACACTGTAGGACATGAACACAACCATTCTAATTCATCATCCAGATGGATCAGACCCGACACGACTCTAAGCATAGCAGGCATTGTAAACAAGCATGGATGAGTAAGCACAACAAGGCTCAAGCAGTTGCTACTCATGCTAAGTGGTTTCAACTATTTACTTTGACAAAATCAGGTCATGCAAAGGAATGGGTTCAACTACCGATAACATCTACAATTGAATCTGTTTGTCCTAATGCAGTAAAAGAGAGGAGGAGCGAGAGAGTGGGTTTATTTCAATATGCTCAAGGGGGGTTTGCTTGCCTGACACGTCTGAAGATAGCAATGGGTCTTCATCAATGTCAACGATCACATCGTCGGAGACATCGTTTACCGAGGGGGGACAGCACCGACAAACAAGAAAGAACAACAATTACTTCACGGAAATGCAACACTATGATGCATGCTCAAGACATGAAATGAAAGGTGGCATGGCTAATGTGGCTATCATTTCTTAAGTTGAAGTTGGTTTGAATTAGGATTCAAACATCACGTCAAGCCGGCTATCTTTCCAAGTACCCATATAAGTGATTCGACCTGATGCTCATAACAAATTGTTCCAACATGTACGGAGTTAGTATTTTGAGGTACTGATTTGCATTGACCATTCTTTGGTCATATCAATTGAAGTGGAATTCAAATAAGTATCAATTCCATCTCCAAACTAATTATGAAATTTATCCTATTCACCATTTTGCCTATTTGGTGATGTTAACTTTTTCAAACAGTCATGAAAACGCCATAATCAGATTCCTTGGATTTTTCTGATACTTTTTCATATGTAAATTATTTTCATCCGAGTTATATTTTAATTTCTATGATTTTTACAAGTTTTAGCAATTTCCTGGATTATTTTATAATAGGAAATCAATTACTGCGTCAGCACTGCATCAGCATTGCGTCAGCAGTCATCTACGCCTGGGCCAGGTCAAACCTGACCAGTGGGGTCCACTGGTCAGTGACCTAGGTGCTAATCCCGCACTGACCCGCACTAAGTGGGGTTTGACCCACCAGTGGGGCCCTCTGTCAGCGGCTAGGGGTGGTGGTTAGTGGTTAGTTAGGCTGATCACGTCGGGGGCTACCGGAACCTGGCCGGCGGCGACCACGGGCGTGGCGGAGGCTCGCCGGAGATAAGCTAAACGATGCTACAGAGGCCCATTTTGCACGCGGTTTACGGCTACAGAGAGCTGGCGAAGCAGCCGATCTGGCAGGGGCATCAGGAGAAGCTAGGGTCGCCGGAGAGAGGGCCGGCGACGAGCCGAAGCGGCGACCGAAGCTCGGCCTTCCGCGGGTGAGGGCAGCTGATGGGCTCATCACGTTCCTAGCGGCTCTAGGAGCTAGATCCCCAGCTCGAGCGCGTGGAAGAGGCACCACAGTGACGGCGATGACATGGCCGGCGGCGAGGAGCTCTCGGCCTTGGTGGGGAACGGGGCTACGGTGCGAAAGAACCAGGGAAAAGAGAGGGGAAAGAAGCAGTGGATCACGGGGGTTTCATTTTTGGCATCGGGGAGGTCGAACAAGCCCGGTGGCAGCAGATCGACGGCGGCGGATCTCGGTCACCGGAGATGAAGACGACGGGGAGGTGCAGCACGTTATGGCGGAGGGAATGAGCTGCTCGGATCTCACCAATGGCGGCAGAAGAAAGAGAGAGCAGGGCAGAGGAGAGGAAGAGAAATGGAGAGGAGGGGGAGGAAATCGGGACGGCTCTCCCGAGCCTATCCTAGCCACCAGGTCGGCGGGGAGGCCAGGCAGGCAGGAGGTGTGGCGCTCTCACGAGCTCGCCGTCCCCTGCTTCTCCTCTGCCTTCTGGCAAGAGGTAGAAGACAGGGGTGCCCTTGGTGGGCTGGGCCAGCAGGTGAGCACAGGATAGATTCTCTCTCTCTCTCTTCTTTTCTATTTTTGTTTTATTTCCTTTCTAGCATTTAGATTTAGGATTTTAATAAAACATTTAATCATTTTATAAAACCCTAAAATAGTATTATGTGACAGTAATAAAAATAATCAATGCCACAAAATAGTTTCAACATTTTTGAAACTTTTATTTTAAAGAAAACAAAATAACTCCATTCCAAACAGTTATTTAACCCAATCAAAATTCATGTTCATAAGTTCCTGTGACTTGGAAATTTGGTTTGACAAAGTTATTCCCTGTCACTATTTTCCCAAATGTTTGGAACATTTTTCTGGTTCCTTTTAAGGTAATATTTTTATTGCCTTTTTGTCAATTTCAACTCATTTGGCTTGATCACTTCCATTTCCAGATTCAATGCAATTTGAATGCATGCATGAAATGCAATGGCAAGCAAGCCAAACTTGGGCTATGACAACTCACGCCCACTAAACAAGAATCTCGTCCCAAGATTCAGGCGTAGTCGAGTGGAGGAAGAGGGGACACTAAACTATCACAATCTTCACGATCCATTTGCTCCTCTCGAGGATATTGAGTCATCGCATCATGTTGATCTTGACATCTTTGTCTTTGAGGTCTTCATCTAGCTCGACCACAAAAGAACAGGAAGACTCTACAAGATTCGATCTCCTCAAAGATCGAGCAACTCAAGATTAACTCATAGAATGAGACGTAGGAACGCCCCTTGAGCTGAAACACAAAACACATAACACGGATGAGAAAATGAGGCATATGACGAAGGTTCAATTGGTAGGCAACAATTCCACGCTTAAAATAGATGGGGACGAGGTTTCAAAGTAGCGAGGATTAGGTTGCCCTTCATACCACAACGGGGCACCTTAGGAAGGTGACTCTTAGAGTTATTCCCCTCAGTGGCAAAAGAATTACTTTTGATCCTAAGATCCTTGAAACTCTTCATACCAGAGTAAGGCAATTCACAATTAATTGTTGGAGGAATTTGAAAGAATGGCATACTCAGGTTAGAAAGAAACTAGGGTTATAGAACAACTCGGCGAACGGAACGCACCTTCCAATTATTACCGAGGATATAACCTAGTGTCTGAGCGTGCTCTCAAGAACTTGAGCATTTCCATATTCATCGAGGTTTTACCAATATCTGTGCCAAGATCTTGGTGACACAACATACTACTATGATGAAAAGTGATGGAGAATGCAGATGCAAAGGAAGACAACACTTCCTCAGATTTCACCTTAGTTGTGCCAAGGGAAAGAAATCTAGTTGATCGACCGAGAGACATTTAACACTCCGCTTCTAATGATCTCCTTGATGTACTAGCACAACCCAATTATAGATCATGTTTGATATTTAGCACATCAAGTATAGGTCGAACTTCGGGCTCAAAGGGGATCCATGAGGAACAACTTATAAATAGGTCATACAAAAACCACACGGAAGATGGCTAAGATTGCTGATGCAAGATATTATAATATCAAATCTTCCGGCTAGGTGTGTTAGCCATTTCACCACTTTACCGGGTTACATAGAGACCAATATTATAATTCTTGGGGAAGTTCCAACCATTATAACTGCCTGAGATTCAGCTCTGGTTGGTGCCACGATGCTTCAGACTCAGCATGTCCAAAAAGAAAGTTTGCAACACAAATCGATGAGATATCATTCCGAGATTCTCAGGAAATGAACTACGGAAGACAACTCGAGAACATGAGTTGGATCGCAAGACCTACGTGAACACACTGCCCAAGATAACTGTGAACACATAAAAAATCTTACAACAAAACACTACCGAGTTCTGGATGGGAACCATCATTGCGGATAACGAAGCCATGTGCAAGTCCGTCTGGTACCTTCAGGAATGGCACTTACCTTGTTTTCCTTGAACAAATCAATCAGTGTCTTGGTGTGCTAGGAAATACATATGGAGAGAGAGGTTGCAAAGCTATCAAACCACAACATACTTCGCACATGCATGGCTGATTTGGGATGATTCTGAAGAAACAAATTAACTTTTCTCGAATTCACGGCGGCAACTTGCATCAGATGCACATGAATTAGAGGAAGTCACTTCTTACACCTAACATATACCTCGTGCACGAGACACGAAGACAATGTCTACAAAGTTTCCAGCACTAACTTAATGTTCAACATAAATCATGGAACAAATGAAAATGTTGCCGATGGGCTCAACAACAATTCATCAAGATACCCATATAAATGGATTTCCACAACTATGTGAGCAAGATAATAGCATTGGTCAGGTCAAAGAATACAATGGTGTATGCTCAGAGAAATCCATGAGTAAAACACCGCTACGAAAATCTTTGGTTCTGAGTTTGGTTTGACGATAGCCCATGCTCAAATCAAAATTGAACAAGATAATATATGCAACAATTGATCACACGAATCAACCGATGAAAATATCATCTTTCTTCAGACTCACACCACAGAAAATATCCTTTTTAAATGAGCTGATTTTAGGCGAAGCTTTTATCTTCCAACTCTCCAAGTTGTTGTTTAGCTTAACCAACTAGCTCGGGGTATCCAATACGGATTCTTGGAGAAGGGGTTGGTTTACAGAAAAACCAACTTGATCACGAGCTCTATCATAACAGTCAGGAAACAACCTGGTAATACTTCCGAGAAGATATTTGGCAAATCACTAACCACCGATATATTATTAAGCTCGGGAACAATCTCGCTTTTCAGGGCAAGATGATGTAATCAACAGAGCGAGGGATTGACACAATCCTAACTCATTGATCGAAAAGTGCTCCATGAACCATGGACTAGGTAGCACGGTCAATCTTAGAATGGTGATTCAATCATCATCACCATGAGAGTGAATTTATTGTCCATTAGCTACCAAGCAATAACATTGCTAGGAGTATTGATTTCACACATCATGGTTCACTTGTCGATATTCCGGTTACAACCAACACAAAAACCGAGGAATGAACAATGATAGAGAAAAGTATCACTACATCAAGAGCTCATAAGAGATGGTGCAATTCTCACGACATTCTTGACAAAAGAAGATAATACTCCAATATAGAACAGAACAAAATCTGGTTTAGCATTTCGATCTCCGGAATACAACTACTTTGACCCAATCCAAGAAATGGATGTGGTACTGGAAGTTTGCTTCTCCCAGTCTTCCGAGAATAGAACAACTTGACAGACCACAAAATAAAAGACATTAATGACATTAATGCACAACTATTCTTGACTATCCTCTCATGGATGAAGGTCAGAATACAACTAGATAGGACCAACTCAAGAGCACATGATTTCTTGAGTTATGGATGCATGGATTAGCATGTCGAACGAGTTCAACATAATTCTTCCAGATAATCCGTGCAGAAGGGCGGAGTAGGTAGAATCACAATATGGAGTAGAGAACTCATCACGAGCACTCTTATTATGATCTTTAGTTCACGAAGGACTTTTGACAGAGATGGTCCATGGTATTGGAAAGATGATATACCACGCACCTTGAGGACTACAACAAGGTTACTAATCATCCTAGAGGAACTAGCAACACTATCAACAGAGATGGGCAGAATGATCATTGGATTCAGGAACCCAGAAATAGAGTACCTAGAAGCTATTTAACATCACGAGATGTTTTTTTTTCGAAGATGATGGCCAGAACTGTCACACTGGAAACCAAAACACATCTAGACTATTGGGTAGTTTTCGGAGTAACATGTTTTCCTAATACCTCAACAAAACATCGAGGTAATAAAGTACCTCAACACAATTATTAGTGTGCTTTGTACGGCCAAAAGACATTGGGAAAAAGGAAGGAATTTGCAATCACATCAGACTATTTGGGAACTTTGGAAAATTCGGACAGCATAACGGATGTACGGGCATGAAATATGAGGCAACCTGCAAGAAAACTAACAACATAACAATTGAATTCTTATGGAGACACTGATCCAAAAAGACAACAATCTTTCTATAAGTCTCCAACATAGTAACTCGTCATCCTAATGAATAGATGGGAAAGCCTAATTCTTAAACCACGTAGAATAAAGAAGAGGGTGACTCGGAATAAGGATGACACAAGGAAAGGAGTAAAAAGAGCCTTACGTTCCCTTTCACCAACAATTCCCTTATATAACTAAAGAGTTGCTAGACTCAACATCGACCAGTTTGGCTTGGTTATCCTACACGCAGTCAAGCTCTGATACCAAAGCTGTCGGGACCCCGATCCTGAGTTATAAGAACCTAGCCTGTAACACATCACATCACTTTGCGGCCTCATGCACGGTAAATTCCACGGCTGCCACCTTACCTTGGCCGGGACCGTTTGCGTCTTTTGGCTCACGTATATGAATATGTTGCTAGCATTTAAACGACAAAGAACACGGGTCGACATGACTAGTTATAAACCCCAGCGGTACAACCGTACAGGGACAGGCATACATAACCCAGCAAAGTAGGTGTCGGTCATCAGCGTGTGTAGACGAGTCATAGCCAGCTACAAGGACTCCATTACACCGCGTGACATTTCCCTGAGGGGACAGACACAGCAGCAAGAAGGATACATGCCGGTCAATCAATGTGTTCCGAGCAGTAGCAAACTACCAAGGCTCGATGGAATCACAAAGAGGCATTTCCCTGTAAAGAGTACTACTAAAGGCAAACAACTAGGTGTTGAATCCCACACATATAATGCATTTCAATCATACACACATTATGCACGATATGTGTAGATACAACATGGCATCACAACATAACTCTATGACTCAAGCATTTATTAAAGACTCATAAGAGTCAACATAGTATGATATTACAAATAGGGGTCTCGTGACCCGACACTCAAGTCATACAAACAACAAGCGGAAGCAAATCGTGTCTGGGTACAGACATCTACTAAAAGTGGCTGGAAGAGCCTGAAAAGCTACTACGACCCTACCAAAGGAGTCAGACCTCTGTCTGGGATTCCCAAGCTATTCCGGTCAACATCGAACACATCGCGTAGAACCTTTTAATGAGTCTAAGTCTTTTCTGCAAAAACATAAATAAAGCAACCGTGAGTACAAAGGTACTCAGCAAGTCTTACATCAGAACTATCTACATATGCATCATGTTTCAATGAAAGGATTGTGGGGTTTGATTGCAGCAAGCCGGCTTTGACTCTTGGCTATCCTGTACTACGACTACAAGTTCTTTCTTTGAGGTGGGATAACGCACACGAGTCCACATATTCACCTATTCAATACACCACTATGGATCCACTCTCGTCTCCCTACGAGAAGGCCTTCCATAGCACTCACACTTATCTTGCATGTTTTAAAGTATCCATTTAAATTGTCTACGTACCACGTAATGTTTCCAAGTAGTCCATATCCGAGGACGCGGCTTTTCGAACAGATTAAATCACCCTGCAGGGGTAGACTTCTTCACACATGCTCCCACCACTTAGCACCATATGCATGTCATGCATCTCGGCAACCTTCAAGCGGAAGCACTGGCGTGGGTGTCGGCCACAACTGTTAACCACACAAGACCCTAGTCCAGGTTTATCGCCTATTTGAGACTGAACCCGCAAGGAAGTCCGGCCGAGGTTTCCTCTAAGGCCCCAAACGATGCGCGTAGGGTTCCCAAGCCCACCATCCGGGTGCCACTTGGTACAGCGTGCCACTGTGTATCTACCGCAGAGAAGCCTACCCCGTCGGGCAGAGCTAAACACGGCCGCCAACACTTTTCCTATAAACACCAGAAACTAGATGCAACTCCTGGACAGAGATCTAGGCGATTAATAAGACGAGAGGGTCAAGTAAGTATCCCAATGTGTGGTAGTATCTTGTCTTAGATAACACACACAGAATTCGGTTCTTAAGGACGGTCCCAATGAGACAACCCACCATGTACTCCTAAATGGCCTCTCATCGCTACCTTTACCAAATCGGATTCACACTTTTACTCTCACACTGTAGGACATGAACACAACCATTCTAATTCATCATCCAGATGGATCAGACCCGACACGACTCTAAGCATAGAAGGCATTGTAAACAAGCATGGATGAGTAAGCACAACAAGGCTCAAGCAGTTGCTACTCATGCTAAGTGGTTTCAACTATTTACTATGACAAAATCAGGTCATGCAAAGGAATGGGTTCAACTACCAATAACATGTACAGTTGAATCGTGTTTGTCCTAATGCAGTAAAAGAGAGTAGGAGCGAGAGAGTGGGTTTATTTCAATATGCTCAAGGGGGGTTTGCTTGCCCCACACGTCTGAAGATAGCAATGGGTCTTCATCAATGTCAACGATCACATCGTCGAAGACATCGTTTACCGAGGGGGAACAACACTGACAAACAAGAAAGAACGACAATTACTTCACGGAAATGCAACACTTTGATGCATGCTCAAGACATGAAATGAAAGGTGGCATGGCTAATGTGGCTATCATTTCTTAAGTTGAAGTTGGTTTGAATTAGGATTCAAACATCACGTCAAGCCGGGTATCTTTCCAAGTACCCATATAATTGATTTGACCTGATGCTCATAACAAATTGTTCCAACATGTACGGAGTTAGTATTTTGAGGTACTGATTTGCATTGACCATTCTTTGGTCCTATCAATTGAAGTGGAATTCAAATAAGTATCAATTCCATCTCCAAACTAATTATGAAATTTATCCTATTCACCATTTTGCCTATTTGGTGATGTTAACTTTTTCAAACAGTCATGAAAACGCCATAATCAGATTCCTTGGGTTTTTCTGATACTTTTTCATATGTAAATTATTTTCATCCGAGTTATATTTTATATTCTATGATTTTTACAAGTTTTAGCAATTTCCTGGATTATTTTATAATAGGAAATCAATTACTGCGTCAGCACTGCATCAGCATTGCGTCAGCAGTCATCTACGCCTGGGCCAGGTCAAACTTGACCAGTGGGGTCCACTGGTCAGTGACCCAGGTGCTAATCCCGCACTGACCCGCACTAAGTGGGGTTTGACCCACCAGTGGGGCCCTCTGTCAGCGGCTAGGGGTGGTGGTTTGTGGTTAGTTAGGCTGATCACGTCGGGGGCTACCGGAACCTGGCTGGCGGCGACCACGGGCACGGCGGAGGCTCGCCGGAGATAAGCTAAACGGCGCTACAGAGGCCCATTTTGCACGCGGTTTACGACTACAGAGAGCTGGCGAAGCAGCCGATCTGGCAGGGGCATCAGGAGAAGCTAGGGTCGCCGGAGAGAGTGCCGGCGATGAGCCGAAGCGGCGACCGAAGCTCGGCCTTCCGCGGGTGAGGGCTGCAGGGCACGGGGAGGGCAGCTGATGGGCTCATCACGTTCCTGGCGGCTCCAGGAGCTCGATCCTAAGCTCGAGCGCGTGGAAGAGGCACCACAGCGAAGGCGACGACATGGCCGGCGGCGAGGAGCTCTCGGCCTTGGTGGGGAACGAGGCTACGGTGCGAAAGAACCAGGGAAAAGAGAGGGGAAAGAAACAGTGGCTCACGGGGGTTTCATTTTTGGCATCGGGGAGGTCGGAGAAGCCCGGTGGCAGCAGATCGACGGCGGTGGATCTCGGTCACCGGAGATGAAGACGACGACGATGGCAGCGCCAGGGGGGCTCCGGCTCGATTCTCTCGACGGGGAGGTGCAGCATGTTATGGCGGAGGGAATGAGCTGCTCGGATAGGACTAGCAGGGGCCGGAGGCACGGTGGTGAGCTCGAGCTCAAGCTCACCAATGGCGGCAGAAGAAAGAGAGAGCAGGGCAGAGGAGAGGAAGAGAAATGGAGAGGAGGGGGAGGAAATAGGGACGGCTCTCCCGAGCCTATCCTAGACACCAGGTCGGCAGGGAGGCCAGGCTGTTGGAATTATGCCCTAGAGGCAATAATAAATGTATAGTTATTATTATAATTCCTGTATCAAGATAATAGTTTATTATCCATGCTATAATTGTATTGAATGAAGACTCGTTTACATGTGTGGATACATAGACAAAACACCGTCCCTAGCATGCCTCTAGTTGGCTAGCCAGTTGATCGATGATAGTCAGTGTCTTCTGATTATGAACAAGGTGTTGTTGCTTGATAGCTGGATCACGTCATTGGGAGAATCACGTGATGGACTAGACCCAAACTAATAGACGTAGCATGTTGATCGTGTCATTTTGTTGCTACTGTTTTCTGCGTGTCAAGTATTTATTCCTATGACCATGAGATCATATAACTCACTGACACCGGAGGAATGCTTTGTGTGTATCAAACGTCGCAACGTAACTGGGTGACTATAAAGATTCTCTACAGGTATCTCCGAAGGTGTTAGTTGAGTTAGTATGGATCAAGACTGGGATTTGTCACTCCGTGTGACGGAGAGGTATCTCGGGGCCCACTCGGTAATACAACATCACACACAAGCCTTGCAAGCAATGTAACTTAGTGTAAGTTGCGGGATCTTGTATTACGGAACGAGTAAAGAGACTTGCCGGTAAACGAGATTGAAATAGGTATGCGGATACTGACGATCGAATCTCGGGCAAGTAACATACCGAAGGACAAAGGGAATGACATACGGGATTATACGAATCCTTGGCACTGAGGTTCAAACGATAAGATCTTCATAGTATATGTAGGATCCAATATGGGCATCCAGGTCCCGCTATTGGATATTGACCGAGGAGTCTCTCGGGTCATGTCTACATAGTTCTCGAACCCGCAGGGTCTGCACACTTAAGGTTCGACGTTGTTTTATGCGTATTTGAGTTATATGGTTGGTTACCGAATGTTGTTCGGAGTCCCGGATGAGATCACGGACGTCACGAGGGTTTCCGGAATGGTCCGGAAACGAAAATTGATATATAGGATGACCTCATTTGATTACCGGAAGGTTTTCGGAGTTACCGGGAATGTACCGGGAATGACGAATGGGTTCCGGGAGTTCACCGGAGGGGGGCAACCCACTCCGGGGAAGCCCATAGGTATTTGGGGGGGTCACACCAGCCCTTAGTGGGCTGGTGCGACAGCCCACCAATCCCCTATGCGCCAAGGAAGAAAAAATCAAAGGAAAGAAAAAAAAAGGAAGAAGTGGGAAGGGGGAAGGACTCCCTCCCACCAAACCAAGTAGGACTCGGTTTGGGGGGGGAGAGTCCTCCCCCCTGGCTCGGCCGACCCCTTGGGGATCCCTTGGACCCCAAGGCAAGGTCCCCCTCCCTCCTCCTATATATATGGGGCTTTTAGGGCAGATTTGAGACGACTTTCTCACGGCTGCCCGACCACATACCTCCATAGTTTTCCCTCTAGATCGTGTTTCTGCGGAGCTCGGGCGGAGCCCTGCTGAGACGAGATCATCACCAACCTCCGGAGCGCCGTCACGCTGCCGGAGAACTCTTCTACCTCTCCGTCTCTCTTGCTGGATCAAGAAGGCCGAGATCATCGTCGAGCTGTACGTGTGCTGAACGCGGAGGTGCCGTCCGTTCGGTACTAGATCGTGGGACTGATCGCGGGATTGTTCGCGGGGCGGATCGAGGGACGTAAGGACGTTCCACTACATCAACCGCGTTCTCTAAACGCTTCTGCTGTACGATCTACAAGGGTACGTAGATCACTCATCCCCTCTCGTAGATGGACATCACCATGATAGGTCTTCGTGCGCGTAGGAAATTTTTTGTTTCCCATGCGGCGTTCCCCCACAGTGGCATCATAAGCTAGGTTCATGCGTAGATGTCTTCTCGAGTAGAACACAAAAGGTTTTGTGGGCGGTGATGTGCGTTTCGCTGCCCTCCTTAGTCTTTTCTTGATTCCGCGGTATTGTTGGATTGAAGCGGCTTGGACCGACATTACTCGTACGCTTACGAGAGACTGGTTTCATCGTTACGAGTAACCCCCTTTGCTCAAAGATGACTGGCAAGTGACGGTTTCTCCAACTTTAGTTGAATCGGATTTGACCGAGGAGGTCCTTGGATGAGGTCAAATAGCAACTCATATATCTCCGTTGTGGTGTTTGCGTAAGTAAGATGCGATCCTACTAGATACCCTTGGTCACCACGTAAAACTTGCAACAACAAAATTAGAGGACGTCTAACTTGTTTTTGCAGGGTATGATTGTGATGTGATATGGCCAATGATGTGATGTGATATATTGGATGTATGAGATGATCATGTTGTAATAGAAATATCGACTTGCACGTCGATGGTACGGCAACCGGCAGGAGCCATAGGGTTGTCTTTATACTAACATATGTGCTTGCAGATGCGTTTACTATTTTGCTAGGATGTAGCTTTAGTAGTAATAGCATAAGTAGCACGACAACCCCGATGGCGACACGTTGATGGATGATCATGGTGTGGCGCCGGTGACAAGAAGATCGTGCCGGTGCTTTGGTGATGGAGATCAAGAAGCACGTGATGATGGCCATATCATGTCACTTATGAATTGCATGTGATGTTAATCCTTTCTTGCACCTTATTTTGCTTAGAACGACGGTAGCATTATGAGGTGATCTCTCACTAAAATTTCAAGACGAAATTGTGTTCTCCCCGACTGTGCATCGTTGCTACAGTTCGTCATTTCGAGACACCACGTGATGATCGGGTGTGATAGACTCAACGTTCACATACAATTGGTGCAAAACAGTTGCGCACGCGGAACACTCGGGTTAAGCTTGACGAGCCTAGCATGTGCAGACATGGCCTCGGAACACATGAGACCGAAAGGTCGATCATGAATCATATAGATGATATGATTAGCATAGGGATGCTTACCACTGAAACTACTCCCGACTCACGTGATGATCGGACTTGGGATAGTGTAGGTGGATCATGAACCACTCAAATGACTAGAGAGATGTACTTTTTGAGTGGGAGTTTAGCATGTAATTTGATTAAGTTGAACTCTAATTATCTTGAACATAGTCTAAGTCCACTTTGAATATATTTGTGTTGTAGATCATGGCTCACGCAAGTGTCATCCTCAATTTTAATACGTTCCTAGAGAAAGCTAAGTTGAAAGATGATGGAAGCAACTTTGTAGACTGGGCGCGTAATCTTAAGCTAATCTTACAAGCTGGAAAGAAGGATTATGTCCTTAATGCTGCGCTAGGAGATGAACCACCCGCTACGGCTGATCAGGATGTTAAGAACGCTTGGTTAGCGCGTAAGGAGGACTACTCAATAGTTCAATGTGCAGTCTTGTATGGCTTAGAACCGGGACTTCAACGTCGCTTTGAGCGTCATGGAGCATTTGAGATGTTCCAGGAGTTGAAGTTCATCTTTCAGAAGAACGCCCGGATCGAGAGGTATGAGACCTCCGATAAATTCTATGCTTGCAAGATGGAGGAAAACTCGTCTGTCAGTGAACATGTGCTCAAAATGTCTGGGTACTCAAACCGTCTAGCTGAACTGGGGATTGAACTCCCGCAAGAAGCTATCACTGACAGAATCCTTCAATCACTGCCGCCAAGCTATAAAGGCTTTGTGTTGAACTACAACATGCAAGGGATGAACAAGTCTCCCGGCGAGTTGTTTGCGATGCTGAAAGTCGCAGAGTCCGAACTCCGTAAAGAACATCAAGTGTTGATGGTGAGCAAGACCACTAGTTTCAAGAGAAACGGCAAAGGCAAGAAGGGCAATTCGAAGAAGAGCAGCAAGCCTGTTGCCAATCCGCCGAAGAAACCCAAGGCTGGACCTAAGCCTGAAACAGAGTGCTTCTATTGCAAGGGTATGGGTTACTAGAAGCGCAATTGCCCCAAGTATCTGGCAGATAAGAAGGCGGGCAAAGAAAAATCAGGTATATTTGATATACATGTTATTGATGTGTACTTAACCAGCTCTCGTAGTAGTGCCTGGGTATTCGATACCGGTTCTGTTGCTCACATTTGCGACTCGAAGCAGGAACTGCGGAATAGACGAAGGCTGGCGAAAGACGAAGTGACGATGCGCGTAGGAAACGGTTCCAAGGTTGATGCAATCGCCGTCGGCACAGTGTCACTTCAACTACCATCGGGATTAGTGATGAACTTAAATCATTGTTATTTAGTGCCTGCGTTGAGCATGAACATTATATCTGGATCTTGTTTATTGCGAGACGGTTACTCTTTTAAGTCTGAGAATAATGGTTGTTCTATTTCTATGAGTAACATCTTTTATGGTCATGCACCGAATGTGAGAGGATTGTTCATATTGAATCTTGATAGAGATACGCATATACATAACATTGAGACCAAAAGAGTTAGAGTAAACAATGATAGCGCCATATTTTTGTGGCACTGCCGCTTGGGTCATATTGGTGTAAAGCGCATGAAGAAACTCCATGCTGATGGACTTTTGGAGTCACTTGACTTTGATTCACTTGACACGTGCGAACCATGCCTCATGGGCAAGATGACTAAGACTCCGTTCTCCGGAACAATGGAGCGTGCAAGTGACTTGTTGGAAATCATACATACCGATGTGTGTGGTCCAATGAGCGTGGAGGCATGCGGCGGATATCGTTACTTTCTCACCTTCACTGACGATTTAAGTAGATATGGTTATGTCTACTTGATAAAGCACAAGTCTGAAACATTTGAAAAGTTCAAGCAATTTCAGAGTGAAGTGGAAAATCATCGTAACAAGAAGATCAAGTTCCTACGGTCTGATCGTGGGGATGAATATCTGAGTTTCGAGTTTGGTACTCACTTAAAACAATGTGGAATTGTTTCACAGTTAACACCGCCTGGAACACCACAGCGTAATGGTGTGTCCGAACGTCGTAATCGTACCTTGTTAGAAATGGTGCGATCTATGATGTCTCTTACTGATTTGCCGTTATCATTTTGGGGTTATGCATTAGAAACAGCTGCATTCACTTTAAATAGGGCACCATCGAAATCCGTTGAGACGACACCATACGAACTGTGGTACGGAAAAAGGCCAAAGTTGTCGTTTCTTAAAGTTTGGGGATGTGATGCTTATGTCAAAAAGCTTCAGCCTGAAAAGCTGGAACCCAAAGCGGAAAAGTGCGTCTTCATAGGTTACCCAAAAGAGACAGTTGGGTACACCTTCTATCTCAAATCCGAGGGCAAAGTGTTTGTTGCTAAGAACGGAACTTTTTTGAGAAGGAGTTTCTCTCGAGAGAATTGAGTGGGAGGAAGATAGAACTTGACGAGGTTGTTGAACCTCTCATCCCTCTGGATGGTGGCGCAGGGCAAGGGGAAACCTCTGTCATTGCGACGCCGGTTGAGGAGGAACTTAATGATGATGTTCATGAAACTCCAGTTCAAGTTTCTGTTGAACCACGCAGGTCGACGAGATCACGCGCCGCTCCAGAGTGGTACGGTAATCCCGTCTTATCAATCATGTTGTTAGACAACAATGAACCTGCAAATTATGAAGAAGCAATGGTGGGCCAAGATTCCAACAAATGGCTAGAAGCCATGAAATCCGAGATAGGATACATGTATGAGAACAAAGTGTGGACTTTGGAGATGCTGCCTGAGGGCCGCAAGGCTATTCAGAACAAATGGATCTTTAAGAAGAAGACGGACGCTGACGGTAATGTGACCGTTTATAAAGCTCGACTTGTGGCAAAGGGTTTTTCACAAGTTCCAGGAATTGACTACGATGAGACTTTCTCTCCCGTAGCGATGCTTAAAGTCCGTCAAAATCATGTTAGCAATAGCTGCATTTTTCGATTATGAAATCTAGCAGATGGATGTCAAAACGGCGTTCCTTAACGGTTTCCTTAAGGAAGAGTTGTATATGATGCAACCCGAAGGTTTTGTCGATCCTAAAAATGCTGACAAGGTGTGCAAGCTCCAGCGATCCATTTATGGACTGGTGCAAGCATCTCGGAGTTGGAACAAACGCTTTGATGAGGTGATCAAAGCATTTGGGTTTATACAAGTGGTTGGAGAATCTTGTATTTACAAGAAAGTGAGTGGGAGCTCTGTGGCGTTTCTAATATTATATGTGGATGACATATTACTGATTGGAAACAACGTAGAGCTTTTGGAGAGCATAAAAGGTTACTTGAATAAAAGTTTCTCTATGAAGGACCTAGGAGAAGCTGCTTACATTCTAGGCATTAAGATCTATAGGGATAGATCAAAACGCGTGATAGGACTTTCACAAAGCACATACCTTGATAAAGTTTTGAAGAGGTTCAAAATGGAACAGTCCAAGAAAGGGTTCTTGCCAGTGTTACAAGGTACGAGATTGAGTAAGACTCAGTGCCCAGCAACTGATGAAGATAGAGAGCATATGCGCTCCGTCCCCTATGCTTCAGCCATAGGCTCTATCATGTATGCAATGCTGTGCACTAGACCGGATGTTAGCCTGGCCATAAGTATGGCAGGTAGGTTCCAGAGTAATCCAGGAGTGGATCACTGGACGGCGGTCAAGAATATCCTAAAGTACCTGAAAAGGACTAAGGAGATGTTTCTCGTGTATGGAGGTGACGAAGAGCTCGCCGTAAAAGGTTACGTCGATGCAAGCTTTGACACAGATCCGGACGACTCTAAGTCGCAAACCGGATACGTATTTATTCTTAATGGGGGTGCAGTAAGCTGGTGCAGTTCCAAGCAAAGCGTCGTAGCAGATTCTACATGTGAAGCGGAGTACATGGCTGCCTCGGAGGCAGCTAAGGAGGGTGTCTGGATGAAGCAGTTCATGACGGATCTTGGAGTGGTGCCAAGTGCACTGGATCCAATAACCTTGTTCTGTGACAACACTGGTGCCATTGCCTTATCAAAGGAACCAAGGTTTCACAAGAAGACCAGACACATCAAACGACGCTTCAACCTCATCCGCGACTACGTCGAGGAGGAGGACGTAAATATATGCAAAGTGCACACGGATCTGAATGTAGCAGACCCGCTGACTAAACCTCTTCCGCAGCCAAAACATGATCGACACCAGAACTGTATGGGTGTTAGATTTATTACAATGTAATTCACATGGTGATGTGAGGGCTAGATTATTGACTCTAGTGCAAGTGGGAGACTGTTGGAATTATGCCCTAGAGGCAATAATAAATGTATAGTTATTATTATAATTCCTGTATCAAGATAATAGTTTATTATCCATGCTATAATTGTATTGAATGAAGACTCGTTTACATGTGTGGATACATAGACAAAACACCGTCCCTAGCATGCCTCTAGTTGGCTAGCCAGTTGATCGATGATAGTCAGTGTCTTCTGATTATGAACAAGGTGTTGTTGCTTGATAACTGGATCACGTCATTGGGAGAATCACGTGATGGACTAGACCCAAACTAATAGACGTAGCATGTTGATCGTGTCATTTTGTTGCTACTGTTTTCTGCGTGTCAAGTATTTATTCCTATGACCATGAGATCATATAACTCACTGACACCGGAGGAATGCTTTGTGTGTATCAAACGTCGCAACGTAACTGGGTGACTATAAAGATGCTCTACAGGTATCTCCGAAGGTGTTAGTTGAGTTAGTATGGATCAAGACTGGGATTTGTCACTCCGTGTGACGGAGAGGTATCTCGGGGCCCACTCGGTAATACAACATCACACACAAGCCTTGCAAGCAATGTAACTTAGTGTAAGTTGCGGGATCTTGTATTACGGAACGAGTAAAGAGACTTGCCGGTAAACGAGATTGAAATAGGTATGCGGATACTGACGATCGAATCTCGGGCAAGTAACATACCGAAGGACAAAGGGAATGACATACGGGATTATACGAATCCTTGGCACTGAGGTTCAAACGATAAGATCTTCGTAGAATATGTAGGATCCAATATGGGCATCCAGGTCCCGCTATTGGATATTGACCGAGGAGTCTCTCGGGTCATGTCTACATAGTTCTCGAACCCGCAGGGTCTGCACACTTAAGATTCGACGTTGTTTTATGCGTATTTGAGTTATATGGTTGGTTACCGAATGTTGTTCGGAGTCCCGGATGAGATCACGGACGTCACGAGGGTTTCCGGAATGGTCCGGAAACGAAAATTGATATATAGGATGACCTCATTTGATTACCGGAAGGTTTTCGGAGTTACCGGGAATGTACCGGGAATGACGAATGGGTTCCGGGAGTTCACCGGAGGGGGGCAACCCACTCCGGGGAAGCCCATAGGTATTTGGGGGGGTCACACCAGCCCTTAGTGGGCTGGTGGGACAGCCCACCAATCCCCTATGCGCCAAGGAAGAAAAAATCAAAAGGAAAGAAAAAAAAAGGAAGAAGTGGGAAGGGGGAAGGACTCCCTCCCACCAAACCAAGTAGGACTCGGTTTGGGGGGGGAGAGTCCTCCCCCCTGGCTCGGCCGACCCCTTGGGGATCCCTTGGACCCCAAGGAAAGGTCCCCCTCCCTCCTCCTATATATATGGGGCTTTTAGGGCAGATTTGAGACGACTTTCTCACGGCTGCCCGACCACATACCTCCATAGTTTTCCCTCTAGATCGTGTTTCTGCGGAGCTCGGGCGGAGCCCTGCTGAGACGAGATCATCACCAACCTCCGGAGCGCCGTCACGCTGCCGGAGAACTCTTCTACCTCTCCGTCTCTCTTGCTGGATCAAGAAGGCCGAGATCATTGTCGAGCTGTACGTGTGCTGAACGCGGAGGTGCCGTCCGTTCGGTACTAGATCGTGGGACTGATCGCGGGATTGTTCGCGGGGCGGATCGAGGGACGTGAGGACGTTCCACTACATCAACCGCGTTCTCTAAACGCTTCTGCTGTACGATCTACAAGGGTACGTAGATCACTCATCCCCTCTCGTAGATGGACATCACCATGATAGGTCTTCGTGCGCGTAGGAAAATTTTTGTTTCCCATGCGGCGTTCCCCCACACAGGCAGGCAGGAGGCGTGGCGCTCTCACGAGCTCGCCGTCCCCTGCTTCTCCTCTGCCTTTTGGCAACAGGTAGAAGACAGGGGTGGCCGTGGTGGGCTGGGCCAGCAGGTGAGCACAGGATAGATTCTCTCTCTCTCTCTCTCTCTTCTTTTCTATTTTTATTTTATTTCCTTTCTAGCATTTAGATTTAGGATTTTAATAAAACATTTAATCATTTTACTTCTTCTTCTTTTCTTCTTCTTCTCCTCTTCCTTCTCCTTCTCCTCCTCCTCCTCCTCCTCCTCCTTCTTCTTTTACTTCTTCTTCTCTTCTTGCTTCTTCTCTTTCTCTTCTTCTATGTAGCTTAGACTCATCCAAGAAATACTAAATTGGCTAATTATCCTACAAAATGACATAATTAGCTTAGTTAGCTCCAAAATGACCTATTTAATAAAAATGACCTATAGTGAGCTAAGTTCTCTCCTAAATGACATAATAAGGCTTACGTAGCTGCAAGATGACCTATTCCCCCTAACTTAGGTATTAAATGGCCTATAATTAGCCTAGGTACCTCCAAAATGGCTTAATAAGCATAGTTTGCTCCGGAATGACCTATTTTACCCAAGTTAGCTCCGAAACGACCTATAGTTAGCTAGGCTTCCACCTAAATGACATAATTAGCTTAGTTAGCTCCAAAATGGTCTATTTAATAAAACATGACCTATACTTAGCTAAGTATCCTCAAAATGACATAATTAGCTCCGAAAAGGCATTCTTAGCTAATTTAGCCCGAAGAAGGGGACAAGAGGAGAAGAAAGTGGAAAAATGAAAGGAAGGAAGAAGAAGAAGAAGAGAAGAAGAAGGAGAAGGAGGAAGAAGAAGGAGAAGGAGAAGGAGGAGAGAAGCTCCTTCTCCTTCTTCTCCTCCTTCTTCTCCTTCTTCTTGTCCTTCTTCTTTTCTTCTTCTTCTCCTTATCCTCCTCCTTCTCCTCCTCCTTCTTCTTCTTCTTCTTTTTCTTCTCCTTCTTCTTCTCTTCTTGCTTCTTCTCTTCTTGCTTCTTCCCTTTCTTCTTCTACGTAGGTTATTTTCCCCAACAAAGACATACTTAGCTAATTATCCTCCAAAATGACATAATTAGCATAGTTAGGTAAAAATATCATAAGAACCTTGGTTAGCTCATTAAAATGACTAATTTAGCTCCAAAATGACATAATAAGGTCAAAATGGATTAATAATCATAGTTGGCTACAAAATGACATATTTTATCCAAGTTAGCTCTAGAATGGCCTATACTTAGCTAAGTTCTCTCCTAAATGACATAATAAGGCTATGTAGCTCCAAGATGACCTATTCCACCTAACTTAGCTATTAAATGGCGTATACTTCGCTAATTTCTCTCTGAAATAACCTATATACTTCTTCATCTAGTATTATTCTTCTAACTTTCTTATTTGTCATTTTGTAGATTACATTCACTTCACGGGAAGCTTGGATTATATTGATGGAATGCTTGAAGATGATTTCTTGTACCATGGCTTCACGGAAGCTTGTATTGAAACTATTGTAGTATATGGATATATATGAAATTTGTATGCATGTGGATGAAACTCGTGTAATATATGGTTTGGTAGGGATGCAACTTGCATAATATGTATGTACTATGGATGAAAGTTATTTTAATATGGTTATGAGTACGGAAATAAATTTATTTATGTCAAATATATATATATATATATATATATATATATATATATATCCTGATTATTGTGAAAAATGTCGGATATAATAAGAAATAAATTAAAAAGGGGCTCGTTCCCCCTTTGCCGTCTGCCCCCACATGGCAAACGGGGGATGGCAGACGGCAAAGGGGGAGAGAGGGGGGGCAGGTTCCCCCCTTTGTCGTCTGCCCCCACATGGCAAAGGGGAGATGGCAGACGGCAAAGAGGGGAGAGAGAGGGGCTGGTTCCCCCTCTTTGCCATCTGCCCCCACATAGCAACGGGGGGAACCAGCCCCCTCTCTATCCCCTCTTTGCCGTTTGCCCCCACATGGCAAAGGGGGGAGGGCAGATGGCAAAGAGGGGAGAGAGAGGGGGCTGGTTCCCCCCTTTGTTGTCTGCCTCCACATGGCAAAGGGGGGATGGCAGACGGCAAAGATAGGGGTCATTCGTGTATGTGTCGTCCCATTTAATTTGCCGTCTGCCCTCTCATGGTAAAGATTCTTTGCCGTCCGCTTTAAAAAAGCAGACGGCAAAGAACCTCTTCACCGGATTTTTTTTGCCGTCTGCTAACCGACGGCAAAGCCTTTTCCATCAGTGGTTCCCCCCTTTGCCGTTCGCCATGGCAAACGGCAAATTTCTGAATTTCAGTAGTGTATGGTGGACTCTCAAGGCAAAACTGGGTTAAAGGTCTTTGGATGCACAAGTAGTATCTCTACTTGGTGTAGGAGTTTCTTTTGTCTAATATGAGGTGGAAGGAAGCGACACATGTTGAAGGATCTACAACCATATAACTTCTATTCAGAAATAAGCAAACATAACTCATTATGTTGTCTTCCTTGTCCAACATCAACCTTTTAGCATATAATATTTTAATGAGTGCTCATAATCATAAAAGATGTCTAAGATAATATATTTATATGTGAACCTCTCTTTCTTTATTAGTTCCTTTTAATTTCAACAATGACCAATAGCTTTGTTTGTCAACTCACAAAAAAAATGATGTACTTTTATATGTGAAGTCATCACTCCCCATAAGATCATTATGTATGCTCTTTTGCTTTTATTCTATACTTATTTCTATTTCTTTTTCTCTATATCATAGCAAGCAAGCAAATACCTCAACTCAAAACTACTCTTTATTATATAACTCTTGGACTTGCTTACATAGGGGGAACAAAGAGAAAAACTTAAAACTAGATCACACTAAAAATTTATTCTACTAGATCAAGATATAACCAAAAGGATTGAGCAAAGAAAAACGAAAGAAGTAAAAAGATGTGATGGTGATACGATACCGGGATACCACCCCCAAGCTTGGCACATGCCAAGGGGAGTGCCCAAACCCATGTGTTTAGTTGTATTTCTTCAGAGGTGGTGATGTTAGAGTTGCTGGTGAGGTTGAAAGCTTATCAAATTTTCACTTAAGCATGAAGTTTTTTCCCTTGGATCATCTACTTCTAGCTCGAGCCTCAATATCCTTTGACATAATTCACCCTTGCGCTCCTGCAAAAAAGAGAAGGGATAAATAGCACCTTGGGTTTTCTCCTTGTATTTGGGAGGCTCGACTTCTTGAACTCCACATGCATATCTTCGGGTCGAGGCAAGGGAATCTCCTCTTCGTCTGAGCTTTCTTCCGCATACTTGCATATCTCCCATTCCTCCTTCGAGCACAATCCATAGGGATCTATGTTGCTGTAGAGCTTGGGATTGGCGAGATAATGTGATACATAGCTCTCCCCATCGGAATCTTGGGATGACATCTTACTCTAAATCTGTTGTTCCTTTTCGGGGTCTAAGATGTTCTGATAGGTATCCCTAATGTACTCTTCCAAAGTTATGGTATTGATAATATTAGTTTTAACATTTATTGGAGTACCTCAAATATAATGTTTGATTCTTTGCCCATTTACCACCTTCGGATTTGTGCCTTCGGCGTTGTTGATCTTGATGGCACCGGAACGATATAATTCCTCGATAATGTAAGGCCCTTCCCATTTAGAGAGAAGGTTCCCTGCAAAAAATTTTAAACGAGAGTTATATAGGAAGACATGATCACCTACATTTAATTCACACTTTTGTATCCTTCGATCATGCCATCTCTTAACTTTCTCTTTAAACAACTTGGCATTCTCATAGGCATGGGTTCTCCAGTCATCAAGTGAGCTAATGTCAAATAAACTCTTCTCACCGGCAAGTTTGAAATCATAGTTAAGCTCTTTAATTTCCCAATAAGATGTATGTTCTAGCTCTAGAGGTAAGTGACATGCTTTACCATAAACCATTTTATACGTAGACATACCCATAGGGTTTTTGTAAGCGGTTCTATAAGCCCATAATGCGTAATCAAGTTTCCTAGACCAATTCTTTCTAGATGTATTAACGGTCTTTTGCAAGATCAACTTTATTTCTCTATTGCTCAATTCTACTTGCCCACTAGACTGAGGATGATAAGGAGATGCAATTCTATTATTAACATCATACCTAGCAAGCAATTTATGGAAAGCACCATGAATAAAGTGTGAACCATCATCAGTCAGTAAATATCCAGGGACTCCAAATCTAGGGAAAATAACTTCTTTCAGCATTTTAATAGAAGTGTTATGATCAGCACTACTAGATGGAATAGCTTCTACCCACTTAGTAACATAATCAACAACAACTAGAATGTGAGTATACCCGTTGGATTTTGGAAAAGGTCCCATATAATCAAAACCCCAAACATCAAATAGTTCTATAACAAGAAAGTAATTCATAGGCATTTCCCGACGTCTACTAATATTACCAATTCTTTGACATTCATCACAAGGCAAGACAAACTTACGAACATACTTGAAGTGACTAGGCCAATAAAAACCAGATTGTAATACCATGTGTGCAGTTCTATCTCCCGCGTGGTGTCCTCCGTAGGCCTCGGACTAACACTTGTGAAGGATCAGTCCCTGTTCATGCTCAGGTACACAACGTCTAATAATACCATCTACTCCTTCTTTATAAAGGTGTGGATCATCCCAAAAGTAAGGTCTTAAATCATAGAAGACCTTTTCTTTTGTTGCTATGTGAAGATAGGTGGTAAATATTTAGCAACAATGTAGTTAGCATAATCAGCATACCAAGGAGCATTACATGAAGCATTTATGATATCTAATTGTTCATTAGGGAAGCTATCATCAATAGGTAGTGGGTCATCAAGAACATTCTCTAATCTGGACAAGTTATCTACTACGGGGTTATCAACGCCCTTTCTATCAATAATATGAAGATCAAATTCTTGTAGCAGAAGAACCCATCTAATAAGTCTAGGTTTAGCATCTTTCTCTTCCATAAGGTACTTAATAGCAACATCATGAGTGTGAGCAGTTACTTTGGAACCAACCATATAAGGTCTAAACTTATCGCAAGAAAACACAACTACTAAAAATTAATTTTCAATGCTTGCATAGTTTCTTTGAGCATTGTCCAGAGTTTTACTAGCGTAATGGATGACAATTAATTTCTTATCAAATTGTTGTCCTAGAACAACACCAATAGCATAATCACTAGCATCACACATAATTTCAAAAGGTAGGTTCCAATCATGTGGTTGAACAACACGTGAAGTGATCAAGGCTTTCTTAAGAATTTCAAATGCTTCTACACAATCATCATAAAAAACAAATGGAATATCCTTTTGTAAAAGATTAGCGAGAGGCTTAGAAATTTAGAGAAGTCTTTAATAAATCTCCTATAGAAACCAACATGACCAAGGAAACTTCTTATACCTTTGATATCTGTTGGACACGGCATTTTTTCAATAGCATCAACTTTAGGTTTATCAACTTCAATACCTCTTTCAGATATTTTGTGTCCCAAGACGATAACTTCATTAACCATAAAGTGGCACTTCTCCCAATTCATGACAAGATTAGTTTCTTCACATCTCTGCAAAACTCGATCAAAGTTGCTCAAGCAATCATCAAAACAAGTTAAATAAACGGAAAAATCATCCATGAAAATCTCAACAATCTTTTCACAAAAGTCAGAGAATATAGCCATCATACATCTTTGAAAGGTAGCATGTGCATTGCATAAACCAAAAGGTGTACGTCTATAAGCAAAGGTTTCGAAAGGGCATGTAAAAGTTGTCTTCTCTTGATCCTCTTTTGGTACAGGTATTTGAGAGAAACCAGAGTACCATCTAGAAAGCAAAAATGTGTATGTTCGGATAGTATTTATAGCATTTGATCAATAAAAGGTAGCAGAAATGATCTTTCCTAGTAGCCTTATTTAATTTCTTGAAATCAATTACGATTCTATATCCTTCGAAAATTCTTTGCGGGATTAATTCATCTTTATCATTAGGAACAACTGTAATACCTTCCTTTTTAGGGACACAATGAATGGGACTAACCCATCTACTATCAGCAATACGATAAATTATACCTGCCACCAGAAGCTTTAGTATTTCATTTCTTACCACTTCCTTCATTTTAGGATTTAATTGTCGTTGGTGATCAACAACTGGTTTAGCATTAGGCTCCATATTGATTTTGTGCTGACAAAGAGTGGGACTAATGCCCTTAAGATAATCAAGGTTATATCCAATAGTGGCCCGGTGCTTCCTCAGTGTTTTCAATAATCTCTTTTCTTCATGCTGTGAAAGGTTAGCACTAATAATAACAAGATATATCTCTTTGTCATCAAGATAAGCATACTTCAGAGTATCAGGTAGTTGTTTAAGCTTAAACATGGGATCACCCTTAGGTGGAGGAGGATCCCCAAGTATTTCAACAAGCAGGTTGTGTTTGAGGATAGGCTGCTAATCAAAGAAAATCTTATCTATTTCACTCCCTTCATTCATATACATATCATTTTCATTGTCTAGCGTATATTGTTCTAAGGGATCGGTAGGAGGAACAACAATAGTAGTGAGACCAATAATTTCATATTTACTAGGCAGTTTTTTGTCATGGGGTTGTCTACGAAATTTAGAGAAATTGAACTCATGAGATGCATCCCCAAAACTTACAGTAACCGTTTCTTTTTCACAATCAATCTTAGCATTAACAGTATTCAAGAAGGGTCTACCGGATATAATGGGACAAAAATCATCTTGTGGGGAACCAAGAAAAAGAAAATAAGTAGGATACTTTATTTTCCCACACAACACTTCAACATCTCTAACAATCCCAATTCGTGAAATAGTATCTCTATTAGCAAGCTTGATGGTAACATCAATTTCCTCTAATTCGGCTGGTGCAATATCATTCATAATTTCTTAGTATAATGTAAATGAAATTGCACTCACACTAGAACCCACATCACATAAGCCATGATAACAATGATCTCCTATTTTAATAGAAACAACAGGCACGGCAACAATAGGTCTATGTTTACCCTTAGTATCAGGTCTAGCAATTCTAGCGGCTTCATCACAGAAATGAATGACATGCCCATCAATATTATCGACCAAGAGATCTTTAACCATAGCAATATTAGGTTCAACTTTAATTTTTTCAGGAGATATAGGTGTTCTAGCACAGCTCTTACAAACCACAGTTGAAGCTTTAGCATGTTCCTTTATCCTAACAGGAAAGAGTGGTTTCTCAATATAAGCAGTAGGAATAACAGGATCAGCATTATAAATAATAGTTTCTTCTTCAACTTTAATAGGTTCAACCACTTTAACTTCAATGGGAGGATATATTTGAACCATTTCTCCTTGGGGAGATCAACATGAGTAGAAAAAGATTCACAGAATGAAGCTGCTACCTCAGAGTCAAGTCCATATTTAGTGCTAAAATCACGAAAAGCATCGGTGTCTTCAAAGGATTTAACACAATCAAACTTAAGGCTTATACCAGACTCCTTACCTTCGTCGAGTTCCCAATCTTCAGAGTTGCGTTTAATTCTTTCGAAGAAGTCCCATTTTAATTCCATATCCTTCTTCATAAAGGAACCAACCCAAGAAGTGTCGAGCATGGATTGATCATTACGAGAGAGCCGAGCATAAATTTTTTGAATAATAATTTCTCTCGGGAGCTCATGATTGGGGCATGAATATAACATTGACTTAAGTATCCCCTAAGCTTGAGAGATTATTTATCATTCATGAGGCCAAAAATTATAAATATAATTCCGATCACGATGAACTAGATGCATAGGATAAAAGTTCTGATGAAATTCCAATTTCAATCGGTTGTAGTTCCATGATCCAATATCATGACATAGCCTATACCATGTCAACACATTTTCCTTCAAAGATAAAGGAAAGACCTTCTTCTTTACATCATTCTCGGGAAGACTTGCAAGCTTAAATAATCCACAAACTTCATCCACATATATTAGGTGCAAATCAGGATGTAGTGTTCCATCTCGTGCATAAGGATTAGCTAGCAGTTTTCTATCATACCCGAAGGAATTTCATAATAAATATTTTCAGTAGGTGCAGCAGGTTGAGGAGCATATCTTTGTGTTTCCGGTCGGGGTGAAGATACCCCGAACAAGCACCTCAAAGGATTATTTTCCATAGTGACAAGTGAAAGTAAATTTCAGCACAGTATATAAATTTTTCCTTACCAAGTTCCACTTACCAAAGGCGCTTCACTCCCCGGCAACGGCGCCAGAAAAAAGTCTTGATGACCCGCAAGTATAGGGCATCTATCGTAGTCCTTTCGATAACTAAGAGTGTCGAACCCAGCGACGAGCAGAAGGAAATGACAAGCGGTTTTCAGTAAGTTATTTTGTGCAAGCACTGAAATTATAGGTGACACATAGTTTTGTGATAAGGTAATTTGTAACGGGTAACAAGTAAAAATTGTAACAAAGGTGCGGTAAGATGTCCCAATCCTTTTTGTAGCAAAGGACAAGCCTGGACAAACCCTTATAAAAAGAAAAGCGCTCCCGAGGACACATGGGAATTTATGTCAAGCTAGTTTTCATCATGCTCATATGATTCACGTTCGTTACTTTGATAATTTGATATGTGGGTGGACCAGTGCTTGGGTGCTACCCTTACTTGGACAAAGCTCCCACTTATGATTAACCTCTCTCGCAAGCATCCGCAACTACGACAGAATAATTAAGATAAACCTCACCATAACATTAAACATATGGATCCAAATCAGCCCCTTACGAAGCAAGACATAAACTAGGGTTTAAGCTTCTGTCACTCTAGCAACCCATCCTTTACTTGTTACTTCCCAATGCCTTCCTATAGGCCCAAATAATGGTGAAGTGTCATGTAGTCGACGTTCACATGACACCTTTTGAGAAGAGATAACATATATCTTATAAAAATATCAAACGAATACCAAATTCACATGATTACTTATAACAAGACTTATCCATGTCCTTGGGAACAAACATAAGTACTCAAAAAGCATATTCTTGTTCATAGTCAGAGGAGTATTAATAATCATTAAGGATCTGTACATATGATATTCCACCAAATAAACCAACTAGCATCAACTACAAGGAGTAATCAACACTACTAGCAACCCATGGGTTCCAATCTTTGGTTTTGAGACAAAGAACGGATATCAGAGATGAACTAGGGTTTGGAGAGGAGATGGTGGTGATGAAGATGTTCATGGAGATTGACCCTCCCTCGATGAGAGGATAGTTGGTGATGACGATGGCTTCGATTTCCCCCTCTCGGAGGGAAGTTTCCCCGGCGGAATAGCTCCGCCGAAGCTCTAGATTGGTTTTGTCAAAGTTCCGCCTCGAGACGGCTGCGTCGCGTCCTGAAAGTTGTGATATGATTGTTTTCCAGGTCAAAACCCTTCATATAGCACAAGATGGGCACCGAAGGCCTGCCATGGGGCCCACAAGCCTGCAGGGCGCGGCCAGGGGGTAGGTCGCGGCCCCTGGCTTATGACCTCCTGGTGGGTCCCCTCCGGTTCTTCTTTCGCCGATTATTTTTATATGTTCCAAAAAAATCTTCGTAACTTTTCAGGACTTCTGGAGCTGTACAGAGTAGGTCTCTCAGATTTGCTCCTTTTCTAGTCCAAAATTCGAGCTGCCCACATTCTCCCTCTTTATGTAAATCTTGTAAAATAAGAGAGAAAAGGCATAAGTATTGTACTATAATGTGTAATAGCAGCCCATAATGCAATAAATATTGATATAAAAACATGATGCAAAATGGACGTATCAAAGGCCCATCGGACTTTCTCGTTTTCTCTGCGAGTGCGGCCTCCCGGCAATCAGCGCACGAGGTAGCTCCCTTGCCGGGGGTCTAGACTTTTTGCCTTCTTGCCAGCGCTAAGATCACCAGAGCGTTCGATGGACAATACAACCTTTGCCTTGAGCTTCTTTTTGCGCTTTCCATTCCTCCCCTTCGATCCATGGGTATCGTCATCATCATCAGAGTCGACTTCGACACCCGCCTCCTCCCCGAGGAGTCGCCTTCCTTCTTCAACCTGAGCAGACTTGTCCGCCAACATGTACAACTCATTCTCGGTCTTGGGGAGTTTGACATTCATCTTGGCCTGCATCCTCCTATTGTGCACGTTGGAACGGAACACGTCAATCACGGTTGCGGGGTGTATCTCAGGAATGTTGCGGTGCACTCTAATGAATCTCTGGATGTACTTCCGCAGAGTTTCCCCCTCCTGCTGTGGGAGGACCAGCAAGTCATTGGGCTGTCCTGGCTCCTTCGTGTCCACCTGTGAAGGCGCCAACAAACTCGTTGCACAAGTCCGCCCATGACGAAATGAAATTCTCTGGTAGGTGAATCAGCCATGACCTCACATTTGGCTTTAGTGCGAAAGGGAAGTAGTTGGAGAGCACCTTCTCATCTCTTACTCCTGCAACTTGGATGGCTATCATGTAGATGCCAAGGAATTCTGCCACGTTGAGCTTTCCATCATACTTTTCTGTTATTTCGGGCTTGAAAGTGTGGCTTGACAGCCAACAGACCTACCGTAGCTCGCGAGTGAAGGCGGGAGACCCAACCTCGTAAGGCAGGTATCCGCCAGCACTCGGCACGGGGTCACTAGCATCTATGCCGTTGTGCTTGTCAGATTGACAGTGTGCTTCCCGACGTCGTTCAATGGTGATGCGCGCGTCCTCCTTCCGTCGGTCTTCCCGGACACGTCGCTGGTCTCACTGGTCGCGCGGGCGGGAGAAGTCCATGGATGCCTCATCGGGCCCATTAATGCGTGGAGCTTGTTGCGGCTGCTGTCGGCGTTCTGGGAACGGGGGTACCCAGACCTGCGTGCATGCGGCCCAGGGTTGGCCCACTTCATAAACGCAAGATCGGCAAGGAACAACACCTCCCTGAACAAGGCCCTCGCGAGGAAGAGCGACATAAAGACCCACGGAGGCCTACTCATGACCCCTCCAAAGCGGCGGATATTTCAAGGCAAGGTTGGGCCTCAGGAGTCAAAGGTGACGCCATGGAAGGAGAGGAGAACAGCAGATAGCAGGACGGGGTAGTTTCCCCTTTGGTGCAAAAGAGGAAGGGGCGTATCAGGGCCCCAAAGGCATCTCCCAAAGGTTTCCCTTCCGGTGCAACAAGACCACGACCGCCCGTCGGCAGGACAAGCGTCATCCCTGCTTCCACCTCTGCGACACTGACACCTACTTTGCAAGCGAAGACTACTGTTGGCAGGGGAAGCATGTTTCTTTGTCTCCCACAGAAATTGGCTGTTGTGGGATCCCTTCCCGCCTACGATAAGGGAAGAGGACCCGGGCCTCCGCTATAAATAGAGAGGGTAGGATACTTGGCAAAGGATCGGATCATCGAAACCCTAGAACAACACACCTATCCACTTGGCCTCCAGAGGCTCGAGAGCACCGTACTAGTTCATCCATCAACCTCCGTGAGAGGCAATCTACCAAAAGTAGGAGTAGTGTTTTACGCTTTGCAGCGGCCCGAATCTGGGTAAACTATTGTGTTCTGTGTTCCCCTCACCATCAAGTGAGTTCTTCGCCATTTCCATCGAGTAGCGGGCTAGGTAAGGTCGAGCCGAGAGAGATCGCCGTACACGCCCCTGTGTTTGAATCCTTAGGGTTTTATGGAGCTCGAAATCCGACATTTGGCGCCATGTAGGGGGCGTGTGAAGGCTTTCTCCTAGTTTCCTCCTTCCTAGGCTATTGCACCGATGGCCGGCGACCAACCAGCTTCTCCGAGCCTCGTCGAGCTGGTCTCCGACCGCCACGTCACAGCGGCTGGAAGCTCGCATACCGGTGCCGCGGGACTAGGCGGCCGTCAACATCGTCTCCACCGTGACGGTCACCCGTGCCACCCAGGCGCATGGGGGATGGGCGGCGGCCCAGGCACCCGCAGTGCGCCGCATCAACTTGGGAGACCTCAGCACACACAACGCGTTGCGGATGGCAAGAGAGATGCTCCGCCAACGACCGACGCCAGGGGGCTTCGACGCCTGGGTGGACCACATCATGGAGCTAATCGCCATCGCTCAGAAGACCATCTAGTCTGGTGCATCCTCAAGGCCACAGGCGTTGGGCGCCGGGGTTTCGCACCACATGCCGACCCCCGAGCCTGCAAGCTTCGGGGCCCTGCCTGCTCTAGGCGGGGCCGAGAGAGATATGCTTCGCGCTGCCCTCCACCTTCTCCAGACCGCAGCGACCGGCCCTGAAGCGCACCATGCCGACAACCACCAGGGATGCGAGGAGAACAGCGGGATGACCGACGCACACGCTAGCACGCATCACCGAGACCAGGTCGGCCCTCGACAGCCCGGGTGGCTAGACAGGAGCGCTCCCTCCAGCGCAGCCAGCAGAGGGCCGAGGCGATGGCACAGATGAACTACGACAGCGGAGACGCGACCGGACATCAAGGCGGGAGTCAGCATCAGGTGGCGCCGGGACCAGCCGACGGCGGCAGCAGGAACAAGCGACTTCGCGCGGAGGCCTTTCGCAGGAAGAACTTTGAGCAGTACGGCTGGGGAGACACCCCCCCCTCTACCACCAAGGGGGACCGCCACCGTCGCACTGATGACCGG
Organism: Hordeum vulgare subsp. vulgare; assembly: GCF_904849725.1. Lineage (NCBI taxonomy): Eukaryota > Viridiplantae > Streptophyta > Magnoliopsida > Poales > Poaceae > Hordeum > Hordeum vulgare. Next base: position 382,697,818 of record NC_058521.1, read on the forward strand.
TCGCGAGCGACGGGCAAGTGCCTACATGGAGCCGTATGTGCCAGAGTATGCCGCGCTACTTGACCCTCCCGACGAGGAAGATCTTCAGGCGTCCCCCCGGGGCGCCTGTCCTCCTTGAGCCGGGCCCAAGAGGCCCGGGCAGGGGGGCGCCCTCAAGCCGCAGGGCGTGGCGCCAGCCACCCTCCCCACGGAACAACTACGTGAGGCGAAACTCAAGGGCCTCGGGAGGATGAGTCGAATGCCACGACGAGACGCAAGCGCCACGGAGCACCCGCGACGACCACGATACAGGCATGGGCGTCAGGGGCTAGGCCTTGCGAGGTGCTCCCCAAGTGCAAGGGGCCTATTCGAGGTAATTTGTTGGATTTACTTCCTTAAGAAGTCCCTGCTGACCGCAGGGACTTCAACTGCTCGGGGCGTACTCCTACAAGTCGTATCTTTTACAATTTTCATTGCATCCACTTGATGACCTGACACGCTGTCTTACTTGCGTCCTTCGGTGATCCACCTTCCTCGCTCGGGGGCACTGGCCGCGACGCATCGCCCCAAAGCAGGAATTGGGGAGCCCCACGGCCCCTCAGGACCACGTTCGACAGGATAAAATCAGAGTCGCTTGAGCGTCCAAGGGGCTCCAGAGCATGGCACTCCAGGAGCCTTACTAGTCACAAGGCCACCTGCACCCTTGATATCGTCCTTGGTGATCCGGTCGTTATCAGGGGTGGCAGGGCCTGACCCCATGGTTGAGATTGTTCATTCGGTCGCAAGCAGCGGCGGTCGGGAAATGTGAGGGACCGGGTCCTGGCGATGAAGAGTTGCTTGAACGTCAAAAAAGGGGTCTCCAGAGCATGGCGCTTCAGAGGCCTTACCGGTCGCAAGGCCACCTACCGCCCTTGACAGCGTCCTTTATCAAGCCGTTATCGAGGGAGGCAGGGCCTGACCCCGTGGCTACATTTTTTCACTCGGTCACATGCAACGACGGTCGTGAAACGTGTGGGACTGGATCCTAGCGACGTAGAGCCGCTCGAACGTTAGAAGGGGGCTCCTGAGCATCGTGCCTCAGTAGCCTTACTGGTCATAAGGCCACCTGCCTCCCTTAACAACATCCTTGGTGATCCGGTCGGTGTTAGGCGAGGCTGGGCCCGACCCCGTAGCTACATCTGTTCACTCGGTCCCACGCAACGGCGGTCGGGAAATGTGCGGGACTAGGACCTTTCAACGTAGAGTCATAAAAATCCCTTAATAGGCCTCCTGGAAAGGAGCACGCAAGACCTGCATCAACCCATCGCACCTCTGCGTCGTCCTTCGATCCTTCCAGAACCTACTTCATCCCGTGACACTCTCATGTAATAATGAGTTGCGGCTGTATATGCCCAGGGCCCCCCGAGGATGCGGAAGGGGTCCACCCCACGCCTAGTGGAAGACCTATGCTCCACGCTGGGTACAACACAGTCCACCAATGACTCTAGAAGCTCAGGCCCTAAGGCCTCAGGGGTAGGGACACTCGCGAGGCCAAAGTGTCCTCACAGCCTCCCATATACACCCCCACCGTGACACTCTCACATAATAACGAGTCGATGTTGTATACGCCCAGGGCCCCCCGAGGACGCGGAAGGGGTCCACCCCACGCCTAGTGGAAGACCTATGCTCCGCGCTGGGTACAAAGACGAAGTCAATCAGCATGGCCTGCCAATGACCATGCTCGCAGCTGGAAACGAAACCCATATAGTCCGCCAATGACTATGCTAGCTTTAAATGCCGGACGCGGCACTTGCTTGCTTTTTCTTGGATTCAAACTGTCTTCCGCTGAGTTTGAACTGTTTGATTTCTTAAGTTGGTCTTTTCCAGTCTCAATGCCCGACATTTGAAAAATAAAAAGGGGGGAAACCTTCTCTGGCATTTCTTATTTCACTCGCTTTGCAACCTCCTGTCCGGAGGACGTGTTTGAGACAGCCAATCTGCGCCACCCCAAGGAGTCAAGGAGCATGAATGCAAGGACTTAGTACCTCAGGGGCAACGTTTTTCAGTGGTCGACCCCCACTCGGGGGTCCGGACCTAAACTTGATACCACCACAAAGTGTCTCGGGAGGCCTCAGGGCCCCTTGGGGCGATGACCTAAGGAATGAAGTGCGGAATTGCTCGAGCGCCTGAAAGGGGGGTTCCTAGGCGTGCCTCAGGAGCCTTACCGGCCGTTGAGGCCAGGGCCTGACGATGCAGGGCGGCTTGAGTGTCAAAGGGGGCTCTCGAGCAGTGCGCCTCAGGAGCCTTACTGGTCGGAAAGCCACTCGGCCCCCAGGGTGCCGGGGCTTTGCCCCGTAAGGGACAACCTTGGTAACGGGTTGAACCTTATGGCAGCAGGGAAATGTGCGGGACCGGCACCTACAGACATAGAGTGCCGAAAGGGTCTTCACCTCGTCCCGCTTACGGAATAGGAGCTGCACCGGAGGAACTACGTGAGGGACCAATGCAAATCCGCAAGCTAAGTGCCTCACAGGACCTGACTTGGACCCTCTCACTTTATGACAAACTAACGGTGAATTAAAACATGCGCACTAACGAAGGATGCAGGGCCTAAGGATTCGATGGCAGCAAGGAGCGAGTCCAACACCCAAGCAAGCGGTGGCACGAGAGGTGCCTCGGCAGGGCAGAAATCCCAGAAGGTCATGCTTCCCTCGTCGTCCCAAGCCACGACAGCTGCAGCAACATGCCCTAAGCTTTGCAGCCTGGCTACAACGACCATCAACATGCAAGCCATCACCTCAGGAGCAAAAGAAAAGAGGAGAACAACAAAGGTAATAACGGCAAAAGCTTAACACCCGATCGGGCAGGGTCTTTTCTGGCATCGCAGGAACAGGTAAGCAGAAGATGGGGGACACCTAGGAGGAGGAACCGTCGGCAGCGCCCTTGAGGACCACGTTCTCGGTGGCGGAGTATTCCTCCTCGCTAGAGATGGGCACCCGGGCGCACCACTCCATCAGAGCGTCCTAGTGAGGGCGGACTTTGCCCAGGGGAGACGATGGGACTCAGCAGGTGCCCACTCGACGATGCATCGAAGGTCTGGCTCCGGAGCAAGTCGACGCGGGTTGGAGAAGACAAGCATCAGGGCAAGGCCCAGAAGCTCGCGTGCATCGGCAATGTTGTCCTCCTCCACGCGGGAGACGTCGGTCTCGAGCGCCTCCACCACCCTCTCGAAGAAGGTGAGGTAGCCTCCATCGCTCGTCACATTGGGCAGCGCCGGGGCCTCCCCGACAAATCGGCGCGTTGCACCAACCGCCCGGCTAGCAATGCCAGCGAACCGCTTGGCACGCTGGTGTGCCATCGTTCGGGCGTTCGACGCCTCGTTCTTGGCAGCCAGGACGACATTGGTCGCCTCCTGGACCTGCTTTCATAACGACGCCAACTCTGCTATGGCCTGCGCCTCGTCCCCATGGGCGCTCCGGAGGGCAACTTCCACATCCGCGAGCCGGGCCTGCATCCCCTATGCCTTCTCCTGAAGCATTTCCAACTTCGGCCTCTCGGAGGAGGGCGCGCTAAAGAAGATGGAATATCAACCATGGGACAACAGATGAAGCAACAAGCAAAGGAAACGCTACGAAGGACTTACTCGCCATCCATCACCCAGCGGTGGCGGACACGCATAGGCCCTGAAGGCCCTCCGCCACTTCCTCCGGGGGCCGATGAAGGTGCAGGAGGCGCCGCACACTTTGCCTAGCCAGAGCCATCTCCGGGGGACGCCATGAAGACGAAGAACGAAGGAAGGGAAGAAGTTTCCTCACTGCAGATGAATGTATCATAGAAGGAGCTCGAGGTTGCGGTACCCCCTCCCCCCCTGCAGGGGGCTAGGCGAATTTCTAGGCAAGCCCTAGCCAACAACCATCGCGGGAGCGTGGGCATCGCACGCCCCACAAGGGTTGCGAGGTAGGCCAAGGGAAGCGATGTCGCCCATGTCGCCTCACCTGTCCACCGACCGGTCACATCCGCGAGGGACGTTGTGTGTGGTCACATCCAATGAGCAACATGATGGCTTGCACAACTCTTGGGAATTGCATCGTCGTGGCTTGGCACCACCCGGGTACCTCGAGGAGCGAGAGCCTCGCCGAGAAGCTTCCACACATGTGGGTCGCCTGACCTGCAGGAAATTAGGGCCCGCGGCGTTTTGGTCCGTCTTCAAGGCTTCCCCAAGAAGCCAACCCGGGCGCGCCTTGGTCCGGGGGGCTACTGTCGGCGTTCTGGGAACGGGGTACTCAGACCTGCCTGCCTGCGGCCCAGGGCTGGCCCACTTCATCAATGCAAGATCGGCAAGGAACAGCACCACCCTGAACAAGGCCCTCGCGAGGGGCCAAGCCTCGCAAGGAAGAGCGACATCAAGACTCCTAGGGGGCCTCCTCAGGACCCCTCCGGAGCGGCGGATATTTCAAGGCAAGGTCGGCCCTCACGAGTCAAGGGTGATGCCATGGAAGGATAGGCGAGCAGCAGATAGCAGGAAGGGGCAGTTTCCCCTTTAGTGCAAAAGAGGCAGGAGCGTATCAGGGCCCCAAAGGCATCTCCCAAAGGTTTCCCTTCCGGTGCAACAAGACCACGGCCGCCCACCGGCAGGACAATCGTCGTCCCTGCTCCCACCTCTGTGATGCTGGCAGCTGCTTTGCAGGTGAAGACTACTTTTGGCAGGGGAAGCATGTTCCCTTGTCTCCCACTGAAATTGGCCCTTGTGGGATCCCTTCCCGCCTACGACAAGGGAAGAGGACCCGGGCCTCCACTATAAATAGAGAGGGTAGGATACATGGGAAAGGATCAGATCATCGAAACCCTAGAACAACACGCCTAGCCACTTGGCCTCCGGAGGCTCGAGAGCACGGTACTAGTTCATCCATCAACCTCCGTGAGAGGCAATCCACCAAAAGTAGGAGTAGGGTTTTATGCTTCGTAGTGGCCCGAACCTGGGTAAACTATTGTGTTCTGTGTTCCCCTCACCATCAAGTGAGTTCTTTGCTATTTCCATCGAGTAGCGGGCTAGGTAAGGTCGAGCCGAGAGAGATCGCCATACACGCCCATGTGTTCGAATCCTTAGGGTTATGCGGAGCCCGAAATCTGACAGCTGCCCTTGGGTTTGCTATCGAGGACGGGACTGCATCATCGGTGTGGACCCCTCAACATGACCATCAGTGTAGGCCGCCATCATCGTCCGTGGACGACGGGACGGTCCTGCATGTTCTGATTTGCTGGCTTTAGCAAAGAAAATCAAACTCTGGATGGTGGCCCTCCACTCGTCCATCTTGTCAGCCGCTAGTGGAAAGTTTAACATCAGTTGAGCCCGCGCCATGACCTCCGTGCCTATGTCCGGCATGGGCAAAGAGGCGGACCGCAATGTTGTTCGACTCCTAGTAGAACCAAGAGGAGCGTTGTCATGCCCTTGTCGTCGTGCACTGATCGTCATGGCAGTGTGACGTGGGGAAGGCTGAGCTCATGGATTCATGACTCTGCTCAGCAATCTGTCTTGCTCTAGATGAGGCACACGCCCAGCAGCCGCACCCATGACAGGTGCAGCCGGTGGATCACGGATTGCTTCGGAGTGGGCGCCATTGTTATGACCGCTGCCACTTATGCGGCGGAACCGTGGGGCCTGGGTGTCCCTTTCCTCTGCGGTACGAGGGCCCAGATCACTAGGTCGTCGTTGTTGCTTGCCCCCGGTGCTCTTTGTTCCGGCCTCGGCCACGGTGAACACGTGGTGGCGCCTACTACACCGCGGCGGCCGCATCGCCTAAGGTCGCCATGGTGCCAGCAGCTACCACACCCGCAAGCGTCGTGGCCTTCAAAGTAGAAGGATTGGTGTATGCGACGGTCTTCTTCTTGGGAGCCATGAGGAAGAGGAACAATGATGAAAATCAGCACGCTGCTCGTAACCTCAGGTTTTGCGCGAACGAAGCCCCCCTGCGTGGCGCGCCAAATATGTTGTGGCAGCTGTGCACTCGATCACCTATGAGACCGTTCGCCCCTTCGTGGTTCGGCGGGGAGATCGCGTGCCACAAAGAGCAGAAACTATGAGGAAGCACAATGATTAGACTTGGTGCGTTTACCCAAGTTCGGGCCGTTGAGAAGCGTATAACCCTACTCCTTCTTTGGTGGATTGATTTGGGAAGACATAGTTTACACAAGATTCTGCCCCGGCAAGGGTTGCCGCGAAGAGTTTCTATGCATACCAATACTCTAGGGTCCAAATCCTGTGATAGGTTGCCTTGGGCCTCCTTTTATAGCTCAAGGGGCGTCTAGAGTGGCAAACGGACATGATTAGATAGCTAATAGTGCTATCATACCTAACTGTGGCACTCAAGACAAAATGCCATAAATACAGCCTTATGCGGGAAGCGGGGGTGCATCCCCGGCAAGCTCCTACCACCGATCAGCTGACTATTGCTTGGTTTCTAGACACTCCTCTGGACGGGTGTCAACTAGTCGTAATCAGTCTTCCAGCGCGACGACACGTGCCCAGCGAGAGCCACTTAGCCATCTGGGGGCTCGACACCTAAGTGACTAGTGTGGCGATGAGGTGGAGCGGTGGCGTATTGGCTCGTGCTTGTCAGGGGATAGCTTGTCGGGTCTTCCAGAAAGTGCTTGTGCCTTGGTCCTCGGCAGGCGTCTGGGGCTCTTGGCGCATCTTGGGCCTGCCCTGGGCTGTTGTGCAGGTCTTGCCAGCGTATGGTTCCGGATACTTTCTTGGGTTGGTGGTTACCTTCGAGGGGTTATGCTCTTAACGTCTATGCATAAGTCAGGGGCACTGGGTACCCCATTACTAGTGACCCGACACGGCACAGTGATCCTATGGCCTAAACATGAGCACCATCGCACCCCACACGGCCACAAGAGCACATTCTTTGTTGTCTTCTCCCCGGCGCAGAGCATAAGGACTCCCACTAGGCATGGGAGGGAGCCCTCCACTGAGGCCACGACGCGGCTTGTCGTGGGCTTCGACTTAGCAAGCTCCAGGGCGTGGACACACCAAACTCTTTATTACGTGAGAGTGTCACAGGCGGCGATAATTGGGCGGACACCCGAGGTACAAGGCGAGTGTTGGAAATATGCCCTAGAGGCAATAATAAAATAGTTATTATTATATTTCTTTGTTCAAGATAATTGTTTATTATCCATGCTAGAATTGTATTGATTGGAAACTCAAATGCATGTGTGGATACATAGACATCACACTGTCCCTAGTAAGCCTCTAATGGACTAGCTTGTTGATCAAATATGATCAAGGTTTCCTGGCCATAGAGAAGAGTTGTCATTTGATAATGGGATCACATCATTAGGAGAATGATGTGATGGACAAGACCTAAACTATGAACGTAGCATATACTCGTGTTAGTTTATTGCTATTGTTTTCTGTATGTCAAGTATCTGACCATATGATCGTGCAACTCCCGGACACTGAAGGAATGCCTTGTGTGTATCAAACGTGACAACGTGACTTGCTGACTATAAAGGTGCTCTACAGGTATCTCCGAGGGTGTCTGTTGGGTTGGCATGAATCGAGACTGGGATTTGTCACTCCGTATGACGCACACGTATCTCTTGGGCCCACTCGGTAATACAACATCACAATAAGCTTGCAAGCAATGTGGCAAAGAAGTTAGTCGTGGGATCTTGTATTCCGGAACGATTAAAGAGACTTGCCGGTAACGAGATTGAACTATGTATGGAGATACCAACGATCGAATCTCAGGAAATAACTTACCGATGGACAAAAGCAATAGCATACGTGATTAACTGAATCCTTAACATAGAGGTTCAACTGTAGCGAGCCGACTCAGAATGACTCAAGCCTCTCTGTATCTGTGCCATCCCTGGATCAGTATGCTGGCACACACAGTACATCAATGTATATATCAAAGTGCAATCACATGTAAATAACGTTAAATTGATATATACCTCAAAATCTCAGTGGAAACAGTCAAAGGGAGTGGAGTCCCAAATAACACCAACGGCAGGTTGAGTGCGGACCGTAACCCTGAATCGTACTCTTACTCGTCGAAGAAAGTATCTACAACATAAGATGTTGCAGCCGTGTAGGTCAGCATATTGAATATGCCGTAAAGTCACAAAAGAGAGGGGTAAAATAACATCTATACTATATGCATATATGGCAGGTGGGGTTGTCAGTTTTTAGCGGAAAGCAAAGTTTTATCCTACAACAAGAGAGGGGCTAAAAGCAAAATATTACTACATTGTTGGTTGTTAATGAGATGGTTCCGCCAACCAGTTCTCATACCCAAGTTATCAATATTACCCACATCAAATATATACAATGGTGTTGAGAGTTCCTGATAACTTCAGTTCCTTCGGCTCAAGTTGTCCATGACCGTGGACACGGCTAATCGATTAGGTTTGACTACTCTATAGAGTTTTGCACACGTTCCCCACAAGATTTGATCGCCTCCGTGTATGTCCTCGCACTTCAGGGTGTTTGAAGACCGGATGATCAAAACATGGTCTTTCAACGGGGTCCTCTGATCCTCTGTCGGTGCCCATCCAATCCTATCGTTCTTCTACATCTCGTAGCACCGCCTGTCCAACCAAGCCAGAGCCCATAATGACTTGTGGCTCTGCAGGTAAGCCTTGGGTCTTGAAAATATCCATCCGTCTCTTTGAGCCTGGGTGAAGCTTTCCGCAAGATGTCATGGCGATTCCCCATGCATCCCAGGTCATCCACTTGTTTCTCCAGGGAGCCCATCTAAACCGTCCTTCACCCAGAGGTATATTTCGTTCTGAGGTCTTGCAAGTCTTGGAATTCTTCCGGTCTTGATTATTAAGTTCTCACAACACTCATGATAAACACTCGCCAAAACCCCGTCTACTAGGAGCATAGCATAATAACGTCCCGGCCAAAGTAACAAGGGGGTGGGTGCCTACCACATGATACTACATCAAGATCCAAAATTTCCAAGTACCTACTTTGCATGCAATTGGGTGAATAAAGGTAGAACTACAATGCATATAAAACATAGGTAATAATATGATCAACGTGACTTGCCTGCTGAGGTTGATGAAGAAGAATTATCGTTCTCGGGAAATACGTGATAGAACTATTCGTCACTCTCCGATGACATCTATATAATCAAACATAGTATTCACATAAGCACTCACACTAGCAATCATTCTAGAAATCAAAAAAACAAACTACAATAAAAGTTGCTGCAATCAAAACAATAAGAAAGATCGAAAAGAATCCAAAGGAAATTTCAAAGAAATCTAGGGAGTCTTCTACTACATCAAACACTAAATAGTTTTTGTTCTAACCGAAAATAAAACACTAAAATAAAAAAGAATAAAATATAAATTTCACTAAGATAAAATAAAGTATTTTTCCTAAAACTATTTGAAAGTATTTTCAAATGGGAGTAAACTAGTAGGGAAAATCAATTGCAAGTTATTAGAGAACTAGAATTGATTACATGATAACAAATAAAGATAAAAAAAATTGTTGAAAACCTACTGTTCACTAACAGAAAACAAAATAAAATCTTTAACACCTAAACACTATAGCACCAAGTGAAGAAATTCACTTAACATAACCAAAACAAAATCTGTTTTTGGAAACCCCAAGTAAAAGTATTTAGAAAAAATTGGACTTAAACTACTGAAAGATATGATCACTAGGAAACAGTAGCAAAAAGAATTAAATTCAAAGCTATTTTTAAAATCCCAAAATAAACAAAACAAGATTTAAACTAAATCTGTTCTAATTCAAATTTTCAAATTTCAAACATAGGCAAATAATATGTTTTCGAAAACTACAGGAAAATTGTGATCTACTGCAAAAAGAATCAACTTCATTGGATTTGTAGATTAAAAGTTATAAAGAAAACAAAATCAGAACTGGTTCTGTTACGAAAATAAAAACAGAAAAGAAATCTGATGACGTGGCAAGATCGGATTGGCGGCATCCGTGCGCTGCTAAAACTAACTAACAAACGGCCGCTATGTAGTAAAAACGATTCGGTTCACTTAACTGGTTGACCAGTTCTTTAAGAAAAATCGAAAGCGTATGTTCCTCTAATCCTACACCGTTGGATCTAGATCTAAAGGTAAACAACAACAAAAAGAAAAACATGGAGGTGAGGGAGTTTCTCACCGTTGGTGGCAGGGAAGGGGGATTCTCCGGCGAGGTGGGCTGCTCCGGTGAGGGGTGTGGTCGCCGGTGGGGATGAGGGCGGCAGAGGAGGGGGGTTCGGCGCTTGGGGAAGGGGGGGCTCCTGGCGAGGTAGAGCGCGGCTCCTGGTGGCTCCTGTCAGCCTGGCACAGAGAGACTCCAGCGAGGATGGGGTCCTGCAGGGAGAGAGGCGACGAGGTAAGGGGCAGGGTCGACGTGGGGTGCAGCGGCGGTGTAGGGGGCGGCGACAGGGGGTACCAGGGAGGTGGGGAGAGGTTGTGGCGCTGTGGGAAGCTCCTGTAGGGCCAGCTCCGGCGAGGTCTCGCAGGGAGGCGTGGAGGCGGCGGATCGGAGTGGTAGCGGGGAAAATGGAACGAGGAGAGGCGTGGCTTTAAATAGAGGGGCTCGGGAGGCGCCGAGATGGAAGGGAGAGGGAGATCGGGAAGGGAGGATTTCCTGTCTCCATGGCTAAGGAAGTTCGTGGGAGGAGGGAGAACGTGAGGAAGAAGAAGATACTTGTTGGGCCAGTTTTGGAAAGGCTTTAATGGGACAGCGATTAAATTCCATTTAAACGAGATTTCTTTCCTATTTTCAAAAACAGGAAAGTAAACGATTAAAAGGAAACCAAATAAATCCGGAATAAATAGTTTTATATACTAAAATTATCAGAAAAATAAAGTATAAATGATGGACATTTTTCCACGACCAAAATAAAAACTTCAAAAAATGTTTTTTTTTCAGAAAATCCCTAAAAGCTTTATTTCCTTTTGCAAATATTTTCTAAAGTAAAATTTTGTTTTCTTGGCTCAAAATATTTCAATAAATGCCCCTGGTTTTGGAGGGTCATGTTCCTCCTCTCCTTTCCGTTTGACAGGATATTATTTCCCGGCATTTCTTGAGTGGAGGGAAATAGAATTGCAAATCAAAATCGAAAGAAATTCAAATGCCACCTTCATTCAAATTCTTTATAGTTGAAGAAGTCATGCTATCTCCTCTCACTGATTTTAAAATAGATGAATTTGAATTCACAGGAAAAGGGAAAGTCATTTTATTCCGTCTCATTCAAAAGTTTTTACAAGTTTCAAACTTCACTCAAGTTTCAATCACTCAAACAAACAAACAATCAATCTAATAATTTTATTAACATTCCAAAATTTGGGATGTTACATCAACCGATAGAGATCTTCGTAGAATATGTGGGAATCAATATAGGCATCCAGGTCCCGCTATTGGTTATTGACCGGAGAGTGTCTCAGTCATGTCTACATAAGTTCTCGAACCCGCGGGGTCTGCACATTTAAGGTTCGGTGACATTTCGGTGTAGTTGAATTATGTATGTTGGTGACGGAAGGTTGTCTAGAGTCCCGGATAAGATCCTCGACGTCACGAAGAGTTCCAGAGTGGTCCGGAGACGAAGATTGATATATAGGAAAGAGGTATACGGGTTCCGGAAAGGTTTCGGGCACTACCGGTAAAGTACCGCGAGTGACGAATGGGTTCCGGGGGTTCACCGGGAGGGGCCACCCACCCTGGGGGGCACATGGGCCTAAGAGGTGGCGCACCAGCCCCTGGTTGGCTTAGCGGCCAGCCCCTATGGGCCTATGCCAAGTGTGAGGACGGGACGGAGTCTGAATTGCACGAGGACTCCTCCTTGCGCCTCCACCTCCCCAATCGGAGGCGGACTCCTCCTCTTGGCCCGCCATCGGCCAACGCTAGGGGTTTTCCCTAGGGCACCACCCCTTCCCTCCATCCTATATATAATGGAGAGGAGAGAGGAATCCAACCCCAATCAACGGCGCAGTTCTCTCCCCGTCCACTAGTTCGTTCCACCTCTAGATCGATTCGGTAGCGCACGACGAAGCCCTGCCAGATCAGTTCCACCAACACTACCGCCACGCCATTGTGCTATCAGAGAATTCATCTACCTCTCCGCTTCCTCTTGCTAGAACAAGAAGGTGGAGATCATCATCGAGCTATACGTGTCCTGAACGTGGAGGTATCATCCGTTCGGTGCTAGATCATGATTGGATCGCGGGACGGCTTGCAATTTGGATCACGAAGACGTTCGACTAGGTCAACCGTGTTTCTTAGCGCTTCCCGCTTAGCGATCTACAAGGGTATGTGTATCCGATCTCTCCTCTCGTAGATGGTCATCACCATAGATAGATCTTGTACGTGCGTAGGAAATTTTTTGTTTCCCATGCAACGTTCCCCAAGAGTGGCTTCATGAGCGAGGTCTATAAGTAGATGACATCTCGAGTAGAACACAAAGGAGTTTGTGGGTGTTGATGTTCAGATTGCTTCCCTCCTTAGTATTTTCTTGATGCAGTGGTATTGTTTGATGAAGCGACCTGTACCAACCTTACTCTTTCGCGTACGAGAAACATATTCCATCGACTAACAAGTTACTTGGTGCATAAAGATGGTTGGCCGGTGTTTGTCTCTCCAAGCTTAGTTGAATCGGATTCGACAGAGGTGGTCCTTGTAGATGGTTAAATAGCAACTCACATGTCACCGTTGTGGTTTTTGTGTAGGTACGAAGCATTCTTTCTTGATATCCATAGCAACCACGTAAAACATGCAACAACAAATTAGAGGTCGTCTAACTTATTTTTGTAGGGTATGTTGTGATATGATATGGCCAAAGACGTGATGATATATTTTTGATGTATGAGATAATCATGTTGTAATAGTTAATGTCGACTTGCATGTCGATGCTACGGCAACCGGCAAGAGCCATAGGGTTGTCTTTAATTATTTTATGACCTTCGTGTCACTCATTAAGCGCTAGTTAATGCTTTACTTTATAGCTAAACGGTAGCAATAGTAGTACAAGCATGGTTGGCGCGACAACCTCGATGGCAGTACAATGATGGAGACCATGATGTGGCGCAGGTGACGATGGAGATCATGTTGGTGCTTTGGAGATGGAGATCGAAAGTACAAAATCATGGCCATATCATGTCACTTTTGATTTTCATGTGATGTTAATCCTTTTTATGAAACTTGTTTTGCTTAGGATGATGGTTGCATTGTAAGGTGATCCCTCACTAAAATTACAAGATAATATTGGGTTCTCCAGGAGTCTGCACTGTTGTGGAAGTTCGTCGTTTCGAGACACCACATGATGATCGGGTGTGATAGACTCTACATTCACATACAATGGGTGCAAGACGGTTTTGCACATGCAGAACACTCGGGTTAAACTTGACGAGCCTAGCATGTACAGACATGGCCTTGGAACACAAGAGATCGAAAAGGTCGAACATGAGTCATATAGTTGATATGATCAACATGAAGATGTTCACCATTGAAACCAACTCATCACACGTGATGATCAGACTTGGGTTGATGGATTATGATCATGTGTCACTCGAATGACTAGAGGGATGTCAACTTGAGTGGGAGTTTTTTAATAAGATTAACTAAACTCATTATCTTGAAGAATAGTCTAAGTAATCTTTGCAAATTTTATGTTGTAGATCAATGGCTCGCGCACTAGCACCCCTTAATTTCAATGTGTTCCTAGAAAAAGCGAAGATGAAAGATGGTGGGAGAAAATTTGTAGACTGGGCCCGTTATCTGAGGCTTGTCCTCATGGTTTCCCAAAAGGTTTATGTCCTTGATGCACTGCTTGGTGATGCGCCCCCCGTCCCGGTGGGTGAAGACGTTATGAATGTTTGGCAGTCGCGTCTAGATGACTACTCAGTAGTTCAGTGTGCAATTTTGTATGGCTTGGAACAGGGACTTGAAAGACGTTTTGAATGTCATGGAGCATATGAGATGTTCCAGGAGCTGAAGTTTACCTTTGAGAAGAATGCACGGATGGAGAGGTATGAGACCTCTGATAAGTTCTATGCTTGCAAGATGGAGAAGAACGGGTCTATCAATCAGCATGTACTCAGAATGTTTAGGTATGCCAACTGTCTCAGTGAGTTGGGAATTGTTCTCCTGCCAGAGGCGATCACCAACAGAGTTCTTAAACCACTGCCACCTAGCTACAAAAGCTTTGTGATAAACTACAACATGCAAGGGATGAATAAATCAGTCGTCGAACTGTTTGTGATGCTGAAAGTCGCTGTGTCAGAAATCCAAAAGGAACATCAAGTGTTGATGGTGAATAAAACCACCAGTTTCTAGAAAAATGGCAAGGGCAAGAAAGGTAACTTCAAGAAGAGTGGCAAAGTTGTTGCCCCTCCCGCGAAGAAAACCAAGGCTGAACCCAAGCCAGAAACTGAGTGCTATCATTGCAAGGGGACTGGTCACTAGAAGCGGAACTGCCCCAAGTATCTGGGCGACAAGAAGGCGGCCAACACCAAACAAGGTATATATGATATACATGTTATTGATGTGTACCTCACCAGCTCTCGTTGTAGTACCTGGGTATTTGATACTCGTTCGGTTGCTCACATTTCCAACTCAAAGCGGGAACTACGAAACATATGGAGGTTGGTGAATGATGAAGTGATGATGCGCATGTGAAATGGTTCCAAGGTTGATGCGACCGCCGTCAGCATGATCTCACTTCAATTACCATCGGGATTAGTGATGAACCTGAATAATTGTTATTTAGTGCATGCGTTAAGCATGAAAATATATCTCGATCTTGTTTATTGCGATACGGTTACTCATTTAAATCAGAGAATAATGGTTGTTCTATTTATATGAGTAATATATTTTATGGTCATGCACCCAATGTGAGGGAGTTATTCTTATTAAACCTCTATAGTAATAACACGCATGTTCATAACATTGATGCCAAAAGATGTAGAGTTGATAATGTTGTACTACTTTCTTGCGGCATTGCCGCATAGGTCATATTGGTGTAAAGCGCATGAAGAAACTCTGTGCTGATGGACTTTTAGAGTCACTTGATTTCGAATCACTTGACACATGTGAACCATGCCTCATGGACAAGATGACCAAAACCTCGTTCTCCGTAACAATGGAGCGAGCAAGTGACTTGTTGGAAGTCATACATGTATACTGATATGTGTGGTCCGGTGAGCATTGAGGCGCGTGCTGGATATAGTTATTTTCTCACCTTCACCGATGACTTAAATATATATGGTTATATTTACTTAATGAAACAGAAGTCTGAAACAATTGAAAGTTCAAGCAATTTCAAAGTGAAGTGGAGAATCATCATAACAAGAAGATCAAATTCCTACAATCTGACCGAGGAGGAGAATATCTGAGTTATGAGTTTGGCACTCACTTAACACAAAGGGGAATTGTTTCACGGTTGACGGCGCCTCGAACATCACAGCGCAATGGTGTGTCCAAACATCCTAATCATACTTTATTGGATATGGTGCGTTCTATGATGTCTCTTGCCGATCTGTCGTTATCATTTTGGGGTTATGCATTAGAGACAGTTGCATTCACTTTAAATAGGGCACCATCAAAATCCGTTGATATGATGCCTTATGAACTGTGGTTTGGTAAGAAATCAAAGTTGTCGTTTCTTAAAGTTTGGGGATGTGTTGCTTATGTAAAAAAGTTTCAGCTAGAAAAGCTGGAACCAAAAGCGGAGAAATGTGTCTTCAAAGGATACCCAAAAGAGATAGTTGGGTATACCTTCTATCTCAGATCCGAAAAAGAGTTTCTATCAAAAGAATTAAGTGGGAGAAAGATAGAACACGATGATGTTATTGAACCTTTACTTGAACTAGAGAGTAGCGCAACATAGAAAGTTGTTCCTATGGAGCCTACATCAATTGAACAGGAAGCTAATCATGACGATCATGAAGCTTCTGATCAAGTTGCTATCGAACCTCATAGGTCGACAAGGGCACGTACTGCTCCTGAGTGGTATGGTAACCCTGTCTTATCAATCATGTTGTTGGAAAACAATGGACCTACGAACCATGGAGAAGTGATGGTGGGCTTGGATTCCAACAAATGGTTAAAGGCCATGGAATCCAAGATAGGATCCATGTATGAAAACAAAGTGAGGACTTTGGAAATATTACCTCAAGGGAGAAAGGTTGTTCGGAATAAATAAATCTTTGAGAAGAAGACGGACGCGGAAGGCAATGTCACCGTCTATAAGGCTCGACTTGTGGCACAAGGTTTTTTCCAAGTTCAAGGAGTTGACTACAATGAGACTTTCTCACCCGTAGAGATGCTTAAGTCTGTCAGAATCGTGTTAGAAATTGGTGCATTTTCAATTATGAAATTTGGCACATGGATGTCAAAAGAGCATTCCTTAACGGTTTCATTAAGGAAGAGTTGTATATGATGTAGCCGAAAGATTTTGTCAATCCAGAGAATGCTAACAAAATGTGCTAGCTCCAGCGATCCATTTATGGACTGGTGCAAGCATCTCAGAGTTGGAATCAACTTTTCATGAGGTGAGCAAAGCGTTTGGGTTTATACAAGTCTATTTAGAAGCTTGTATTTAAAAGAAAGTGAGTGGGAGCTCTATAGCATTTCTAATATTATATGTGGATGACATATTGATGATTGGAAACAATATAGAATTTTGGGGAAGCGTAAAGGATAGTTTGAATAAGAATTTTTCAATGAAGGACCTAGGAGAAGTTGCTTACATATTAGGCATCAAGATCTATAGAGATAGATCAAGACGCCTAATAGGACTTTCACACACCATATACCTTTACAAAGTTTTGAAGATATTCAAAATGGATCAGTCCAAGAAAGGGTTCTTGCCTGTATTGCAAGGCGTCAAGTTGAGTTAGAGTCAATGCCGAGTAACTGTAGAAGATAGAGAAAAGGTGAGTGTCGTCGCCTATGCTTCGGCCATAGGCTCTATCATGTATGCAATGTTGTGCACAAGACCTAATGTGAGCCTTGCTATAAGTATGGCGGGAAGGTTTCAGAGTGATCCAGGAATGGAACAGTGGACAGCGGTCAAGAATATTCTAAAGTACCTGAAAAGTACTAAGGTAATGTTTCTCGTGTATGGAGGTGATCAAGAGCTCGTCATAAAGGGTTACGTCGATGCAAGCTTTGACACTGATCTGGATGACTCTAAGTCGCAAACCGGATACATATATATTCTATATGGGGGCGGTAAGCTGGTGCAGTTCCAAGCCAAGTGTGGTAGCTGATTCTACATGAGAAGGGGAGTACATATGTGCCTTGGAGGCAGCTAAAGAAGGTGCATGGATGAAGCAGTTCATGACAGATCTTGGAGTTGTGCCTAGTGCACTGGATCCAATGACTCTGTTCTATGACAACACTAGTGCCATTGCTCTGGCCAAGGAACCAAGGTTTCACAAGAGGACTAGATATATAAAGCGATGCTTCAATTCCATCCGCATTACCTCAAGGATCTGAATGTTGCAGACCCGTTGACTAAGCCTCTTCCACGAGCGAAATATGATCAACACCAGATCTGTATGGATGTTCGATTCATTACAATGTAAACCACATAGTGATGTGAGCTAGATTTTTGACTCTAGCGCAAGTGGGAGACTGTTAGAAATATTACCTAGAGGCAATAATAAAATAGTTATTATTATATTTCTTTGTTCAAGATAATTGTTTATCATCCATGCTAGAATTGTATTGATTAGAAACTCAAATGCATGTGTGGATACATAGACATCACACTATCCCTAGTAAGCCTCTAATGGAGTAGCTTGTTGATCAAAGATGGTCATGGTTTCCTAGCCATAGACAGGAGTTGTCATTTGATAACGGGGTCACATCATTAGGAGAATGATGTGATGGACAAGACCTAAACTATGAACGTAGCATATGATCCTGTCAGTTTATTGCTATTGGTTTCTACATGTCAAGTATTTGTTCCTATGACCAAGAGATCATGCAACCCCCAGACACCGGAGGAATGCCTTGTGTGTATCAAACGTCACAACATAACTATGTGACTATGAAGGTGCTCTACAGGTACCTCCGAGGGTGTTTGTTGGGTTGGCATGAACCAACACTATGATTTGTCTCTCCATATGGCGGAGAGGTATCCCTAGGGCCCACTCGGTAATACAACATCACAAGAAGCTTGCGAGCAATGTGATAAAGAAGTTAGTCACATGATCTTGTATTACTAAACGTGTAAAGAGACTTGCTGGTAACAAGATTGAACAAGATATGGAGATACTGATGATCGAATCTCAGGCAAGTAACATACCGATGGACAAAGGCAATAGCATATAGGATTAAGTGAATCCTTGACATAGAGGTTCAACCGATAGAGATCTTTGTAGAATATGTGGGAACCAATATGGGCATCCAAGACCCGCTATTAGTTATTGATCGTAGAGTGTCTCGGTCATGTATACATAATTCTCGAACCCGCAGGGTCTGCACACTTAAGGTTCGGTGACGTTTCGGTATAGTTGAATAATGTATGTTGGTGACCGAAGGTTGTTTGGAGTCCCCGATAAGATCCCGGACGTCACGAGGATTTCTAGATTGGTCTGTAGACTAAGATTGATATATAGTAAAGAGACTTATCGATAATGAGATTGAACTAAGGAATGGTGAAACCGACTATCGAGTCTCGGGCAAGCAACATACCGATGGACGAAGGGAATTGCATACGGGATTGATTGAATCCTTGATATCATGGTTCAACTGATAACGATCTTCGTAGAATATATAGGAACCAATATGGGCATCTAGGTCCCACTATTGGTTATTGACCATACAGGTGCCTCGGTCATGTCTACATAGTTCTCGAACGCGCATACTCTACACACTTAACATTTGGTGACGATTTGGTATTATTGAGTTATATATGTTGATGATCGAAAGTTGTTCGGAGTCCTGGATGAAATCCCTGACATCACAAGTAGATCCAAAATAGTCCGGAGACAAATATTTATATATAGGAAAGCGTTATTCGGGTTCCAAAAAAGTTTCGGGTGTTTCCTGCATTGTACGGGGAATGCCGAAAGGGTTCTAGGCGTCCATGGTGAGGGGCCCACCCACCTCAGGTGGCCACATAGGCCTAAGAGGTGGCGCACCAGCCCTTGGTGGGCTGGGCGGCCGGCCCCTATGGGCCTATGCACCGAAGTGTGAGGAGGGGAGGGAGTCTGAATTGGAGGACTCCTCCTTATGCCTCCATGGTGAAGCGTTGCCGGATCAGCTCCACCAACACCGTTGCTGAGCCGTCGTGCTCTCGAAGAATTCATCTACCTCTCCGCTCCCACTTACTGGATCAAGAAGGCGGAGATCGTCATCGAGTTGTACGTGTGCTAAACACGGAGATGTCGTTCGTTCGGTGCTAGATCATGATTGGATCACGAAGACGTTCGACTACATCAACCGGGTTTCTTAACGCTTCCCGCTTAGCAATCCACAAGAGTACGTTGATCCAATCTCTCCTCACGTAGATGTTCATCACCATGGATAGATATTTTATGTGCGTAGCAAAATTTTTGTTTCCCATGCAAAGTTCCCCAACAAGGAGTTCCTAACCTGGTCTTCAGGTGCTTCTGCGCATTTCAGCGTGGAAGCCCGCATGTGGGCGCAGCGCTCCTGTGGCCCAAACATGAGCACCATCGCCCCCTATGTGGATAGAAGATGGAATTCTTCATCGTCTTTTCTGCTGTGTGAAGCATATGGACTTCCACTATGCGCGGTTGGGAGCCCTCTACCGAGGCCACGACACGACTCATCGTGGGGTTTCACTTAGGAGGCTCCAGGGCATGTACAACCCCAAACTCATTATTACCTGAGAGTGTCACGGGTATAACTTCTCGAGGTGTTGAGTGTTCCAGGTGTTTGGCACCGGGATCCCATCCTCCATCTCCAGGCGCGCTCCGCCAAGCCTGGAGACATGGGCGATACTGAAGGGGTGCCCACCCTTTGTCTCCATGTGCACGGTGCTAGGCCTGGAGACATGGGAGATATTTGAGGGGACCCCACCCTATAGAGCTGTCCGCGACGGTTCTTCATGAGTGCGTGACACTAAGGATATTGGTCAGTTGACTAGAATGGGTGGCCAGCCCGTGAGCCAGAGCTTGGTCACTTAGATTTCTCGATGCTGCGAGGATAAGTCCTGGGACAAACGCCGTGTCTAATCCCCCACCATGGAACCTTCATAGGGCGGTTGCGAGGGTGTGTCAGCCCCCGACAGCGGCTAAGCACCAGAGCTTAAGATTTAGGCAAACGACACCATCTTAAGTGAAGGTTAATCGGGTTTGTTAACACCCGCTCAAGGCGACGTAAAATACATAGAACTTATTGATTTGAACAACTCAAAAAGTCACCTGACGGTCATGATGCTGCGAAAGCGTCAGACCGTTTGACAACGCATGCCGCAGAGGTCTACCCCTCAGGTGGGGCGCGGTCGGCCGCTGAGGCTTCAAGGGCCCACGGGGTCCCGACACCACGTGAGGAGTGCACGGCCCGAAACTCTTGGAGCTTGCCCATCTCTTGAGCGGCGAACTCTTGTTCCCCTAGTGCTTGGTGCGACACTCCCGGCTTATGGGGCGGGCGGTGGGGTGCGCCTCCACATGGTCCTCGAGCGCCACCTCATCACACTGACCAAGCCACGAGGTTCCCAGGCGGGAGCCCCCGAGCCTGGCCCGACGTGGGCGTCGGGTGCAGCCTCCTATACCAGAGGGAGGCACGCGCCGTCTCGGGGCGCGAGGCTCGTGATATCGGTATCTGCTCCGGCACCGTTTTCCTAGGTAGGGTCGGGAGCGGGCAACAGCTGCCGGCCCTAGTGAGGGTTGTCACCGAGGTCGTCCCTTCTGCTACCGAAACGGTCACCTCCGTGCCCGGTGGAACAGGCGACGCGGCGCCGGCGACGGATTGTGCGCTCGCTGTGCAAAGACCCGAGTGCTTGGCAGTCCTCCATGTTGTGAGTGCGCGTGTTGTGGAGAATGCAGAACATTCTACCGACTTCTTTGGGTGCATCGCCGCACGGGCGTGGCGGCGGCCCAAATCCAGCTATCACGACCCAGAGGAGCAGGAGTACGGTGAAAGGTGGACCCTGCTAAGGCCCATCGACCTAGGGACTGAGCTAGTCGTTGTGCGGTGGTGGAGGAGGCTCGCTGGCCGGGCCCCTACTTTTGGCGCCGGGGGCCGAAGCGGTAGGTAGGGCGCCAGGCCCCCCTACCGACGGAGTCGAGCTCGGAGATGTGGTCCTCCCAAGAGTCATAGCCTTCATCCATCAGTTGGTGGCGGAGTAGTTCGCTTGGCATGAGCAGCGTGTCTTGCATGTTCAGGTCTCCCACGTGGATACAAGATGTGGAGGATGCCGCGGGGGACGCAACGAAGCGGCCGCCTTGCCGCACTCGGGGCTATGGGGAGCCATGTTGCTCGCAGGCGATGAGAGCGACAACGGTGGTGGCCGCGGCGCTGGTGGATACGTGATGACCGTCTAGCACCGAGCACTCGAGGCGCACGCGGCGAGCGTAGGCCATGGGGTCAGTGAAGCTGGAGCCGAAACTGGAGTTGGAGGACGGGTGCGCACCCCGAATGTTGGATTTGGGGCTCCGAAGACCAAGAAAGGTTCGAACACTGGGGTGCGCTCGCTCTCCTACCCTGTTTTGCCTCTCAACCTCATGGTGACTCTCCGGTGGCTCGAGCTAAGGAAGATGATTAAGAACAGTCGCATAGTTTACCCAGGTTCGGGCCACCTTGTGGTGTGAAACCCTACTCCGGGTTGTCTAGACTGCTTGAGGTGGAAGACGAGTAAAAGTGTGGTTCTTGCCCTAATGGAGTTGGTCATCCCACTGGAGTTGGTCGATGCCCTCGCTACAGAGGCCGGATCTCCCTCTTATACCGGCCCCGGTCCTCCTCCACCAAAAACACGATTGGTAGGAAAGGTTGCCACAACGGCCATTTAGAAAGGGTCCAGGATTGCAGCCTATCCTGACAAAGGTGGTCTTCGTGTGCTAAATATCTTCGCCATCACGTGATGGTGGGCTCGGGGGAAACCTCTGTCCTACCGAGCCTCCAGCCTTGGTCCTCTTGCACCAAGTAGAAAACCATTGGGGTTTGCTTTGGGGGGCCACTGGATGGCCCTGCTCCTTAGCACAAAAGTGGAAATCCCCTTTGTCTGTGCCCGCTGGCACCGCTCTAGCCCGAAAACACGGCCAACGTCACCCATGTGAAGACGCAGGGTCACGCAACCCTGCCTCATTACCATTGGTAAGTCCACCCCCCCATGGACCTTAGGGGTGCCCTCGAGACGCGTACCTGTAGCGATCGGCCTCATGTGGTCCTTGACGATGATCCTCTAACACTTTCCTCGCGAGGAGAGGGCCCTCGCGAGGGTCTTCCTTGTCGGGCCTACGTGACGAGTTGCATCTGAGGCTACGGGCCGATGGGCCTCGGTACCCCGTGTCCCATGGAACCGATAAACACCTTTGATGTGACGATTCTAAGCCATACAACATGGCACACTGAACTATTGAGTAGTCATGAGCACACACCTACCAAACGTTCACAAGGTCCATAGATGACACTAGAGAGGGCGTCGCACCCTTTTTCGAAGCCGTGAGGATAATCCTCAGATTACGGACCCAATCCACAAAGTTGTTTCCATCATCTTTCAGCTTAACTTTCTCCAGGAATACATTAAAATTCAGGGGACCTACTACGCGAGCCATTGATCTACAACATAAATAGCAAAGACAATTTTGAATATTGTTCATAATACTAAGTTCAATTAATCATATTACTTAAGAACTCCCGTGAAAATTAACATCCCTCAGATTGTAACATGATCCAAATCCACCAACCCAAGTCCGATCATCACATGAGATGAGGTGGTTTCAATTGTGAACTTCTCCATGTTGATCATATATATTATATGACTCATGTTCGACCTTTCGATCTCTTGTGTTTCGAGGCCATGTCCGTATATGCTAGGCTCATCATGTTTAACCCAAGTGTTCTACATGTGCAAAGCTGTCTTACACTCGTTGTATGCGAATGTAGAGTCTATCGCACCCGATCATCACTTGGTGCCTCAAAACGACGAACCTTGGCAATGGTGCACACTTTGGGAGAACACAATTATACATTGAAATTTTAGTGAGGGGTCATCTATAATGCTACCGTTTCCCTAAGCGAAATAAGATGCATAAAAGGATTAATATCACATGCAAATCATATAACTGACATGATATGGCCATCATCATCTTGTGATTTTGATCTCCGTCAACAAAGCACTGGCATTATCTCCATCGTCACTGGCATGACACCATGATCTCCATCATCATGATCTCCAGCATCGTGTCGCCATTGGGTTGCTGCGCCAACTATGCTTCTACAGCTATTGCTAACTCATAGCCATAAAGCAAAGCAAAAGGCACAAATGAATTAAAGATAACCCTATGGCTCCAGCTGGTTGTCATACTCATCGGCATGCAAGTCGTGATAATCTATACGAAAAATGATAATCTCATACATCACATATATCTCATCATGTCTTTGGCCATATCATATCAAAACATACCATGTAAAAACAAGTTAGACGTCCTCTACTTTGTTGTTGCATGTTTTACGTGGCTCCTATGGGTGACTAGCAAGAACCGTTCTCACCTACTAAAACCCACAACAGTGATATTCAAGTTGCTATTTAACATTCTACAAGGACCTCCTGTATCGACTCTGATTCAACTAAAGTTGGAGTGAAAGACACCCACCAGCCATCTTTGTGCAACAGGTTGTGTGTCAGTCCATGGAACCCATCTCTCGTACGTGGACTAGTAAGTATGGTCCGGGTCACTTCATCACACAATACCGCTGAATCAAAATAAGACTAAGGATGTAAGCAATATGAACATCAATGCCCACAAACACTTTTTGTTCTTCTCGTGCATGTTATCTACACATAAACCTAGCTCTTATACCACTGTTGGGGGGCATCGCATGGGAAACAAAAAAAATATGCTCACCAAGAACCTATGGAAATATATAGCTATGAGAGGGGGGTACATAAATAGCTAGGCATAATTGTTGAGAAACGTGGTTGATGTAGTCGAATATTTAGCAATCCTATCATGATCTGTCCCACTATCCAATCCCGAACCGTCCCGCGATCCAATCACGAACGTCCAGATCAGGTGTGGAACGGACGACACCTCCGCGTTCAGCACATGTACAACTTGATGACGCCATCACCACCTTGGTCTAGCGAGCGAAGGTGAAGTAGTAGCTGAGTTCTCCGGTAGCACGACGGTGTGGCAGTGGTGGTGGTGGAGCGATCTCGGTTGGGTTTTGCCAAGCACTACCACAATCGTGACAGTGGAGAAATACTACGAGAGATAGAGGAAGGCTGTGTCGTGTATTTTAGGTGTGGCTTCCCTCCCTATCCTCTAGTATATATAGGGGGAGGGGAGGAGGAGGTCGGTGCCCTAGGATTTCACTAAGGTGGGGCGGCAGCCACCAATAGGTGGCTTGGCACCCATGGAAGTAGGGGCGACAACCACCTCTGGGCCAACCCTCATCCTTGGCTGCATGGCCCTTAGGTGGGAGGGGCGACTAGACCACCACGGGTTGGTGCGCCTCCTCTCACACCCAATGGGCGCCTCTGGGGCAGGTGGACGCCCGAAACTCTTCCGAAACCTCCATCACAAAACCGATAACTTTCTGGAACTCTTTCAAAACTCGAATACCAACTTCCCATATATCAATATTTAACTCCGGACCATTTTCAAACTCCTCGTCATGTCCGGGGCCTCATCCGGGACTCCGAACAACCTTCGGTCACCAACATAATAACTCAACTACACTAGATTGTAACCGAATATTAAGTGTGGAGACCCTGCAGGTTCGAGAACTACGCAGACATGACCGAGACACCTGTACGGTCAATAAACAATAGCGGTACCTAGATGCCCATATTGGTTCCTACATATTCTATGAAGATCTATATCAGTCTAACCACGATGTCAAGGATTCAGTTAGTATCGCATGTAGTTCCCTGTGTCCATCGGTATGTTACTTGCCCGAGATTCGATCATTGGTATCTCCATACCTAGTTCAATCAAATTAATGGCAAGTCCATTTACTCATTCCGTAATACAAGATATCCTGACTAACTCCTTAGTCACATTGCTTGCAAGCTAACTGCGGTGTTGTATTACCTATTGGGCCCCAAGATATCTCTCCATCACACGGAGTGGCAGATCCCAATCTTGATCCATGCCAACTCAACATACACCCTCGTAGATACTTGTAGAGAATATTTATAATCACCTAGTTACGTTATGATGTTTGATACACACAAGGCATTCATTCGTTGCCAGTGAGTTGCATGATCTCATGGATATGGGAAGAGATACATTGACATGTCGAAAGCAATAGCTGTAAACTGGATACGGCCAATGGATGTGCTTAAGATTTGGGTTTTGCACATCACATCATTCTCCTATGGCCCTATCATGAACAAGGAAATATAATAATAATCACTTTATTATTGCCTCTAGGCCATATTTCCAACATATGGCCCTATCAGTCAAACTTGATCCAATAGCTCTAGGTCAAGTCTTGTGAACCTAGTCTTTACCATTTCCCATGTCTCTCGTGCATCTTCGTGGTAGGCCGATGTTTTCCATAAATCAAACCAATGTCGAGCCCCTTTTAAACGATCAACTAGTTTGACCATCCCTTCCTGGGGCTATTCGACCGGCCATAGTGCCTTGAACATGCTCTTCGTCGCCTTTCTTCCTCGTTCATGTACTATGGACAATTCCTTTAGAAGGTTACCACCAAATGAGTTGTCTTCCTATTAACGACGCCTAGTTAGGAGAGCTCCGAACAAAAGTGGTATATTTGTCAGTTCAGGACTATGTATGCACAAACGTGCAAGTTCACAGTATTACTTACCGAGCATGCCACCCTTCAATATTTGGTTCTCTTAGATAGCGTGTGCGACTAGTGTTTAAACTCTCAATTTTATTGGCATGTTGTTGGTTTTCTGCTTCGAGTCTTTTATTTTCGTCAATACTCCAGAATAATAACTGATAGCTCGCCTTGTGCTACGATTCGACATACCCTTGTGACTCTTTGGTCGCTTCCAGATCTTCTCGCGACTGACCTATGGACTCGGATACTATAAAGTAAACTTTCATTAAGCTAAAAGTGCAACTGTGAACTTTTGAAAGCAATTTCTCACCATGTGCTTCCCTTCTGAACTATTTCACTTCCTCTAGTTCGACCTTCGCAACCACGAGTTGTGTTAGACGCATTTCAATGTCTTCGGACAACTTTTGGTTTTCATCCCTCGCGGCCTATAAAACATGTCAACAAGGTTGTGTAGACCCTTAATTCGGTCGTCCCGGCCAATTAAGGATCGGGAGCTGCTGGCTTAGGATTTCTATATGATTGTCACAATCTAACATATACCTTAATAGTTGTTGGCATATTGTTGGCGATATTGGGGAACGTCGCATGGGAAGGAAAAAAAACCATACGCTTACCAAGATCAATCTATGGAGATCAACATCTACGAGAGGGGAGTGCATCTACATAACCTTGTAAATCGCTAAGTGAAAGCATTGGGAAACGCAGTTGATGTAGTCGGACGTCTTCGTGATCCAATCAGGACTCGTCCCACGATCCAATCACAATCCGTCCCGATCTAGCGCCAACCGGACGACACTACCGCATTCAGCACATGTACAGCTCGATGACGTATACGCCTTGTTGATCTAGCAAGCGAGATCAGAGAGGTATATGAGTTCTCTAGTAGCACGACGACGTGGTGGTGGTGGTGGTGGAGCATTCTCATGAGGGCTTCGCCAAGCGCTACCGCACACGCGTTTTGGAGGAGAAACCAATCTAGAGAGAGAGGGAGGGCTGCACCTATGCCTTGGGGTGTAACTGCCTTCTCTCTCCTTCTCTATATATAGAAGGAGGGGATAGTTAGGCGCAGCCCTGGCACCTCCTTCATGGAGGGCTGACCGGCCAAAGGGGGAGGAGTCCCTCCCCTCCAAGGCATCTCCCACCTACCACCCTTGGGCGCATGGGCCCTTTAGTGGTCGGCTTTCTAGCCCACCAGGGGCTGGTGCGCCACCTCTTTGTACCATGTGCCCCCAAGGTAGGTGGGCCCCTCCCGGTGGACCCCGGAACCCTTTTGGCATTCTCGGTACAATACCGTAAACACCCGAAACTTCTCCGGAACCCGAATACCACATTCCTATATATAAATCATTATCTCCAAATTATTTCAGAGCTCCTCGTGATGTCCAGGATCTCATCAGGGACTCCGAATAACTTTTGGTCACCAACATATGTTGGAAATATGCCCTAGATGCAATAATAAATTGGTTATTATTATATTTCCTTGTTCATGATAAACATTTATTATCCATGTTAGAATTGTATTGATTGGAAATTCAAATACATGTGTGTATACATAGACAACACACTGTCCCTAGTGAGCCTCTAATAGACTAGCTCATTGATCAAAGATGGTGAAGGTTTCCTGACCATAGACAAGAGTTGTCATTTGATAATGGGATCACATCATTAGGAGAATGATGTGATGGAAAAGACCCAAACTATGAACGTACCATGTGATCGTCTAAGTTTATTGCTACTGTTTTCTGCATGTCAAGTATCTGTTCCTATGACCATGAGATCATGCAACTCCCGGACACCAGAGGAATGCCTTTTGTGCATCAAACGTCACAAGTAATTGTGTGACTATAAAGGTGCTCTACAGGCATCTCCAAAGTTGTCTGTTGGATTGGTGTGAATCGAGAATGGGATTTGTCACACATTATGACGGAGAGGTATCTCTAGGGCCCACTCAGTAATAGAATATCACAATGATCTTGCAAGCAATGTGACTAAAGATTTAGTCACGGAATCTTGTATTATGGAACAAGTAAAGAGACTTTCCGGTAACAAGGTTGAACTAGGTATGGAGATACCGATGATCGAATCTCGGGCAAGTAACATAACAATAGACAAAGGGAATAGTATACAGGATTGATTGAATCCTTGACATCATGGTTTGACCGATAAAGATCTTCATAGAATATGTAGGAGCCAATATGGACATCCAGGTCCTGCTATTGGTTATTGGTTGTAGAGTGTATCGGTCATGTCAGCATAGTTCTCAAACCCACAGGATCTGCACAATTAAGGTTTGGTGACATTTTAGTATTAATGAGTTATGTGTGGTAGTAACCGAAAGTATTTCGGAGACCTGGATGAGATCCCGGATGTCATGAGGAGCTCCGGAATGGTCCGGGGGTAAAGATATACATATATATATGGGAAGTCATATTTTGGCTACTAGAAAAGTTTTGGGTTTTTCCGGTATTGTACCAGGAAGCTTCTAGAAGGTTCTGAAAACTTTTGGAGGAGTCCAGAAGTCGAACAAGGGTCCCATCATGTCCCAAGGGTTTGCATGGGCTGAGGGGAGATGTTGTGGCCTTATTGGCCCAAGCCCAGAAGTCTCTCAAGGCCCATGCAGTTGGGAAAGGTGGAAAGTCCACCTTCGTATGGAAGGGAAGGAAGGGGACTAGGATTCTACTTCCTCCCCCCTTGTCTAAGCCCTAGGCCTTGGGGGATGTTCCCCACAGCCCACCACCTATAAATAGAGAGGAGTGGGAGCCCCAAGAGCACACACGAAGCCCTTGGCACCCCTCTCTCTCCCTAGATCGTTTTCTCCTCTGTTCGCGGTTTCGGTAGCGCTAGGCGTAGCCCTGCCGAGATAACACCACCACCACTACCACCACCCTATCATGTGTTGGGTAACGTAGCATAAAATAAAAAAAATTCCTACGCATATTCAGATCTTCCTATGGAGAGACCAGCAACGAGAGAGGGGTGAGAGCATCTTCATACCTTTGAAGACCGCTAAGCGGAAGCGTTGCTAGAACGCGGTTGATGGTGTCGTAGTCGCGGCGATTCAGATCGCGGTGTGATTCCGATCTAGAGCCGAACCACGACACCACCGCGTTCAACACACGTGCATCCCGGTGACGTCTCCCACACCTTGATCCAGCAAGGAGGAGGGAGAGGTTGGGGAAGATCTCCGGCAGCACGACGGCGTGGTGTCGATGGAGAGACGGGGTCTCTCGGCAGGGCTCCGCCAAGCACCGTGGGAGAGGAGGAAGAAGGGGGGCAGGGCTGCACCGAGGGAGATGGAAAACTGTGTGCAAAACAGCCCCAAAACACCCCACTATATATAGGAGGAGGGGAGGGGTGCCACCCCTAGGGTTCTCACCCTAGGTGGTGCGGCAGCCCCCCCAGATGGGAGGTGCGGCGGCCAAGGCAAGGAGAGGGGGTGGCGCACCCCTAGGCGGGCCTTAGGCCCACCAACGCCTAGGGTTCCCCCCCCCCTCTCCACCTCCTGCGCCTTGGGCCTCCTTGTGGGAGGCGGACCCGCCCACTTTGGGCTGGTTGCCCTCCCTCTTTTGGCCCATGCTAACTCTTGGGGCTGGTGGCCCCTCCCGGTGGACCCCCGGGACCATTACCGATGGTCCCGGTGGTCCCGGTACATTACCGGTGACGCTCGAAACATTTCCGGTGTCCAAAACCGTCCATCCTATATATCAATCTTTACCTCCGGACCATTCCAGAGCTCCTCATGACATCCGGGATCTCATCTGGGACTCCGAACAAATTTTGGTAACCTCGTATAACAATTCCCTATAACCCTAGAGTTATCGAACCTTAAGTGTGTAGACCCTACGGGTTCGGGAGACAGGCAGACATGACCGAGACACCTCTCCGGCCAATAACCATCAGCGGGGTCTGGATACCCATGGTGGCTCCCACTTGCTCCACGATGATCTCATCGGATGAACCACGATGTCAAGGATTCAATCAATCACGTATACAATTCCCTTTGTCTGTCGGCATAGAACTTGCCCGAGATTCGATCATCGGTATACATATACCTTGTTCAATCTCGTTACCGGTAAGTCTATTTACTCGTTCCATAGCACGTCATCGTGTGACTAACTCCTTAGTCACATTAACATCATGATGATGTTCTACCGAGTGGGCCCAGAGATACCTCTCCGTCACACGGAGTGACAAATCCCGATCTCGATTCGTACCAACCCAACAGACACTTTCGGAGGTACCCGTAGTGCACCTTTATAGTCACCCAGTTACGTTGTGACGTTTGATACACCCAAAACACTCCTACGGTATCTGGGAGTTGCACAATGTCACGGTCGAAGGAAAAGACACTTGACATTAGAAAAGTTGTAGCATACGAACAATACGATCTAGTGCTATGCTTAGGATTGGGTCTTGTCCATCACATCATTCTCCCAATGATGTGATCCCGTTATCAATGACATCTAATGCCCATGATCATCTATTGATCAACGAGCTAGCCAACTAGAGGCTTTCTAGGGACACATTGTGATCTATTTATTCACACATGTATTACTGTTTCCTGTTAGTACAATTATAGCATGAACAATAGACGATTATCATGAACAAGGCAATATGATAATAACCATTTTATTATTGCCTCTAGGGAATATTTCCAACAGTCTCCCACTTGCACTAGAGTCAATAATCTCGTTACATTGTGATGTATCAAACACTCATAGCATTATGGTGTTGATCATGTTTTGCTCGTGGAAGAGGTTTAGTCAACGGGTATGCAACATTCAGATCCGTGTGTACTTTACAAATCTCTATTACTCCACTCTGGACATGGTCCTGGATGGAGTTGTAGCGGCGTTTGATGTGCTTCGTCTTCCGATGAAACCTGGGCTCCTTGGCTATGGCAATGGCCCCAGTGTTATCATAGAAGAGTGTCATTGGACCCAACACGCTTGGAACCACTCCAAGGTCAGTGATGAGCTCCTTCATCCAAATTCCTTCATGAGCTGCTTTTGAAGCAGCTATGTACTCCGCTTCACATGTAGATGCTGCCACGAGTTCTTTCTTGCTGCTGCACCAGCTCACTGCCCCACCATTCAAAACATATACTTATCCGGACTGTGACTTAGAGTCATCCGGATCTGTGTCGAAGCTAGCGTCGACGTAACCCTTTACGACGAGCTCTTCGTCACCTCCATAAACGAGAAACATCTCCTTAGTCCTCTTCAGGTACTTAAGGATATTCTTGACCGTTGTCCAGTGTTCCATACCGGGATCAATTTGGTACCTCCCTACCAAACTTATGGTAAGGTTTATATCAGGTCTGGTACACAGCATGGCATACATAAGAGAGCCTACGGCTGAAGCGTAGGGGACAGAACTCATCTTCTCTCTATCTGCTGCCGTGGTCGGCGACTGAGTCTTACTCAATCTCATACCTTATAAAACTGGCAAGAACCCTTTCTTTGAGTTTTCCATATTGAACTTCTTCAATATCTTATCAAGGTATGTACTTTGCGAAAGACCTATGAGGCGTCTCGATCTATCTCTATAGATCTTGATGCCTAATATGTATGCAGCTTCTCCAAGGTCCTTCATTGAAAAACTCTTGTTCAAATAGGCCTTTATGCTCTCCAACATCTCTATATTATTCCCCATCAATAATATGTCATCCACATACAGTATGAGGAAAGCTACAGAGCTCCCACTCACTTTCTTGTACAGACAGGCTTCTCCACAAACCTGTATGAACCCAAACGCTTTAATCACCTCATTAAAGCGAATGTTCCAACTCCGAGATGCTTGCACCAGCCCATAGATGGAGCGCTGGAGCTTTCACACTTTTTTAGAACCCTTAGGGTCGACAAAACCTTCTCGTTGCATCATGTACAACTTTTCCTTAAGGTTCCCGTTAAGGAACGCTGTTTTGACGTCCATTTGCCAAATTTCATAATCATAAAAGACGGCAATTGCTAACATGATTCGGACTGATTTGAGCTTCGCTACGGGAGAGAAAGTCTCCTCGTGGTCAATCCCTTGAATTTGTCGAAAACCCTTTGCAACAAGTTGATCTTTATAAACGGTTACATTACCGTTTGCATCAGTCTTCTTCTTGAAGATCCATTTTTTTTCTATGGCTCGCCAGTGTCGGGCAAGTCCACCAAAGTCCATACTTTGTTCTCATACATGGATCCTATCTCGGATTTCATAGCTTCAAGCCATTTGTTGGAATCCGGGCCCGCCATTGCTTCTTCATAATTCGAAGGTTCACCGTTGTCCAACAACATTATTTCCATCACAGGGTTGCCGTACCACTATGGTGCGGAGCGTACCCTTGTGGACCTTCGCGGTTCAGTAGTAACTTGATCCGAAGCTTCATGATCATTATCATTAACTTCCTCTTGAATTGGTGCAGGTGCCACAGGAACAATTTTCCGCGCTGCGCTACTTTCCTGTTCGAGAGGGGGTGTAATTACCTCATCAAGTTCTACTTTCCTCCCACTTACTTCTTTCAAGAGAAACTCTTTCTCTAGAAAGGATCCGTTCTTGGCAACAAAGGTTTTACCTTAGGATCTAAGATAGAAGGTATACCCAATAGTTTCCTTACGATATCCTATGAATACGCATTTCTCCGCTTTGGGTTCGAGCTTTTCTGGTTGAAGTTTCTTCACATAAGCATCGCAGCCCCAAACTTTAAGAAACGACAACTTAGGTTTCTTGCCAAACCATAGTTCATACGGTGTCGTCTCAACGGATTTAGACGGTGCCCTATTTAAAGTGAATGCTGCAGTTTCTAATGCGTATCCCCAAAATGATAGCGGTAAGTCGGTAAGAGACATCATAGATCGTACCATATCTAATAAAGTGCGATTACGATGTTCAGACACTCCGTTGTGTTGTTGTGTGCCAGGCGGCGTCAGTTGTGAAACGATTCCACACTTCCTTAGGTGTGTGCCAAACTCGTGACTCAAATATTCTCCTCCACGATCAGATCGTAGACACTTGATTTTTCTGTCACGTTGATTCTCAACCTCACTCTAAAATTCCTTGAACTTTTCAAACGTCTCAGATTTGTGCTTCATCAAGTAGATATACCCATACCTACTCAAATCATCGGTGAGAGTGAGAACATAACGATAGCCACCGCGAGCTTCAACGTTCATTGGACCACACACATCAGTATGTATTATTTCCAATAAGGCGGTTGCTCTCTCCATTATTCCGGAGAATGGAGTCTTAGTCATCTTGCCCATGAGGCACGGTTCGCATGTGTCAAATGATTGAAAGTCAAGAGACTCTAATAGTCCATTAGTATGGAGCTTCTTCATGCGCTTAACACCGATATGACCAAGGCGGCAGTGCCACAAGTATGTGGGACTATCATTATCAACTTTACATCTTTTGGTACTCACACTATGAATATGTGTAACATCGTGATCGAGATTCATCAAGAATAAACCATTCACCAGCGGAGCATGACCATAAAACTTATCACTCATATAAACAGAACAACCATTATTCTCTAACTTAAATGAGTAGCCGTCTCGCATTAAGCAAGACCCTGATACAATATTCATGCTCAAAGCTCGTACTAAATAACAATTATTAAGGTTTAAAACTAATCCCGATGGTAGATGTAGAGGTAGCGTGCCGACGGCGATCACATCGACCTTGGAGCCATTCCCGACGCGCATCGTCACCTCGTCCTTGGCCAGTCTCCGCTTATTCCGCAGTCCTTGCTTTAAGTTGCAAATGTGAGCAACAACACCGGTATCAAATACACAGGAGCTACTACGAGCGCTGGTAAGGTACACATCAATAACATGTATATCACATATACCTTTAACGTTGCCGGCCTTCTTGTCCGCTAAGTATTTGGGACAGTTCCGCTTCCAGTGACCCTTTCCCTTGCCAAAGAAGTACTCAGTCTCAGGCTTGGGTCCATTCTTTTTCTTCTTCCCAGCATCTGGCTTACCGGGCGCGGCAAAGGCCTTGCCGTCTTTCTTGAAGTTCTTCTTACCCTTGCCCTTCTTGAAAGTAGTGGTCTTGTTGACCATCAACACTTGATGCTCTTTCTTGATTTCTACTTCTGCAGACTTGAGCATCGAGTACAACTCGGGAATGGTCTTCTCCATCCCTTGCATGTTGTAGTTCAGCACAAAACCTTTGTAGCTTGGTGGGAGAGACTGGAGGATTATGTCAATTATAGCATCATCCGGAAGTTCGACTCCAAGTGAAGTCAGACGACCGTGTAACCCAGACATTTTGAGTATGTGCTCACTGACAAAACTGTTCTCCTCCATCTTACAGCTAAAGAACTTGTCGCAGACTTCATATCTCTCGACACGGGCATGAGCTTGAAAAAACTAGCTTCAGCTCTTGGAACATCTCATATGCACCGTGTTGCTCAAAACGCCTTTGGAGCCCCGTTTCCAAACTGTATAACATGCCACACCTAACCAGAGAGTAGTCATCACTCCGCGTTTGCCAGACGTTCAGAATGTCCTGGGCTGCTGCGGGAGCGGGAGGGTCACCTAGCGGCGCATCAAGGACATAAGCCTTTTTAGCTGCTTCAAGGATGAGCTTCAAGTTGCGAACCCAGTCCGCATAGTTGCTACTATCATCTTTCAGCTTGTTTTTCTCTAGGAATGCGTTGAAATTGAGGTTGACGTTGGCCATCTACAATATTTATAAAGACAACTTTTAGACTAAGTTCATGACAATTAAGTTCATTTAATCAAATTAAGTATGAACTCCCACTTAAATCGACATCCCTCTAGTCATCCAAGTGATACATGATCCATGTTGACTAACCCGTGTCCGATCATCACGTGAGATGGACTAGTCACCATGGTGAGCAACTTCATGCTGATCGTATTCAACCATACAACTCATGTTCGACCTTTCGGTCTCTTGTATTCGAGGTCATGTCTGTATATGCTAAGCTCGTCGAGTCAACTTAGGTGTTTCGTGTGTGCAAATCTGGCTTACACCCGTTGTATGCGAACGTTAGAATCTATCACACCCGATCATCACATGGTGCTTCGAGACAACGATCCTTCGCAACAGTGCACACTTAGGGGAATACGTTCTCGAAATTTTTAAGAGGGATCATCTTATTATGCTACCATCGTTCTAAGAAATAAGATGAAAAATATGATAAACATCACAATGCAATCATATAGTGACATGATATGGCCATTATCATCTTTGCTCTTTCGATCTCCATCTTCAGGCATCGCATGATCATCATTGTCACCAGCGTGACACCATGATCTCCATTATTGTGTCTCCATGAAGTCATCACGCCACCTACTACTATCACTACTACTATAGCTAACCGTTATCAATGAAGTAAAAGTAGTAAGCACATGGCGTTGCATCTCATACAATAAATTAAGACAACTCATATGGCTCCTGCCGGTTGTCACACTCATCGGCATGCAAGTCGTGAAACCTATTACAATAACATGATCATCTCATACATCATTCATGCAACATCACAACTTTGGCCATATCACATCACATGTCAAACCCTGCAAAAACAAGTTAGACGTCCTCTAATTGTTGTTGCAAGTTTTACGTGGCTGATTTGGGTTTCTAGCAAGAACGCTTTCTTACCTACGTGACAGCCACAACAATGATATGCCAAAGCTATTTACCCTTCATAAGGACCCTTTTCATCAAATCCAATCCGACTAGAGTAGGAGAGACAGACACCCGCTAGCCACCTTTATGCATGGTGTGCATGTCTGTCGGTGGAACCAGTCTCACGTAAGCGTACGTGTAATGTCGGTTCGGGCCGCTTCATCCCACAATACCGTCGGAAAAGAATAAGACTAGTAGCGGCAAGAAATTGACAAATCATCGCCCACAACCTTTTGTGTTCTACTCGTGCATAGAATCTACTCATAGAAAACCTGGCTCGGATGCCACTGTTGGGTAACGTAGCATAAAATCAAAACAATTCCTATGCATATTCAGATCTTCCTATGGAGAGACCAGCAACGAGAGAGGGGTCAGAGCATCTTCATACCTTTGAAGATCGCTAAGCGGAAGCGTTGCTAGAACGCGGTTGATGGAGTCGTACTCGCGGTGTGATTCCGATCTAGTGCTGAACCACGGCACCTCCGCGTTCAACACACGTGCAGCCCGGTGACGTCTCCCGCACCTTGATCCAGCAAGGAGGAGGGAGAGGTTGGGGAAGATCTCCGGCAGCACGACGGCGTGGTGTCGATGGAGAGACGAGGTCTCCCGGCAGGGCTTCGCCAAGCACCGTGGGAGAGGAGGAAGAAGGGGGACAGGGCTGCGCCGAGGGAGATGGAAAACTGTGTGCAAAACAGCCCAAAACCCCCACTATATATAGGAGGAGGGGAGGGGGTGCCACCCCTAGGGTTCCCACCCTAGGTGGTGCGGCAGCCCCCCCAGATGGGAGGTGCGGCAGCCAGGGCAGGGGAGGGGGTGGCGCACCCCTAGGTGGGCCTTAGGCCCACCAGCGCCTAGGGTTTCCCCCCCCCCTCTCCACCTCCTGCGCCTTGGGCCTCCTTGTGGGAGGCGCACCAGCCCACTTTGGGCTGGTTTCCCTCCCTCTTTTGGCCCATGCTACCTCTTGGGAATGGTGGCCCCTCACGGTGGAACCCCGGGACCATTACCGGTGGTCCCGGTACATTATCGTTGACGCCCAAGACATTTTTCGGTGTCCAAAACAATCCATCCTATATATCAATCTTTACCTCCGGACCATTCCGAAGCACCTCGTGACATCCGGGATCTCATCCGGGACTCTGAACAACTTTCGGTAACCTCGTATAACAATTTCCTATAACCCTAGCGTCATCGAACCTTAAGTGTGTAGACCCTACGGGTTCAGGAGACAGGCAGACATGACCGAGACACCTCTCCGCCCAATAACCATCAGCAGGGTCTGGATACCCATTGTGGCTCCCACTTTCTCCATGATGATCTCATCGGATGAACCACGATGTCAAGGATTCAATCAATCCCGTATACAATTCCCTTTGTCTGTCGGTATAGAACTTGCCCGAGATTCGATCGTCGGTATACCTATACCTTGTTCAATCTCGTTACCGGTAAGTCTCTTTACTCGTTCCGTAGCACGTCATCGTGTGACTAACTCCTTAGTCACATTGAGCTCATGATGATGTTCTACCGAGTGGGCCCAGAGATACCTCTCCGTCACACGGAGTGACAAATTCCGATCTCTATTCGTACCAACCCAACAGACACTTTCCGAGGTACCAGTAGTGCACCTTTATAGTCACCCAGTTACGTTGTGACGTTTGATACACCCAGAGCACTCCTACGGTATCCAGGAATTGCACAATCTCACGGTCGAAGGAAAAGACACTTGACATTAGAAAAGTTGTAGCATATGAACAATACGATCTAGTGCTATGCTTAGGATTGGGTCTTGTCCATCACATCATTCTCCCAATGATGTGATCCCGTTATCAATGACATCTAATGCCCATGATCAGGAAACCATGATCATCTATTGATCAACGAGCTAGCCAACTAGAGGCTTGCTAGGGACACATTGTGATCTATTTATTCACACATGTATTACTGTTTCGTGTTAGTACAATTATAGCATGAACAATAGACGATAATCATGAACATGGAAATATGATAATAACCATTTTATTATTGCCTCTACGGCATATTTCCAACATCATGTTCCCGGAGAACTCATCTACCACTCCGCCCTCGCTTGCTCGATTGAGGAGGCAGACACGTCATCGAGTTGTATGTGTGTGGAACGCGGAGTTGCCGTCCATTCTGCACTTGATCGGGAGTTCGCGGGGCAGATCGTGATAGGATCTTGAAGACGTTCAACTACATCAACCGCGTTTCTTAATGCTTCCGCTAAGCGATCTACAAGGGTATGTAGATAAAATATATCCTCTCATAGATGGTCATCACCATGTGAAGATCTTGTGTGCGTGTAGGAATTTTTTTGTTTCCCATGGGACGTTGCCCAACAGTGGCATCATGAGCTAGGTCTATGCGTAGATGACATCTCGAGTAGAACATGACGGAGTTTGTGGGTGTTGATATTCAGGTTGCTTCCCTCCTTAGTCTTTTCTTGATTCGATCGTATTGTTGGATGAAGTGGCCCGGACCAACATTACTTGTACGCTTACGAGAGACCGGTTCCATTGACTAACATGCAACTTGTTGTATAAAGATGGCTGGCGGTGTCTTTTCTCCTACTTTAGTTGAATCGGATTTGATAGAGGTGGTCTTTGGAGAAGGTTAATAGCAACTTGTGTATCACCATTGTGGTTTTGCGTAAGTAAGATGCGATCATGCTAGATACCCATAGCAGCCACGTAAAACATTCAACAACAAATTAGAGGACGTCTAACTTGTTTTTGCAGGGTATGTTGTGATATGATATGTCCAAAGACATGAGATGATATATTTGATGTATGATATGATCATGTTGTAATAGTTAAATAGCGACTTGCATGTCGATACTACGGCAACCAGCAGGAGCCATAGGGTTATTATTTTTTGCGCGTGGTGATGCTTTGCTTTATCGCTAGTTGAGTAGATTTAGTAGTAACATCATAGTTGGTGTGACAACCTCGATGGCAGCACAATGATGTATATCATGATGATGGGGACCATGGTGTGGTGCCGGAGACGATAGAGATCATGTCGGTGCTTTGGAGATGGAGATCAAAAGCACAAAATCATGGCCATATCATGTCACTTATGATTTGCAGGTGATGTTAATCCTTTTATGAACCTTATTTTGCTTAGGACGACAGCAGATTTATAAGGTGACCCCTCACTTAAATTTCAAGATAAAATTGTGTTCTCCCCGAGTGTGCATTGTTGCAAAAGTTCGTCGTTTCGAGACACCACATGATGATCGGATGTGATAGACTCTACGTTCACATACAACTGATGCAAGACACTTTTGCACACGTGGAACACTCGGGTTAAACTTGACGAGCCTAGCATGTACACACATGGCCTCGGAACACAAGAGACCGGAAGGTCGAACATGAGTCATATAGTAGATATGATCAACATAGAGATGTTCACCATTGAAGCTAACCCAACTCACGTGATGATCCGCTTGAGTTGGTGAATTTCGATCATGTGTAACTCGAATGACTAGAGGGATGTCAATTTGAGTGGGAGTTCTTAACTAATATGATTAATTGAACTTATTATCATGAACATAGTCAAAATGTCTTTGCAAATTACATTGTAGCTTGCGCTGTAGCTCCACTGTTTTTGATATATTCCTAGGGAAAACTTAATTGAAAGATAATAGTAGCAATTATGCGGACTGGGTCCGTAAACTAAGGATTGTCCTTATTGCTGCATAGAGGGCTTATGTCCATAATGCACCGCTCGGTGTGCTACCCCCCGAGCATTGTCTCTGGATGTCTCGAACATATGACATACACGTTTTGCTGACTACGTGATAGTTTAGTGAGTAATGCTTAACAGCTTAGAATTGAGGAGTCCAAGACGTTTTGAACGTCATGGAACATATGAGATGTTCCAAGAGTTGTAATTAGGATTTCAGGCTCGTACCCGTGTTTAGAGGTATGAGGCCTCCGACAAGATTCTTGGCCTACAAAGTAAGGGAGAAAATCTCAATCGTTGGGTATGTGCTCAGATTGTCTGGGTTCTACAATCGCTTGAATCGAGTGGGACTTGATCTTCCAGATAAGATAGTGATTGACATAGTTCTCCAAAGTCACAACCACCAAGCTACTAAGCTTCATGCTGACCTATAAACATGTTAGGGATAGAGTTGATGATCCCTGGGCTATTCGCGATGTTTGACACCGCGTAAGTACAAATCAAGTAGGAGCATCAATTGTTGATGGTTAGTAAAACCACTAGTTTCAACAAGGGCAAGGGCAAGAAGGGATACTTCATGAAAGGAGAACCAGTTGCCACTCTAGTGAAGAAACCCAAGGTTAAAACATAACCCGAGACTAAGTGCTTCTAATATGTGGGGAACGGTCACTGAAGCGGAACTACCCTAGTTACTTGGTAGATGAGAAGGTTGGTAAAGTCGACAAAAGTATATTGGATATACATGATATTGATGTGTACTTTACTAGTACTCCTAGTAGCACTGGGGTATTATATACCGGTTCGGTTGCTAAGTGTTAGTAACTCAAAATAAAAGAGGTGGAATAAATGGTGACTAGCTAAAGGCGAGGTGACGATGTGTGTTGGAAGTGTTTAAAGGTTGATGTGATCACCATCGCACACTCCCTCTACTTTCGAGATTAGTGTTGAACCTAAATGTTGCTTGGTGTTTGCGTTGAGAATGAACATAATTGGATCATGTTAATTGCAATACGGTTATTAATTTAAAGAGAATAATAGTGACTATGTGTCGGTGCACTAGGGACTGGGGTCCCTTGTGCCCGAGACTTGTGCACGGGCATCGGCAATGCACCGGACAGCAGTGTGCCGGGAAGAGCAGCAGGAAAGCAATCCAATGCAGTCCAAGACCACGCCCTTCCCCTTTCTCCACGGGCGTGGGATACAAAGGCTCCAGACTCAATGCCCCGGCAAGCCCTCCTTGCCGGTAAGATTCCCAAGGCCCCGTCAGGACCGCTTTGCCGGGAAGACGACCCGAAGAATAGCAAGAACCCGGCAAGTTTCCCTTGTCGGGAAGACTCGCACAAGCTGGCGAGGCCTCTGACAAGCCCTCCTTGCCGGCAAAATATTCAAGCCCACGGCAAGCCTTCCTTGCCAGGTGTCCCCACCAGTTTTTACCATAATCCGACCGCTCCAGCACATCCCTCGTGTGCTACCGCAAGGCCGAGGTGTCGATTCACCTGGGTATGTGTCGCAACCATCTTGCGGCAGGTCAGGGGTCAGACAAGGCATTACTGCCCCTGACACCACCGAAGAAGTAGAGCGATGAACACTATTCATTGTACATCTCGTGAGCACACTGTTGGTGATCCCTTTGCCTATAAAAGGAGGCCCAAAGCTCATTTTTAGGGGTTGGACTTTTGGGGGATCAGAGACTCCCTAATCACCTACTAAGTTACTATAGAAAAACCACCCTACAGTAAGCACACAATACGAACAAAGAAGGAGTAGGGTTTTACGCGCCAAGCGGCCCGAACCTGGGTAAAAAGACCTTGCCGGTGTTGATCGCTAGTTCCGCTCTCGACGCCGTACCTCCCTCTCCCCGCCAAACGATCAAGGGACTACTCGAGTTTTCCATAGGTGTTAGTTTTTCCCCGACATCTTTGGCGCACCAGGTAGGGGGAGCGGTGGTTGAGAGCTTCTTCGCGGATACAAGCGATTTCCACGTCAGATTTTGGGAGGTGGAGCACACCACTGCAGACCCTCGAAGCAGGGCACAATGGTAGTCGCTCTACTTCGCCACAGCCTCATGACGCGCGCGCAAGCGCCCCGCTGCGCTCGCGCAGGCTAGGGGTGGAAACCTTGAGCTCGAAGCACCACGCCGATGCATCGCTCTGGGACAGTTCGCCGCTGTCGAGGATGCATGTGGGGGCTCCAGCGATGCCTCCAGCACATACTCCGACCGACGCACCTCCACGAAGAGGTGCATAGTCATCGAGAATGCTCCTACGGGCCGCGGAACCCAGGCGCGCACTCCAGCCAAATGCTTTCCCCCTCGGAAGCATCGTATCTTCGCCAAAGGTGCGCTTGGGGGCTCCATCAGCACGGCCAGACAAAACAGGAAAAGGAGTGATACTCCGGCAACCCCCCTTCTATACGACAGTCGAGAACTGTCGCAAATACCTTGCCGGAGTGGAAGTTGCCGGAAGAGTATAGTCTCCTACTTGCCGGGAGGAGAAGTGTTGGAGCACGAGAGATAAGTGATAAATATTCCAGATGAGATTTCAGAGTAGATAGGTTGTTCCCTTTCTGGAAAACCCCAAACCTTGCTTGAGAAACCTGCGCGTAGATGGAACCTTGTCAGGATCAGTGCGCCTTTGTTCTATTTCGAACTAGTCCAACGACCTGAATGGCCACAGAGTGCCTTCTCACTGTTTCGAACCTCTTCAACAGTCTAAGTGGCTACGTAGCACCTTATTTCACCTCGAGTCGCGCTCGATGATCTAATGGTTGCACTGAGTGCGGCAAGGAGCCTTGCCGGTAACGACCCCTCAAGCGAACTGCTAAGGATCCGTTCCTCAAAGAACTAGCGGCGGGACCAGTTGCACCGGCAAGCTTCCAGAAAATGCAAAAGGCGTATCATTCAAGGAGAAGGATCAGACGCAAGGGAAACAACATTTCATTCATTTGTTTAAAATGAACTCAGACATATTACATGAATGATTTTTGCTACTCTAACCTATTACACTATCTTTTGGTGAGGGACATGCTCGCCGGACAGAAGTTCAAGAAGACAAAAAGGCGGAGCTCGCGGCACAGTCAGGGCTGGCTCCCTCGAGACCAGCACTTTGCCGACGAGAGCGGGGCCAGTCCTGACAAACACTACCCTGCCCTTTCTGGCTTGATACCAGAGGGTAGGGCACATGAAGGGGCGAAGGATCCGGAGCCCGCGAGCGCACCTCCTCCCGGGGCCGGGGAGCCAGCGCCCGCTCCGGTGAGGTGGCGCAAGTGGGGAGGCTGGATAAGTTAGAGCTTGCAGAGGTGCCTCCTCCTCGATCACGAGGCACCGACGCTAGCTCCGGCAAGATAACCCCGCCAAGTGGGGAAGAGGCGTGAGCGGGCCTCGGCGGCAGGGCCGGCGGTTAGTTGGAGCTCGAGGAGTCCTACTTTGACTTGACCCCCCAAGATCCTGGCCTGCCAAGCGCGCCACTGCCGTCGATGTCCTCTTCATCGCTATCGCTCGAGGAGGGACATTCGGCGCCGCTCGAGCTCTCTTCGCAGCAGCAGAGACGCACACCTGAGCGCCCGTAAAACTTGACGGATAGCATATTATCCTCCGCTAGCTTGAAGCAGAGGATATGCCCATCCTGGAGGATGTGGGCGCGAACGAAGGCTTTCCAGCCCCACCCGAGCAACATGGAGCCTTGCTTCGGGTACTCCATGTGCACTTGCATAGCACCGTGGGAGTACACCCGCAACAACAAGACAGGAGGCCTAGCGGCCTCCATCGCCCTAGCAAAAAGGCGAGGGAGATGCAAATGGCCCCGGGGGACACCGTGCAGTTCCATGACGAACTCCAGCATCGTCCCATCCGAGTGCCCGCCAAGCACGGGACAAGAAGGAGGTGTCGGAGTAGCAAGCCTCCCCCGGCCACGGCCTCCGCGGCGACCGCGGCCTCTCGCCCCTCCGCCACCATGGACGCTCGTGCCTCCCTCCGCAGCTGCACCCCCTGAAGCTGTGGCATGATCCAAGTGGGATCCCCTTGCCGCCCTGGCGTCCGATGGTGGCCTCCCTCGTCCCCTAGCCATGGTTAGGGGTGAGTGCCACCTGGAGTAAGAAAAGATTCTACAGATGCAAGCTAGGGGTGGTGATGTTCCAGGAGTTGATGGATGAGCAAAACCCCCTCTCAAACTCCCTAATTTATAGGGTGGGGCACGGGGGGCTAGCTCCCCTCACTCCAGAAACTGCCACCCCTTTCGCCCAATCACCCACAATCACGGGCGAACAGGGAACCGCCCTGCTGCACCAATGCATGCGGGGGCGGCTCCTGCCACGACTGCAGCCATTATGGCCACGAATGCCATTTGCCTAACCTTTATTGCGCATGTTTCACGTGTGGCGGTAACGCGTCGG
Source organism: Hordeum vulgare subsp. vulgare (assembly GCF_904849725.1). Lineage (NCBI taxonomy): Eukaryota > Viridiplantae > Streptophyta > Magnoliopsida > Poales > Poaceae > Hordeum > Hordeum vulgare. Next base: position 382,741,457 of record NC_058521.1, read on the forward strand.
GAGGCGGGGAGGCTACTGTGCACGCACTTCTCCACCTCGCACGTTGGATGCGCAACGTGGGGAAGGGCCGCCTGCAACGGCTCCAAGACTACAGAGTTCCCTGCTAAGGAAGCATGTGCACTACTTTGGGCCTGGCCCAGCAATGCCTCGCGCGCGTGCATGGCCCAGGCCCGGGGGCTCCTGTTGGTGCACTAGAGACTGGGGTCCCTTGTGCCCCAAACTTGTGCACAGGCATCGGAAACGCCCCCGACAGCAGTGTGCCGGGAAGAGCAGCAGGAAAGCAATCCAGGGCAGTCCAAGACCACGCCCTTCCCCTCTCTCGAGGGGCGTGAGATACAAAGGATCCAGACGCAAGGCCCCGGCAAGCCCTCCTTGCCAGGAAGATTCCCAAGGCCCCGGCAGGCCCACTTCGCTGGGAAGACGACCAGAAGAATAGCTAGACCCCAGCAAGTTTCCCTTGCCGGGAAGACTTGCACAGGCTGGTTAGGCCTCCGACAGGCCCTCCTTGCCGGGAAAGTATTCAAGCCCCCGGCAAGCCTTCCTTGCCGGGAAGGTGACTAAGCCACCCGATGGAGACTCTAGGTCAGCAAATCCATGTTCGCCTGCCAGGTGTCCCCACCAGTTTCTACCACAATCCGACCGCTCCAGCACATCCCTCATGTGCTAGCGCAAGGCCTAGGTGTCGATTCACCTCGATAAATGTCGCAACCATCTTGCGGCAGGTCAGGGGTCAGACAAGGCATTTACTGCCCCTGACACCACCGAAGAAGTAGAGCAGTGAACAATGTTCACTGTACATCCCGTGAGCACACTGTTGGTGACCCCTTGGCCAATAAAAGGAGGCCCAAATAAAATTCTTAGGGGTTGGACTTTTTGGGGATCAGAGACTCTGTAAACACCTACTAAGTTCCTGTAGAAAAACCACCCTACCGTAAGCACACAATACGAACTAAGCACGAGTAGGGTTTTACGCGCCAAGCGGCCCGAACTGGGTAAAAGGACCTTGCCGGTGTTGATTGCTAGTTCTGCTCTCGACGCCGTACCTCCCTCTCCCCGCCAAACGATCAAGGGGCTCCTTGAGTTTCCCATAGGTGTTTGTTTTTCCCCAACACTTTGTTTACATGAATAAAACCTTCAATGGTCATGCACCTAACAAGAATGGTTTATTGAATCTTGACCGTAGTGATACACATGTTCATATTATTGATGCCAAAAGATACAAAGTAGTAATGATAGTACCACTTACTTGTGGCACTATCGCTTAAGTCATATTCGTACAAAATGCATGAAGAAGCTCCATCATGATGGATCTTTGGAGTCACTCATTTTTGAATAGTTTGACACATGCGAACCATGCCTATTGGTGTAAATGCATGAAGAAACTCAATGCAGATGGATTATTTGGACTCACTTGATTTTGAATCACATGAGACATGCAAATCATGCCACATGGGTAAGATGACTAAAGGCCTCATTTTCTAGTAAGATGGAACGAGCAAGTGACTTGTTGGAAATAATACATTTTGATGTATTCGGTCCAATAAGTGTTGATGCACGCAGTGGATATCGTTATGTTCTTACTTCACTTACGATTTTGAGTAGATATAGGTGTATTTTCTTGATGAATCACAAGTCTGAAATATTGAAAAGTTCAAGCAATTTCAGAGTTAAGTTGAAGATCATCGTGACAAGAGATTAGTATGTCTATGATGTGATCGTGGAGGTAAATCTATATGTGAGTTGTGAGTTTGGTAAACATTTAATACAATGTGAAAATTGTTTCACAACTCATGCCACCTGGAACACCATAGTGTGATGGTGTGTCTGAACATCATAGTCGCGCCCTATTAGATATGGTGCGTATTGTGATGTCCCTTATCGAATTACCACTTTTGTTTTGGGGTTAAGCAGTAGAGACAACCACATTCACTTTAAATAGGGCACCACGTAATTCCGTTGAAATGACACCGCATGAACTATGGTTTGGAGAAACCTAAGATGACATTTCTTAAAAAGTTTGGGGCTACGATACCTATGTCAAAAGGCTTCAGCCTGATAAGCTCGAACCCAAAGAGGATAAATGCATCTTCATAGGATACCCAAAATAGTTGGGCATACCTCCTATCTCAGATCCAAAAGCAAAGTGTTTATTTCAGGAAACGGGTCCTTTCTCGAGAAAGAGTTTCTATCAAAAGAATTGAGTGGGAGGACGGTGGAACCTGATGAGGTTTTGAATCTTCACTTCAACCAGAGAGTAGAAGGGTGCATGAAGTTGTTCCTGTGGCACCTACACCAGTTGAAGTGGAACCCAATGATGGTGATCATGAAGCTTCAGATCAAGTTACTTCCAAGGCTCGTAGGTCGACAAGGACACGCACTACTCCAGAGTGGTGCGGTGATCCTGTCTTGGAGGTCATGTTCCTGGACTACAATGAACCTACGAGCTATGGAGAAATGATGGTGGGCCCGGATTCTGACAAATGTTTGGAGGCCATGAAATCCGAGAGAGCATCCATGTATGAAAACATAGTGTGGACTTTGGAAGAACTACTTGATGGTCATAAGACTATTAAGTACAGATGGTTCTTTAGAAGGAAGACAAACGATGATGGTGAAAGTCACCATTTAGAAAGCTCAACTTGTTGCAAAGAGGTTTCCAACAAGTTCAAGGAGTTGACTACGATGAGGCTTTCTCATCCATATCGATGCTAAAGTCTGTTGGAATTATGTTAGCAGTTGTTGCATTTTTCAATTATGAAATCTTGGAGATGGATGTCAAAGCATTGTTTCCTTGGCTTTTCCTTGAGGAAAGGTTGTATGTGATACAATCAGAAGGTTTTGTCGATCATAAGGATGCTGACAAGTATCCAAGCTCCAGCGATCCTTATAAGGATTGGAGCAAGCATCTCGGAGTTGGAATATATGCTTTGATGAGATGATCAAAGCTTTTGGGTTTATACAAAGTTTATGAGAAACTTGTATTTTCAAGAAAGTGAGTGGGAGCACTATAGAATTTCTGATGACTATATGTGGTTGACATATTATTGATCGGAAATAATGTATGATTTCTGGAAAGCATAAAGGGTTGTTTGAAAGGAGTTTTTTTTCAGAGGAAAAGCTGAATTAAGCCTACTTGAACATTGAGCATCAAGATCTCCGGAGATAGATCAAGATGCTTGATAAAACTTTTGATGAATGCATACCTTGACAAGTTTTGAAAGGGATCAAAATAGATCGGTTAAAGAAGTAGGTCTTGGCTGTGTTGTAAAGGTGTGAAATTTGAGTAATACTCAAAGCCTGGCCACGGCAGAAGAAAGAGAAAGGACGAAGGTCGTCCCCTATGCATTGGTCATATGCTCTATAGTATGATATGTTGTGTACCACACCTGATGTGTGCCTTGCCATGAATCTGTCCAGGGGTACAAAAGTGATCCAAGAATGGATTACTAGACACGGGTCAAAAGTTATTCTTAGTAACTAGTGGACTAAGGATTTTTTTTCTCGATTATGCAGGTGATAAAACAGTTCATCGTAAAGGGTTACATCGATGCAAGGTTTGACACTAATCCGAATGACTCTGAGTAGTAAACCGGATTCATGTAGTGGACCAGTCATTTGGAATTGTTCCAAGTGAATCGTGGTAGAAACATCTACAGTATGACATAGAGATTTGTAAAAGTACACATGGATTTGAATGTTTCAGACCCGTTGACTAAAAACCTCTCTCACAAGCAAGACATGATCAAACCCAAGAACTGTATGGGTGTTAGATTCATTACAATCACATAGTGATGTGAACTAGATTATTAACTCTAGTGCAAGTGGGAGACTATTGGAAATATGCCCTAGAGGCAATAATAAATTGGTTATTATTATATTTCCTTGTTCATGATAATCGTTTATTATACATTCTAGAATTGTATTAATTCGAAACTTAAATACATGCGTGTATACATAGACAACAAACTGTCCCTAGTGAGCCGCTAATGGACTAGCTCGTTGATCATAGATGGTCAAGGTTTCCTAACCATAGACAAGAGTTGTCATTTGATAACGGGATCACATCGTTAGGAGAATGATGTGATAGACATGACCCAAACTATGAATGTAGCATGTGATCATCTAAGTTTATTGCTACTGTTTTCTGCATGTCAAGTATATGTTCCTATGACCATGAGATCATGCAACTACCGGAAACCGGAGGAATACCTTGTGTGTATCAAATGTCACAATGTAACTGTGTGACTATAAAGGTGCTCTACAGGCATCTCCGAAGGTGTCTGTTGGGTTGGCGTGAATCGAGAATGGGATTTGTCACTCCATATGACAGAGAGGTACCTCTAGGGCCCACTCGGTAATACAACATCACAATGAGCTTGCAAGCAATGTGACTAAAGAGTTAGTCATGGGATATTGTATTACGGAACGAGTAAAGAGACTTGCCGGTAACGAGATTGAACTAGGTATGGAGATACCAATGATCGAATCCCGGGCAAGTAACATACGGATATACAATGGGAATAGTATACAGGATTGATTGAATCCTTGATATCGTGGTTCGAACGATAAAGATCTTCATAGAACATTTAGGAGCCAATATGGACATCCAGGTCCCTCTATTGGTTATTGGGAGGAGAGTGTCTTGGTCATGTGTGCATAGTTCTCAAACCTGCGGGGTTTGCACACTTAAGGTTTGGTGACGGTTTGGTATTAATGAGTTATGTGTGGTAGTAACCAAAAGTTTTTTAGAGTCCTGGATGATATGTCGAACGTCAGAGAAGCTCCGGAATGGTGTGGAGGTAAAGATTTATATAGGGGAAGTCATATTTTGGCTACAGGAAAAGTTTTGGGTTTTCCCGGTATTGTACCGGGAAGCTTCTAGAAGGTTTCAACAACTTCTGGAGGAGTACGGAAGTCAACCAAGGGTTCCACCATGTCCTAAGGGTTTGCATGGGCTGAGGGGAGATTTTGTGGCCTTATTGGGCCAAGCGCACAAGTCCCTCAAGGCCCATGCAGTTGGGAAAGGTGGAAAGTCCGCCTTTGTATGGAAGGGAAGGAAGGGGACTAGGATTCCACTTCCACCCCCCTTGGCTGCGCCCTAGGGCTTCGAGGCGTTGTTCCCCATGCCCCTCGACCTATATATAGAGAGGAGGGGCACCCCAAGAGAACACACGAAGCCCTTGGCGCCCCTCTCTCTCTCCCTAGATCATTTTTTCCTCTGTTCGCGGTTTCGGTAACGCTAGGCGTAGCCTTGCCGGGATGGCACCACCACCACTGCCACCACGCCGTCGTGTTGCCGGAGAACTCATCTACCACTACTCCCTCGCTTGATATATCGAGGAGGTGGAGATGTCATCGAGTTGTACGTGTGCTGGACACGGAGGTGTCGTCCGTTCGGCACTTGATCGGGAGTTTCCAGGACGGATCGTGATAGGATCGCGAAGATGTTCGACTACATCAACCGCGTTTCTTACTGCTTCTGCTAAGCGATACCCAAGGGTATGTAGATACAATCTCTCCTCTTGTAGATGGTCATCACCATGGATAGATCTTGTCTGCGCGTAGGAAATTTTTTGTTTCCCATGCAACGTTCCCCAACAACATATATAACTAAAGAATACTAAATCATCATCGAACGTTAAGTGTGCACACCCTGCGGGTTCGAGAACCATACAGACATGATCGAGACACCTCTACAGTCAATAACCAATAGCGGGACATGCATGCCTATATTAGTTTCTACATATTCTACGAAGATCTTTATTGGTCGAACCACGATGTCAAGGATTCAATCAATGTCGTATGCAATTCCCTTCGTCCATTGGTATGTTACTTGCTCGAGACTCTGTCGTCGGTATCACCATACCTAAGTTCAATCTTGTTACCGACAAGTCTCTTTACTCATTTCGAAATAAAATATCCAGTGACTAACTCCTTAGTCACATTTCTTGCAAACTTCTTGTGATGTTGTATTACTGAGTGGGCCCAGAGATACCTCTGTGTCATATGGAGTGCGAAAAACTAGTCTCGATCCATGCCAATCCAACAAACACCCTCGGAGATACCTATAGAGCACCTTTATAGTCACCCAGTTACATTGTGACGTTTGATACACACAAGGAAATCCTCTGGTGTTAGGGAGTTTCATGATCTCATGGTGATAGGAACAGATACATTAACATGGATAAAACAGTAGACATAAACTAATACAATCAAATGTTATGCTTATAGTTGTGTCTTGTCCATCACATCATTCTCCTAATGATGTGACCCTGTTATCAAATGACAACTCATGTCTATGGTTAGGGAACCTTAACCATCTTTGATCAACGAGCTAGTATAGTAGAGGCTCACTAGGGACACGACGTTGTCTATGTATCAACACATGTATTTGAGTTTCCAATCAATACGGTTATAGCATGTATAATAAACGATTACTATGTACAAGGAAATATGATAATAACTAATTTATTATTGCATCTCGGGCATATTTCCAAATGTCTCCCACTTGCACTAGAGTCAATAATCTATTCCACATCGCCATGTGATTAACACCCAATAAGTTCTGCGGTTTGATCATGTTTTGCCTATGAGAGAGGTTTTAGTCCATGGGTCTATAACATCCAGATCTGTGTGTACTTTACAAATATCTATGTCATACTGTAAATGTTGCTACCACGCTCCACTTGGAACTATTCCAAATGACTGACCCATGATATGTATCCAGTTCGCTACCCAGAGTCATCCAGATTGGTGTCAAAGCTTTCATCGATGTAACCCTTTATGACGAACTCTTTTATCACCTCCATAACCGAGAAACATTTCCACAGTTCTCTAGTTACTAAGAATATCCTTGACTGTTGTCGAGTGATCCACTCCTTGATCACTCATGTACCCCTTGACAGACTCATAGCAAAGGACACACTAGGTGCGGTACACAACATGGCATACTATAGAGCCTACGGCTAAGGCATAGCGAACGATCTTCGTCCTTTCTCTTGCCTTAAAATACATTCAAGAACACCTTCTTTGGCTGATCCATTTTGAACTCCTTCAAAACGTTGTTAATGTAAGTCTTCATTGAAAGTTTTATCAACCATCATGATCTATCTCTATAGATCTTGATGCTTAATATTGAAGTAGCTTTATCTAGGTTTTCCTTTGAAAAACTCCTTTCAAACAACCATTTATGCTTTCTAGAAATTCTAAATCATTTCTTATCTACAATATTTCAACCACATATACTTATCAGAAATTCTACAATGCTCCCACTCACTTTCTTGAAATATAAGTTTCTTCATAAACTTTGTATAAACCAAAAGCTTTGATCACTAATAAAAGCGCTTATTCCAACTCCGAGATGCTTGCACCAGTCCTTAAAAGGATCACTAGAGCATGCATGGCTTTTAGCATCCTTAGGATCAACAAAACCCGTAGTTGTATCACATATAACATTTCCTCAAGGAAACCCTTAAGGAAACAATGTTTTGACATCCATCTGCCAGATTTCATATTTGAAAAATGCAGCAAGTGATAACATAATACCAACAGACTTTAGCATAGCTATGGATGAGAAAGTATCATCACGGTCAACTCCTTGAACTTGTCAGAGACCTCTTTGCGACAAGTCGAGCTTTCTAAATGGTGACATTTACCATCATCGTCTTTCTTCCTTTTAAAGATCCTTTTGTACTTAATAGCATTATGACCACCAAGTAGTTCTTTCAAAGTCCACACTTTGTTTTCATACATGGATCCTATCTCAGATTTCATGGCCTCCAAACATTTGCCCGAATCCGGGCCCACCATCATTTCTCCATAGCTCGTAGGTTCAGTGTTGACCAACAACATGACCTCCAAGACAGGATTATCGTACCAGTTTGGAGCAATACTTGTCCTTGTCAACCTATGAGGTTTGGTAGTAACTGATCTAAAGCTTCATGATCACCAACATTAGCTTCCTCTTCAACTAGTGTAGGCACCAGAGAAACATCATCCTGCACCCTACTACTCTCTGGTTGAAGTGGCTGTTCAATAATCTCATCAAGTTTCACCATCCGCCCACTCAATTCTTTCAAGGGATACTTTTTCTCGAGGAATGACATGTTCTTAGTACCAAACACTTTTCCTTTGAATATGAGATAGGAGGTATACGTAACTCTTTCCTTTGGGTATCCTATGAAGATGCATCTATGCGCCTTGGGATCGAGCTTATCAGGCTGAAGCCTTTTGACATAAGCATTGCAGCCCCAAACTTTAAGAAACGACAACTTAGGTTTCTTGCCATACCATAGTTCATACGATGTCATCACAACCGAATTATATGGTGCTCTAATTAAAGGGAAGGTGGTTCTCTCTAATGCATAACCCCAAAACAATAGGGGAAAATCGACAAGAGACATCATAGTACATACCATATCCAATAGGGCATGACTACGACATACGAACACACCATCACACTATAGTGTTCCAGGTGGCATGAGTTGTGAAACAGTTTCCACATTGTCTTTAATGTATACCAAACTCATAACTCAGATATTCACCTCCACGATCACACCGTAGACATTTCATCCTCTTGTCACGATGATCCTCAACTTCACTCTAAAATTACTTGAACTTTTCAACATTTCAGATTTGTGATTCATCAAGTAAATATACCCATATCTACTCAAATCATCTGTGAAGTAAGAAAATACGATATCCAGTGTGTGCTTCAGCACTCATTGGACTGCATACATCAAAATGTATTATTTCCAATAAGTCACTTGCCTCCTCCATCTCACTTGAAAAGGAGTTCTTTAGTCATCTTGCCCGTGTGGCATAGTTTGCATGTCTCAAGCAATTCAAAATTGAGTGAGTCAAAAGATCCATCATCATGGAGTTTTTTCATGCGTTTACACCAATAGGCATGGTTCGCATGTCTCAAGCAATCAAAATCGAGTGAGTCCAAAGATCCATCAGCATGGAGTTTCTTCATGTGTTTTACACCAATATGACCTAAGTGGCAGTGCCACAAGTAAGTGTACTATCATTACAAACTTTGAACTTTGGGCATCAATATTATGAACACGTGTATCGCTACGATCGAGATTCAATGAACCATTCATCTTGGGTGCATGATCATATAAGATATTATTCATGTAAATAGAATAAACCATTATTCTCTAACTTACATAAATAATCATCTCATAATAAATAATCAATATAATGTTCATGCTCAACGCAGACACCAAATAACATTTATTTAGGTTTATGACTAATCCTGAAGGTAGATGGAGCGTGCGATGGTGATCACATCAACCTTGGAAACACTTACAATACACATCTACACCCCGCCCTTAGCTAGTCTCCATTTATTTTGCAACTACTCTTTCGAGTTACTAATATTAGCAACTGAACCGGTATCAAATATCGAGGAGCTATAACAAGCATTAGTAAGGCACACATCAATAACATGTATATCAAATATACTTTTGTTGATATTGCCAGCCTTCTTAGCTTCCAAGCATCTAGGTAGTTCCTCTCTCAGTAATCATTCCCCTCGTAACAAAAGCACTCATTCTCGGGTTTGGTTTCAACCAATTGGGTTTCTTCATTGGAGCAAAGACTGACTTGCCATTCTCAAAGTTTCCCTTCTTGTCATTGCCCTTCTTGAAACTAGTGGTTTTACTAACCATCAACACTTGATGCCCCTTCTATATTTGTACCTTCGTGGTGAAAAACATTGCAAATACCTCAGGGATCATCATCTTCATCCCTGGCATGTTATAGTTCATCATGAAGCTCGAGTAGCTTTGTGGTAGTGACTTGGAGAACTATGCTAATCACTATCTTATCTGGAAGATCAACTCCTGCTACATCCAAGTGATTGTAGAACCCAGATAATCTGAGCACATGCTCACTGATTGAGCTATTCTCCTTCATCTTTTAGGCAGAGAATCTTGTTGGAGGTCTCCTACATCTAAACACGGGCACAAGCTGGAAATGCCAACTTCAGCTCATGGAACCTCTCATATGCTCCGTGACGTTCAAAACGTATTTGGAGCCTCAATTCAAAGTCATAAAGCATGACGCACTGAACTATCAAGTAGTCATCAAAAGAGTGTCTATCTGATGTTCACAACATCCAAATGTGAGGCTTGAGGGGGTGGAAAACCGAGCAGTGCATCAAGAACATAAGACTTCTATGCAGCAATGAGGACAATCCTCAGTTTACGGAACCAGGCATCATAATTGCTACTATCATCTTTCAACTGAGTTTTCTCGAGGAACGCATCAAAAATATAGGGGAGCTACAATAGGAGCTATTGTTATACAACATATTTTGCAAAGACAACTTAGACTATGTTCTGATGATGAGTTCAGTTAATAATATTACTTAAGAACTCCCACTCCACGCTAGTCACACCAAGAGTCGCCATGACGATCCCCTGAAGGTCTCCAGCAGCGATCGCCGACAGCAACCTCAAGCCAACCTACCCGGACTGCCTATGTCTAATGCTCAAGCACTTGTGAATGCGGCCTAAGCTGCCCGTCAGGCAGAGGCAGAGGCGGCGGCAGCGATAGCGGGTCAGGTTGTTCCGACTTACGTCCTGCCGGTAGCTGCGTACAATGAGTCAAGAGGAAGGAACATAGGCATCCCCTGCTTGTCGTTTGCTCTTCGTAACGAGTGCATGCCAGGAGATTTCAAGGGCCCTCGCAAGGTGCCCAATTACATTCCCGATCTTGAGCGAGGTGCATGGATTGAGAGTTACGAGCTTGCTATGGATATGCTTGATGCCAGCGATGCGGTATGCGCCAAATATTTCAGGATGGTGTTGGAAGGACCATCTCGCACGTGGTTGAAAACTTTACCACCCAACTCCATCAACAACTAGGCGTAATTGAAGGAGTGATTCATTAAAAACTTCCGTGGAACTTGCAAACGCCCGATGACAATCGTAGATCTGCAACATTGCATTCAACGGACGGATGAGTCGGCCCACCATTGGATGCGACGGGTTGCGGAGATTATCCACTCATCGGATGGCATCACGGCTGCTTAGGTCGTGCTGATCTTGGAGAAGAACTATCACTTTCAACCTCTAGTATTTAAGCTTGGTCGTCTTAAGTAGAAGGTGCAGGATATGGGCGAGTTGATAAACACCCTGACCAAATATGCTGAGCCAGACGGCATGAAGGATAAAGCCAGTGAACTCAAGAAAGGAGATGACACCAAGAGTCATCTCCAAGCTCAGGGACGTAATGGCAACCACGAAGGTCAAGGAAAGAGAAGGCAGCAAGATAGCGTGTGTGATTTTGTTGCTAATACAAGCGCTAGGCCAAGAAATCAGCATTAGAATACTGGTCAAAATTGGGGCTATAGTGGGAGAAAACCACGTAATTACGAGGAGGTGCTCAAGGGACCCTCTCCTAAGCACAGTACCCCGGATACCCCGTCTAACCATTCTTGGGAAAACTGCTTTGTGATGCAGGAACTTCGTCTTCAAGCGTCCATAGATCACCAAGGGGGAACGGTGGTGGACATCCGGGTAAGTTTGGTCCTGGCGGATCACAAGGGGGCTCGTTCGGTGAGTTCCCTGGTTCCAGCCCTCATGGGCAAGGCGGTTCGAATAATAGCGGCTGACAGCATCCTGGCCATGGTAACCAGCAGTACAACAGTCAGGGTTGCTTTCAGCAGCAGAATAGCCAAGGCAGCTTTGTGAGCAGCCCTAAGCAGCTGAACAGTGGTCAGTACCATGTTTTCACCACTAACACCTGTAGAAGGGACAAGAAAATCAAACAAAGGGCGATCAACATGGCTGAGTCGGCGGTTCCCAGATATCTCTATTGGTTTGAACAGCCCATCACATGGAGTAGAGCTCATCACCCGCCCCAGGTTGATAATCCTAGCGACTTAGCATCAGTGGTGTCACAAAAGGTTGGGGGATACACCCTCTCTAAGATCCTGATGGATGAAGGCAGCAGCATCAACATCTTGTACTATGATACCTTCCGGCGGATGAATTTTTCTGAGAGCGACTTGATGCCTTCGACCACAGTCTTTCACGGCATTGTCCCCGGCAAGTCAGCGTATCCAGTTGTGCGGATCAAGTTAAATGTGGCATTTGGTGATGAATCCCATTATAGGAGCGAGGCACTGATGTTTGAGGTGGTCAAAATCAAGAGCCCTTACCACGCTCTGTTCGGCCAGCCAGCTTACGCCCGCTTCATGGCCCAGCCCTGCTATGTGTACCTCAAGCTCAAAATGTCCGGTCTTAAAGGTACCATCATAGTCAATGGGGAATGAAAGATAGCACAGGAATGTGAAGAATAAAACGTTGCCTACACTGAGTCGGCATGCGCTGCTGAAGAGTTGAAGTGTCACAAGGCCAATGTGGACCCGACCGACATGAGTCCGCTCAAAAAACCAACGGTTGATTTTAAGTCGCCCCTCAAGTTCAAGCCAGTAGATGACACCAAGCAAGTTTATTTCACGCCAGACGACTCTTCTAAGCAGTTTACTATTAGGACAGGCCTGCATCCCAAATAGGAAAGCACGCTCATCGAATTCATCTGTGAGAATCGGGACATCTCTGCATGGAAGCCTTCTGTAGCGACCCGACTCAAAACGAGTCAAGCCTCTGTGTTTCTGTGCCATCCCTGGATCAGTATGCTGGCACACACAGTACATCAATGTATATATCAAAGTGCAATCACATGTAAATAGCGTAAAACTGATATATACCTTAAATATCTCAGCGGAAGCGGTCAAGGGAGTGGAGTCCCAATAAACACCAACGGCAAGTTGAGTGTAGACCGTAACCCTGAATCGTACTCTTACTCGTCGAAGAAAAATATCTGCAACATAAGACATTGCAGCCGTGTAGGTCAGCATATTGAATATGCTGGCAAGTCACATAAGAGAGGGGTGAAAAGTAATCATCTATACTATATGCATATATGGCAGGCGGTGTTGTAAGTTTTTAGCGTAAAGCAAAATTTTCTCCTACAACAAGAGAGGATAAAAGCAAAATATTACTACAAAGGTTGGTTGTTAACGAGATGGTTCCGCCAACCAATTCTCGTACCCGAGTTGTCAATAATTACCCTCATCAAATATATTTAATGGTGTTGAGAAATCCAGATAACTTCAGTTCCTTTGGCTCAAGTTGTCCATGACCGTGGACACGGCTAATCGATTAGGTTTGAGTACTCTGCAGAGTTTTGCACACATTCCCCACAAGATTTGATCGCCTCCGTATATGTCCTCGCACTTCAGGGTGTTTGAAGACCGGATGATCAAAACATGGTCTTTCAACGGGTCCCTCTGAATCCCTGTCGGTGCCCATCCATTCCTACCGTTCTTCTACATCTGCTAGCACCGCCTGTCCAGAGTCGCCGCGCTGTCCAACCAAGCCAGAGCCCATAATGACTTGTGGTTGTGCAGGTAAGCCTTGGGTCTTGAAAATATCCGTCCGTCTCTTTGAGCCTGGGTGAAGCTTTCCGCAGGATGACATGGCCTCTCCAGCATCCCGGGCATCCACTGGGTTTTTCCAGGGAGCCGATCAACCGTCCTTCACCCAGTGTTGCATTACGTCCGAGGTCTTGAAAATCTTGTCTTAACAGGTCTTGATTATTTATTCAACCTCGCATCACTCGTATTAAGCACTCAACCGAAATCCCGTCTACTCAAGCATAGCAATATGAAATTTGTCGTCCCGGGGCCAAGTATCGGGGTTGTTGTGTGCCTACCACATGATACTACAATCTATACTAAAATTTCCAAGTACCTAAGCAGCATGCAATTGGGCATAGGATGGTAGAACTACGATGCATAAAACATGGGTGATAGTATGATCAAAGTGACTTGCCTGTGATGTTGACGAAGAAGAATTTCTCGAGAAAATAACTTGATAGACTACTCGTAACTCTCCGATGAAATCTATGTAACAAACATATCATTCACATAAGCACTCATACTAGCAATCATTCTAGCAATCAAAACAAAAGAGAGAGCGAATAGGAATCCGAAAGAAACTTCAAATAAGACTAGGGAGTCTTCTACTACATCAAACACTAAATGGTTTTTCTCCAATAGAAAATAATAACAAGGAACTAAGATATAAATTAAACTAAGATAAAATAAAGTGTTTTTCACAAAACCTTTTGAAAGTATTCCCAAACGGGATTTGAAAGAGGGATGAAAACAATTGCACGTTACTACGGGACTAGAATTGTTTTCATGAAAACAAATAAAATAGAATAAAAACTTGTTGCAAAACTACTGTTAAATAACATAAACAAAACAATAATAATCTTTCTGAAATAATAAAGAAAATATTTTAAAACAAAAGTAGAAAAGGAATTAGCCGAAATCCTAAAAGCGGTGAAACAGAAATTGTTTCATATGGTGACCTATTTAAAGTGAATGTGGTTGTCTCTAATGCATAACCCCAAAACTATAGTGGCAAATAAGCAAGAGACATCATAGAATGCACCATATCTAATCAACATGGCTACATCGTCCGGACACACCATCACACTATGGTGTTCCAGGTGGCATGAATTCTGGAACAATTTCCTCATTTTCCTAAATGTATACCAAACTTGTAACTCGGATATCATAGACATTTCATCCTCTTGTCACCTCTCCGATCATATCGTAGACATTTCATCCTCTTGTCATGATGATCTTCAACTTCACTCTAAAATTGATTGAACTTTTCATCATTTGAGACTTGTGATTCATCAAGTAAATATACTTGTATCTACTCAAATCATCTGTGAAGTAAGAACATAACGACATCCATTGCGTGCTTCAGCACTCATTGGACTGCATATATCAAAATGTATTATTTCCAATAAGTCACTTGCCCGTTCCATCTCACTGGAAAACAAGGCATTTAGTCATCTTGCCTATGTCACATGGTTTGCATGTCTCAAGCGATCCAAAATTGAGTGAGTCCAAAAGATCCATCGGAATGGAGTTTCTTCATGCATTTAAACCAATAGGCATGGTTCGCATGTCTCAAACAATTTAAAATCGAGTGAGTCCAAAGATCCATCAGCATGGAGTTTCTTCATGTGTTTTATACCAATATGACCTAAGCGGTAGTGCCACAAATAAGTGGTACTATCATTACTATTTTTTTATCTTTTGGCATAAATACTATGAACGTGTGTATCATTAAGATCGAGATTTAATAAACCATTCACATTGGGTGCACGATCATGAAAGATATTATTCATTTAAACAGGATAGCCCATTATTCTCTAACTTACGTGATTAATCGTCTCACAATAAACAAAATCACTATAATGTTCATGCTTAATGCAGACACCAAATTTATTTAGGTTTACAACTAATCCAGAAGGTAGATGGAGTGTGAGATGGTCATCACATCCACCTTGGAAACACTTCCAACACACATCGACACCTCTTCCTTAGCTAGTCTTCGTTTATTCCGTAACTCCTGTTTCAAGTTACTAATATTAGCAATGGAACCAGTATCAAATACCCAGGGGGCACAATGAGCACTAGTAAGGCACACGTCAATAACATGTATATCAAATATACCTTTGTTGACAGTGCTAGCCTTCTTATCTGCCAAGTATCTCGGGCAGTTCCTCTTCCAGGGACCACTCCCCTCAAAGCTGAAGCACTTAGCCTCGGGTCTGGGTTCAACCTTGGGTTTCTTCACTGGAGCGACAACTGGCTTTTCATCCTCGAAGTTTCCCTTCTTGCCCTTACACTTCTTGAAACTAGTGGTTTTACTAACTACCAACACTTGATGATCCTTCTTGATTTCTACCTTCGTGGTGTCAAACATCACAAATAGCTCAGGGATCATCATCTCCATCCTTTATATTTCATCACGAAGCTCCAGTAGCTTGGTGGCGGTGACTTGGAGAACCATGTCAATCACTATCTTATATGGAAGATCAACTCCCACTTGATTCAAGTGATTGTAGTACCCAGACAATTTGAGCACATGCTCACCGATTCAGCTATTCTCCTTCATATTTCAAGCAAAGAATCTTGTCGGGGGTCTCTTAACTCTCAACACGAGTACGAGCGTGATATACTAATTTCAGCTCTTGGAACATCTCATATGTTCCTTGACGTTCAAAAAAAATTTGGATCCTCTATTCTAAGCCGTAAAGCATGATGCACTGAACTATCATGTACTCATCAAAATGTGCATGTCAGATGTTCGCAACATCCATAGAAGATGCTTGGGGGTAGCACACCAAGCGGTGCATTAAGGACATAAGCCTTCTGTGAAGCAATAAGGACAATCCTCAGTTTACGGACCCAGTCCACATAATTACTAATATCATCCTTCAACTTAGTTTTCTCTAGGAACGCATAATAAATACAGGGGAGCTACAGCACGAGCTATTGTTCTACCACATATTTTGTATAGACAACTTAGACTATGTTCATGATAATGAGTTCAATTAATAAAATTACTTAAGAACTCCCACTCAAATCAACGTCCCTCGGGTTGTTCGAGTGTGACATGATCCAAATCCACCAACCCAGGTACGATCATCACGTGAGATGAGGTGGTTTCAATGGTCCATGTTGATCATATCTACTATATGACTCATGTTTGACCTTTCGGTCTCTTTTGTTTCGAGGGCATGTCTATACATGCTAGGATCATCAAGTTTAACCTAACTGTTCCGCATATGCAAAACTGGCTTGCAATCGTTGTATGCGAACATAGATTCTATCACACCCAATCATCACGTGGTGCTTCAAAACGACGAACTTTCACAACGGTGCACAGTCGGCGAGAACACAATTTTATATTTGAATTTTCGGGAGGGATCACCTTATAATGCTACCATCGTTCTAAGCAAAATAAGATGCATAAAAAGATTAACATCACATGATGTCCATCTGCAAAGCACCGACATGATGTCCATCATCACCGGCATGACACCACGATCTCCATCATCGTGTTGTCGCGAGGGTTGTCACACCAACCATGCTTCTACTACTATTGCTACCGTTTAACGATAAAGTAAAGCATTACATAGCGCTTAATGATTGACATGTGGGTCATACAAAAATTAAAGACAACCCTATGGCTCCTGCCGGTTTCCGTATGCATGGACATGCAAGTCGATAATAACTATTAAAAAACATGATCATCTCATACATCAAATATATTTCATCATGTCTTTGGCCATATCATATCACAACATACCCGGCAAAAACAAGTTAGACATCCTCTAATTTATTGTTGCATATTTTAGTGGATGCTATGGGTATCTGGCAAGAATGATTCTTACCTACGCAAAACAACAATGGTGATATTCAAGTTGTTATTTAACCTTCTACAAGGACAGCCTCTCTCGAATCCGATTCAACTAAAGTGGGAGAGACACACACCCGCCAAGCAACTTTATGCAAGAAGTTTCGTGTAAGTCGATGGAACCGGTCTCTCGTACATAGAGGAGTAAGGTTGGTCTGGGCCGCTTCATCCCATAATACCGCCGAATCAAAATAAGACGAAGGAAGTAAGCAATGTGAATATAAACGCCCACAAACACTTTTGTGTTCTACTCGTGCATGTTAACTATGCATAGACCTTTCTCATGATGCCACTCATGGGGAACATCGCATGGGAAAAAAAATTCCTACGTCCACCAAGATCAATCTACGGAGATCAACATCTACGAGAGGGGGAGTGCATCTACATACCCTTGTAGATTGCTAAGCGGAAGCGGATATAATGCGGTTGATATAGTGGTACGTCTTTACTATCAAATCGCAATTCGCCCTGATCTAGCGTCGAACAGATGGCACCTCCGTGTTCAACACACGTACAACTCGATGATGTATCGGCCTCTTTGATCCAGCAAGCAAGGGCGGAGAGGTAGATGAGTTCGCCGGCAGCACGACGGCGTGGCGGCGGTGGTGGTGGAGCTGTCCCGGCAGGGCTTTGCCAAGCGCTATCGCGATGAACTTAGAGGAGAAGCTGATATAGAGGGAAAGGGAGAGGTTGCGCCATGGCTTTTGGTGTTGCAGCTCTCCCTCCCCTCATATATATGAGGAGAGGAGGGGCCCGGCGGCCCTAGGGTTCCCCCCTAGGGGGCGTCGACCAAGAGGAGGGGCGGCGACCCGAGTGGGTGCCTTGCCACCCAAGGCAAGGGGTGGTTGGCCCCTTTGTTCTTACCCCTCCACATAGCTGCATGGGCCTAGGTGGGAGGGGGCCCAGCGCACCAGGGCTGGTGCACCCACTCTCACATCCCATGGGGCCCTCCGTGGCAGGTGGACCAACCTGGTGGCCCTCGGAACACTTCTAGCACTCCCGTCATAAAGTTAGTATGTCCCGAAACTTTTCCGGACCTCGAATACCAACTTCCCATATATCAATATTTACCTTCAACCCATTCCGGAGCTCTTCATGACGTTCGGGATCTCATTCGCGACTCCGGACAACCTTCGGTTACCAACATACATAACTCTACAATACCAAATAGTCACCGAACGTTATGTGTGCACACTCTGCGGGTTCGAGAACTATGCATACAGGACCGAGACACTCTCTAGTCAATAACCAATAGCGGGACCTGGATACCCATATTGGCTCCTACATATTGTACGAAGATCTTTATCGGTCGAACCACGATGTCACCGGACCTCGAATACCAACTTCCCATTTATCAATCAATCGTCGGTATCACAATACCTAGTTCAATCTCATTACCGGCAAGTCTCTTTACTCATTCCGTACTACAAGATCCCATGACTAACTTCTTACCTAGTGGGCCCCGAGATACCTGTCCATCATATGGAGTGACAAATCCCAGTCTTGATCCATGTCAACTTAACAGACACCCTCGGAGGTACCTGTAGATTACCTTTATAGTCACCCAGTTACGTTGTGACGTTTGATAGATATAAGGCATTCCTCTGGGGTCATTGAGTTGCATGATCGCATGGTCGTAGGAACAGATACTTGACATGGATAAGTAGTAGCAATAAACTGGTACGATCAAATGCTATGCTTTCGGTTGGGTCTTGTCCATCACATCATTCTCCTAATGATCTGATCCCGTTATCAAATGACAACTCATGTCTATGGTCAAGAAACCTTGACCATCTTTGATCAACGAGCTAGTCTACTAGAAACTCACTATGGACACAGTCTTTGTCTATATATCCACACATGTATCTTAGTTTCCGATCAATACAATTCTAGTATGGATAATAAACGATTATCATGAACATAGAAATATGATAATAAATAATTTACTATTGCCTCTAGGGCATATTTCCAACACTTTTAGCCAAGGGTTTTGAGGGTTCTTACGTTCAGCATATCATGAAACTTGTAACTAGTGAGCACATGACAATCCTTGTTGATGGATTGGCCAATCCCTATTTTCATAATGGTAGGGGCCTAAGGAAGGGTGGCCCCATCCACCCAGCTCTTTAACTTTGTCACGGACTCCTTCTCTTGTATTTTGAACCGCGTAGTTGCGGCTGGTCATATATCTCCGCCCACTTATCTCCTTATTCCATCTGGTGTTTCTTACCTTCAGTACACAAACATCACTATCATCTTGGTGGAAAATTATGATAGGTGCATTGCAAATCTTAATTTTCTCTACTCTGCTTTGAGGAACTGGTTGTCTTAAGATTAAATTTTCGAAGACTGAGGTGTTGGTACTTGGTGCACGCCCCAAGGAGGCGTAATGTGTTGTTGTCCTACTAATAACCCACAAGTATAATGGATCACGACAGTCTGCACGGGTAGTATTTCACCTAATTTATTGACTCAACACAAGGGAGACAAAGAATATTTATAGACCATGACAGTTGAGTTGTTAATTCAACCGCACACAGGATATCTCCCTGCTACAAAATTTAGTAGCACGACAAATAATAGTAGTAACAGTAAGAGTGATAGCAGCAATTTTGGTAATAGTAGTAACAGTAAGAGGTGTGAAAGTAACAACATCAGTAATAACTTAGCAAGATTCAGTATATGTAAAGCGTAGGCACATGTATCAGTGATGGAAAGATATGGATGACATAAATCATGTAACCGTTACACACTAGAGAGACACGGAACTAGATCCAATTCATCAGTATAATGTAGGCACGTATTTCGTAAATAGTCATACGTGCTTGCGATAAGAACTTGCATGACATCTTTTATCCTGACATCCCATGGAAGCGGGGTCATATTGGAAACTTAGGGATACTAAGTCATCCTTTTACTAGAGAACCAGAACAAAGCATTAACACGTAGTGATTACGTGAACTCCTCAAACTACGACAATCACCGGAAAGAATCCCAATTATTGTCACCTTAGGGTATGCGGATCAAGACACGTAATAGGTGCATACAACGTGCAAGATAGGATCCAAATAACTCTTATATTCATGAAAACATAATAGGTTCAGATCTGAAATCATGGCACTCAGGCCCTAATAATGTGCATTAAGCATAGAAAAGTCATAGCAACATCAATCCCAGAACATAGTGGATACTAGGGATCAAGCCCTATTAAACTTAACTCGATTACATGACCAATCTCATTCAAACCTCATCACCATTGTAATGCCCCGGACACACCCGCCGGCGGTCGTTACTCCTGCCGGGATCTAGACTGGCCCCGCTCCCGGCAAAGAAGGAATTCCTTATTGATATGAGTAGTCTATCATCCCTAATAAGCCAGGCTATTACATACACCACCACTCAGAGGAACCGACGTCCTCGTCGGGCCACAGGAGCGTTCCCTCTTGGTACAAACGTTTCTGCATCCAGTCCAGTACATGTACCATGCCATGTGCCACGACGGGTCACAAACATCATGAACAACATGACTGCGCACCTCTCCGCAAACATCCGTGTAACCGCGAGGGTCGGCTCTGATACCAAACTTGTAACGCCCCTCTTGGTAAAAATGTTTGTGCATCCAGTCCAGTACATGTACCATGCCGTGTGCCACGATGGGTCACAAACGTCATGAACAACATGACTGTGCACCTGTCCGCAAACATCTGTTTAACCGCGAGGGTCGGCTCTGATACCAAACTTGTAATGCCCCGGAAACACCCGCCGGCAGTCGTTACTCCTCGCGGGATCTAGACTGGCCCCACATATCAATACTAGTCAACTTTGCGCACTTTGTCCTCACTCATGCGCACCCGGGATCAACTTCTCGGTCGGTCACCAATCCTAGAACTACTCCAAGCTGAGCACGCTTAACTTGTGAGTTCTGTTCGAATGGGCTCCCGGAAAAGAAGGAATTCCTTATTGATATGAGTAGTCTATCATCCCTAATAAGCCAGGCTATCACAACCATTTGATTAGTATATGTGGAGGTGTTCGAGGTGTTCTAAGAAACCGGAAGACGACGAACATCGAGGAGTTAAGATCTATTTATAATGGCGAAGGACTGACCTGATGATGGCATTTGGAAGCGACCGTGGGAGATCCGCTGTGAATGTCGCGTCCTTGGTTGGCTCGGAGATGCGGCGGACGCAGTGGCCGACGACGGAGTTCCTCGGGCGGCGACGGAGTTCTTGGTGCGGTTGCAAGGAAGAAGAGGCAGTCGAAGTGAGTAGGTGAGGATGCTTTTCGTTCCCTTTCCCAAGCCTATTTAATGGGACGGGCGCTGGAATCAACGCGCCTCGAGCGGGAACCGAAAGAGACAAGTTAAAGATTCGCAATAATAGCGCCAATATTTTGGGATATCTGTGTCGCGAGATCCGTTGGGGATAGCATCATTATTTTTTCGAGATTAACGGGATAAGATGATGTCATCAAGATATGGTTCAGTGGATTGGATATTTCTGTGAAGTATGGCGGCTTAAGCGTATGATGCATAAAAGGAGCGGAATGAATCGCCCTTAAACTAGGTAAGGGTTTATTGGCGTGAACAGGTTCAAGTCAATCTGGGGCCTAATGTTGGGGATATTATCTGCGACATGACCCGCCATAGTTGGGCCGGGTCACGGTATGGGCGAATCATCCTTTGGCGATACAAGCCTTGGCCCGGAGGGCCCAGGAGCCGGATGGCGGTTCAAGATCTACACGGAAAATAGGCCATCGAGGAGGTTTCCAGTCTTGGAAAGTATGGCGACTTAGAGATAAAGGAAACCATGATCTGTATCGTGGTTGGGACTCTTGTAAACCCTAAGGCCTCGACCTATATATAAAGGCGAGTCCCGGGGAGGATAGGGCAGGTTAGAAATCATCGAGAGCTAGGTCAGGCGAGTTACGCCCTCCTTGTAATCGAAACACCATAAATACAACACAGAGCAGGACGTAGGCTTTTACCTCCTCACGAGGGGCCGAACCTGGGTAAATCTGAGTCTCGCTCCAGTTTAACCCCTTTGAGTCGCCACCAAGGTGCGATGGCTCCATCATTAAGTCCTTTCACTAGGACATCTGCCGTGACAAAACCACGACAGTTGGCGCCCACCGTGGGGCCTATGCACGCTGGATTTGAGTTCTAGAAGGGAGCCCTACCAGGGTTTGGGAGCTACGCGGTCGGGCTCATGACCCGGAGCCACCGCGGAAAGTACTACATCGACAACTCGCTGTGGGGACCTGAGGCCGATTTAATCGAATCCGGCTACAGAGTCCCCTTCAGCAAGGTCCACATCTTCATCGGCATGGTCGGTGCACCCATGCCTGAGCCAGACATCTTCACTGACACCGTTGAGCCGGCCAGGTATGTCCGTCCCGTCACATTGCCAAGCCCGACGCGCCAAGTTTTTGTCGGCTTCACGCAGGGATCTGATGAGCCGGAGCGATCGGCGACTCAGGAGACTACGCCGGTCAACACTGATGACGAGTCATCCATGGGCGACACAGATTCAATCCAGTCCCTGCACGAAGGCCGCCTCGAAGATCTATCGCTGGCAATGGATCCTGAAGTCCTCGACCAGACCCGCCGTCAGATGCCGTATACATGGCGGGGGCAACACAGTCCCAGCAAAACCCTGCAGGCAACAACGAGGCTGGCGAAACATCCAAGAGCCCAGCTGCGATCCTGGTGGACCTGTCGGCAGAGATAACAAGGATCATGGCAACCCCAGTAACGGCAGAAAACCAGGGCACAATAAATGCCGAGTTGGCAAAGCTACGAGATGAGATGGAGAAGGCCCAGCGAGATGCACAGGCAGAAGCCGCCACGATTGAGACCCGGCAAGCTCAGATCACCGCTGAGACGGACTGCTTGAACACCGAGAACTGGCGACTTGAAAGGCATCAGCGCGCGTCCAACGCTGTCCATCAGAGGAGGCACCAGGTGCGTTTACCCCCTGATCTGAACCCTACCCACCTTTTCGACACTCCGCGCACCCCCGGGGCAGGAACCGTTCCAGGAGGAGGGCCGGCTCAGCCACCAAACCTATCGTTTCAGCCAGCAGATGATCGCGTTCCTCGTTTCCAGACTCCTCAGGGCCACTTTTCCAACCCCGTGGACAACGTGCTCGCCGCAACTCGCCACTTAGAATCCCTTCCGATTTATGGCAACACCCCGGCTGAAATAGAAGCAAGAAACGCCATTGAGATGTTAAAAACGGCGGTGGTTCAAAACGCGCAATTCTCACACAGCCTCGATCGGTTGCACACCACCCCCCAGGCGAGCCGCACCAGAAGCCGGCCGGTGGACCAACCCGCCATAACCAGCGGACCGCGACACCTACCTCAGGGTAAACCGCCTGACCATCGGGACCCTCCCATCCACAACACCTATGGGGCGACAGGCCAGGATCACGAGGACATCCAAAGCCGCCCATCGCCACTTAGCGGACGCGGCAGGCAAGTAGGGGTGCCATGCTTGGCCCCTGCCCTACGCAACGAGCGGATGCTGAAAGTTTAAAGGACCAAGGAAGGTGCCCAACTACACCCAAGACCTTGAGCCGGCATCATGGGTTGAGAGTTACGAAATCGCAATGGACATGCTCGATGTAAGTGAAGCGGTCTGTGCCACGTAGTTTACAATGATGCTCAAAGGGACGGCGTGCACTTGGTTGAAAAACCTGCCACCCAACTCCATCCAGACTTGGGCTGAACTGAAGGAACGTTTCGTCAAAAACTTCCGGGGAACTTGCAAACGCCCGATGACGATCGTCGACTTACAGCACTGCGTTCAGCACCCCGATGAGTCGGCCCACCACTGGACGCGGCGGGTTGCGGAAATCATCCATTCGTCAGATGGCATCACGGTGGCTCAAGTTGTGCTAATCCTGGAGCAAAACTGCCACTATGAGCCCTTGGTACACAAGCTGGGGCAACTCAAGCGTAAGGTCCGGGATATGGGCGAATTGATGGACACCCTCACTCGGTACGCTGAAGCAGACAATATTAAAGATCCAGGAGAGGACGGCAGCAAAGCCAACTCGCCGAGGAAAGGCGAGTCATCCAAGAATCACTCCCAGTTTCAAGGACGCGCCCACCATAATCATGGTGGAAATGGCAAGAGAAGGCAACAGGAAGGATCCACGGACTTCGTCGCCAACACCAATGCTAACAATGGCAATCAGTGCCAGAAGAAAAGGGGTTACAGTGGCAAGAAGCCGCGCAATTATAACGAGATACTTAAGGGGGCCTGCCCGCACCACGCCATGGCGGATGGACCGGCGACTCACCCTTGGGTAGACTGTTACGTAATGCAGGAATTTCGGGCTGAGGCACTCAAGAAGGGCCAAACCGGTGACCAGAGCCAACGGCAGGACTAGTTCGGTGCGCCTAATCAACGTCAGAACCCGTTTGGCGGTTTTCCCGAACCAGGGGCCCAGGGCGGCTCGCAACCAAGCAGTGGCCAGTACCCTGTGCATAACCAGCAGCGGTATAACCCACCCGGAGTATTTTAGCAGCCACCCCCGCAGGGGGCTCCACAGGGGAAAGATGATAATGGCGGATTCCGCAGCAATCCCAAACAATTAAGAGTGGACAATACCATGTGTTCACCACCGGTGCCTGTAAGCGAGACAAGAAGGTGAAGCACCAGACGTATAGCGTGTCCGAGCCGGCACTCCCCAGGTACCTCCACTGGTCTGAGCAGACTATCTCGTGGAGTAGGGAGGATCACCCGCCCAGAATCGACAACTACGGCGACTTGGCATTGGTCGTGGCCCCCCAAGTCGAGGGATATACCCTTTCAAAGGTTCTTATGGATGGTGGCAGCAGCATCAACATATTATATTTCGACACCTTTCGAAGGATGAACCTCTTAGAGAAAGACCTAATGCCATCAACCACAGTATTCCATGGTATCATCCCACGTAAGTCGGCATATCCAATTGGGCGGGTCAAACTTAATGTGGCTTTTCGTACAGCATCCAATCACAGGAGCGAGTCGATTATATTTGAGGTGGTCAAGCTAAAGAGCCCTTATCATGTGTTTTTCGGGCGGCCGGCTTACGCCTGGTTCATGGCTCACCCCTGCTATGTTTACCTTAAACTCAAGATGCATGGCCCTAAGGGACCCATCACGATCGATGGTGACAGGAGGATAGCAAATGAGTGTGAGGAAGGAGATGCGGCTTATGCAGAAATCGCCTGTGCTGCAGAAGAACTCAAGTATCACCAAGCCAATGTTAACCCGGCGGATATGTCGCCCCTCAAGAAGCCAACGACTGATGTCGAGCCGCTCCTCAAGTTCAAGCCGACGGATGACACTAAGATGGTCGACTTCGTTCCTGGCGATTCATCCAAGCAGTTCACTATCAGGGCGGGTCTGGATCCGAAATAGGAAAGCACGCTCATCGAATTCATCCGTGAGAATCGGGACATCTTCGCATGGAAACCTTCTGACATGCCTGGTGTACCGAGAGAATTTGCTGAGCACCATCTTAATGTTGACCCTAAAGCAAAGCCAATTCAGCAATATCTTTGTAGGTTTAATGAGGAGCGACGCAAGGCGATCGGGGAAGAAGTTGCCCGTCTTTTGGCCACCGGATTTATCATTGAGGTCTTCCACCCTAAATGGTTGGCTAAACCGGTCCTGGTGCTCAAAAAGAACGGCACTTTCCGCATGTGCATCGACAACACCGACCTCAACAGAGCTTGCCCAAAGGATCCTTTCGCCCTTCCCCGCATTGATCAAATCATCGATTCGGTCGCGGGCTGCGAGCGTTTGTATTTCTTGGATGCCTACTCCGGATATCACCAAATCAAGATGGTTGTGGAAGATCAGGAGAAGACAGCTTTCATAACCCCGTTTGGGGCTTTTTTCTATGTATACATGTTGATTGGGCTCAAGAGCGCTGGGGCGACTTACCAGCGTTGTATCTCAAATTGTGTCCGCGGCCAAATCGGATGCTTCACGCTTACGTTGATGACATCGTGGTTAAATCTCGCAAGAAGGAGACGCTCTTGGAGGATCTCAAGGAAACTTATGACAATCTGCGGGTGTATCAGATGAAGCTTAATCCCACCAAATGTGTCTTTGGCGTTTCCGCAGGAAAGTTGTTTGGTTTCTTGGTGTCCGAACGAGGCATTGAGGCCAACCCGGAAAAAATAGAGGCAATCACTTCGCTCGGGAAACCAGCGAATATTAATCAAGTTCAACACATGGCGGGTCATATCGCGGCCTTGAGTCGCTTTATAAGCCGCCTGGGGGAGAAAGCTATTCCCCTCTATCAGATGCTTAAGAAAGCTGATCGTTTTGTTTGGACGGACGAGGCCAATGAAGCTTTTGAAGCTCTGAAGCAGCATCTGGTCAACCCGCCGGTTCTGGCCGCCCCGACTGAAAAGGAGCCTATGCTTTTGTACATCGCGGCGAATACCAAGGCGGTGAGCGTGGCAGTGGCTGTCGAATGAAAGGAAGAAGGAAAGGAATACCCGGTACAGCGCCCGGTGTATTTTGTCAGCGAGGTTCTAACCCTCTCCAAACAACGTTACCCGCATTGGCAGAAGTTGGTTTATGGGGTATTTATGGCGAGTCGGAATCTCAAACATTATTGCCAAGAACATCCTATCACGATGGTTAGCTCTGTCCCTCTTGGGGACATCATCCAGAACCGAGAAGCAACAGGGCGAATCGCCGAATGGGCAATTGAGCTTGTGCCGCACCACGTGCGGTATGCACCTCGCTCGGCTATCAAGTCCCAGGCATTGGTCGACTTCATCAATGATTGGACCGAGTTACAGATTCAGGAAGACACGCGTGATCTCACATACTGGACTATTTATTTTGATGGGTCTAGGCAATTGGAAGGCTCGGGGGCTGGCCTGGTATTGATTTTGCCCCAGGGAGACAAGTTCTGTTATGTTCTCCGACTCATGTTCCCGTGTACCAATAACGCTGCGGAATATGAATCCCTGCTTCATGGTTTGCGACTCGCCAAGGAGATGAACCTCACGCGCATTAGATGTTTGGGCGATTCCGAAATGGTGGCTCAACAAGTTTTAGGTACATGGGATTCCCGGGACCCCCTGATGGCGGCTAACAGAAGGGCTGTGTCTGATGTGGCGCGTCATTTCCATGGTTATCAAGTCGATCATATCGACCGGTGACTTAACGAAGCAGCTGATGCCCTCTCACGTCTCGGCTCGCAACGTAAGCCAGTTCCTCCTAATGTTTTTCTGGATATTTTGTATAATCCTTCCATGAGATTGCCCTCAGAAGAGGAGTTGGAGATACCAGATCGTGAGTCCCAGTTTGTGGCGGCTCTCCGTGTTATGCCGGATTGGGTTCTTCCTTATTTGGCGTACCTCACACGAGGCGAGTTACCTTCGGATGAGGTGTTGGCTCGTCAAGTCGTTCGTCGGAGCAAATCCATGGTCATCATCAACGGCGAATTATATAAGCGAAGTACTTGTGGGTATTTCAAAGATGTGTTTCTTCTGATGAAGGGTGCGTAAATCTGAACGACATCCATGCCGGAGATTGTGGGCACCATGTCGGGTCACGTTCCCTGGTTTCAAAGGCGTTCCGACATGGATTCTTTTGGTTCACGGCTCATGCGGATGCGGAAGAGATAGTTCGTCGATGTGATGGTTGTCCACGTTATGGACGACAGGCTCATGTGCCGGCTCAAGAACTAAGGATGATCCCGATCACTTGGTCCTTCGCGGTCTGGGGGTTAGATATGGTTGCCCCTTTAAGATGTCATCCAATAAAAAACTCATCTACTGGTGGCGGTTGATAAATTCACCAAGTGGGTCGAAGCAGAACCTCTTGGCAACTGTGATGCATAAACAGCCGTCAAATTCTAGAAAAAGTTGATATTCTGGTTTGGATACCCACGCAGGATTATCACTGATAATGGTACCAATTTATCACAAGGGGCGATGCAGGAGTTTTGCCACCGGGAGCACATCCGGCTTGATGTGTCGGCGGCCGCTCATCCACAATCTAATGGGCAGGCGGAACGGGCGAATCAGGAAGTACTACGAGGAATCAAGCCCCAACTTATGGTTCCCCTGGAGCGCACCCCAGGATGTTGGGTTGAGGAGTTGCCTTCGCTATTATGGAGCATCTGAACCACCCCGAATCGTTCTACGGGTTTTACTCCTTTTTTCTGGTGTACGGAGCAGAAGCCGTTCTTCCCAGTGACATTAGGCATGACTCGCCCAGAGTCGCCGCTTATGTGGAACGGGATAATGAGTTGGCATGTCAGGATTCTTTGGATGCTTTGGAGGAAGCGCGCGATTTGGCTGCCTCCCGATCGGCTATCTATCAGCAAGACTTGCGGCGTTATCATAGCCGCCGGGTCAAGAGCCGAGCTTTTCACGAGGGCGACTTAGTGCTCCGTTTAATCCAAGATCACACTGGCATGCATAAGTTGTCACCACCATGGGAAGGACCGTTCGTCGTCAGCAAAAACCTTCGCAACGGGTCATACTATTTGGTGGATCTTCGGCCTGATCGGCCAATCATGGAGGCTAAGTCAACTCGCCCCTCGAACATAGCCCATCTGCGGCCTTATTACACTTGAGCTATGGGCTCCGTTTTTTATTCTCTCTCATCTTTGAAGATTGTAAGTCTTTCATTTATATAAAGCAATAAAGTTGGTACCCATGAATTTTGGGTCTTTCCTGCCACTTCATCTTCTTGAAAGCATGGATCTTTATTGCTCTTCGATAAGTCGCCCAAGCATGGACGCTATCAATACCAGAGAGCATAAGTCGCCATGTTGCACTTATTACAACATTGGGTATCGATAAGCCAAAGAGGATCACGTCGCTACAAGCGCATGTTTAAAACATGGGCGCCTTATATGATTCTGAGGATTAGGCCGGCTTACTTGGGGGCTATCAGCTCCCAAGTTGTTTTGTCGTAAGAGCGTATACGCTTCTACAATCCTATGACCAGTCTTTCCCCTAATCATAGGTCACTTGGGGCCTTCCTCTCACTGAGATCAGCCTAACTACCCATTTGGCTAGTGAAAAATTACCGCACTACAAATGGTTATACTGGACTGTGTGTTGGCCGAATCGCCATATGGACCGATGAACTCTTGGCGAGTCAATGCGCTCTATGGACCCTGAACTCACCTTGGTTAAAACATGCATGGTACCGGCTAGCGCCCCACATGGAGAATAGAGAAACCATTGGTTCATTGAACCTGCTTCACTGAAGCTTGACTCGCGCCTGATCAGCCATTCTAAATACTTGAGCTTTTTTACACAAGAAGTCTCCCTCGGGTAGCACTTGAGTTTGTCTAACTCGTCCTATCCTCTCGCGACTTGAACGAGCCGACGAAATTCTTACTCTCACCTTCCTGGCACTGCCACAAGGTTTCACAGATTTATACGACTCGCTGGATCTTTTTGAACCGGGTTTTTCTGCATATAATTCGCCAGAACACTTGAGTCGGTTATTATTTATTATCATCCATTACTCATTGAGATGGTTTGATGTATGTTTTTAGCCCAACAGGTTGGTGATCAAAATCTTTACTAACATGGTGGGTCAAGCATCATAAGGCGCCTCCAGGGCGACACAAAGTTTTTTAAGGATCACAGAAGAGTTCCGCAACAAGCATAAGCAAGGGATTGTTTTCTACAATAACCTATTACATGGCTTCGATGGCCAAATCAGTAAGATCTATTCTGCCGGTGCCTCCGGGTCAACTTGCCCTGAGCTCTGGCCGACTTCAAGTTGTAAATCGCCCAGTACCCAATTGCACTTGGATAGAGCGCCAAATTCTTCTTCATCATTCAAAAATGCCGAAAGATCCGCCTCCAAATCAAAAGGGTTTTGGGGCCGACGAGGAGTCAAGCTGGTTGTCACAAAGGTTGGCGGGTTTACTTTATTGTTCTTGTCGTCATAAGTAGCTTGGTACTTTGAAAAATCCAAGCTTGCTGCTAGCTGAGTTGCTGCCGAGTGTGATTCCCTGACGACACGCTCATAATCATCTTGAGTAAATTCTGACTCGTCGTCCTTGAGCTGTGGGAAGCCTGCTGCTACTTCTTCGGGTTTCAGTTCTGGAGCATAGCCAAACACCGACTCAACGTAGTCAGCGCCCCTTTCCGGGCGGGTGATCGGGTTAGCTCACCTATCTGAGGCGAAAGGGTAGATAAGCAGCCAAGCATCTTTTTGATTGATGTGATTGGTTCCTTGGCGCCCATTACTGCTTTCACGGTCAGCACGCTCCGAGTATACAGCTGCTCAGTCAATGTGTAAATCGCCTTTAACTTCAAGATACAGTCATCCTGAAGGTTGGCGGCTCTCGGGCCTGCATAAGGGATAATAATGGTTAGTGCTTTTGTCACACTAATTTTTCCTTTTAAAAGATACAAATCCAGGGATTCCTTCTTACCAAAGATGGCATGTGTCATGTTGGAGATATGTTTCTTCAAACCGGCCAGCTCTTGCTGCACGGCTTCCAGTTTTGTTTCAGCCATTTCCGCTCGCTTTAGCCGGTGGCCTGGTCAGCTTGTGACTTCTTGTTGGCGGCTTTCAGCTTTTCCATATCATCTAAGATCACGTGGTATTTTTCTTCTGCTTTAGCCCGCGCGTCTTGCTGGTCGGCTAAACTTTTCTTTAAGTCGCCCAACGTCGACTCAGCTTGGGCCAGAGATTCCTGTCAACATATTATCATGGGACAAGTCTCAGAATTATTGCAAGCAACACCCCTCACACTTGGGGGCTAATGTATAATTTTCTAGACAAAATTATACCACATCAAGACCCAGCTCATCTTTGAAAAGATGACCCGGCCCTTGGGGGTTACAGGTCGAAAGTTTTTCTATATCAAGACTCGGCTCATCTTTCAAAAGATGACCCGGCCCTTGGGGGTTACAGGTCGAAAGTTTTTCTATATCAAGACCCGGCTCATCTTTCAAAAGATGACCCGGCCCTTGGGGGCTAATGAGGAGGGTATGCATTAAGGCTTACCTCATGTTTATTCTTCATCATATGGAGCACATTCTTCTCCATTTCATAACTTGTTTCCACGCGACTTGCGAAGCCGGAGCAGAGCTCTTTAAACTCAAGATTTTCATATTGAGACAGTTTGGCCTTGGAAATTTCATGTCCAGTGGAAGGATGGGACGATGTTGACACATGCTTCGATAAGATTGCCGAAGTCGGCTTAGAAAAGCCAGTACCAGTAATGACTACAGCGCCAGGATCTTCAGTCGCCTTCAACGGATTTGGCGGGTTGGGCGCTTCCATGCCTTCCTTGGGAGAACTTGGAAGGTCAACTCGGTCATCAGATATATCTTTTGCCGGGTCAGCACGAGCCGGCGCTGGGATTTCTTTAAGTTCTGGAGCCGGGGTGGAAGTTGAGCCACCAGTTTTTCTCTTCTTCGCTTCCGCCCTAAGGAAAAGAGGGTCATGTTTAAATCAAGCATCGTCATCATCAGGAAAAAGATAAGTATTATAAGGACTTACCCTTGTACGCGAATCATTGGCGGAAGGGCCGACATCACTGAGTCGCCCGACGAAGGGGGAGAAGTTTGCAAAAGTAATATCTCAAAATATGAGCGAGTTACAAGTATGATCCAAAAGAAAAAGAAGGTGGACATTGATAAAGGATACCTCATTTTGCCGTTTCTTGGTAGGAGTTTTCACTGGTAACCCGGACACCAAATCTCCTGAGTGGCTCCGAGTCTTCCGATAGGAAGCGTGTTGCGCCTTCTTCAAGAGGAAATTAGGATCCAGACAGGCATTCGGGTGAGACATGGGAACTTTCCCACAAACCCGCCTAACCGACTTAGGCGGAGGAGAAGATGATTCTGAAGAAATAGAAATTACCTCTATGGCGTCATCTTGGCTTTCGTTATCATCATTCTATACATAAGAGATGCAGAGATATGAGCACAAATTAGAGCAACGGGTGTCAAGACAAAGAAGATAAAATTTTACCTCTAAAGACGCCTTGCCGACTTGGGATTCATCCACATCAGACGATTCGGCGATGGCGACTTTGTTTTTACCATTGGTTTTCCTCTTTGGAGGCGGTCTGGCTTGCTTCGGGGCCATCTTCTTCGGCCTTTTTGACCAGAATCGGTCACCTTTCTGAAGTCGAATTTTCATTATGCAAATCAGAATCCGAGTAAGTCGGGAAGAATGAACCAAGGGCGGGTTAAATTATTTACCTTAGGAGCCTGGTTAATCTTGCAGAATGGCTTAAGCCCTATCTGGATACACTTGGCCAAGGGCTCGCCGGTTAGCTTCTTGATGATGGTCACAATATCTTGTTGTGTGAGCGTTGTGCGGAAGTACCATTGGGGGTGGTCCAAAGTACCATCAAATTCACACATCAAGCCATCTCGGCGACTCAAAGGAAGGATGTGCCATTCCACCCAGCAGCGGATCAGATCAACTCTAGTAAGACCGTTGTTTGTTAAAGATCGTAACTCGGATAGCACTGGAATGAAATCCGACTCCTCTTCTTCGGTGAGCTTGTCTGGGAGTTTGAAGTTTGTGGGCAGACGTTCCTTCCTATATCCGAGGAGTTTGTTTTCACCCGGAGGGGAAGTGTCCTGGCAAAAAAACCAAGACTCGCCCCAGCCTTTGGGATGGCTAGGCATGGCGAGTGACAGGAATGAGTTGTCCCTGCGTCGTTGAACGTTGACCCGTACAAGTTCTAAGCTAGGGCCGTTGGCAAACTCGGTCTGGCGATTCAAATGGAAGAAGTACCAAAACAAAGGGACCGATGGTTCCATTCGCAAGTAAGCTTCACAGAATACTTGGAACTGGCATATGTTGCTGATCGAGTTGGGGCCCAGATCTTGAAGGCGGACGTTCATGAAGGCCATAGCATCTCTGAGGAACTTTGATCCTGGCGGCTTAAACCCCCGTTCGAGGTGCTCAGCAAAAACAACTATCTCCCCTTCCTTCGGGTTGGGGATTTCTTCGCCTAGTCCGGATCGCCATCCAATAACTTCCTTCGGGTCAAGATTCCCCGTTTTCATGCAATCGTTCAGGAAGGCGTCATCAACTTTGGTCGAGAGCCAATCGGCCTTGAAAACGGTACCCATAGCTACAGAGGAAAAGGTCATGGGTAAGTTAACTCGCCGAACACTTGTTGAGTGGCTAAGAGGATCTATTAACCCGCCAAACATTTGTCGAGTGGCTGAGGGAATCTGTTAGCTCGCCAATAAGGGACCAGGTCTGGGCACAAGGGCGACTTAGGAATTTCCTATTTACTCAAGGAAGGTATCCCAGGGCATTGAGGACGTGCGATAAAATGATGAAGTGCGGATCTATAAACAGGTTTCTACACAGCAGGAAGTGAAATATAGATCTATGAACAAGTTAAAATGAACGGAAAAGGGCCTGGATAAGGTGAAATAGACCATGGCTAGGGTAAATGCAGTAAGGGTGATCTGACCGAAGCCTTTTTGGTTCCTCAAACAGGAGCTAATCGATTGATGATATGGTTGATGCTACCATGCCTGTTACTAGTATGAATCAATCAGTATATGTGGAGGTGTTCGAGGTGTTCTAAGAAACCGGCAGACGACGAACATCGAGGAGTTAAGATCTATTTATATTGGCGAAGGACTGACCTGATGATGGCGTTTGGAAGCGACCGTGGGAGATCCATGGTGAATGTCGCGTCCTTGGTTGTCTCGGAGATACGCCGGACGCAGTGGCCGGCGACGGAGTTCCTCGGGCGGCGACGGAGTTCTTGGTGCGGTCGCGAGGAAGAAGAGGCAGTCGAAGTGAGTAGGTGGAGATGCTTTTCGTTCCCTTTCCTGAGCCTATTTAATGGGACGAACGCTGGAATCAAGGCGCCTCGAGCGGGAACCGAAAGAGACAAGTTAAAGATTCGCAATAATAGAGCCAATATTTCCGGGATATCTCTGCCGCGAGATCCGTTGGGGATTGCGTCATCATTTTTCCGAGATTAACGGGAAAAGTTGATGTCATCAAGATATGGTTCGGCGGATTGGATATTTCTGTGAAGTATGGCGGTTTATGCGTATGATGCATAAAAGGAGCAGAATGAGTCGCCCTTAAACTAGGTAAGGGTTTATTGGCGTGAACAGGTTCAACTCAATCTGGGGCCTAATGTTGGGGATATTATCTGCGACATGACCCGCCATAGTTGGGCCGGGTCACGGTATGGGCAACTCATCCTTTGGCGATACAAGGCTTGACCCGGAGGGCCCAGGAGTCGGATGGCGGTTCAAGATCTACACGGACGATAGGCCATCGAGGAGGTTTCCAGTCTTGGAAAGTATGCCGACTTAGAGATAAAGGAAACCACGATCTGTATCGTGGTTGGTACTCTTGTAAACCCTAAGGCCTCGACCTATATATAAAGGCGAGTCCCGGGGAGGATAGGGCAGGTTAGAAATCATCGAGAGCTAGGTCAGGCGAGTTACGCCCTCCTTGTAATCGAAACACCATCAATACAACACAGGGCAGGACGTAGGCTTTTACCTCCTCGCGAGGGGCCGAACCTAGGTAAATCCGAGTCTCGCTCTCGTTTAACCCCTTTGAGTCGC
Source organism: Hordeum vulgare subsp. vulgare (assembly GCF_904849725.1). Taxonomy (NCBI): domain Eukaryota; kingdom Viridiplantae; phylum Streptophyta; class Magnoliopsida; order Poales; family Poaceae; genus Hordeum; species Hordeum vulgare. The sequence continues at coordinate 382,776,340 of NC_058521.1, forward strand.
CACCAAGGTGCGATGGCTCCATCATTAAGTCCTTTCACTAGGACATCTGTCGTGACAAAACCACGACCGTCACCCATCCTAGAACTACTCCAAGCCGAGCACGCTTAACTTGTGAGTTCTGTTCGAATGGGCTCCCGGAAAAGAAGGAATTCCTTATTGATATGAGTAGTTTATCATCCCTAATAAGCTAGGCTATCACAACCATCCAGTGAGCCTACTAAGGAATTACTCACTACCAGTGGTGAGCATCATGGATTTTTTATGGAGAAGGGTTGGTGATGATGACGGCAAGGATCCCCCTCTTTGGAGCCCCAAACGGACCCGAGATCATCCGTCCCGAGGAAGAACGGGAGGGGGCAAAGGCTCCATCTCGTAAAACGCGATGAAATATTCCCTCTGGTATTTTTTTCTCTGAAGATGTGAATTTATAGGACTCGAATTAGGGTTAGTGGAGACATGTGGGCCGCACAATCCATCAGGGCGCGCCCTATTAGCGTATGGCCCACAGGCAGCCCCTGTAACGGCCCGAGACCGTCACTCCAGAAAATTCCTTTTTTATTTTGTTGTCGTCGTGTGAGTTATTTGTTTGTCGCATTCATCATCGCATCATGTGCATCATCAGCATTGCATTGGCTCTCTGTTGCCGTTATTTTTCAAAACTTGAATCCATTCTTAGTTGTCGGTTCTTCCCATTATTGTCGTCAACCTTTTCGAGACCAACCGCACACGCACGCGCCCGTGGCATCGATAATTAATATTTTGTATAAAACATTCTTGGAACGGTCCAAAGTTAGCATGCAGTCTTAATATAGTGTAGGTAGACCACCTGCCAAATTTCTTTGCATTTTGAGGTCATTTGATACCACAACCGTTAAACATATAGCGGCCCTACAGCCTATAAAATTGCGAACGTTGTGGTTTATAAAATCATGTCACGGGCCAAAACCTTCCCTCTCTTCTCAGCCCACAACCCCCCATACACAGTCACTAGCCCAACTAGCCCTCCCTCCGCTTCCGGACTGTCCGGTCGAGATCAAACATTCCAAAAACGAACTAAAACTGCTAATCTTAGCCCCCATGCGCGCCATAATCGTGCCAGGCACGGCCCGGCCCCTACGCTCGTGCACGTTGACCCAGGATGTGGGCCACCAGACGTCCCACAAATAAGTTGTCCCATTGGCTTGCTTCCTCTCCAGCACTCGGGTCTGCCTCGCCTAGTGGCGCCATGTAAGTGCATCTGGTGCCCCTTAGTGATTTTGGTGGTTTGAAGACTTATAGGTTAAGTATCTAATGTGTTCATGAGTGTACACAGGATCTATAAGTCGCTGAGGAGTTTGAAATATTCGATGAATATCGACCCCTAAAAATGTATATCTTCGGTTGAAGAAATTGGTCTGAAGCTGAAGATTTGAATCACGAAGAATTTGCGATGAAATTGATATTCCTCATGAAGATATTGAAATTGAGGAATTCGGTGTGTCCTGAAGAAAATCATTCTAAAGACTTTGAAGCATGAAGATTTACTCTTTCTGTTTTGTTTTCTTCACACTTGAGTAATAGGAACACCGTACTGTTAAAGGGGGTCGAGGTAACACATTGGAATGAATTTCTTCATGATGCTCAACCCAAGCCTAATCCTACCAAAAGCCTCAAGTGAGGAATATGAGCGACATGAGGACTCTCACAGTTGAGGGTCCCGACCGTTTCGATAGCCACGCCACATCATTGGTCTTATCCACACCAACGGTCATATTATTTAAGGGCATTAGTGTCAAATCATGTCGGGATGCTCCCAGGCTATAAATAGCCGCCCCCCACAACCATTAGTTGGTTGGCTTCTCCATTAGAAACTGACACTTGTCATAAGAGCAACTCAAATTCCTCAGAATCTTCGAGAGTAATTCATCAGTGAGGAAATACCCCAAACACCAAACCACAAACCGAGAACCAAGTAATTGAGCATCACTGAAGAAGTTGTTCCTGTGTGGGACTGAAGCCTTTTACCTTTGAGGACTGTGCATCCTCCAGACGGTTAGGTGTCATGGTCTAGAGCAATCCAGCAGTCAATTGTGGATCGCCGGGTGACCAAGTTCGTGAGGGTTTGGAAGTGTGCCCTGAAGACTTACCACGAGTGTTGGGCGAGGACTATGTGTTCTTAGCCCAATGATAATACGGTAGGGACTGTGTGTCCCGGTACTGTGTCTTTTGGTTTCAAAACCAAGCCGCTCCAAACCAGATGTACAACTGTCACAGCAGTTGGAACTGGGTCATCAACTACTGTCTTCGCTGTGAAACGGGTTCTAATTCCTCAACTCTTTATATTCCTCAGATTATGTGTTGATGATTTTCACTTTCAATGTTTGAAGAATTTGCTCAAGACTTTTTCTGAAATTCCTCAACCCCAAATTCTTCACGCAAGTTAATCCTCATTTGTTTTCTGCGTGCGTGCTTACTGTGCAATCTGTTTTTACATTCCTCATACTGAAAAACTGATGTAGTGAAACTTTGCACTCCTCATCCTTTACTGTTTCCGCTGTAAGTCAGTCATCAGTGAGGAATTTCCTCAAAAGGAATTTCCTCGGTGATGAAATTCTAAAAATCTCCTATTCACCCCCCTCTAGTCGATATAACGCACTTTCAATTGGTATCAGAGCAAGGTACTCCCTTGTTCTGTGTGATTTTGGTTTAACCACCTGGAGTTTTAGTTATGTCGACAGCAGGCATGATTAAGGTTACTACAGCATGTCCTACTTTCGAAGGAAAGAACTTTCCCTTCTGGAAGACCAAGATGCAAATGCATCTACAAACTATTGACAATGATCTCTGGTATATTGTGGAACATGGTGTCCCCATCATCTCTGCTAGTATCTCTGGTGCTGATGTGAAGAAATTCAAGCAACTTGATTCTCAAGCGAAGAATATCATCTGTGGCCATCTGAGCCAGGCCAGTTTGGAAGAGTGAGTGCTTTGGGCTCAGCGACACTTATCTGGGAGAGACTGTGCAAAGTAAATGAAGGAGTATCAACCCAGCGTGATTCTCGTGTTGATGTTCTTCGCAATCTCTTCAATCACTTCAAGAGGCTTGACAATGAAAGCTGCCAAGATACATTTGATCGCCTCACTGACATATCAAATGAACTGCAAGCACTGGGAGCTCGAGACATTACTGATCAGGAAGTTGCGAAGAAACTGCTAAGATCTTTGGATTCTTCATTTGATACTTTAGTCCTGGTGATTCAAGAAAGACTAGACTACAAGATGCTTGATCCAGCTGATATACTCGAAAGACTCAATACTCATGAATTCCAGCAAGAAGAAAAGAAAGATCTATATGGACCAAGCTATTCTAGACCACGTGCACTGAAGGCTAGAGAAATTTCCTCATCTGAAGAAGAAGACTCGGATGATAGCATTGGTGATCCTGAAGAATTTGGACAGGAGCTTGCAATGCTCGTGAGGAAATTCCAGAGGCTTACACGACGTGGCCAGTTCGGTAAATCTTCAAGAAGAGATATGAGGAAATCAGAATCTTCATCCGAGGGCTACAAAAAAAGAACCTGCCACAAATGCAAGAAATTAGGTCACTACATTGGTGATTGTCCCCGTTGGGGAAAGGAATCAAAGAAGAAGAAATACAAGGATGACAGTTCTGATGACTCGAAGAAGAAGAAGAAATCTTCAAAATCCTCATCTTCAAAGCCCTCATCGCACAAGAAGACTAGTTTCAGAAAGGCTCGGGCAGTTATTGGCAAGGAAATGGATTCCAAGGCAGAATCAGAGGAATGTGATGAAGAGGAGGGTTCTGATGAAGACTCAGAATCCGGACAGGCCAGTCTTGCACTTGCAACCACTTTTGTCAGCAAGTCAATCTTCAACCTTGAAGAAGATGATAACACCATCCACACTGATGACTATGTTGATGACTTCGCTCCAACCTATTGCTTCATGGAAAAAGGTTCAAAGGTACTGAATGATGCTTCCTCCTCTGATTCAAGTGAGTGTGAACCTGATGATTATAAAAAACCCAGTTATAGTAAACTTGCTATCATTGCCACTAAACAACAAACTGCCCTGGAAAAGCTTCAGAAACTGCTAGATAGAAGTGATGATCTGTTGAATGAAGAAATGAATCTTACCCAAATCCTCAATGTAGATGTGAAAAGTCTTCAGTCTAGAGTTGATAATCTTCAAGATCGTTATGATACACTCCTCGCTGATCATGAGAAACTTTCCTATGAATTTCTTCAAAGGAAGCTTGATCTAGAGAAGTTGAGGATTTCTCATGATGATCTTCGTATGGAAAATGATTCGTTACTAGCTCAACAGATCAGCGCTGCTCAAGCTGAATTCATTCCTCAATGTCTTAAATGCATTGAACGTGAAACTGCTAATTCTTCACCAGAATCATCAAATGCTTCAATTGCTACAAATTCTTCAACTACTCCACTAGTGTCAAATTGCTCACTTGAGGAAAACACAAATGTCACTGATGAAAATGCAGGACTGGAGGAATTGTATGTGATAGGCATATACAAAAGCCTCAAAGGACATCAAACCCTTTGTGATGTGCTCAAAAAGCAGATCTTGAACAGGAACCCGAGGAAAGAAGGAATTGCCTTTGAGAGGCAATTGAATGCTGATGGATCTTATTGGAAACCTGAGCAGTATCCCAAAACCTCATGGGTTGCTGCTACTGAGCCTCCTTTTGATCCATCCAATCTAACTGGCTTTTCATGTGAATTATACTCTTCCTCAAATGAGTCATTTGACTCCAACTATAAACTGTTCAAAAATCAATCTCGTGAAGTGTTTGCTCGATATGTTGGAACAAACTACAGGAATGGCCCTCCCTTGAGGAAAATCTGGGTTCCCAAAATTTGTCTTGAAAATCTTCAGGTGAATGTCCTCATGACACCACCAATGAAGAATCTGAACCCTAGGTCAAATTCCTCAGGAGGACGAAAGTCTTCAAGAGGATCAAAATCCTCAAGTGGTCAAAATTATGCTCGTCCCGTGCTAATGCTTCTAACATGCAGGGAAACTACAAGGAATATGAATATGAGTGTTACTCTTCAAATCATTATGTTCATAAATCCTCAAACCAGTTCTCTGCATATTCATATGAGTACTCTAACCCCCCCTACTGCTAAGAGAAGTGCATTAGCTTCAATGCCTCCTTTCTCATATGGTGCTCGCAGGATGATGAATGCTTTACCACCCCTTCAGATGTGGGTGGTGAAGAAATTGAACTAATCACTTCTGCAGGTCAGGTCTCCAGATGAAAATCATCATCTGAAGAAGTTGTTGGAGACCTGAGGAAATACTTGATAGGACGCAAGCTAATATTGATGAAATAGAAATATTTCACACATCCTTATAATTCTGTTATGATGAAATTCCTATCTGATGAAATTGATATCATATTCTTCAAGTCTGAAGCATATGAGATGGTAAGCTGTACTAATTCATCTACAGGATGACAAACCCAAGAGTACTGAGTGGGTTCTTGATAGTGGTTGCACACATCACATGACTGGTGATAAAAGCTTGCTGATGAATATGCCACTAACTCCGTCACCTCTGAAGCAAATCACATATGTTGACAAAGGTAAAAGCAAGGTATTGGGACTTGGCAAAGTGGCTATTTCCAAGGATAGGCATATGGACAAAGTGATGCTGATTGAATCCCTTGGTTTTAACCTCATGTCAGTCTTGATGCTTTGTGATCTTGATATGATTGTTATCTTTGGTAGATATAGATGTGTTGTCATCATGGAATCTGACAAATCCAAAGTCTTCGAAGGTGTCAGAAGAGGGGATTTGTACATTGTTGATTTCTCTACAGGTCCTCAACCAACCACTTACTTACTAGCAAAAACCTCAGAAGGATGGTTGTGGCATCGAAGACTCGGTCATGCAGGCATGAGGAATTTGCACACGCTCGCGAAGAAGAAGCATGTCATCGGCATCGGATCAGTCAAATTCCTCAAGGATCATCTCTGCGGTGCATGTGAATCTGGGAAAATGACCAGATCCAAGCATCCCTCGAAGACTATCATGACCACTACTCGTCCATTCAAATTGCTTCACATGGATCTATTTGGACCTACTCACTATGCCACACTAACAAATGCAGCATCTTTATATGGCTTCGTCATAGTTGATGATTATTCCAGATATACATGGGTGCATATCATCTTATATAAAACTGAAGTGCAGGAAATCTTCAAACGATTTTTTTCAAGGGCCTCGATGAACTTCGGCATCAAGATCAAACATATCAGGAGTGATAATGGAACGGAGTTCAAAAAAACTGGTCTTGATGATTATCTTGATGAACTTGGTATTACTCACGAATTATCTGCTCCTTATACTCCTCAACAGAACAGTGTCGTCGAAAGGAAAAACAGGACTCTAGTTGAGATGGCAAGAACCATGCTTGAAGAATATCAGACTCCTCGTCGCTTTTGGCCTGAAGCAATGAACACTGCATGCCATATCATCAACAGGGTATATCTTCACAAATTCCTCAAGAAAACCTCATATGAACTCCTCACTGATAAGAAACCCAATGTAAGTTATTTCAAAGTCTTTGGTGCAAAATGTTGGATTAGAGATCCTCACCATAGCTCAAAATTTGCACCTAAGGCACATGAGGGTTTTATGCTCGGTTATGGAAAGGACTCGCACACCTATAGAGTCTTCAACAACTATCACAACAAAGTTGTTGAGACTGTAGATGTGCGGTTCGATGAAACTAATGGCTCGCAAAGAGAGCAATTGCCTTCTGATCCAGATAAGTTGTCTCCTGAGGAAGCAATAAAGCTCAAACCTACTGAAGACATTGTTCCCACTGAGGAAACTGATGAAGAAATCATCCCCATCACTGATGAAAATCAAGAAGATGCTCCTGAGGAAATTGCTCCAGAACCACTTCCTCAGCCCAGACGAAATCCTCAACCAGCTCATCCGAGGATTGCAAATAAAGTGGAACTTGACAAAATCCTCAATGACATCAACGCGCCAGGTCCTCTCACTCGCTCAAAAGCTTCACACTTAGTTAAATTTTGTGGGCATTTCTCCATTGTATCTATCACAGAACCCTCAAAAGTTGTTGAGGCTTTCCTGGAACCGGAGTGGATCCAAGCTATGCAAGACGAACTTCTTCAATTCAAGTTGAATGACGTATGGGAGCTCGTCAAACGACCAGATCCTCGCAAGCACAATATCATCGGAACCAAGTGGATTTTCCAAAACAAGCAAGATGAGGATGGTCAAGTGGTGAGGAATAAGGCACGACTTGTAGCCCAAGGCTACACCCAGTACATTCCTTAATGGTAAGCTTGAGGAAGAAGTATATGTTGCTCAGCCCCCAGGTTTTGAGGATCCAAAGAATCCAGACAAAGTCCTCAGACTCAAAAAGGCGCTCTATGGTCTCAAGCAAGCCCCTCGGGCATGGTATGATACATTGAAGGAATTCGTCATGAAGAAAGGCTTCAAACCTGGTTCACTCGATCCAACTCTTTTCACTAAATCCTATGATAATGAGCTATTTGTGTAACAAATATATGTCGATGATATTATATTTGGTTGTACTGACAAACGATACAGTGATGAATTTGCTTACATGATGAGCGAAGAATATCAGATGTCCATGATGGGGGAGCTGAAACTCTTCTTAGGTCTTCAAATTCGTCAACAACGCAATGGAATCTTCGTATCTCAGGAGAAATACCTCAAGGATGTTCTCAGGAAATTGACATGCATGAATGCAAAGGTGGCAAGACTCCAATGCCTACCAACGGCCACCTCTGCACTGACGAAAATGGTAAAGAATTCGATCAGCAGGTATATCGCTCTATGATTGGCTCTTTATTGTATTTATGTGCATCTAGGCCAGATATAATGCTTAGTGTTTGCATGTGTGCACATTTTCAAGCAAAACCGAAGGAATCACACCATAAGGCTGTGAAGCATATTCTTCGATACTTAGCTCACACACCAACACTAGGATTATGGTACCCCAAGGGCTCAAATCTTCATCTGGTAGGATATTCTGATTCTGACTATGCTGGTGACCGTGTGGATCGCAAGTCAACCTCTGGCACATGCCATTTCCTCGGAAGATCACTAGTATGTTGGTCCTCAATGAAGCAGAACTGCGTATCACTCTCCACTCCCGAAGCTGAGTACATTGTTGTTGGTTCATGTTGTGCTCAATTGCTGTGGATGAAGCAAACCCTCAAGGACTACGGCATCACCATGAAGAATGTGCCTCTCTACTGCAACAATCAGAGTGCAATCAAGATTGCATACAACCCAGTACAGCACTCGAAGACCAAGCACATCCAGATTCGTCATCATTTTCTTCGGGACCATGTCCTCAAGGGCAATATCCTCATAGACCATGTGAAGACTGATGATCAACTGGCAGATATCTTCACTAAGCCCTTGGATGAGAGAAGGTTTTGCAAGTTGCGGTGTGAGCTAAATATCTTAGAATCTTCAAATGTTTTGTAAAAACATGCACACATCCTAACACTTATGCAAAATTGATGACTTAGATGTGCAACACATGATGAATTGATTTTCTTCAACTGATTAAGAATATCACTCTGAGTGTGAAGAAATCAACGAAGAAATTGATTCTCAGGGCCCTACGATAATTGTACGCGGCGTCTGTAATCAACATTCTTATATGGTGGGTCACGCCACCTCCCAACGTGAAATTCCTCAAGTTGAATTTCTTCAAAGTCTCATTTCTTCAAAAAATTGATTTCCTTCAAATCAGTTGTTCTTCAAAATCGTTCTTCTTCAAAATTGAAATTCATCATTGTGAGGATTTATTACACAATCCTCAAGTTAGTCAAATCTTCAAAAACACTTGATGACTTTCGTTTACTTAGATAGACTGTGATTTCAAGTCCTCAACAGCATTCACTTATAGCTATTTCTTCAAGTTGATATTTCATCTAAGTGAATGTGATCGGACACCACTTTCCCTCTACGCTATTCTCATCCAGTCTATTCAATTCTTCATATGCGTTCTACTTGAAACTTTGTTCGAAATCCTCACTGCGTCCTTGTCAGCTGATGATTTTGTAACAAAATCCTCAAATCTTCAAAAATATTATTTCAAATGAACAGCAACTGAACCCCACTTTCCTCGTTGGGATAACCACGATCTCCACCGCTTTGCTCGTAAGCTACACGTGTCCTGCGGAGACGTAGAGGCACGGGCTATTTGGTCTGATTTCCTCGCGCCAACAGTAACTGTCTGGCTATAAATATGTCCCCATCCCCCTCGGTAAACACTTCTTCGCTCCATCACTCTCCTGCTACAGCAAAGCTCCAAACCCTAGCGCCACCGCGGGAAGTCTCGACGCCGGCGAAGAAAAGCTTCACTGCCTCGACTTTTCCATCGCCGAAACCACGCCGGAGTCGGACCATCCTCGTCCGCCGCCGCCGTAAACGTCCTGTGCTGCCGGGTTAGGGCGCATTGGACACGCACCGAAAGAGCTTCTCCTGCTACTCTTCTCTGTTCTTCGTGCGCGCCATCCAGGGTAAATAAAAACCCTATTTTTACAGCAAGTTTGATCTACTATTTTACCTCTGAGATGTGAAATCTGTTTTTCCTCAAGAATCCATCCGTTTATTTTCCTCAAACACTGCCTATCACCACACTGTTGATGAACTTCACTAAGCATCCAACATTTTCACAAGATTCCTCAGTTGTGCGAATTTTTGGATCTATACAACTCTGGAACCCAAGAACAGTATGCTTAGGCAAATTCCTCAACCACTGGTCAAATTCCTCAACTGTCAAAAAATTTCATTTTCTTCAAATCTGAGAACGCATATCACATCTCCAAATTCCTCGCAACTATACTCTGTTCACACGTACACACATGTGAGCTGATGAATCTCTCGGTTCTCATCAAATTAACTCATTTGCAGCGTTTCTGGAAGAAAATCTTCAAGTCTCATCAAAGTCCTCAAGAGTTCAATCTCATCAGCAAAATCCTCAGCTGAAGAAAATGGAGGATGACACGAAGCAAAAGGGAGGCAAGAAACTTTAGTAGAATACAGCGTAGATATCCCTGAGGATATATACGTGGATTACTGCACTCCTAATGAAAATGAAACTATGCCCAAGAGAAAGATTCGGCTTCAGAAGATAGAACGCCGATGGGCTAAGGAGTGGAAGGAGTACAGATTTGTCACTTCCAAATATGCGAAGAAATTCGCCCTGAAGCTTCGTGGCAAACGGGCTCCACTTGAGGATTATCGAGAACCACATCCCTCAAGCCTCAAGACACTTGATGATTATCCTGATGAAAAGGAAAAACACTTGGCAATGCTCAAGAAGTAGGCAGAGGCTTCTGTGAGGAAATTCAACGAATCATCTGCTGCTGCATCAACTGCAGCTACTTCCTCTGCTGTTGAGACCTCTGGTACGGCCATTCCTCAACAAAAGTCCGTGCCACCAAAACCAAAGGCTTCAATGCCTCAAGAGAAACCAGCTCCAGCATCAGCTCCAAAACCATCAGCGCCAAAACCCTCAGCACCAAAACCCTCAGGACCAAAATCCTCAGCACCACCACAGGTTTCAAAACCTGAAAAGAAGCCGGTAGTGAAGCCACTGCCAGCTACCTCCAGCTCCTCACTCCCAGCTGCAACAAGCTCGGAGTCAAAGTCTTCACCAACTCCTCTGAAGACTAAGGTGACTGCTGGGAGAGGAACAAGACCCAGCCCAAGCAAAATCATCACTGTCCCTTCAGCATCAGAGGGTAGTGATGAATTTGACGATGAAACTCTGCAAGCAATGATGAGAAACAAGCAAGAGAGGGTAGCTCAAGCTTCTGGCAGCTCCATTCCTCTCGCCATGGACCGAAAAGTCCTCCTCGACTACATCAATATCTGGTATGAGGACCCCAATACTCCACTTGATGATTTGAAACTTCCCCCTGGCATCAGCACATGGTGGCTACATTCATCAACGAGGCCAAGTGGAAGGAGCAGCAAGCTAAACAGGCCAAGGTGGCTAAGCTCAAGAAGGAGAAATTCCTCAAGCAGAATCTCCTCAACCTGACGCCTGATGACCTTGTGTCAACAGAGCCAGAGTTGAAGACTTTGACAGATAAGTACTCCAAGCTTTCTGACCATCAAAGTCTCAAAAGCAATTTCATCAAACTTGCTACTGAAGTTGTTAACGACTACAACAAGAAAGTTACCCCTCCAGTACCAACTCCTCAGCCTCTGATTGAACAACAAGCTGATGAAACTGCTCAAGCTGAGCAAATCCCTCAAGGAAGCCGTGTGGATGAACCGGCAATTGAGAAAATCACCACTGAAAATCCAGCTGATGAATCTGCTACAGCTGGTGAGACAGACCCTGCTCCAGCTGCTTCTTCAAAGCCAGCTGATGAATCTGTTCCAGCTGTTGCCTCAAAGCTAGCTGATGACTGTGCTCCAGCTGGTTCCTCAAAGCCAGCTGATGAATCTGCTGAGAAAACACCTTCACCAAAAGCTTCAAAGGTGAAGAAGATGACTCCGTCTGCATCAGACGTGAAAAAGACAAGGGCTGCTGAAAAGGAAGCCAAGAAGAGAAAAGCCTCTTCAGCAGAAGACCACACTTAGGCCAAGCGCCTCAAAGCACTTGAAGAAAATGCTCCACTGGATCCCGTGCCACTTAACAGCGCTCCATCTTATGAAATGGTTACCTTCGCAAGCGAAGACTAGGAGCAAGGGCCTGATGAGGAAATGAAGGATGCTGCATCTGAGGAACATACTGACGAAGAAATTCGCATTGACGACAGTCCTCAGCCTTCCATTCCTCATGTAGAAACTGCACAAGGATCAGCTACACCAGCTGATGAATCTGGCTCCATCACCAAGCAATCTGAGGAAGAACAAAGTGAAAATCCTCAAGCTGATGAAAGTCAGAGTCCTGAGCAAAATCCTCAACTTGAGGATCAGGCTGACCCAACTCCTCGTGAGCAAGATCCTCAAACAGAGGCTCGGGATGAACCCATTCCTCCTCCGGAGCAAAACCCTCAACAGGATGCTCCAGTTGACGACATTCCTCAGCCTGAAGCTCAGCCAGATCCCATTCCTCAGCCTGAAGCGCAACAAGAGCATGCTCCTCAGCCTGAAGCTCAAGCTGATGAAATTCCTCACCCTGAGGACCATGCTGAGGAAAATGCACCAGACCTAGACAATGCCTTCGTCGTCCTCAGCCCAGAGTCTGCAATTGTTGTCTCCCCGCAGGTCCAACAGCCAAACCTTCAGCCCATGCAGCGTCAGCCGTTCTCAAAGCGGCCAAAGTTTCAAAAGGAGTCCTTTGAAGAACGCATGTTCTTCATCGGAGAAAATCCCTATGACAAGCCTCAAATCAGGCATCTGAAGTTTTGGACGAGGACACAGCTCAATTACTATGCCTCTGTGATGTGGAAGAAACAAGATTTTCCAGCACAGGCATGTTCCTAATGTTGAGCTTGAAGAAATACCATGCCTAGCTCCAGTCCTCAACGTCCTTCATGAAGCTGGACTCCTCCCAATGTGCTCAGATATCTGTGACTGGAACAGTGAGCTTATTCTTCAATTTTATGCCACTCTTCACATATCTGGAGATCCTGCAGATATCAACACCTGGGTGTTTGACTGGATGACCCAAACAACACACCACAAGGCTCCTCCATTGAGCTCCTGCGTGAACTGCCAGTGTCAACTCCCTCAGAGCAAGCCGTGAAGCTTTATGATGAGCGTGAGCTGCCCAACAGGATGATAGAAGTCCTCATGAATCCTTTGGCTAAAGGAAAACCACCAAGAACGACTTTCCTCATCCATGAGCTCAAATATGAACCAAGGACTGTTTACAGAATCCTCTGCAGTGTTCTTGCGCCGATAAAGGACCATGATGATGAAGAAGATGTCGTAGGCATCATGAAGAACATCCTCTTCAACATCATCCATGGTATCCCTATAAACATCCATGATTTCTTCTTGAGTACTTTGGCCGACAATGCAATGTGTCCTTTTGACCACAAGATGTATGCTCCATGGATCATGAGATTCATCAGGACAAGGACAGGCATAAACTTTCACGCTGATTTCAACAACCATGTTGGTTATATGCCTCCTATCAGGGTCAACAAGAAGACTTTTGAGTCTGTTGAAGGAAAAGGCAAGTCTGTCATTGATGAAGGCCGTAGGCCCCTTGATGGCCAGTTCAGAGAGCCTGAAGCATATTCCTCATGGGATGATACTGAGACTCATCCTCCAAGCCATGTTGCTCCTCATGTGTTGAATACCGGAGAGCTTCTTCTCAGTCTTCACCAGAAGGTGGATCGGAATCAAAAATGGGTCAAACGCCACTTCGTCGCCATTGTGAAAACCCTCAATGAAACGCAGAATGTTGTGAAGCTTAACCATCATTATCTTCATGAGGTTTTTGATCGCACCTGGGCTACACTTGCTCATCTGAAGACTCCGGCAGAACTTGAAGAGTTGGATTTTTGCGAGACTTTGACTGGTCGTGGCCACCCAAGAAGAAATTTAGGCCAATTCCAGTTCCAGACCTTGAAGACAGTTCTTTTTCTTCATTCCGCACTACTGAATCTGATGAAGAACAACAAGACACTGCCACCGGTCCAAGGAAGAAGACTGCTCCCAAGAATCCTCACGCGTCTTCATCAACTGCCAAGGAGTGAAAGTCTTCACGAGCGTTAGTCCTTAGTTTGTCCCTTTTAGTCACTTGATGACAAAGGGGGAGAAACTTGAGAGTTAGTCTTCACGCGGGATACTTTGGGGCTTATGAACTATATTTAAGTTACAAACTCTTGGCTCTTCTGAAGTGTTTATGTAATGAGTTGTAACTTAAGCCCGATGGTACTCTGACGCTTTTGAACGTTTTTCTTCGCATGCTTATTCCTCAAAATTTTAATGCACGCATGCTGCAATTCGTCAGATACCATTTGTCATCATGCATCCTCAATTTCTTCATACTATATGTCGTATGTATGCATGATTTACAAGACTCAGGGGGAGAACTCCATGATATAAATCATCAATGTGCATTTGCTGTGAAAAGCAAAATCCTCAAGATATGCACATCTTCAAGGGGTGTCTCTCTGAATCTTGATTTTAAATTCCTCAAATAAGTATTTACACTTCATATGTTTATTCCCGTTGAAGACTTAACCTAATTGTCATCAACCACCAAAAAGGGGGAGATTGTAAGTGCATCTAGTGCCCCTTAGTGATTTTGGTGGTTTGAAGACTTATAGGTTAAGTATCTCATGTGTTCATGAGTGTACACAAGATCTATAAGTCGCTCAAGAGTTTGAAATATTCGATGAATATCGACCCCTAAAAATGTATATCTTCGGTTGAAGAAATTGGTCTGAAGCTGAAGATTTGAATCGCGAAGAATTTGCGATGAAATTGATATTCCTCATGAAGATATTGAAATTGAGGAATTCGGTGTGTCCTGAAGAAAATCATTCTGAAGACTTTGAAGCATGAAGATTTACTCTTTCTGTTTTGTTTTCTTCACATTTGAGTAATAGGAACACCGTACTGTTAAAGGGGGTCGAGATAACACATTGGAATGAATTTCCTCATGATGCTCAACCCAAGCCTAATCCTACCAAAAGCCTCAAGTGAGGAATATGAGCGACATGAGGACTCTCACAGTTGAGGGTCCCGACCGTTTCGATAGCCACGCCACATCATTGGTCTTATCCACACCAACGGTCATATTATTTAAGGGCCTTAGTGTCAAATCATGTCGGGATGCTCCCAGGCTATAAATAACCGCCCCCCGCAACCATTAGCTGGTTGGCTGCTCCGTTAGAAACTAACACTTGTCATAAGAGCAACCCAAATTCCTCAGAGTCTTCGAGAGTAATTCATCAGTGAGGAAATACCCCAAACACCAAACCAGAAACCGAGAACCAAGTGATTGAGCATCACTGAAGAAGTTGTTCCTGTGTGGGACTGAAGCCTTTTACCTTTGAGGACTGTGCATCCTCCAGACGGTTAGGCGTCATGGTCTAGAGCAATCCAGCAGTCAATTGTGGATCGCCGGGTGACCAAGTTTGTGAGGGTTTGGAAGTCTGCCCTGAAGACTTACCGCGAGTGTTGGGCGAGGATTGTGTGTTCTTATCCCAAGGAGAATACGGTAGGGACTATGTGTCCCGGGATTGTGTGTCTTTTGGTTTCAATACCAAGCCGCTCCAAACCAGATGTATAACTGTCACAACAGTTGCAACTAGGTCATCAACTACTGTCTTTGCTGTGAAACGGGTTCTAATTCCTCAACTCTTTATATTCCTCAGATTATGTGTTGATGATTTTCACTATCAATGTTTGAAGAATTTGCTGAAGACTTTCTCTGAAATTCCTCAACCCAAAATTCTTCACGCAAGTTAATCCTCATCTGTTTTCTGCGTGCCTGCTTACAGTGCAATCTGTTTTTACATTCCTCATAGTGAAAAACTGCTATAGTGAAACTTTGCACTCCTGATCCTTTACTGTTTCCGCTGTAAGTTAGTCATCAGTGAGGAATTTCCTCAAAAGGAATTTCCTCAGTGATGAAATTCTAAAAATCTCCTATTCACCCCCCCCCCTCTAGTCGATATAACGCACTTTCACGCCACAAGCCTAGCCCAGCAACACCGCCGGCCCATGGTGAGCATCTACCACCCCCACGCTATCCAGCACCCCTTGGCACTGTGTTTTATCTTGTGATCATGTGCATGTTGGGCCTTTTTTGAGATTTGGCCCGTGTAGTCTTTTTTAGGTTCCGCGGATTTCTCGATTAACCGGCAGATTTTAGAATTATAGAAAATGCCATGTTTTTTCATTGCTCATAGATAATTAAACATGCATCAGCCCAAAGTAATTTATATGTGAAAAAATTTCAGAATTATGTTTATATTAATAATAATGAACTTTCACACATGTTTAAAAATGTTCAAACTTGTTGTTTGATTAAATTTGCGTAGATGCCATGCTAAAATGATTTATTCCATAATTAAATAATCGTAGCTCCGATAAATAATCTTTATAGGAATAATCATCTACTCTTTGTGCTTTACAAGATTGTGGCATTTGCATGCATAATATGTTGCATCTACATGCTCAAATCTCTGTTGCAAGTGCTTCATGAATAAGTCTGAAAACTGTTATTTTATTCAAACTTGTGTGGATGATTGCACATAATCTATAACCCCTATGCATGTGGCTCCTCCATGACTTTGTTCTCTGTTATGTATAATTTGATTCCATGCCATTGGTTGCCATGTAAATCTTCTCTATCATGTCAATATGTCTGAACCTGTGTTCAAGTACCCATCTTGTGAGCTCATTTCCTATTGATCCATGCTTCTATTCTATTTGCTCTGATGAAATGAATTATTGTGCATAATGTAAACTATTGCCTCATGTATTTTTTGTGCATTTAGATTCCTCTAGCTTGTCTTTTTGGTGTGTGCAAATTGCCATGTTGCTATTTTGGGCAGATTATCACTATAACTTGTATTGGTTATATTTGTTGAATCGTTGCTCCGTTTTGAACATGCCATATATGAAAATTGACTACAATTTCATGTATTTACATAATATCTTGTTGCATACATGTTTTAACATGTTTGTGGTTTTCATTTGCATGCATTTTTTATTCATGGTATATTATCCTGTGATGGACATATCTTTTAGATCGTATCTCGGTTTTAGATGATCCATATATATATATGTAAATCAACTAGAATGACATGTAGAATCACATGGTGTGTTTTGTTTACCTGTTTAATAATTATAAATATGGTTAGTTCAGATCTGGACCTATTTAGAAATTAACATATGGGGTCCTTTTGAAAATATTGTAAGTTGTTTCCGACCTCATTTATAATGCCTAGATAGATAGTTTAATTGTGCTTCACCTCTTTCCATGTTCAACAACATTTAAACTTGCCGTGTAATTAAACGAGAGTGAACTAAATAGTTGAATGTGGACTTCTGTCAATATGCAACCCATTGCATATTGAGCTTCACTTAATGTGTAGAAGTTGACTATTGTGATTGCCATGCCTTGCATATGTAAACCGGACATGCATCATATTTGTCTGTGCATCATATCATAAATATGTTGTGGCATTTACCATGTGTTGATTGTTTGTTTTCGGATTGCTTCTTCTCGATAGAGTTTCGAAAGCGCTCGGAGTGTGAGGATTCATTCTCCTATGTTGGTTCGTCTACTTCATGGATTTGTTCTTCTTCCAAGCGGTTCTCATGCAAGATGA
This sequence comes from Hordeum vulgare subsp. vulgare, assembly GCF_904849725.1. Classification (NCBI taxonomy): domain Eukaryota; kingdom Viridiplantae; phylum Streptophyta; class Magnoliopsida; order Poales; family Poaceae; genus Hordeum; species Hordeum vulgare. The sequence continues at coordinate 382,793,646 of NC_058521.1, forward strand.
CCATTTCTGTGGATATCACTACTATCATTTTTATGCTAGTTGTCTCCCTTCTATCGTTATGTCTTGATGCCTACCACTTGAATGTCAAGCCTCCCAACATTGCCATGAAAAGCCTCTAACCCCTCCACGTCTCAGCAAACCATTGTTTGGCTATGTTACCGCTTGCTCAGCCCTTCTTATAGTGTTGTTAGTGGCAGGTGAAAGTTGTTCCATGTGATAACATGGGTATTTTGGGATATCACAATATTATTGCTATTTAATTTAATACACATATATACATGGTAAAAGGTGCAAGGCTTGGCCTTTTGCTCGCTGTTTTGTTCCACCTTTGGCCCCTTTGTTACTTGTGTACCGGTGTTATGTTCCATATTAAGCACTCCTAACATGCTTGGGGTTGTTATGGGGGACCCCTTGATTTTCGTTTTAGGATAAAACTCTTCCGGCAAGGCCCAACATTGGTACTACATTTGCCTAATAGCTAATAAAATTTGCATAGATACTTTCCGGACCGTGTGGATAATTAATCAACAACCTGGGACAGTGCTCCTAATGAGTAATCGTCCAAACTAGGCGATGTATGGTGCCCCCTGGTCACCTGGGGTTTTAGCCAAACCGACGTCCAACCCATCTGGTATTGCCCTTAGAAAGAGAATTGTGCGCTCCTATTGGGATCTGGCCTACCAGGCGGCCTTGCTGGATTTGTTTTACCTTTCTCGAAAGTCTTGTGCATCGGGATTCTAAGGATACTTTGGGCTATCTCGAGGTTGAGGTTTCCATCGGGATTCCGAGGAGACTACGGGTTTACCGTGGTTGAGGTATTCCACGCGGCTTGTCGGTAATTTGTGATGGATGAGTTGGAGCACCAAATAGGGTTAAATATTTAGGAAAGCCATGCTCGTAGTTATGTCGTAACTTGGAAATTTATTTAACACCCGGTTGTAGCAAACTTGAAGTGAACTCGATTAAAATATACCAACCGTTTGTGTCACCGTGGCCTCTCTTCTTGTGAGGTTTGAACTAAGAAGGGAACACGTGTTGGAAATATTTCCTAGAGGAAATAATAAATTGGTTATTATTATATTTCCTTGTTAATTATAATTTTTTTATCATCCTTGCTATAATTGTATTGATCGGAAACTCAAATACATGTGTGGATACATAGACAACAAAGTGTCCCTAGTAAGCCTCTATTGGGCGAGCTCATTGATCAAAGATGGCTAAGTTTTCCTAGACATAGACATGAGTTGTCATTTCATAACGAGATCACATCATTAGGAGAATGATGTGATGGACAAGACCCAAATTGTAAGCATAGTATTTGGTCGTATCAGGTTCACTGCTATTGCTTTCTGCATGTCAGTGTATGTGTTCCTATGACCATGAAATCATGCAACTCACTAACACCGGAGAAATGCCTTGTGTGTATCAAACATCACAACATAACTGGGTGATTATAAAGATGCTCTACAGGTATCTCCGAGGGTGTATGTTGAGTTGGCATGGACCAAGACTGGGATTTGTCACTTTGTATGACGGAGAGGTATCTCACGGCCCACTTAGTATGGACAAAGGGAACTGCATACGAGATTAGTTGATTCCTTGACATCGTGGTTCGACCGATTTAGATATTCATAGAATTTGTAGAAACCAATATGGGCATCCAGGTCCCGCTATTGGTTATTGACCGTGCAGGTGTGTGAGTCATGTCTGCATAGCTCTCAAACCCATAGGGACTGCACACTTAATGTTCGGTGACGATATAGATATAGTTGAGTTATTTAGTTAGTGATTGAAGGTTGTTTGGAATCCTGGATGAGATCCCGGACATGACGAGGAGCTTTAGAATGGTCCGGAGGTAAAGATTGATATATGGGAATTTGGTATTCGAGTTCGAACGAGTTCCAGAATGTTACCCGTTTTGTGACGGTGGTTCAGAAAGTGTAGCAAGGGTTAACCAGGAGGATCCACCTGCCCGAGAGGGCCCCATCGGATGTGAGAGGTGGCACGCGAGCTCCTGGTGGGTTGTACACCCCTCCTACCTAAGGCCCTTGTGTCCAAGGAGGTGGGTTGGCCTAGAGTGGGCCGGCGCACCACCCAACTTGGGGGCCAAGCAACTAAGGTGGCCGCCGCCCCACCCTACGGGGAAACCCTAGGGTGCCACCCATCCTCCCTCCCTCCTATATATACTAGAGGAGAGGGAGGGCAGTCGCACCTGAAAAAGCCACGACGCTGCGCTCCTCTCTCTCTCTCTCTCTCATAGTTCCACTTTGGTCATGCTGCTGGGACAACTCCACCCCCCACCGCCACCATGTCGTCATGCTGCTGGAGAACTCAAGCTACTAATTCACCATCGCTAGCTCGATCGAGGAGGTGAAGGCGTTATCGAGCCGTACATGTGCTGAACGCGGAGGTGCCATCCGTTCGTTACTTGATCGGGACATTCGTGATAGGATCGTGGGACGGATCGTGATTGGATCGCGAAGACGTTCGACTAGATCAACCACGTTTCTTAAAGTTTCCACTTAGCAATCTACAAGGGTATGTAGATGCACTCCCCCTCTCGTAGTTGTTCACCTCCAAATATTGATTTTGGTGAGCGTAAAAAAATTTGTTTCCAATGCGACATTCCCCAAAAGTGGCATCACAAATAGAACACAAAGTGTTTGTGGGCATTGATGTTCAGATTGCTTACTTCCTTATTATTATTTTGATTTGGTGGTATTGTGGGATGAAGCGGCACATACCAACCTTACTCGTCCATGTACGAGAGAGTAGTTCCATCGACTGAACGGCTACTTGTTGCATAAACATGGCTGGCGGGTGTTTATCTCTCCCACTTTATTTGAATCGGATACGACAGAGGCGGTCCTTGAATAAGGTTGAATAGCAACTTGAATATCACCGTTGTGGCTTTGCGTAGTTAAGAATGGTTCTTGCTAGTCACCCATAGCAGCCACGTAAAACATGCAACAAGAAAGTAGAGGGCGCCTAACTTGTTTTCGCAGGGTTTGTTGTCATATGATATGGCCAAAGAAATGCTGAGATATATGTGATGTATGAGATGACCATATCTTGTATAGATTATCACAACTTTCATGTGGATGAGTATGGCAACTGGCAGGAGCCATAGGGGTGTCTTCAATTAATGTATGTCTTTTGCTTTACTTTATCGCTATGAGTTAGCAATAGTTGTAGAAGCATAGTTCGTACATCAATCCAATGGCAACACGATGATGGAGATCATGATGAAGGAGATCATGGTGTCATGCGAGTGAAGACGGAGATCACGCTGGTGCTTTGGAGATGGAGATCAAAGCACAAGATGATGATGGCCATATCATGTCATTTTATGATTTACATGTGATGTTAATCCTTTTATGCATCTTATTTTGCTTAGGATGATGGTAGCATTATAAGATGATCCCTCACTAAAATTTCAAGATAAAACTTTGTTCTCCCCATGTGCGAAGCTTCGTCATTTCGAGGCACCACATGATTATCGGGTGCGATAGACTCTACATTCGCATAGAACGGGTGTAAGCTAGTTTTACACATGCAGAACACTTGGTTTAAACTTGATGAGCCTATCATGTACATACATTGCCTCGAAACACAAGAGACCGAAAGGTCGAACATGAGTCATATAGTATATGATCAACATAGAGATGTTCACCATTGAAACCACCTCATCTCTCATGATGATCGGACTTGGGTTGGTGGATTTGGATCATGATACACTCGAACAACCTGAAGGGTGTTGATTTGATTGGGAGTTCCTAAGTAATATGATAAATTGCACTCATTATCATGAACAATAGTCTAAGTTTTCTTTGCAGATTATGTTGTAGATCAATGGCTCATGTAGTAGCTCCCCTGAATTTTAATGTGTTCGTAGAGAAAGCTAAGCTGAAAGATGACGGAAATAACTTTGTAGACTGGGTCCGTAATCTGAGGATTATCCTGACGTCTTTGCAAAAGGCTTATGTCCTTGATGCGCCGCTTGGTGCGCCACCCCCTATAGTAATGTTTGTGGATGTTATGAACGTCTCGAAGGGGCGTTATGATGACTACTCAATAGTTTAGTGCGCCATGTTGTATGGCTTAGAATCGGTACTTCAAAGGCGTTTTGAACGTCATGGAGCATATGAGATGTTCCAGGAATTGAACTTTGTTTTTCAAGCAACTGCCCTGATAAAGAGGTATGAGACATCCGATAAATTTTTTGCTTGCAAGATGGAGGAGAACAGTTCTGTCATTGAGCACATACTCACAATGTTTGGGTACTACAACCGTTTGACTCAGCTGGGAGTTGAGCTTCCACCCGAGACTGTCACTGATAGAGTTCTTCAGTCACTTCCACCTAGCTACAAGATCTTCGTGATGAACTATAATATACAAGGATGAACAAGTCCATCTTCGAGCTATTCGCGATGCTGAAAGTTGCGGAAGTAGAAATCAAGAAGGATATCAAGTAGTGATGATAAATAAAACCACTAGTTCCAATAAGGGCAAGGGAAAGAAGGGTAACTTCAAGAAGAACGACAAAGCTGTTGCCGCTCCTGTGAAGAAACACAAGGCTAGACCCAAGCCTCAGACTGGGTGTTTTTATTGCAAGGGGACAGGCCACTGGAAGCAGAATTTCTGCAAGTATCTGGACGATAAGAAGGTTGGCAATGTCAACAACTGTATATATATGATATACATGTCATTGATGTGTACATTACTAGCTCTCGTACTAGTGCATGTGTATTTGATACCAGTTTTGTTGCTCATATTTGTAACTCGAAACAGGAACTGTGGAACAAACGAAGGTTGGCAAAGGACAAAGTGACGATGCGCGTGGGAAATGGTTCCAAGGTTGATGTGATCGTCGTCGGCATGCTCGTTTGATTACTATCAGGATTGGTGACGCACCTAAATAATTGTTCTTTGGTGCCACAATTATATCTTCATCTTGTTTAATATGAGACGGTTACTCATTCAAATCAGAGAAAAATTGTTGTTCAATTTATACGAGTAATATCTTTTATGGTCATGCACCCAATGTGAATGGGTTATTTTTGTTAAATATCGATAGTGATGATACACATACTTATAACATTGATGCCAAAAGATGTAGAGTTCATAATGATAGTACCACTTTCTTGTGGCAATGTTGCTTAGGTCATATTGGCCTAAAACGCATGAAGAAGCTCCATGTTGATGGACTTTTGGAGTCACTTGATTTTTAATCACTTGACACATGCGTACCATGCCTCATGGGAAATATGACTAAAACCCCATTTTCCGGTAAAATGTAATGGGCGAGTGACTTGTTGGGGATTATACATATTGATGTGTGTGTCCCAATGAGTGTTGAGGCGGGTAGTGGATATTATTACTTTCTCACCTTCACCGATGATTTGAGTAGATATGGGTATATTTACTTGATGAAGCACAAGTCTAAAATGTTTGAAAAGTTAAAGAAATTTAAGAGCGAAGTTGAGAATCATCGTGACAAGAAGATTAAATTCATGCAATCTAATCGAGGAGGAGAATGTCTGACTTATGAGTTTGGCATGCATTTAAGAAAGTGTGGAATTGTTTCACAGCTCATGCCGCATGGAACACCACAACGTAATGGTGTGTCCGAACGTCGTAATCGCACTTTATTGGATATGTTTTGTTCTGTGATGTCGCTTACCGATTTTCCACTATCGTTTTTTTGTTATGCATTAGACACAGTTGCATTCACTTTCAATAGGGCTCCATCTAAATCCATTGATACGACACCGTATGAGTTGTGGTTTGGCAATAAAATGAAAGGAATGAAATAGATAAGGTATTCTTTGATCAACAACCTATCCTTAAGCACAACCTATGAGTGGATATTTCAGGGGATCCACCTCCACCCAAGGAAGATCCCATGTTTGAGCTTAAGACATTACCTGATACTTTAAAACATGATTATCTTTATAAAAATAAGATATATCCTCTTATTATCAGTGCTAACCTTCCAGATCATGAATAAAAGAGATTACTTAAAAATTTAAGGAAGCACACGGCTACTATTGGATATACTCTTGATGATCTTAAGGGCATAAACCCACTCTCTGTCAGCACAAGATTAGTATGGAACTGGATGTTAAGCCTCTCGTTGATCATCAACGTCATCTCAATCCTACGATGAAAGAGGTGGTAAGAACTTAAATACTAAAACTTCTGGAGGCACGTATAATTTATCCTATTGCTGATAGTAAATGGTAAGCCATGTTCATTATGTTCCTAAGAAAGGTGGTATAACTGTTGTTCCTAATGATAAAAATGAATTTATTCCACAAAGAATAGTAAGTGATTATAGGATGGTAATTGATTTTAGGAAATTGAATAAAGCTACTAGAAAAGATCATTATCCCCTCCTTTTTATTGATCAAATGTTAGAAAGACTATACAAGCACACACACTTTTGTTTTCTTGATGGATATTCTAGATTCTCTCAAATACATGTGTCAAAAGAGGACCAAGAGAAAACTACCTTTACTTGCCCTTATGGAACTTATGCTTATAGGTGTATGCCTTTTGTTCTATGCAATGCACCTTCTACCTTGCAAAAATATATGACTGCTATATCTCTTTTTTTGAGAGATGTATGACTGCTATATTCTCTGACTTCTGTGAAAATATTGTTGAGGTTTTCATGGATGATTTTTTTGTTTACGGAACTTCTTTTGATGATTGCTTAAGCAACCTTGATCGAGTTCTGCACATATGTGAAGAAACTAATCTTGTCTTGAATTGGGAGAAGTAACACTTTATGGTGAATGAATGTATAGTACTTGGGCATAAAATTGACGAACGAGGTATTGAGGTGGATAAGCCAAAGTTGATGCAATAAAGAAAATGCCATGCCCAAAAGAAATCAAAGGAATAAGAAGTTTCCTCGGTCATGCTAGTTTCTATATGCATTTCATTAAAGATTTCTCAAATATTTCTAGGCCATTAACTAATATTCTTCAAAAAGATATTCCTTTTGTTTTTGATGATGATTGTGTAGAAGCCTTCGAAATACTGAAGAAAGCCTTAATTTCCCCACCTATTGTTCAACCACCCCATTGGAACTTACCATTTGAAATCATGTGTGATGCTAGTGATTATGATGTTGGTGTTGTTCTAGGGCAAAGAGTAGACAAGAAATTGAATGTTATTAATTATGCTATTAAAACCTTAGATAGTGCCCAAAGAAATTATGCTACTACTAAAAAAGAATTCTTAACAGTTGTGTTTGCATGTGATAAGTTTAGACCTTACATCGTTGATCCTAAAGTAACTATTCACATTGATCATGCTTCTATTAAATACCTTATGGAAAAGAAAGATGCTAAACTTATAGTTATCCGGTGGGTGCTTTTACTCCAAGAATTTGACTTGCATATCATTGATAGGAAGGGAGCTGAAAACCCTCTAGCAGATAACTTGTCTAGGATGGAAAATGTTCTTGATGACCCACTTCCTATTGATGATAATTTTCCTGATGAGCAACTTGTTGTTATAAATACTTAATGTAGTACTCCTTGGTATGCGGATTATGCTAATTACATTGTTGCTAAATATATTCCGCCTAGCTTCACTTATCAATAAAAGAAAAAAATCCTTCTATGATCTACAACATTACTTTCGGGATGACCCACATCTTTATAAAGAAGGAGTGGATGGTGTTATTAGATGGTGTATACCGAAGCATGAATAGGAACAGATCCTAAGGAAGTGTGACTCTTAGGCCTACGGAGGACACCATGCTGGTGATAGAAATGCACACAAGGTATTACAATACGGTTTCTATTGGCCCACTCTGTTTAAAGATGCTCGTAAGTATGTCAGTTCATGTGATGAATGTCAAAGAGTTGGTAACATTAATAAATGTCAGGAAATGCCTATGAATTATTCACTTGCTATTCAACCATTTGATGTATGGGGCTTTGATTTTATGGGACCTTTGACTTCCTCTAATGGCTATACTCATATTGTAGTTGTTGTCGATTACATTACTAATTGGGTAGAAGGTATTGCAACTAGGAGTGTTGATCATAACACCTATATTAAAATGCTTAAATACATCATTTTCCTAAGGTTTGGAGTCCCTAGAAATTTAATTACTGATGGTGGTTCACATTTTATTCATGGTGTTTTCCATAAACTCCTAGACAAATATGGTGTTAACCATAGAAATGCATCACCTTATCATCCTTAGTCTAGTGGCCAAGTTGAATTGAGCAACCAAGAAATAAACTTAATCTTGCAAAAGACTAGCAACGGGTCTAGAAAGAATTGGTCTAAGAAACTTGATGATGTTTTATGGGACTATAGAACTGCTTATGAAAATCCTATGGGGATGTGTCCATATAAAATGATTTATGGGAAAGCTTGTCATTTACCTCTTGAGTTAGAACATAAAGCTTATTGGGCAATTAAAAAATTAATTATGACTTTAAATTTTCCGATGAAAAGAGGTTATTTGATATGAGCTCATTAGATGAATGGAGGACACAAGCCTATGAAAATGCCAAATTATTTAAAAAAAAGTTAAAAGATGGCATGATAAGAGAATGCAAAAACGAGAATTAAATGTAAGAGATCTAGTGTACAATTCTCGTTTCAGATTCTTTGCACGTAAACTCCTCTCCTGGCTTGCGGCGGTGGAGCAAGAGATCTTCAAGTTCCAAGGGATGGTTGAACGTGGTTTGAGTGCTAATCACTCTATGATCATGGACTTCATCCGGGAGAACAAGCTTGACGCCCAAAACATGGGAGAGGCCCTCTTCAAGCTTCAAGAGTGGATTGAACATCTCGAATCTCAAATCTTTGACCTCCAGAACCAAAATTGTGAGTATGAATTGAGGTTTAAGAGGATGAGCATCGTTGCTGATTTCAAGATTCCAGAGACATTATTCTCTTTCTATAACGGTGAGCCAATGTCATGGAATGCGGAACACCAACATGTTGCATCATCACCACCATCACCCAAGAAGGACGCTTGAGTACATGGTATGGGCACTACCCTTAGCTTGTTCCAAGCTTGGGGGAGGTGCCCTGATATCGTACCACCATCACTTCCACCATTAACATCTATGTTAGTTCAATCCTTAGCTATTTCATGATTTGGACAAATAAATTTCAGATTTCCTTTTCTTAGAATTTTATCTTTGAGATCTATCTATCCTTGTAATCGAGTATGAGAGTTATATAATAAAGATTAGTTGAGTTTGTGTGCTTTACTTGTAGGTCCCCATCATCATAGCATTGCAATAAAATAAATAGAAAGATCATATATTTACCTCATGAGAAGTAATGACTTCACACGGAAAGGGTATAAGTGGTAAAAGTTATTGATAGTAAACAAACATAGTATTAGTCATTGATGCAATCTAAGAAAGATTGTGATAGAGGAGAGAATACTCACATATAAATATACTATCTTGGACATCTTTTATGATTGTGAGCCCCCATCAAATATTATATAATGATCAAGTGTTGATGTTGGACACAGGAGACAACATAATGATTATGGTAGTTTACATTCACATACAAGTTATATGGTCATGGATCCTTTAACAAGTGGTGCTTGATTTAGATATTTTTCTAGCCCAAAGAAATTTTGCACTAAGTAGAGATACTACTTGTGCATCCATAACCATGAAACCCAGTTTCTTGCCATGAGAGTCCATCATACCTACCCATAGATTGAGTAAGATCCTTTAAGTAAGTTGTCATCGGTGCATCAAGCAATAAAAATTGCTCCTAAAACATGTAAGATCTTTTATTTTAAGGGAAAATAAGCTTTGTACGATCTTGTGATGGCAAAGTAATAAAAGCGACGGACTGCATAATAAAGTTTGCTATCACAAAGGGCAATATAAAGTGATGTTCCTTTTCATTAAGAGTTTGCACATCCAAAAACTTAAAAGCGCATGACAACCTCTGCTTTCCTCTACGAAGGGCATATCTTTTATCTTCACGAGATCATTCATCTGTGTGAGTCAATAAAGTTCACTCCTCTTCCTACCTATTAACTCTATAGTGGCAAGCATCATGTGTTGAGGAAAGATTGAGACTTATATATCCGAGTGGATGTAGGTTATCATGATTTATTATTGTTGACATTATCCTTGAGGTAAACGAGTTGGGTGACAAATCATTTAAGACCCTATCTTCCTATGTGTCCTATGGAAACATGAGCTCCAAAAATATGACTTGAGTGTGAGCAATCATAGAAGATTAAATGATAGTTGAGTATGTGAACTTGCTAATAAGAAAGCTCTTACATAGACTCTCCTCTGAAATATGATGAATTATGACTGTCCCAATGACTGAGAACATAGTTTGTTGATTCTCAATAAGGTTTATGCTTCATACCCCAATAGTTGTGGATGGATTGTTACTTGTTTATGGGAAGATATATGATAAAATACTTGCTGCTATGCTAATATTCAAGATGCCCCATGTCCGTATTTTATTTTTATCGAATCCTCCCTCTCAAATCATGTGGTCATCATTTTTTAGCTTGGCTTTCGCTTGATGATAAGGGAGGTCTAAGCTTGGGGAGTTGATACGTCCATTTTGCATCATGAATTATTATTGATATTTGTGTTATTCTTGTGCATTATTCCCTACTATCATACAATTCATATGCCCTTTCTCTCTGAATATGCAAGGTACATCACAAAGAGGGAAATATCTGAAAAATAGAATTCTGGACCGAGAAACCAAGAAAAAGACAAAAAAAATAGCACACTCCAAATGACGTGAAACTTCACGAGGAATTTTTTTGGAATACTTCAGAATTGTTGGGCCAAAAATACACCTTAGGGGGCACCTGCTGGCCACAAGCCAACAGGGCCCCCCCCCCTCGCCGCGCCCTGATGGCTTGTGGGCCCACTACAAGCCCTCTCACGCCCCTTTTCTCCTATATGGTGTGTTTTGACCTAGAAAAAATCATGAGCAACCTTTCGGGGTAAAGAGCTGCCGTCTCGAGCCGGAAACCTGGGTAGAGGCCCTTTTGCTCTCCGGTAGAGATATTCTGCACGGGAAACTTCCCCCGGGGAGGGGGAAATCGAAGCCATCGTCATCACCAACGCTTCCTCCTTCGTAGGAGGACCAATCTTCATCAACATATTCACCAGCACCATCTCATCTCCAACCCTAGTTCATCTTTTGTATTCAATCTTTGTCTAAAAACCTCAGATTGTTACATGTGGGTTACTAGTTGTGTTGATTACATCTTGTAGTTGATGCTTGTTGGATTACTTGGTGGAAGATATTATGTTAAGATCCTTAATCATTACTATTATACCTCTGATCTTGAACATGTTGATGAGGTGTGAGTAGTTACTGTTGTTCCTGGGGACATGGGGGAAGTCTTGTTATAAGTAATCATATAAATTTGGTATTTGTTCGATATTTTGATGATATGTATGTTGTTATTTCTCTTAGTGGTGTCATGTGAACGTAGACTACATGACACTTCACCATGCTATGGTCCTAAGGGAAGTCATTGTGGAGTAACCAGTAGATGATGGGTTGCGAGAGTGGCACAAGCTTAAACCCCGGTTTATGCGCTGCTTCATGAGGGGCTGATTTGGATCGACACGTTTAATGCTATGGTTAGATTTCTCTTAATTCTTGTTTCGTAGTTGCGAATGCTTGCGAGAGAGGGTAATCATAAGTTGGTTGTTTGTTCAATAAATAATAGCACCTTAGAACCGGTCCACCCACATATCAAATTATCAAAGTAGCGAACGTGAATCAACTCAACATGATGAACATGACTAGACAGAAATTCCCATGTGTCCTCGGGAACGCTTGCTTAATATAGGAGTACTTTCAGGCATGTCCTTTGCTACAAAAAGGATTGGGATACCTTGGTGCTCCTTTGCTACTATTGTTACTTGTCACTTGTTACGAATTATCTTGCTACAAAACTATCTATCACTGTCATTTACACCACTTGCAGAGAAATCCTTGCTGAAAACCGTTTGTCATTTTCTTCTGCTCCTCGTTGGGTTCAACACTCTTACTTATCGAAAGGACTACGATCGATCCACTATACTGGTGGGTCATCAATCCAAGAGGGTCTCATTAAGTTTAATAGAATATCTCACCGGTGTGATGCACGTCATAATCCAGTCCACCCACCGCTGATTCAAACCCAACTTTTGCATCACCTGCTTCAAGAACTTCTGGTCCACCCTATCATATGCCTTCGAGACATCAAACTTATATGCACATAAGTTGTTTATGGGGTATTTTTCTTGCTTAATATGATGAATACACTCAAAGGCCACCAAAGCATTGTCTGATTATACACCGAGGAATGAATGCACTCTTCTCAACTGAGACAATATCATCCAACACTGGCCGCAAATGGTTCACAAGACACTTGGAAATAACCTTATACATTGCGTTACATAAGCTTATAGGTATGTAATGTCAGATAGTAGTCGGGTTGGGAATTTCCGGAGTAAGAACGGTAGAGGTAGAATTCACACCCTCGGGCATAAGACCCATATCAAAGAATACCCACACCGCATCAATCACACTTCCCTTCAGGACATCCCAATTCCGTTGAAAAAACCTTGCCGGTAGGCCATCTCGTCCTGGGGCCTTCAATGCACCAATCTGGAACATAGCATCCGCAATCTCCTTGTCACTAAAAGACGCACAAAGACGGATATTATCCTGGTCCGAAACCATAGGTTCCACCAAGTTAAGGACTGAGGTGGCATCAAGTGATGAGTCCTATGCGAATATGCTGTGAAAATATTCATTTGCCAAGGATGCCATCTCATGAAAATTAGAATGAACCACACCGGTACTATCCGTCAACTCACAAATTTTATTTTTGCGGGCTCGCCAAACCGCCTTGCTTTGTAAGTACTTAGTGTTCCTGTCACCCTCCTTCACCCATGTGATTCTCGAGCGTCGCAGCCACATCATCTCTTCCTGATATATCAACTCATTCGTCTTATCCGTGTTTTTCCTAATCTCTTGTGTGTTACCATTCATGTTCATGAGCTCCTCAAGCTGTGAACGCAACTTGACCAGCTCCCTTGAAATATTATCAATTTTTTTATTACTCCAAGTACTTAGAATAGCCAAGGTCTTTCGCAAGACACTCTGTAGTTTCTCCAGATTATCCAACAAATTCCCATGCCTCTTTAATTACAACTGGTAGCGTAGCATCCCTCTCCCAGAACACCTCATAGCATCTATGTTTTGGTCTGACCTACCCAACCTGGGGAGCACCTTTCAACACCAAAGCAACATGATTAGAGCAAGAGGAGACCACATGTTGTACGAAGTAAAACGGAAATAAATTCCGCCATTCATTTTTCATCGTGGCCCTGTCCAACTGCACCTTGATATTGTTCGCACCAGCCCTCATATAGTCATAGGTAAACGGAATACCTGTGAAGCCTAGATCCACCAACCAATCCACACACTTCAAGTGAGTCTATGAAGGCTATCATTTGTTTCTCCAGTCGAGGGGTAGCCGAAAGATGTTCAAAGTCCCACCATGCTTTGTTGAAATATCAAATCACTTGCCATGGTTGGTAATTCACATTCTTCACACCGTGCAATTTGCTCCACATTATGTGCCGATTTTCAACTTGTGGTTCACCATAATCAGAAGTGTCTACTTCAAAAATCATGTGGGAAAAATATGAGGAGTGGTGTTTGATATGTTGCCAAAACTTCTTCAAACCAAGGAGAAAAATGAGGAGAAAAATAACGCAACATATAATGATTGATGGGGTTATAGTCCCACGGTAGGGTCATAGGCCTGCCCTATAGGTCCTACCCAAGGACTACCCTTCATAGAGGGCAAGGCCCTTAGACAGTTCCGACTGAACTAAGGACCCCCCCCCCATCATCCAGTCGGTGACGAGCATTCGGAGCATATTTATCGTACCGACTGAATTCCACTCTGTACATCGTAACCTCCCAGGAGGGCAACGGTCATACGTTTTCATACACCATTATTAGCATTTAAGGCATACGTTACCTGTAACGTAGGCATTTATTCGCCACTATTCCACCCCTGTCCACCGGGCCGTTGTGGAGGGCAGCGCACTCTATATAAGCCGCCCTTCCCCACTGGTGCAGGGGTTCGCATTTACTGTAATCCTATATTCCACTCGACACTAAGCTCCCAAGAGCACTGAGACGTAGGGATTTTACCTCCATCGTGGAGGGGGCTGAACTCATACAACCTCGCCGTAGCTAAGGCTCTGCCCATCCTTTCCGTACCCTACACATCTACTGTCAGACTTATACCCACGACAGTTGGCGCCCACCGTGGGACAGGCGTCTAAGCGACTTCCGGCGAGTTTGCAACTTCACCTTTTCATCATGTCGTCCGGTGGAGATTTATGCATGGGTCGTGAGATCCTCTTCGGCGCACTCTCCTTCATCGTCGACGATTTGGCATGGCTTCGGGATGCGTCTCTCGACGTCGAGGCGCCCCCGGTCGCGGGGCTACGCACTTCCATGCCGGTGCCCGCGGCGTCCTTCTTCTCCAGCAAACGGCCCCGGTGTCGATCTTCGCCCCCGTCACACGCCGGAACAAGCGGTCCCGCCGTCCGCGGCTTCAGCGTTGGGTGCGACACACCTAGGCGCGACAGAGCACGTCATCTCAAGTGGCGGTCCTCGAGTCGGTTGTGGTCGCGCCGCCGTCCCAGTGCTTGGACTCAGTTCCGACTGAGTTACCTTCCGAGTACGTGGGTCGCGGGCCTGCACCCGAAGTTCTCATGGCCAATTCCCATGAAAGTCCCCGCTGGACTGGTCGAAACGAGCACGAGGTCGGCGAGTCATCCGGCGCTCGCCGTCAACACCACCGTTCTGCCAGTCGACGCACTCGTCAGAGCAACGTCGAGGTGTTCCGCACATCCGTCCTCAACCTGGCTGCCGCTGCCAAGATAGCCGATTCCCTCCAACCGACTGATTCAGAGGCTGGTAGAGGGATCGAGCAGATCCGTGCCTTGTTGCACACGGCGCAGCAGCAGAATTCGGCAGTCTCCCAGTCGCACAACAGGATCCACAACAGTTCTGTTCACGCGAACACGCATCGGTCGGTTTTCAGCCCCGACTCTCATCAGCGACGCAGAGGGGGCAGCCGTTCCATGAATCCCGAAGAACGTCGCCGTTCACGCACCCCTCCGCGGGGTGGGCCTTATGGGCCCCGACATCACGATGATCGGCGTTCAGTCTGTGACACGTATGATCCAAGGCCCGACGCAAGAGGGTACATCGCCCAGAGGAAGGTCGACAGGAGTCGAGCCCACCATGATGGTCACGATAGAGACCGTCCGAGTGGAAGCAGGACCATCGTCTCTGGCCCCGAGTGCTTCAGTCGAGCCATCCATTCAGCTGACATCCCTCTCAACTTCCGATTGGCGACGGGGATCAGCAAGTTCACAGGAGAATCCAAGCCAGAAACGTGGCTGGACGACTACCGAGTGGCGGTCCAGATCGGTGGCGGAGATGACCAGGTCGCCATGAAGCATCTCCCCCTGATGCTCGACGGCTCGGCACGAGCGTGGCTGAACCAGTTGGCTCCATCAAGCATCTACAGCTGGGCAGATCTGTCCCGAGTGTTCATCGGGACCTTCGAGGGCACGTGCAAACGCCCTGCTGGTCTTGTCGAGCTCCAGCACTGTGTCCAGAAGCAGAATGAGCCCCTGCGCGATTTCATCCAGCGCTAGACGACCCTCTACCACACGGTGGAGAACATCACACAGCATCAAGCAGTCTGCGCCTTCAAGGCAGGCGTGCGGTACAGAGATCTGTACCTAAAGTTTGGTCGGACAAGCGACATCTCCATGAGCAAGATGATGGAGATAGCCGCACGCTATGCAAATGGCGAAGAAGAGGACCGCATACGTAGTGGCAAGCACAAGGCAGTCGCCAACGGAGATGGGAACAGCAATCGGAAGCAAAAGCAGAAAGCTCCGTCCACTCCGCAGGAAGAGGCAGCTGCCGTTACAAATGCCAAGTTCAAGGGCAAGGGGAAAGCTCAGTACACCCCCAAGAAGAAGCAGTTCGGGAACTCCATCCTGGATCAGCCATGTCCAATCCACACGAAGATGGATGAAGAAGGCAACGCCATATTCCCGAAGCACACAACTCGGCAATGTCGCCTCCTGATCCAAGGGTTCAGCGAAGGGCAGCCGAGTGAAAAGGACAACGAGCAGGATGATGAGGACAAGGAGGATCCGTTCCCCCAAGTCCATGCAACATCGATGATTTTTGCTGACGTGGAAAGCAAGAGTCGATTGAAGCTGGTGAACAGGGAGGTGAACATGGCAACACCAACCAACCCCACGTTCCTCAAATGGTCTCAGACTGTGATCACCTTTGACCAGTCGGACCATCCAGTACATGTGCCCACCCCAGGAGGCAGGCTCTGGTCGTCGACCCGGTGGTGGAAGGAGTCCGACTGCGCAAAGTCCTCATGGACGGCGGCAGCGGCTTGAACATCATGTATGCTAACACTCTCAAGGGGATGGGCATTCCGATGTCCAAACTTAGCGAGAGCAGCATGCAGTTCCACGGAGTCGTCCCAGGACGAAAGGCCAAGTCACTCGGCCAAATCGCGTTGGACGTCGTTTTCGGCTCCGACAAGAACTTCCGCAAGGAAAAGCTGACATTCGAGGTGGTGGACTTCCAGAGTGCATACCATGCAATTCTGGGCCGTCCGGTGTATGCACGTTTCATGGCCCGTCCATGTTACGTGTATTTGAAGCTGAAGATGCCGGGTCCCAAAGGTGTGATCACGATCACAGGCAATCGGCAGCGGGCCGAAGAGTGTCTGCAGCAGGGGTTGCGGATTGCCGATCAGCAGATGGCTATCCTCGAGCTGGATGAGTACAAGAAGACAGCCGACCCCGCTGACTTGATGCGTTCGAAGAAGCCGACTTGATGCGTTCGAAGAAGCCAGCTTCGGAGTCCGCATTCCAGTCGGCGGGCGACACGAAGAAAGTCAGCATCCACCCGACGGACGACCGCCGCCCCGACGAACATCTCCACCACCCTGGATCCAAAATAGGAAGCCCAGCTCATCCAATTCCTCCGTGAGAACTCGGACATTTTCGCATGGAAGCCCGCTGACATGCCAAGTGTACCCAAGGAGTTGGCTGAGCACCGACTGCATGTGGATCCTGCTGCTCGGCCCGTCCGAGAACGCCTGCGTCGGTCCGCCGCGCACAAAAGGAAGGCAATCGGAGAGGAAGCGGCTAAACTCTTGGCAGCCAACTTCATTCGCGAGGTACACCACTCCGAGTGGCTCGCCAATGTTGTCATGGTGCCCAAGAAGGACAAGTCTCTCCGTATGTGCATCGACTTCAAGCATCTCAATAAGGTTTGCCCGAAAGATCATTTCCCGCTCCCCCGCATTGATCAAATTGTTGATTCGACTGCGGGCTGCGAGCGTTTATCATTCCTTGATGCCTATTCGGGCTATCATCAGATCCGTCTGTATGGTCCGGATGAATTAAAAACAGCCTTCATCACCCCATTCGGGTGTTTCTGCTACATCACGATGTCATTCGGTTTGAAGAATGCAGGAGCAACTTTCATGCGCATGATCCAAAAATGCCTCCTTGACCAGATCGGTCGAAATGTGGAGGCATATATGGACGATATCGTAGTCAAGTCACGCAAAGGTTCCGACCTGCTGACTGACTTGGCAGAAACATTCGCCAACCTTCGTAGGTACGATATCAAGCTCAACCCTGCCAAGTGTTCATTCCGTGTTCCCAGCGGAAAGTTACTCGGTTTCTTCGTTTCCGAACGAGGGATCGATGTCAACCCCGAAAAGATCGGGACCATCGTCCGAATGGAGCGGCCGGTCAGAATACATGATGTTCAAAGGCTCACAGGTTGCCTAGCGGCTTTGAGCAGGTTTATCGCTCGACTCGGCGAGAAGCGCTACCTCTGTACCGACTCATGAGGAAATCAGATACTTTCCAGTGGACAGACGAAGCCCAAATTGCATTCGACGACCTCAAAGCCCTGCTTTCCACCCAGCCGGTTCTTACTGTCCCGCTCAGTAAAGAACCCCTTCTTCTGTACATCGCGGCTACAAATCAAGTCGTCAGCACTGTTCTCACAGTCGAACGCGAAGAAGAAGGCAAAGAGTACAAGGTTCAGCGGCCACTATATTATGTCTCCGAAGTCGTGACTCCTTCCAAGCAGAGGTATCCCCATTATCAAAAACTTATTTACGGGATTTACATGACTGTGAAGAAGGTGGCTCATTATTTCCAAGACCACTCGGTGTCCGTCATTTCTGATGCTCCATTGTCGGAAATCCTCCACAATCAAGACGCATCAGGCCGAGTGGCGAAGTGGGCAATGGAGATGTTATACTGCGACATCAAGTTCGAAGCCAAGAAGGCTATAAAGTCTCAAGCTCTGGCTGACTTCATAGCAGAATGGGTAGAACAACAGCAACCGACTCACATCTACTCGGCTCATTGGACTATGTTCTTCGATGGGTCCAAGATGTTGAATGGCTCCGGCGCTGGCGTAGTGATCATATCGCCAAAAGGTGATAAACTTAAGTATGTGTTGCAGATACATTTCGATTCTTCCAACAATGAGGCAGAGTATGAATCTCTCCTTTATGGATTGCGCATGGCCATCACACTCGGCGTCCGTCGCCTGATGGTCTATGGCGATTCAGATTTGGTGGTTAATCAAGTGATGAAGGAGTGGGATGTCAGGAACCCCACCATGACTACATACTGCAACGCAGTAAGGAAGCTCGAGAAGAAGTTTGAAGGTCTGGAACTCCACCACGTTCCGCGACTGAAAAACCAAGCAGCTGATGAATTGGCGAAACTTGGATCCACTCGGAGACCGGTCCCGAGTGATCTCTGCCTCGAGCACCTACACCTTCCCTCAATAAAAGAAGATACTTTCACAGAGGAACCAGTACAACGGAAGAGCTCGACAGATCCGACTGAAGTCGAGGTCCCCGCTGTGGTGGATTTGATCATGGAGATTCTTGCTCTCATCCCCGATTGGACTGTGTCGTTCATTGCATACATCCTGAGGCAAGAATTACCAGAAGACGAAGTCCAAGCGAGGCAAATCGTCCGCAGGTCAAAGTCCTTCACCATCATCGATGGCCAGTTGTACAAGGAAAGTGTTTCAGGAGTCCTTCAGCGATGCATCTCCCCTGAGGAGGAACAGTTAATCCTGGAAGAAATTCACTCGGGAACCTGCGGCCATCATGCCTCCTCAAGAGCAATCATCGCCAAAGCATTCAGAGCTGGCTTCTTCTGGTTGTAGGCGAATGAAACGGCAAAGGATATGGTCGACCAATGCGAAGGTTGTCAGTTCTATTCGAACAAGTCCCACAAGCCAACGTCTGCGCTGAAGACAATCCCTCTTGTTTGGCCGTTCGCGGTGTGGGGATTAGATACCGTCGGTCCATTCAGAACAGGCCAAGGGGGATTCACTCATTTGTTGGTAGCAGTCGACAAGTTCACCAAGTGGATCAAAGCCAAGCCCATCAAGAAGCTCGACGCCCTTACGACCATCAAGTTTGTCAGAGACATCATCGCCAGATTCGGGCTTCCGCACAGCATAATCACTGACAATGGCACAAACTTTGACTCGGACAGATTCAAAGGTTTTTGCACAGGCCAAGGTATCCGAGTGGATTTTGCATCTGTGACGCACCCCCAAACCAACGGGCAAGCAGAGCGGGCGAACGGACTTATTCTTCAAGGGTTGAAGCCTCGACTCCTGCGAGAAGTTGGACATGCCGCCGGCGCATGGGTCACCGAGCTGCCTTCGGTGCTGTGGGGCCTCCGGACAACTCCAAATAGATCTACAGGGCGATCCCGTTCTTCCTGGTTTATGGAGCAGAGGCAGTCCTTCTGAGTGACTTGCTTCACAACTCTCCACGAGTCGAACTCTTCTCCGAAGCCGAAGCAGAGCAAGCCAGGCAAGACGGAGTGGATCTACTAGAAGAAGAGCGCGAGATGGCACTGACTCGCTCGACAATTTATCAACAAGATCAGCGGCGATTTCACGCGTGGCACGTCAGGAGTCGCACATTCCAAGCAGGCGACCTGGTGCTCCGAGTGGATCAGCACAGGCCTCACAAGTTGGCTCCCGCCTCGGAAGGGCCCTTCATCATCTCTAAGGTGCTGAACAACGGAGCATATCGACTCTACAACCTCGACAGGAAAACGGACGAGCCGCGAGCATGGAACGGAGATCTCGTGAAGCGCTTCTACACGTGACCGCCGACAAAGGCAATGTAAAGGACGAGTATCATTGAAGTAATACAAAGCAGACTGATTTTTTGCAGGTCCAAAATTCTTCCGCGTTTGCAGACTCCGGTCTAAAAAACTCTCTCCGAGTGTGCACTAACAGTCGCACTCGGGAACTTAGTTGCGACCCAGAATCGCCTAAGTACAAACTCTCTCCGAGTGTGCACTAACAGTCGCACTCGGGAACTTGGCTGCGACCCAGAATCGCCTAAGTACAAACTCTCTCCGAGTGTGCACTAACAGTCGCACTCGGGGACTTAGCTGCGATCCGGAATCGCCTAAGTACAAACTTTCTCTCCGAGTGTGCACTAAAAGCCGCACTCGGGGACTTAGCTGCGATCCAGAATCGCCTAAGTACAAACTTTCTCTCCGAGTGTGCACTAAAAGCCGCACTCGGGGACTTAGCTGCGATCCAGAATCGCCTAAGTACAAACTCGCTCCGAGTGTGCACTAACAGCCGCACTCGGGGGCTTAGCTGCGATCCAGAATCGCCTAAGTACAAACTCGCTCCGAGTGTGCACTAACAGCCACACTCGGGGACTTAGCTGCGACCCAGAATCGCCTAAGTACAAACTCTCTCCGACTGTGCACTAACAGTCGCACTCGGGAACTTAGCTGCGACCCAGAATCGCCTAAGTACAAACTCTCTCCGAGTGTGCACTAACAGTCGCACTCGGGGACTTAGCTGCGATCCAGAATCGCCTAAGTACAAACTTTCTCTCCGAGTGTGCACTAAAAGTCGCACTCGGGGACTTAGGTGCGACCCAGAATCGCCTAAGTACAAACTTTCTCTCCGAGTGTGCACTAAAAGTCGCACTCGGGGACTTAGCTGCGACCCAGAATCGCCTAAGTACAAACTTTCTCTCTGAGTGTGCACTAAAAGCCGCACTCGGGGACTTAGCTGTGATCCAGAATCGACTAAGTACAAACTCGCTCCGAGTGTGCACTAACAGCCGCACTCGGGGGCTTAGCTGCGATCCAGAATCGCCTAAGTACAAACTCGCTCTGAGTGTACACTAACAGCCGCACTCGGGGACTTAGCTGCGATCCAGAATCGCCTAAGTACAAACTCGCTCCGAGTGTGCACTAACAGCTGCACTCGGGGGCTTAGCTGCGATCCAGAATTGCCTAAATACAAACTCGCTCCGAGTGTACACTAACAGCCGCACTCGGGGACTTAGCTGCGACCCAGAATCGCCTAAGTACAAACTTTCTCTGTGAGTGTGCACTAAAAGTCGCACTCGGGGACTTAGCTGCGACCCAGAATCGCCTAAGTACAAACTTTCTCTCCGAGTGTGCACTAAAAGTCGCACTCGGGGACTTAGCTGTGACCCAGAGTCGCCTAAGTAAAAAACTCGCTCCGAGTGCGCACTAAAAGCCGCACTCGGGGACTTAGCTGCGACCCAGAATCGCCTAAGTACAAACACGCTCCGAGTGCGCACCAAAAGCCGCACTCGAGGACTTAGCTACGATCCAGAATCGCCTAAGTAAAAAAGCTTCCTTCGAGTGTATCCTCGAGATCCACTCGGAGGCTTAGCAGACCCTCATTGAGGCTCATGTGGATGTGAAGACAACTGACAACTACATGAGTTCAAACTCGCTCCGAGTGCGCACTAAAAGCCGCACTCGGGGACTTAGCTGCGATCCAGAATCGTCTAAGTAAAAAAGGCTTCCTTCGAGTGTATCCTTGAGATCCACTCGGAGGCTTAGCAGACCCTCATTGAGGCTCATGTGGATGTGAAGACAACTGACAACTACATGAGTATCAACTCACTCCGAGTGCGCACGAGATGTCGCACTCGGGGACTTAGCTGCGATCCAGAATCGCCTAAGTAAAAAGCTTCCTTCGAGTGTATCCTCGAGATCCACTCGGAGGCTTAGCAGACCCTCATTGAGGCTCATGTGGATGTGAAGGCAACTGACAATTACATGCTCCGCATGTTTGCCATTGGCTTCACCAAGAAACGCCAAACAAAAACCACGAGCCAAAATCGTTTCAAAAAAAACTTGGCAAAAGAAGAGAAAAATATTCGATTCGAATTCAAAGTTGGATCGGCTCGGTGTGGATCAAGCTTATCGACACCGAACCACAAATGTGACGGCCAACAGCAGTGGCCAAAGTTTGATACAGATAACATTCGGCATTCTGAGGCAAAAGTGCGTTCACCATAAAGTTTTTCAAGCGTCGCCAGGACTGGCAGGCTCCACAAAGGTGTCAAGGTCGATCCCGTCTGCGATGCGAGTGGTTGTGTCGATGAAGGTCTCCATGAAATCTTCGAATCGCAGCTTCTTGGTGTTGGCGACCTGCAACGCCTTCAGCTTTTCTTCGCGAGCTTCTTTGCAGTGCACTCGGACCAGAGATAGCGCCACGTCCGCACCACAACGAGCGGCACACTTCTTCCATGCCTGCACTCGGTTCGGGACGTCCTCCAGCCGAGTCATCAACCCTTCTATTTCCTGCCAGGAATCATCTTCGGGCCACAGCTCCTTGTCGATCCGGCCGATGACTTCTCTCAGGCGGCCGATGAAAGGTCCCACTCTGCCAAGGCGAATATGTGCTCGGAGCATGTCCCGATTGGCTTCGTCGCCGAGTGGAACGTTCGGAACAACCGACCGCTCAATGTCAGCTGCTTCAGCCTCAGCGTCCAGACAAAAAACTGCAAAGAAAAGACGAGCAGAAAGTAAGCGCAAAATGAACTACAAAGTCAAGAAGCACCCGGCAAAAAGCTTACCACCGAGCAGTGCAATCATCTTCCTTGCCCAGTCGCTGACGTACTTCTCCTGCGAAATGCACCAACTGTTCATCAACTTCATCTGACCCATCAGTTCAGTTCTTTGCTTGTCCATTTTCTCAATTTCGGCCACCAATGCCTTGTTGGTCTCTCGGGACTCCTCCAAAGACTTCTCTCGGTCAGCAAGAGCCCCCTTCACACCAGCCAAGTCATTCACAGCCGCCTCCAATTCCGCAGCAAGCTGAATCTTTTCAGCCTTCAGAGCATTGTATGCGGATCCCATTTCGCAAGTCTTCTGCCAAATCAGCGCAAAGGGAAGATCAGACACATTCAACAAGGAAAACAAACAAAGCTCAAAGTTCTTCAGACCCCTGCCGATGCAAGCAATCGACAGCGGTCTCGGGGACTACACCCAGTGGGTTCACTAAGAGTGACCCCACTTGCATGAAGCTCGAACAGGCCGGCCCTATTGATCTACATGACAAACAGACAAGTCTATGAGACTACTATTACCCAACCTGAGTAACACTACTCTCGGGGACTACACCCAGTGGGTGCACTCGGAGTGCCCCCACTGGTACCATTCGGGCAGATCAGCTCTGATCTGATCAGGTCACGGAAAATGCATATAAGGACAACTGCCGGTGCAAGCACTCGACAGAAGTCTCGGGGACTACACCCACTGGGTTCACTCGGAGTGAACCCACTGCAAAATAAACCTACTGTATCCGAGTATATCACTTAAACCCCCAGTGGGTTACAAGAGGAAAGTAAACACTTACTAGCGCACTTACTCAGATATCGTCCCGGAGCTCCAAGCTTCTCTTGTACAAAGACGCGATGGAGTCGTACGCTCCCTTGGCATCACCCACCATCAACTCCACATGCACCATGGCCTCCTTGGCGGCTCCCACTTGGTCTTCCCGGAGGTGTCGGGCGTCGTACCGGCCGATCGACGGACCTGGCATGACAGAAGACTCCTTGGGCATCCCAAGTCCCGCTCCAGTCGGTTCCGCCGCGAGGGGCACCGCCTCAGTCGACGGCATCGTCTCGGTCGGCGGCGCGTCCATGGTGGGAGCAGCAGCAGATGGAACAACCTCAAGGACAGGCGCCAAAGTTCGCCCTCATCCCCTTTGGTCGTCCTCCTCCAGATGAATCACCTCCGAAGGAAGCCTGACTGAACAACATGAGATTACAGAAAAAGGGCAAGATTAAAGACAGCACTCGCGAAACAATAACGCAAACTCTCGGAGTCGTCACAACGTACCTTGCTGGGATGTGGCAGCGTTATCTGTGTCCATGGGATCATCGCCTTGGCGCGGCAGAGAGGTGGCGGAGGTAGCAGCTCTGTCGAGTACAATCCACTCGACGGATAAGCATGAGTTCAACTAGAAACTGAAGCAAGATGGGAGAACAAGACACTTACGCTGAGGCGATTGGAACAGCGATCCTCATCCGAGGCAAAGCTTTCCGAGGCTTGGGCCCGCTAGGTTCTGCCACCTTGGATGGTTGTTCCGTGGGCTCGGCAGCAGCGTCCCTAGTCCTCTTCACGCTCCGAGCACTCGGAGCCACGGGAGAGGCTGGCGGAGCACTCGGGGCCGCTGGAGGGGCCGGCGGAGCCGCAGGTTCGTGACGGCGCTTAGTTCGAGGCTCTGATGGTGGAGGTGGCGAGCTCTGCTCCCCAACCTCTCCCTCCTCCTCTTCAGTCTCCTCCTCCGTCTCCCCACTGTCGGAGGCATACTCGGCGCTATCCACGCTGCCCTCCTGGCTGCCCTCCTCTTCCTCAGCGGGATTCCCGTTCGAGACGGGAGAATGCCAGTTGGTCCACTCCTGCACAAAATACAGTCGACAATGTCAGACATCAAGCGGCGACACAAGAAAAGCGATAAATCTAAGAAGATTGAAAGCACTCGACAAGAGGTGCTCACCCCATTCGGAGGAGGATTATCGGCGCGGAAGGGCTTCACCCGACGGGCTCCTCTGGGGTTGTCGCATGCGCCTGTGATGCCGCGGACCCACGCTGTCACAACCTCCCCGGTCACGCATTCTGGATGGGTCCGAGTGGAATCCTCAGGCCCCGCGTAGTGCCACATGGCGTGGTGTCGGGCTTGCAGCGGCTGGATGCGCCGACCCAGAAAAGTCTCCAGCAAATATGTGTCGGTGACTCCCTTGCGGACGACAGCTATCAGCGTGTCGACCAGAGGTTGGATCTGGATCTTTTCCAACTTTGAGAGCGCAAGTTGCCTGGGAGGGGCCAGACGGTCTAGGCTAAAGGGCGGCAACCCAGTCGCGGCATTCGGACAAGCTATGTCCTGGCAGTAGAACCAGGTCGACTGGCAGTTCCTAACTGACTCGGACAACTGGAGAGGGGGGTAGCTACTCTTCGTTTTCTTCTAGAAGCCTAAGCCCCCGCAGAGCTGGAGGAGATGAGTTTTATCGTCCTACTGGCTAAGTTTTTTGACAGTCTCGGACCTAGCGGAGAATATGTACTTAAAGAGCCCCCAATGGGGGGACATCCAATAAAGCACTCGCACAGGGTGACGAATGCGGCAAGATGTGCTATCGCGTTTGGAGGAAAATGATGGAGCTGCGCCCCGAAGTGATTCATAATACCTCTAAAAAAGGGGTGGGGAGGCAAGGAGAAGCCCCGGAACACGTGGTTGAGCAGCAAGACGCGCTCTCCCTCCTGCGGCGCCGGCTCCCTCTCGCCCTCCGCCGGCAACCTCCACGACTTGTTGGCGATCATGCCGTGTTCCACTAGCTCCAGCAGATCGTCCACCTCATCGTGGAAGGGAGGAAATCCCCCTGGATCCACCCCGCCGGCAGTGCCCGATGTCGCCGCTGAGCAGGGGCCGCCCCCTTCTTCTTCTTCTTCTTCTGCGACTCGAGTTTGCTGGTCTGCCCCTTCGTCATGGTGAAGGCAACAGATCCGGCAAGGAAGAGAGGAAGGAGGAGGCTTGGAGCGCGCAAGGAGCTACGGGAGGAGCGCAGTGAATGCGAGTAACAAGGGCAGCGCAACAAGAAACCCCCGCCGGAGAGGCTTAAATAAGCTTCCGACTGGGTCACTAACAGGTGGCCCCGAAATCTTATCCCCCGACCGGCTGCTACGATGTTAGTGGAGAAGATAACGGTGCGGTAATCGAGGCGGCAGAAACTACTCGATGGCGATGTCGACATCCCCGTTGAGCGCGCGGCAACGGAAATTTGAGGGTCCCAGAAAATCCGCCGTTGTCAGTTTGACCGTTCACATCGAAAGATTCCGCGGAAGCACTCGGTCTCTCAGGGTTCGTTTCACTGGTATATTCACTCGGATCACTGGTCGAAATGATAAAATGGATCGAGGCAAACAACGCCAAAGTCACATCCATACCAGTCGGATCCGTACTCCAGGCATCACTTCGTCATTCCAACCCCGATCCATTCGGGGACTAATGATGGGGTTATAGTCCCAGGGTAGGGTCATTGGCCTGCCCTATAGGTCCTACCCAAGGACTACCCTTCATAGAGGGCAAGGCCCTTAGACAGTTCCGACTGAACTAAGGACCCCCCCCATCATCCAGTCGGTGACGAGCATTCGAAGCATATTTATCGTACCGACTGAATTCCACTTTGTACATCGTAACCTCCCAGGAGGGCAACGGTCATACGTTTTCATACACCATTATTAGCATTTAAGGCATACGTTACCTGTAACGTAGGCATTTATTCGCCACTATTCCACCCCTGTCCACCGGGCCGTTGTGGAGGGCAACGCACTCTATATAAGCCGCCCTTCCCCACTGGTGCAGGGGTTGGCATTTACTGTAATCCTATATTCCACTCGACACTAAGCTCCCAAGAGCACTGAGACGTAAGGCTTTTACCTCCACCGCAGAGGGGCCTGAACTCATACAACCTCGCCGTAGCTAAGGCTCTACCCATCCTTTTCGTACCCTACACATCTACTGTCATACTTATACCCACGACAATGATTATTGTCTCTTTCAACTCAATATAAGAAAACTCACAGAACTAAAAGGGCAATAAATATGTTGTATATACTTTTCTAAAAAAAATTGTGGGCAAAACAGAAAGTATGACATATTATCTCATGTTGATATTACCTCATTAAAAACGTATGAGAACCTATATATTAAACTCATCAAGGGGAAAAGTGTATAATATGATGCATTGAACACGAACAATTCAGGAAGATGCTCCACCTGGTTCTTACAAAACCCTGTTCAAGAATTCGTCCAGTTAACCAGTTAACTTGCCGATTAATCCCTACTCGCAAGGTCACTGAATAGCCGATTAACTGATAAATCGCCCGATTAATGGATTAAATGGCCAATTAACTTGTCGATTAGCCCATTAGTCCCCTACTCACCAGCCAACTGAGCAGTTACCAGTTAACGATTTCCTCAACAATGCTTACAAATTTCGAAGCCGTCATATACCAATTCCATGAACATATCTGTGTAATCTAGAACTTGGTAGAGACTTCATGAACAAATTAGACACATGATTTAACTTGCAAGATATGCAATATAGTGATATTGCTTATTATGTAACATGTTTGCATGTGGACAACACAAGCAACATTATCTTTAAGATAATGGTTGGTAGATGTAGCCATGGGGTCTGTTTTCAAGACTCTCATGGTATGCCTACCACAGCTAGCTGGAACACAATCCTTGTGTATGATCTGACATAGTGGGGATCTGATCGATGTATCCAATGACATTGGTGTCCAGATTTCTTTGAAATTGAAAGACTAGGACAAAATGATTGATGTGTTGAAGATATCGAAAGATATTCTTGACTCACAACAAATTGTGTTTGGTGGATCCAATGCATGAATTGTAATATGGAACTTTATGTCCCAACATCATAACTCTGTCTCCTCTTGGTTTAAATGAATCTTTCTCTACATCTAAAGAATGAACAACCATGAAAATTATGGATGGATAAGGTTTGTCCATAATTAATTTCTCCAATATAATATGGATATAAACAACATGGTGTTTCGTAATGTATGAGTGAAGGTGCTAGAGGTTTTACCCAAATCCTTCATCTCAAATTCCGTCATTTGATGATTATATACTGCCCAACAACGTGTCCAGCCATGACAATGTGTCCATTGTTGAAACCGTTTGGAGCCCCTGTCCTGTAGTCCAAGCCTCGCCTTACATGCTTACTCAGCATGTCAGGATGACCGAAGAAACTCCTTCAAGTGAGGAGACAACCCATCGTATATGTCGCTGAAGGCTAGGCTTTGCCTCCGAAGAGGGGGTTCTCCGTTGTCAACACCATCAACTCAACTCTTCAACACCGTCATTCACTATAGGCACCAACTCTTCAACATCATCATTCATTATAGGCACATGGGATGGATGGAAATTGGATGGGATTATCATGTATTCCCTCCGTAAAGAAATAAGAGGGTAGCCGTAATCTAAACGTTGTTCTATTTCTTTACACACTTAGTATTAGACACCATGCTGATGGGGAAATGGTTTCTAATGTAATAATGGTCCCTAATGTAATTATTGACCAAGAATTGACGTTGTTATAACTTAGACATGCAAATGATTACTACTAAGGCCCAAGTGGCAAACAAAATTAGAAGAGCGTACTAAAGAATAAAGAAAAGTTGCATTTCTTTTAACCAAATAGAAGGATGGCATTTATCTATGTACTCTCTCCGTCTTAAAATAAGTATCTCAACTTTGTACTACCTCTAATATAAAATTGTACTTAGCTTGAGACACTTACTTTGAAACGAAGAAAGTATATAATAGACACTTCAAAAAAACATCATATTCATCAGTTAATTGGCAGTTAATCGCTATTCATCGGATGCTCGAATCAAATAACAATTATTCACCGCATTAACTTGGCAGGCCGGTTAAATTGTATATCGAACCGATTAATCAGTTGCGAGGCTAATTAATGGATGTTGGCCCGCTAAGTTGTGGGAAAAAGCTTAATTATTTGGCTCGTAACCCCTCGAGTCCCACCCGCTCCTAAAGAGCTAGGGTTTATCCCTTTGCCCTACCCTCCTGACCTACCGCTTTCCATCCTCCCATGTGTTTCACCACTTTCTATTCTCCCTCTACGCGCTACTACTTCAGTACTTCCCCTCCTCCTTCATGACCTGCCACCTCCGGCAACCACCCTATGAGGCCGCCGTCACCTTTCCTCCATTTGGCGTGGCCATCATTTCATGGAGTGTTGTTTGTTAATGATTTTTACGACCACATGCATGATTAATGTTGTTGTATACATGTTTGTCGTCTATTCAAAAAAGAGACTGGTCTATTAGTCATATTTGCAACATATTTTTTTTCTCCATACAAAATTTGCTTCTATTGAGTTCTAAATTACACCACTTAATGGTTGACCGATTAATCATTGGGAAACAGTTCTTATCTATAGTCTGGTAACAAGGCAACGCCAGACCACACCACAACTGTAGATTTCAGTTTGATCCCACGGTAGAGACATCAGACTTTAGCCCTTGTGTTTATAATATAATAAATGTTAATTCCTCTCCGCTGGTACTAACCACCCGTATGTCACGCATGCATGATTGCATATCCCTTGTATTTCTCATCTGATCCGTCTTTCCCGTTCCCCACCCTCGTTTCTTCCGCATGCACCTCCATCTGAGCTCGCCATCAACATTGTCGCGTGTATTCAACCTGCTGCACACCATGATTCCTTCACACCTCGTTGCTGGCCACACTATCCATCGCACGACCCAGATCCAAATCGAAACCCATGCATGACCTGCTCCATGATTCGACCCCGGCGACCTCGTCGGGGCAGCATCCTAGCATGAGCTGTTTGTGCCCGTCATCTCTATCACTGCATCACCAAGTCGCATTGAGGTTGTACGATGTTCCCACCATCTACACCACCCCTCGAGTGGTGAACCGGTAGTTGTCTATGATACTTTTGTTATTTGAATCAAATACAATTACACTATGATTGATGGTAATTTATTTTAACTGATTCCATGTTTTTTAGTTCTTATCATGCCCTGCCTTATTTTATGTGTGCAGAAAAATAGAACTAATCAATTTGGATAGAATTAATTTGCGGAACACAATGACGCACCTGCACGTCGGCAATAACTATTGTCAACTTCTAGTTTCTGTTTTTATGCTTTCACTGGGCATGACTTATGTTGATATCGAATGAAATTGATGCTTCAAGATATCCATGGTTCCTAATCTGATATATGTTTACCTCAATATAACCATGCTTTGAAATATTTATTCTTAAGCATCTGTATTTTGAACATTCTTTCTAGTACTAGTTGTTGTTTCCCATTTCCAATTATTATGCATCATTCTAGTTGTTGCTTCCCATTTCCAATTATTATGCATCATTCGTAAACTATTTATGCTTCAAAGATTCTTAAAGGTCTTTCAATTATCCATGCTTCATAAGTATCATATATGTGCTTCGACGACGTTCTAGTTTGTTTTGAATCGATGGAAGAAATTGGTCTTTATTAGATCACAAAATGATTGATTCACATCTACACACCCAACATGTTGATATTGCTAGTTTCTAGTTACAATATTCTATGCTTCTTCTAGGTATGAGTTATGTTGACAAAACAAATAATGGATGCTTCCAAATGTCCATGCTTACTAACTTTACTATATGTTTTATTCAACCGAGCTAGTTTACAGCAATAGAAACATGCTTTAACTTTCTATATACTTTTTCTTACATTACCAAGAGCATTGTTTGCATTTAAAAACTATCATCATGGTTCATATATTTGGTGATGTATGCTTCAAGCAATTGGACGCCGCCAGAGACATATATGGAAGCATATATAGAAACGACCGATGCATGCACCTAGAAGTGTGATGATACCTGGACCTTCCCTACAATGAAGACGACCATACGCAAAAAGAAGCAAGTCTATAATCTATAGGAAACATATGATATTAACTTAGAATTGGTGTACGTTATATTGGAGACTTGGAAAAAAATAACGTTGTATCATGGCTTGAACTACAGTATATGAACGAATGAAGAAGAAAACAAACTTTCGTTCAGTTGGAGAAAAAATATTTTTACCATGGAAACACTTGCATTTGATGGAAGCAGAAAAAAATGCATTCGAAAGCAAAGTTTTCCTTGTGTTGAAAACAGATACTTAGATGATTTTTTCACATGGAAGCATGCTTTGACACAATTTTGTGTTGCATCAAAACAATATGAGATTGCGATAGCAGCAAATTATCTCATCGATCGAAGCAAAATTTTGTAGCATGGAAAACAAGTTAAAATCTTACACATGATACATTTTTAATTACATAAAACAAAATTTGTAGTGCACTAACAGCAAATTTTAATAGTATTTAGAAAAATGGTGAATAAATTTCCTCAATAAGCCGGTATACGAAGCATCATCCGTTGTGTATGAATCAACTCAATCCATAGTAAACCTCAAAAATGTGTCGACAACACATAGTTGTGTATGAATCAACTCAATCCATAGTAAACCTCAAAAATGTGTCGACAACACATAGTTTTACTGCATTGGAAACTACCAATTCATTTATCTTTAATTAAATTTCTGTCTCAGAAAAATGGAAGCAAATTATTATAGCCACGGAAACATAGTTCGTTGCGATGGAAGAAAATTCAATATTACATTTCAAATAAATTCTTCTTCCTTCCACTCAAAAAAATCTCCTACCCAGTTATTCCATGTTGCAAAGGAAAATAAAATAACACGAGAAGGATGTACATGGATGGAGGACAACGTGTATAGTGGATCACACGTAATTGACGGGAGCAGTTATAGGAAGCAACAATTAAGGAGATCCATGGATCATGCATGTAAGGTAACAAGCCAGGCCGATGGATGCAGGAAGAATTATGATGAAACAATCAATTACAAAGCAAATTAACTTACCGGGAGCCAACTACATTTGATCGGACAGCCTACCACTAGTCTGATGAAAGTAAAAAATCTGTAGTCTGATAGCTAGTGGTGCCCTTAATCATTTAATAGATAGTCTGATAGCTAGTTGTGCCCTTAATCATTTAATAGGCTGATACATCGACTAATCGCTACTCCCAAGCCGAGCCAGCAGCTAAGGCTGGCCATAGTGAAAGTAACTAGGGTAGTATCATATACTTGAAACTAGCAAACATACTGACGTGACAGACAATTAAAGGAGAGAGAGAGGGTTAGAGTAACATAGGTACTCCCTCTGTTTCTAAATACTTGTTGTTGGGAAGAACTAGGTTCTCTCTAGCAACAAGTATCGTGGTACAGAGAGAGTAGATACCGTAACATGTTAAATGCTATGCTATTATGCGTCATGCATGTTAATAAATAAGACCATCTATGATACTACTTTATGATACTATGCACTATAAAGGTAGTACCATACAATAGTATCATATGCATGATACTACTATATATGATACTACTATATATGCATGATACTACTATATGATACTCTCCACTATGACCAGCCTAACAGTTAACGATAACGATTTCCTCAACATTGATAACAGGGTCTAAAATCCAACTAGAACTTAAGGTGAACAAAAACAGATGTTTTGATACCAACAACGCTCTATCTGATCGATTACAAAGCTGCAGATAACATGAACGATACATATCAAAGGATTGAGCCCCCTCCGTAACTGCATCCTTCGTGGCAAACAGTGAATAACTTCACTGGCACTCATAAAGATGTTTGCATGCCAAAATACCAGGGATCTTTCTCATGCAGGATTGCTAGCCTTTCAGTCTTCAACCAGAAGGTCTGATTGCTCCGGGAGTTCACTATCTTCACCATTCCTGCCAAATTCCTTCTGGCAGGGGATATTCATAGTTTGCTGTGAAGAAATAATTCCTGCAATGGCTTTAATGGCCGCAGCAGTCCGGTCACTGCTGACCACTTCCTCACCAGATCTCTCAACGGATTCAGTAATCTTAGGACCTTCTTCGTTCTGCTGCGGCGGAGGCACAAAAAAGGGGATCTTGCCCCTCTGCCAGTCATGAAGTACCATCTTGGCTGCCGTTGTCAGGTCAGGTTCCCCACCCTAAGAATCAAAAACAGGCCTTAGGAATCCAGTGGTAGATCAGCCCGCCCATGTGCTGAGGCCTGGCCTCCGCAGGGTGTGCTCACAGTTAACTGACAAAATGTTGCTAGTGCCTGGCTAATCGACGTTTTTAGAGTTAACAGCATTCATCAATATTCTAATTATAAAGTCAGTAGCTGTATGTTGATCTCTGAATATAATTTAGTCGAATATATTACTCCCTCCGATCCATCCTGCGTGTGTCTAAGACATGTTTCAGTTCTAGATACATCCGATTGAGTGACAAGTAATATGGATTGGAGGGAGTACTTGTTATACAAAGACATACAAGTGTTACAAAATTGCAGTACAGTAGCGGAGAATACCACAAGTTTATGATGTACCTTGAGCAGCTTTCCACTCATCTTGCTCAGCTTGACAAGAAAGTCATTATCATCAGCCCTGGAGAGAGCAAAATCATTCAGTATAACAGATGTGTCATCTCCTTTGGCTGTGGGTTTTATTAGTTATTATAGCGAAGAACACCATCAGTTCAATAATGATGTGTGACGTTCATTATGGACCAGAGCTCTTAATAACCAGATATGCCAAGAGCTCCAGAGTTCTAAGCATTAGGAGATGTCAAAAGCAACGCTGTGCCCAAAAAAACACAAAACACAGCTAATAGAGGCTTCTATTAGCACTATAGCTAATATAGTTTGCAGCTGTGATATATATCATCTTTAGACGTTACTCCCGCTGTAGTGATTAGATATGATCTTGTTTTTACTTTGTTCATGTTATGTTCAATCTATAAGCCTGGGATTACTATTTTATATTTATAACATCTATTTAAATTTTCACAACATTAACAGTGTTACCTAAATACTTCAAACATAAACCCTATATAGGACAGTTTTGGTGACAGCCTTTCCAGGACCTCACCGCGCACAAGGCACCGGGCCCTGTCCAGCAAATGCCCGCGCACAAGGCGCCGGGCCCCGACAGCTTCACTGCAGAATTTCTGAGCGCTTGCAGGCACACGGTGCGGCAAGACTTGGTGGATGTCTTCCAGCAGCTCTACGACATGCGCGGCCGGGGTTTTGCCCGCCTTAATCAGGCGCTGCTCACCTTGCTCCCCAAGCGTGCCGACACCGCCACCTTCGGGGACTACAAGCCGGTCAGCCTTATCCATCTCGTCGCCAAGGTGTTCGCTGAAGTGCTATCACTCCGCCTTGGCCCACAGCTGGATCGCCTCGTCAGCCCGAACCAGAATGCATTCATCCCCGAGCGCAGCCTGCATGATAACTTCGTCCTCGTCAAACAATCTGCGCGGCCACTCCATCAGCTCAAAGCCCCGCGAGCCCTCCTCAAGCTGGACCTGACAAAGGCATTTGACTCAATCTCCTGGCCTTTTGTCTTCGAGGTGCTGCAGCGCTACGGCTTTGGCGTTCGCTTCTGAGCATGGATGGCCATCTTGCTATCTTCAGCGGTGCTGCTCAATGGCAACCCGGGCCCCCCCATTTGGCATCGTCGTGGCTTCCGGCAGGGCAACCCGCTGTCCCCGCAGCTCTTCGTCCTCGTCGTCGACGTCCTCAACCGGCTCGTCAATCGGGCCACCTCGCTGGGTATCATGCAGCAGCTCCACCCGCGGCACACGGTGCCGGCGATCTCGTTGTACGCAGACGACGTCGTGCTGTTCTGCCATCCATCGCCGGCCGAGATCACTGCAGTCAAAGGAATCTTGCACCTCTTCAGCCGCACCTCCGGACTCCACGTCAATTTCACCAAGTGCACGGCGACCCTCATTCGCTGCGACGAGGACGCGGCAACCGCTGCAGTTCAGTTGCTCGGCTGTACCATTGCCGAGCTCCTGGTTACCTACCTAGGAATTCCAGTCACGATCCGACGACCGACGGCGGCGCAGCTGCAGCCCCTGGTGGACAAGGTGCGGGGCCAACTGCCGTCTTGGAAGGCTTGGCTAATGAACAAGGCTGGGTGCCCCGCGATGGTGAAATCTGTCCTCCGCGCAGTCCCCATTCACCAACTGCTCGTCTTTGAACCGCCCAAGAAAACCATCAAGCAACTTGAGAAGATTGAGCGCGGTTTCTTGTGGGCTGGCCGCGAGGCTGCCAATGGGGGCAACTGCCATGTTAACTGGCGGCAGACTTGCCGCCCTATCGAGCTTGGAGGCCTTGGCATCCCGGACCTCGAACGCACCGGGCTTGCACTCCGCCTGCGATGGCTGTGGCTCAGCCGCACCGACCAGGACAGGGCGTGGAGTGGGCTCGACCTACAGTTCTCGGCGGATGAACGCGCCCTGTTCTTCGCCTGCACCACAATGACTCTGGGGAACAGCCTCTCAGCCCTCTTCTGGGATGACCGCTGGATAGACGGCCGATCCATCGGCGAGATAGCGCCGCAGCTCCTCGCCTGCATCCCCACACGCAAGAGGAAGGCGCGGACCGTCGCGGAAGGGCTCAATGCCAATGCTTGGGCTCGCCACATCGAGGGCACTCTCGGCGTCCACGAGATTGGCCGATACATCCGCCTCTGGAACACCATCGAGCACACCATCCTGTTCAACACGCCCGAACAGCTCATCTGGAAGTGGACCGGGAATGGATCATACACTGCCAAGTCTTGCTACAAGGCTACCTTCCAGGGATCCATCCCCAGCGCCTCCTGGAAGCTCATATGGAAGAGCTGGGCACCACCCCGGGTGCGCTTCTTCCATTGGCTTGCTGACCAGGACCGATGCTGGACCTCCGATCACTTAGCTCGTCGCGGGCTGCAGCACCACGACCCTTGCCTCTTGTGCTGCCAGGACCCCGAGACAATGGACCACTTGCTCCTCCGCTGCCCCTTCTCCAGGCAGGTATGGCAAGACGTCATCGCCTGGCTCAGCTTGCCGTGCACCCCCCCCCCCAGCCACGAGTCTTCCCTCCTTGCCTGGTGGCATCGCGCCAAGCGGAGTATGCCACAGCCCATGCGCAAAGGCTTCGCCTCCATGGCCCTGCTGACCCCGTGGATGATTTCGAAGCACCGCAGCAGCTGCGTGTTCGAGGGCACCCAACCCTCAGTGAACGACCTGGTTACAAGGATCAACGACGAGGCGTCCCTCTGGACCAAGGCGGGAGCGGCTGGTCTCCGCGTCATCATCCCCCAGACCTGGGATGTGCACTAGCTATATGTATTTTCATCACCAGTAGTGTCCCTCCTAGGAGGATTGTAATATAAACTCTTCCTTTTCAATACAAAGAAACGCAAGAATCTCACTGCGTTTTCTCGAGAAAAAAAAAAGGACCTCACCGCTAAGAAGCAAAAATATGCTACAAGGCAAATAACAGAATGGTGTCTAGTAAATTATGCAAATTCTGAGATTTTATTGTTGTCCAAATATATGATGTGCTCAGAAAGGAACACAGCTAAAATAAAAGTAAACTACAACTTTCTGCGCGCCTTATTTCAAATAAAAATAAAAGTAAATAATGGTACCAGTCTTGTATTTTGTAAGCTCTTTGTAGATGCTCCTTTTTTACGCGCCTTAGAACCTCCCCAATGTGCTCAGAAGCATCATCCAAATTTGTCACCCGTACCTGGTGACAAATATTAGTACATTATTTAAAAAACAATATCAAAGCTACCATTCTTAAACCAGTGCTAGACGAGAAAAACAAATACTGTTGCCATTCCATAAAATAGGACAGAACTCTGTATCAATACCCTTCCTACAATGCATATCATGAAATAACAATATACATGAAGACATGGGAAATGAAGGTTACAAGTACAGGAGTATAACTACTTTCGTGTTGAAATGACATTCAACACTTGCTTGAAATAGGAACAAAGATGAGAACATCAAAAAAACAAGATGGACCAAATAAAAACAGATGAAATGATAAGAAAATGTTTGATTATCTGAAATTTTAAAAAGAGAAGACAAAAAGGGCACAAGTGGAGACACATACCACACCCTTAAGAACTACATCAGTCTCTGTATCATTGTTTTGGTACACAACCCCAGGGCAATCAATTAAGAAGATTCTTTTAGTCATGGTGATGTATTGCCACACCTTAGTCTCTCCTGGAATCGGAGCTACCTTGCAAACCTACAGGTATATAAACGTTAATCAGAACATTTTCCTGAAAATGGTCATCTAGAAGGACAAGATAGGGAAGAGAATTACAGTCTTGGAGCGTAATGTGTTGATAACTGATGACTTCCCAACATTGGGATATCCAACAAATCCAACAGATATGGCTTGCTTGTCACTCCTCAAACGGGCAAACTGCCGTAAAACTGAAAGAAGAGATCCCTGGAAGTGGATCAAAAGTATAAGCACACATTATAAAGGAACACAACGATCATAACACAATAAAAGATTCACTTACTTTTCCAAATGACTTGTTGATGCTTGCATGGAATGCTAGGGTCGGATAGTCCCTCGATAGAGTACGCAACCACCCTTTCGTTGCCCAAGCAGGTATTAGATCACACTGAACAACAAATGAAATGCGCCCAGCCATCATTGTGTTGAAATACATCGCAACAGGTAAATAATCAACATTTGCACTAAGACAAGCTGCACAACTTAAAATGATACCTTATTTAGTAAGAATACCAGGTGTTTGTGCTTGGCATTCTCCTTCAGATGTTTCTCAAGATGGTAGCATCTAGTGCCCATTGGATCCCTGGCATCTAACACCTGTGCAAGAAATAACAATTTAAGCGATCAATACATGCAGATACTAATTTAAAACAATATCTAGGTGCACAGAAATTCTGACAAGGTCACAAGGTTGTGTAAAACTGACCTGCACAACAACATCTGAAGAGTCAAGAACTTTATAAAGTTCACCCCAAATTCTTTTGCTTTGTCCCTTCTCAAACATATTATGCCGGACAAGATCCCTTAAGCCATCTTCCTCTTCATTCTTTGGCAACTTTGACGAAGCATGTTTTTCCTCAAACGCATCTAAAAAGCACAAACTGAAATTTTACCAAGATATACAGCTATCCTTGACAAATAGGACATACAACTTGATGAAATTAAATATTATATTATCCCACAGGCAAAGAGTTTGGCTTGTTGACTTTAGAAATTATGGAACTTCATAGACCGACAACAATTATTATTCGTTATACAGCACATGAACAGCCAGTAGGTCGTCTAGTTAGTTGAGATTTCTTTATCATATGACATAATCTTGAACTGGAGACCAAACTTAGCTAATTACTCTGACTCATACCTTGAGAATCATCAGCTTTTTTTATTAGAGATTCATAATCGAGACTGGATAGTTTTGGTCGTTTACGCTTGCCCTTTGGTCCAAAGGCATGCTCAAAAGGCTCAGTGTCTAGAAGATGCGCACGAGCTTGCTGTATAATCAACATGAGCAACATATGTGAGTAAAAAAAATCATATTACAATATAATACTTACTTCACAATAAATATGGAAGGTTCCAAGCTATTTAACCAAAAATATAATTGAACCCAGGAGTAAAAGATATTAAGTTAAACACTAGTTTCAGCAAAATAGTGTCAAAGGCACATACACTAATACTCCATGAGCTACACGTCCACAAATCAATAATCAAGATGATAGAAGTGTACATAAGTGTTTACCTTCTGATGATCCTGCAGAAGCGACAGTGGAAGCTGTTTAGATTTCAGTAACACACTGTAGTTATTTGTGAGCCGTGCCTGGAGTTCTTGCCTCAAATATTCAAGTTCTTTCTGATTGATAACACGTGTATTTCCTGTGATAACCAAGAGGAAGAATAATACAATCAACATTAACTGTTACATCACCAGGCTTATAATAGAATAAATTCATGTACAAATTTAATCGTTAATCATGTGCGCTGCACATCCTATGACGGTATCAACAAATTCAATCCAGCATACATCATAACAAAGCTTGATTTAACCAACTATTATGTACACGATCTGATGTATCACCCACCAAGTTCACTCTCTGCACTGTGTCTTAGCAATTCATTGAGCCAATCAGTACCCAGACGGACTCTAATCAGCAAAAGAGCTTTATGCATGGTAATTGACACATTACCAACTCGATACAAAACCGAAAATGAAACCATCACATCTTCTCTGCTTCTCTCATACTCCTAAAAGTGTACACATCACACACTAACACGAGAGTTTACCTCACCCAGATCAACAGCAACGTAATTTACTCACAGACAGCAACTAGAAAAGAACAGAGAGGTAGGGGGTTTGCTCACCGAACCACCGGCGGTCAGGCTCGATGCGGGTGTCGGGGAGCTCCTTGGACTGGAGATCGTGCTTGACGATCTTCCCACCGCGGTCCCTCTTGGGCCTTAGTTTGTACATCTGGAGCCGCCGCACGGTGGCCGCGGACCGGCTCCCGCCGGCGCCGCCGGCGCCGCCCGCACCCTTCTTGTCATTGGGGCGGTTGACGTCGAGAGAGTGACGGGGCTTCCCCGACACATTTGATGACCGCTCCTTCTTCTTCCCCATCGCGCGCTGGGTGAAGCTCGCTTGGTTGGTTTTTCCGTGAGATGGAGGCGGCGGTCGAAAGAGGCGCCGAGGAGGGAGAGGCTAGGGTTTTGTAGGACAGGCGACGGCGATGGGTCGGTCGACTGGCCATCTGTGGGCCGGGCTACTGTACCCACCTCCCCAGGTTGCTGGGCCGTGACCCATATGCGACGGCCACCGTAAGGCTACTGTACCCACCTCCCCAGGTTGCTGGGCCGTGACCCATATGCGACGGCCACCGTAACAGGCAAGTTTCCCCCTGCCACAAATTATGGGAGAAAAGCAAGACCAAAAAAAAGTCCTACATGTATGGTAGGAGGAACAACAGCCCACACATTCAATTATCATAGGTTGCGTTTCGTCACCACATTCATGCAAAAATGATAAAATCTTTTGTCTTTTTTGTTTTTTAAATGTTTTATCTTTTAAATAAAAAATCCGATTGAAAAATCGTTTTGACCAATAGATCCATCGCAATGAAATCTTCGAAATTATATCTCATACTGATATGTTTTAACGACTTTTTTAGATTAAAAGTTGTCATATCTATTACACATAAATTGACATCATGGTTACACTAAAGTTGCCATGATATATTTCAACAATTTTTTCTTCTACGTTTAAAATAAACTTTGATATGTTATAGAAAAGGAAATTAACATACTAAACTTGCCATGATGAATTACTAAAATTTTCCATGATCCATGAAATAATTGGCATGGTTCATAAGTAAAAAAAAATATGCCGTCACTTATTTTTAAAATGCATGGTCACTCACTCAAATTTGTCATGAACCATAAACTAAAATTATCATTATAAATTACTTAAAGTTGACATGATACATGCACTGAAATTTGTCATGGTTCATATAAAAAATATTTTTCATTTTTAAAATACTAGAATTGTCATGGTCAAAATACTAAAATTGCCTTGATCTATAAACTCAATTTACCATGATAAATTACCAAAAATTGACATGATCCATGAATTAAATTTATCGTTGTTAATTACTAAAATTTGTCATGGAAAATTAATAAAAATTGTCATGAAAAGTAATTGAAATACAATGTTAGTTTTAAATCTAAAAGAAAAACTATATGAAACATGTTGTGGCAACTTCAGTGTAAAACCATATGACAACTTCGGTGTAAACATGTGGCAACTTATAGCCCCAAAAAAATCTTAGAAACGTATCAATATGGAATCTAGTTTTTAAAGGTCTCGTCAACACGAATTTAATGGTGAAAACAGATTTTGAATTGGAATTTTTATTTAAAAGATGAACATTTTTAAGTCTAGAAAACCAAAAAGATTTCGTTGATGTTATATGTTTGATGTGGCAAGATGAATAGTTATAGAGGCGTGTGGACCATGTTGCCTCGTGCCACACGTGTGAGCGTTATCATTTTGGAAAAAAAATTGATGTTTTCCCTTCAAAAAAGTAGCCCTTTCTTAATTTCTCAAAAAGAAAAGTGATTCTTCTTTTGAAACGGAAGCAACGGTTTTGCCTCATCCATTAAATAAGAGAGAATAGAGTTTGTTATAAGTACACTGGACACATGACATGAATGATTACTCTCACATAATTATTTACCCTAATTTTTTAGCTCCAGCGATGACCCAAAGGTTTGCCACGGTCGAGATGGTGGCAAGCAAGATTGTCGATTGAGCGATGTTAAGCGTGAAAACTCTTGTGTTTCACTCATTTCAAATTTTCCACGAGACAAGCATGGTGACGGAGGCCTTTGCTTCTCTGTTTGGCATGTCGTCGATGCGGGTACTTGCCCACCAAGGTCCAAATGGAAGTGTCCAACCAAATATGTGAGAATTTTCGATTACCAAGGACCAAAGCCTTAGAGCCCAACAACATTTGAAGAATAGGTGGGACCCACATTCGTGCACACTCTTCCAAAGTGGGAATGACCGCAATCTGACCATACATGCTTAGTGTAGCGTCCAAGATGTGATTTTGTCCTTATTTTTGGCACGAGGGCCTCGACAGGGATAGAAGCGCATCTTGTTTTAGAAGAATGGATATCATTACAAGTACATGTACAAAAGAGATGAGTATATGGAATTGGCTTACACTCACCACAAGCTACAACATGAACAACACAATACAACAATATATTCAATCACCATGTGGAAGAGCAGGGTCCGACTACGGACGAAATCAAACGATAAAGAGAATGACGTCCATCCTTGCTATCCCAGGCTGCCTGTGTGGAACCCATCCTAGATCGATGACGATGATGATGATGAAGAAGAAGAAGAAGAAACTCCAAATAGAACAATCATCGCGCTCACGTAAAAGTATTGTTTTACCTGTACCTGCAGCTGTTGTTGTAGTAATATGTGAGCCACAGGGACTCGCAATCTCATTTCGAAAGGTATCAAGACTAACAGAGCTTAATGGTGAGGTATGGTTAAGTGGTGAGGCTGCAGCAAGCAACTAAGCATTTATTTGAGTGGCTAACTCACGAGTACAAGAATAAAAGGGGTGATCTATGCACAAACGGACGTGAACTAGAATGATCACGAAGTGATCCTGAACACCTACTTACAAGCCAGACATAACCCCACCATGTCCTCTCTCGGATTAGAACTCACGAGAAGAGACGGTCATGGTTACGCACATAGTTGGCATATTTTAATTAAGTTTACTTCAAGTTTGCTATGACCCGGTGTTAAAAAAAAGTTTCCAAGTTGCCACATAACCGCGGGCACGGCTTTCCGAAAGATATAACCCTGCAGGGGTGGTCCAACTAGTCCATCACAAACTACCACAAGCTACGTCGGAAACCTCGACCATGGAAAACCCGTGATCTCCTTGGATTTCTGATGAAAAACCTCAACCTCGAGATACCCCAAAGTATCCTCGGAATCTCTCAGACTAGACGTTTGAGAAGGGTAAAACAAATCTAGCAAGGTCGCCCCGCGTGCCAGCAGACCTGATAGGAGCCGCGTATCTCGTTCTCAGGGCACGACCGGATGAGCTAGACGTCGGGTTGGCTAAGACCCCGAGTGACTAGGGAGCGCCGGACATTGCTTGGTTTGGACCAACACTCATGCGAAGCACTGGCCCGGGGGTTGATTAATTATCCACGGGTTAATTACTCCCTATGTGGTTCATTAGTTATTAGGCAAATGTAGTACCAATGTTGGGCCTTGCCAGAAGAGTTTAATCCCAAAACAAAAATCAAGGGGGTCGCCATAACAACCCCAAGCATGTTAGGAGAGCTCAATTATGGAACATAACACCGGTACACAAGTAACTAGGGCGACAAAGGTGGAACAAAACACCGAGCTAGAAGGCCAAGCCTTCCACCCTTTACCAAGTATATAGGTGCATTAAATTAAATAGCAATAATATGGTGATATATCAAGGAACTCATGTTGTCACATGGAAAGCAACTGCACCTGCAACTAGCAATGCTATAAGAAGGCTGAGCAAGCGGTAACATAGCAAAACAAAAGTTTGATGGGGCGTGGAGGGGGTTAGAGGTTTTTCCTGGCAATGCAGGGAGGCTGAACTTTGACGCCTCGATTTTGACTGTACTCTAATCTTACACACAAATGTGTATGACCAAGATCAAGGACTCATGGGAAGATATCACAACACAACTCTAACACACACAAAAAAGTCATACAAGCTATATATTACAAGCCAAGGGCCTCGAGGGCTCAAATACATAAGCTCTGGAAACACACGAGTGAGCGAAAGCAACAAATCTGAGTACAGACATAAAACAAGGTAACACCTTAGAGAAGGCTAGAACAGAAGATACATAGGTCGAAAGAGGCTAGACCTCCTGCCTGGGAACCTCTTGAAATATTCCTCGTCGTGAGTGGCCTACACGTAGTAGTAGGCACCATCCGTGTAGTAGACGTCATCGGCGGGATACGCAATCTACTGGGCTCCATCATCTGGTCGCGGCAATCGTATCAAAGGGAAAAGGGGGATCAAAACAATGGTGAGTACTCATCCAAAGTACTCGTAAGACTGACAGTGGAACTATGCTAAGTATGCATTGACATTAGAGGAAAGGTGTTATATGTGGACTAACTGCGGCAATGCGAGAATAGAGAGAAGGGATTAGTCCTATTCGAAGACTAGCATCTCCAGGTGTCTTGCAACATTAGAAGAGAGTAGAGCAAGTAACACAAATATATAGTCATGTCATTGCACCAAATTTAATTAAGTCACAGCCAGAGATTCTTCCTCGACTCCCTTCGAGAAAGCAATCTCAGAGCCAACATTCCGGTTAAGTAACAGTTCTAGTTGTATTAGATCAGGATACAATTCCAAATCGTCCTGTAACCGTGGACACGACTATTCGAATAGATAATTTTCACCCCTGTACGGGTGCACCAACTTACCCGTTATGCTTGACAAACTCTGGTCGGACACACTTTTCCAGGGTCATGCCCGGCCTCACAACATCAACACGCCACAACCCTACCTAGACTCAACACAAAGGCCAGCCCTTCGGTCTAAATCCTAAGCACACAGGGGTCATGGGACCATCACCATTTGCACTCCTACATAATGCATGGGCGGTTGAGGTCGGTCCTGGCATCTCTTATACAATAACAATGCTTATGCAGACCACTCAGGTGCGCGCTGCTCCACTGCTAACGTCTGAAGAGCTTCGGCTGATACCACGACGTCGAGTACCCATAACTTCTCCCACGTGAAGGTTAGTGCGAAAAGGTCCACGACCAACTGAGATCAAATACCCAAATCCCATTAGCATTTTAATTAACACTATGACGACGATCA
The DNA here is from genome assembly GCF_904849725.1 of Hordeum vulgare subsp. vulgare. NCBI lineage: Eukaryota > Viridiplantae > Streptophyta > Magnoliopsida > Poales > Poaceae > Hordeum > Hordeum vulgare. The sequence goes on from NC_058521.1 coordinate 382,838,063, forward strand.
GCAATACACGATATGTGGTCCCGTTGCCCCGTCTCAAGGATGTGTGGCAAGGGCCAATAATGTGCGGCCACACGTCGTCACAACCACGCGGTAATCCACCCGCAACACACCTTGTGTACCCAGTGGCAAGGTCAAGTAATTGTGTAGTTGTAACATATGAGGGATCCGAGGTATCACCCTCGATGGATTCCGAATGATGTAACCATCAAGGTGGCCAGGGAGGAATCACCCTCAATGGTCCACGCTTGAGGGGTTGTACGACACAGTCGTCATGAAAAGTGGTGAGGGAGGAATCACCCTCCATGAACCACCGCCCGTTAGCTACACTATAGAGCTAACATCAGGAGTACGTAACAAGGTGTCATCCTCGAGGCTCGATAGTAGCTCTACAACGTCGTACAACAAGGGGGTGTGAGTGATGTGATGGGTCTTGGCTCGTCGATCAGAAGATCGAGACTTTGGTGAAAAAGCGGGGGCAACTCGGACTAAGGGGTCAATGGGGATCACTAAGCCACCTATATTAAGCATTTGATATTGCAGTAGAGTATATAGCAGTGTATCAAAAACATGCTATGCATCAAATAGGAGATATCTACGATAGTAGCAAAATCCAATGCAAGCATGAGGGAGAAAGAATATGCAATATATGAATGATCAAGTGGGTTGCTTGCCTTGTTGTTGTGCGGAAAAGGGTTTGTCGTCAAGAGGGTAGCCGTACCTGGCAGTAGAATCGTCGTCAGCGTCTATCGGAGAGAAGAGGGGGCAGAAACAATAAATATAAAGCACATAGATGCATCACGGTGCATGACATGGCAATATGCAGTGCTAGGCATGAGCTAATGCAGTACTACTCGTCATAGACGGGTCGGGAAATTATCTAACGATATTTCTCGGGTCTCTCGCTACTACCGGACACGCAAAAATGATGGAAAAGTTCCATTTTTCTATGCTAGGGACATGTGACACACAAATGGACAGCGTATCCGGTTTCGTCTCATTTTTCTGATCAACTTTCATGTATAAGTTATTTTCATCCGGATTATGAATTATTTTATATTGATTTTTAAAGTTTTATTAATATATCTAAAATTAAAGAGATTTAATTTAATTCAATTATGACATCACCATGATGTCATGCTCACATTAGTAGTCAATACGACCTTTTACTCGTCAAATTAACGAGTGGACCCTATTGTCATACTCACATCTTTAATCTAGATTTAAGAATTAATAAATAGATTTAATAAGTACGGGACCCACATGTCATTGACTATTTGGTTATATTAATTAACAAATTTAATTAGACAGTTTTATTTAGCCCTAATTGAGCTAGGCCCACCTCTCATACACGTATTAAATTAACACATCAATTAATTCACCTAATTAGTTTAGTTTAGTTAATTAACATATTACTTAATTAATTATTTTAATTAATAAATAAAATAATTAATTATTTATATACATATTTAGTTTTTTATTATATTTATTTATTTGTTTGTTTAACATGGGTGTGGGCCCTTGTTGTCATTCATTGGGGGTGGGGGAAATAACCCCAAAATATCTAACAGGGGGGTGTGGTGGCCGGCCCGGGGAAGGCCAAGGCCATAGAGAGCAACAGCCAGGGCCACGACCGGTGCCACCCGAGGCCATAGCTGGCAGGGCCAACAAGGGGTGACGGTGGCACAGGCCAGGCAGCAGCTCGCGGTGGCGGGGCGAGCAGCGGAGTATGCGAGCAATGAAGCACGCGGGGAGAGCTGGCGGTGCGCGGGGTGGCCAAAGGGGCCGAGGCCAGGGCGAGCGCGCGGTGCGGCTAGCGGCAATAGCAGCCGCGGGAAAGAAGGGCAACGCAGTGCGGCGCGAGGGGGGGCGAGAGAGGCTCGCCGGAGGGACCGGGGGAAGGGCGTGCACGGCGACTGAAGGGGGCACGCTTCATCGGGGCATGGCTTGGGGCCGCAGGGCTCGCTGAAGCGAGGGGATGGCGCAGTGGCTGCCGGTCGAGAGCGAGGAAAAATAGGGGAGAGGCCTCATGTGCGATGCAAGGATTGCAGAGGTTGGGGCAGGGGCGTTGTCGTGGCTGGCCGGCGGGATCGAGTGAGAGGAGCGGGATAGCCGCTAGGGGAGGGGGTCTCGGGGGGTATAGGGAGGAAATCGGGGAGTAGTGGGGTGCTAGGTTTTGGGGGCTCGTTTATACCCCGTGGTGGGGGTGGGCCGGTGGTTGGCACGGTGGGCCAGCCACATGGGCCGAGGCCCGTCCGGGGGGGGGGGGTTGTTTTATTTTAATTTTACTTTAAATTTTAAAATTTCCTTTTTTCTCTTTTTTACATTTTTTTATTTAATTTTAGTACCTAACATACTTTTGTAAAATAGGTGACTTAGCCCAATATTTGTAATGCAATATTTGGTATTGCCACAAAATGTTTGTGAGCCTTTTGAAAATATTTGAAATCCACATAATTCAAAAGGCATTTAATTAAATGATTTGGCCTCTTATTTATTTATTTTTATGCATCAAAAAAATGTTCAGAAAATGTTGGTTACAATTTTATAGTAGCTTAGGGAATATTTTCAATGCATGCATGATTTTTATTTCCTGGTTTGCAAACCTTTTAAATCCACTTTGAAATGAAATTTAATTTGCAAGAAAATTGAATTGGAGTTTGACTCCAACATTGATCATACTTGGATTAGCAAAATGGATTAGCTTAATCCCCACGGCACTGTAGCTTGATTACAAAGATTACTGTAACATAATCAGGGGATGTCATAACTCTACCCTACTATAAGAAATTCTTGTCTCGAGAATTCACAGGTAGAAGGAAAAAAGCTCAGGGTATTCATCACGTAGATGATCCTCATGTTCCTAAGTGGCTTCATCTTCACAATGATTTGACCGCTGCACTTTAAGGAACTTGGTGACCTTGCGCCGAGTCCGACGTTTAGTTTGATCGAGAATGCGGACATGATGCTCTTTATAAGAGAGGTCTTGTTGCAGCTCAAGCAGATCATGGACCACTGCTTGGACAGGATCCTTGAAGCAACGGCGGAGCTGAGACACATGGAGAACATCGTGAACCTGGGAAAGGTTCGCCGGTAGCTTCAATGGATAAGGCACTTTTCCACGTCTTTCAAGAATAGTGAATGGACCAATATAGCAAGGAGCTAGCTTGCCCTTGATCCCAAAACGGTGTGCACCTCTCATTGGTGTGACTTGAATATAAACCTTTTTGCTAGGTTGATAGACCATACCTTGATGATGACGGTCATACTGCCTTTTCTGATGAGACTGAGCAGCCTTCAGGTTCTCATGAATAATGCAGACTTGATCTTCGGCATGTTGGATGATATCCAGACCGAAGAGTGATCGTTCCCCCGTTTCTGACCAATTCAGAGGAGTTCGACACCTTCGTCCATACAATACTTCAAAGGGGGCCATCTTCAGACTAGCTTAATAGCCATTGTTATAGGAGAACTCGACATACGGGAGATATTCCTCCCGTTTCTTACCGAAAGAAATGGCGTAAGCTCGAAGCATGTCTTCAACAATTTGGTTGACTTATTCAACTTGTTCATGGGATTGAGGGTGAAATGCGGTGCTAAAGGACATATGAGTCCCCATAGACTTGTGAAAACTTTCCCAGAACTTTGAAGTGAACAAGCTGCCATGGTCCGAGCTGATTACCAACGGAATATCGTGAAGTGAAACAATTATGGACATATAAAGATCTATCAGTTGAGTAGCAGTGATTGTTTCTTTGGCGGGCGGAAAATGTGCAACTTTGGACAGTCGGTCAATGACGACAAGAATAACATCATTACCTTTCCGCGATTCGGGAAAACTAGTGACAAAGTCCGTTTCAACATGGTCCCATTGCCATTCAGGAATAGAGATAGGTTGATGAGTTCGTGCAGGCTTTTGATGTTCTGCTTTGATTCGCCGGCAAATATCACATTCTGCAACATAGCGTGCAATGTCTTGTTTCATATCTGGCCACCAGAATCTTTGACATATGTCTTAGTACATCTTGGTACTACCCGGATGAATAGACAGCGGGGTATCATGAGCTTCTTTCATCACCCTTCCGGTCATTCTCAGGTTTTCCCTCTTAATTGGTATGTAAAGACGACCCTTGAAGTACAAGGCGCCATCATCAGTAAGAGTGAAGCAAGAGGGTTTACCTTCTGCAAGGTAGATTTTAATCTTATCGACTTGAGGGTCAAAGAGTTGAATAGTTTTGACACTGCTCACGAGATCTGGTTCAACAACCAGGTTACTGAGGGAACCCTGATTAACAAAACTAAGGTTCATCTTGCGAAACCCTTTAGGAGGGGGAACAAGATAACCCTAAGGAACAATATGGAAGTTCAGCTTACTTAATTCCTCTTGAAGACGATCGTGAACCTTATGAACTTGGAGGTGGTTGCAGTATGACTTGAGGCTCAAGGCATCAACCATTACATTGGCCTTGCCATGTGTATAAGAAATACCCAAGTTGAAATCTTCTATGCACTCCATCCATCTCTATTGACAGAGGTTCAGATCCGGCTAAGTAAACAGGTACTTCAGACTTTGATGATCGGTGTAGATCTCACAACGATTACCAAGAAGGTAATGTCGCCACTCTTTCAATGAATGTACTAGTGCAGCAAGTTTGAGGTCATGAACTAGATAGTTCTCTTCATGAGCACGCAACTGACGAGAGGCATAAGCAATCACTTTGCGATCTTGCATTAGGACACAACCTATTCCTTGACTAGAAGCATCACAATATATGATGGTATCCTTTTTAGTATCTAGAGGAGCAAGTACTAGAGCAGATGTCAGTTTGTCCTTGAGTGCCTCGAAGCTTTCTTGACATTTATCTATCCGCTCATACTTAACACCTTTGTGAAGCAGATTGGTTAAGGGCTTTGCAATATTGGAGAAGTTCTCAACGAATCGACGACAATAGCTAGCGAGTCCGAGAAAACTTCTGACTTGCTTGATGTTCTTTGGGGGAGTCGAGTCAAGAATAGCTTGAACTCGTTCAGGGTTGATCGCAATACCATCCTTGGAGATCACATGACCAAGGTAAGTCACTTCGTCCAACTAGAATTCACATTTGGAATACTTTGCATAAAGTTGATGCTCCCAAAGCTTTTCCAGTACGAGACGAAGATGTTCGACATGCTCTTCTTTATTCTTTGAATATACCAGAATATCATCTAGATAAACCACAACGAATTTGTCGAGGTAGTCCATGAATATATAATTCATCAACCAAGAGAAAGTTGTGGGAGCATTAGTTAGGCCGAAGGACATGACAGTGTACTCGTATGAACCATATCAAGTAATGAAGGCGGTCTTTGGGATATCCTCTTTGTGAACACAGATCTGGTGGTATCCCAACCTCAAGTCGATCTTAGATAAGACTAAGGAACTAGCAAGTTGATCATACAGATCATTTATCCGAGGAAGAGGGTATTTGTTTTGAATAGTGGCCTAATTGATAGCACGGTAGTCTTGAACTAAACGATTTGTTCCATACTTCTTCTTAACAAAAAGAGAAGGTGCTCCCCAAGCAGAGGAACTTGGACGAATGAAACCCAGTGAAGCGAATTGTCAGTTCTTGCTTAAGTTCAAGGAGTTCATGTAGTGGCATTTTATAAGGACGCTTGGCGATAGGAGTGGTACCGGGTACCAAGTCGATGACAAACTCGACACCTCGTGCACGGGAAATCCTTGGGAGTTCTTCTGGAAAGACGTCTTGGAATTCCTGAACAATTGGAATATTTTGAATCCCTTCGGAGGTGACGCACTTAATGCGTTCAAGGCATATAGTTGCGCTTCAACATCTCGAATGAGATGAGCATGATAGCTTATTAATTCATGTGAAGGATGTACAAGGTGGACGGTTTTGGTGGCACAAACAATTGAAGCCGTATGAGCCTTCAACCAGTCCATTCCCAGTACGAGGTCAATGTTGGAGGACTTCAGTAATATGGGAGCAGAAAGAATTCCAATCCTTCAATTTCAACGGGAACATTGGGGCAAACCACAAAGGTTCCACATTGGACCGCGGGGTTGTTTTACCACTATCAGAATGTTCATCTCTTCGCTTCTAATGTCATGCATGTATGCAAATTTTTCTGACATAAAGGAATGCAACGCTCCTGTATGAAATGATAAAGAAGCAGGTACTGAGTTAACGAGAAGTATACCCAGCATAGTAGCAGGTTGGTCTTGAGCTTGACCCATCTCAATGTTGTTGGCCTGACCACAAACATAAGCATGCTTGACATTGTTGTTGCGGTTCTAATTGTTGCCACTGCCAGTTCAGGGAAGTGACAACTGATTCTGATTCTATTTTGCAGTCTCTAGCACGTTGACCTGGATGTCCACACTTGAAACACAACCCGTCCTCATGACAGAAAGGAGGAGCTCGTGGTGGTGGAGCTGGAAGCCTTGGCTGCCTAGCTGGTGGGAGGAGGCAGGCGAGTTGCATCATATGACGACCTTGGAGCAGGAGCAGGTGCATGGTACATGTTATGGGGAATCCATATCTTCCACTTCTGTGTAGATGAGCACGAAGATGAGCCCATGTCACGTTTGCGCTTACTGCTATCCTTGTATTCCTGCAGAGCAGTTTCAACCTGAATGGCCTTGTTCACCAAGGTGGCAAAATTAGTTTAGTCCTGAACAAGGAGTGCCAGTTTGATGTGAGGGTGGAGGCCATCACGAAACTTCTCCTGTCTGTGAGCATCGGTTGCAATTTCTTCTTCAGCATAGCGGGATAAGTCCAGAAACTCCCGTTCATAACCACCCACAGTCTTGTTGCTCATGCGAGGTTGCGGAACTCATGCTTCTTCCAGTCCATGATTCCACGAGGAATGTAGCAGGAATGGAAAGCAGCTTGGAACTCCGTCCAAGTGATGACACTTCCAGCAGGCTGAGATCGCATGTGATTGTCCCACCACTAAGCAGCATGACCCTTCAGAAAGTAAGTCGCAAAGTTAACATAGCTCTCCATGGGAAGATTGGCAGACTCCAACTCATAAGCGATGTCACGGAGCAAGTCATCAGTGTCAAGGGTTGAGTTGAGCTACGGTAAATCAGAGGGTTGAGGCGGCAGAAGTCTTGTAGTGTCACGCCTTGCTGATGGTTCAGATTCGGCCTCGGGAAGTGGTCTATGAGCCCTTGCATAAACTAACGGTTCATTTCAAACTATTGGACCATCCCAGTCATATATTCAGGGGGCGGGGTGGTGGATTGTTGGCGACACCACTTGGGCGGCCAACTGGTCTAACCATCCTGATAAAATTTAAGAGGGGTAGTTTAGCATAATGTAATTGCACGGGTATGGAATTCATTCATGAAGTAATCAAGCATAACAAAGGGAAAATGTGATAGATACTTCATAATAACCAAGTTTCACATACAGATCCATACATAAGTTTGATTACACACCATCGATTACAAGTTCGAAAATTAGCTGTAAACTATACTCACTAGGCGGCACGCACGCACGCGGTGGAGGGATACAAGAACGAGACATAACGATAATGCTACATCACGTTGGAGACAATGAATCAAACTGAAATTCGAAACTTGGTGATAACCTGGACTCACTAGGCGGCACGCAAGCACGCGGTGGAGGGATAACAACAACGAGACATAGTGATAATGCTACATCAACGTCGGAGACAATGGCTAAATCCGCGTAGCTGACGGTGACCCTCATAGAATAACCTAGGGGCGTGATTCTGCATCCTGTTGTGACTCATGTGCACGTACTGCATCGAATCTGGGAGCAGAGATCCAAGTGCAGGGGTATGACCTCCAACGTCACGCGACTCAAGGCCTAGTGGTAGCTCTGTCCTGCGTAGGGGGAGGATGTACTCAGGATGGATCCTCGCAATGGCCGCTGGCAGCATCTGTGTCATAGCATCGTAAAGACGGGTACATGTGGCATACAACTCAATAGTGTGAGCTTGGAAAGCACGATCCATCGCCTCAGTGTATTGCACCAGAACCCGTGGGTCATAGTGACGACTCACGTAGGGGGTACATACAACAATGTAGGGTCGGTCATTGTGCTCCCGAACGAGGTAGTGTAGGCAGTGAGATCAGATCCAGTCTCATCCCCAACAGGAGCATACGAGATGTATCTGAATGCAGTCTCCTCCAGGCGAGGGTGTGCTCCACAGAGGCGGGTGATAGCGATATAGGCAACATCATGGACGGCCATATCGATCGTCACCCCAACTTCACAAAAGGTGTGCAACTCGTTGGTGGAAATGTCCTCCCGGTCGAAGATGTGAACCTTAGCCTGGTACTCCTCCCGGTTGAACTCGTGGAAGTCCTCATACACAGTGTACTCGGGGTACCAGTGATATCCCAGCCCGGTCAAGAGGTCGACCAAATTGGGCAGGAACCCAATTGCATCGACAACCATAGTCAAGGGTACGATCTGTCTTGCCGAATGCATATGAAAAGAAGGTTCAAGGATGTCAAATGACAATGTGTGTAATATTTTATTAGAAGAACAACAGTAGTTAATCCAGCTCTCTAGGTTGATGTGATTACCAAAACCTAATGTCAGAGTTAGCAAAATTCGTTAACCCAAAAGAGAAGAGAGAGCAGAACCTAGAGTATAAAAGAGGAGTAAAAGATACTAATACCACCCGATTGATATGTTGGACCGTAAGCCACACAACAATGTTAGTAAAGTTTTTTCAAAGACTAGACTCAACTTGGGCCAAGGAACTGGAAAGGGGGCTGCCTACGTGCAGCCGGCTCTGATATCAACTTGTGGCGCCCTCGATTTTGACTGTATGCTAATCATACACGCAAATGCGTACGACCAAGATCAAGGACTCATGAGAAGATATCACAACACAACTCTAAACACAAATAAAAGTCATACAAGCTTCATATTACAACCCATGGGCCTCGAAGGCTGGAATAAATAAGCTCGGGAAACACACGAGTTAGTGGAAGCAACAAATATCTGAGTACAAACACAAAACAAGGTAACGCCTTAGAGAAGGCTAGCACAAAAGATACATAGGTCGAAAGAGGTGAGGCCTCCTGCCTGGGAACCTCCTTAACTACTCCTGGTCGTCAACGACCTCCATGTAGTAGTAGGCACCGTCGGGGTAGTAGACGTCATTGGGGGGGGGATACACCATCATCTCGTCGCGGCAATCGTATCAAGGGGAAAGGGGAACAAAGCAACAATGAGTACTCATCCAAAGTACTCGCAAGACTGACATCAGAACTATGCTAAGTATGCATCAGTATCAAAGGAAAGGGGTTATATGTGTACTGACTGCAGCAATGCGAGAAAAGTGAGAAGGGACTAGTCCTATCAAAGACAGAAGGGACTAGTCCTAACAAAAAGAGAGGAGAGCAAGTAACACAAATATATAGTCATATCGTTGCAACAATTTTATTAAGTCACGCCGAGAGATTCTTCCTCGACTCCGTGCGAGAAAGCAATCTCGAGGCCAACATTCCATTTAAGTAACAGTTCTAGTTGTATTAGATTGGGATACAATTCCAAGTCGTCTTGTAAGCGTGGAGACGACTATTTGAATAGCTAATTTTCATCCCTGCACACATGCACCAACTTACTCGCCTCGCTTGATAAACTCTGACCGGACACACTTTCCAGGGTCATGCCCGTCCTTGGAACATCAACACGTCGCAGCCCTACCTAAACTCAACACAGAGGCTAGCCCACCGGTCTAGATCTTAAGCACACACGGGTCATGGGCCCTTCACCATTTGCACTCCTACACGATGCATGGGCGACCGAGGTCAGTCCAGGCATCTCTTATACAAGAACAATGCTTAGGCGGACCACTCGGGCGCGCGCTGATCCATTGGTGACGTCTTAAGAGCTTCGACTGATACCACGACGTCGAGTACCCATAACTTCTCCCACGTGAAGGTTGTTGGAATTATGCCCTAGAGGCAATAATAAATGTATAGTTATTATTATAATTCCTGTATCAAGATAATAGTTTATTATCCATGCTATAATTGTATTGAATGAAGACTCATTTACATGTGTGGATACATAGACAAAACACCGTCCCTAGCATGCCTCTAGTTGGCTAGCCAGTTGATCGATGATAGTCAGTGTCTTCTGATTATGAACAAGGTGTTGTTGCTTGATAACTGGGTCACGTCATTAGGAGAATCACGTGATGGACTAGACCCAAACTAATAGACGTAGCATGTTGATCGTGTCATTTTGTTGCTACTGTTTTCTACGTGTCAAGTATTTATTCCTATGACCATGAGATCATATAACTCACTGACACCGGAGGAATGCTTTGTGTGTATCAAACGTCGCAACGTAACTGGGTGACTATAAAGATGCTCTACAGGTATCTCCGAAGGTGTTAGTTGAGTTAGTATGGATCAAGACTGGGATTTGTCACTCCGTGTGACGGAGAGGTATCTCGGGGCCCACTCGGTAATACAACATCACACACAAGCCTTGCAAGCAATGTAACTTAGTGTAAGTTGCGGGATCTTGTATTACGGAACGAGTAAAGAGACTTGCCGGTAAACGAGATTGAAATAGGTATGCGGATACTGACGATCGAATCTCGGGCAAGTAACATACCGAAGGACAAAGGGAATGACATACGGGATTATACGAATCCTTGGCACTGAGGTTCAAACGATAAGATCTTCGTAGAATATGTAGGATCCAATATGGGCATCCAGGTCCCGCTATTGGATATTGACCGAGGAGTCTCTCGGGTCATGTCTACATAGTTCTCGAACCCGCAGGGTCTGCACACTTAAGGTTCGACGTTGTTTTATGCGTATTTGAGTTATATGGTTGGTTACCGAATGTTGTTCGGAGTCCCGGATGAGATCACGGACGTCACGAGGGTTTCCGGAATGGTCCGGAAACGAAGATTGATATATAGGATGACCTCATTTGATTACCGGAAGGTTTTCGGAGTTACCGGGAATGTACCGGGAATGATGAATGGGTTCCGGGGGTTCACCGGAGGGGGGCAACCCACTCCGGGGAAGCCCATAGGTATTTGGGGGGGTCACACCAGCCCTTAGTGGGCTGGTGGGACAGCCCACCAAATCCTATGCGCCAAGGAAGAAAAATCAAAGAAGAAAAAAAAGGAGGGGAAGTGGGAAGGGGGAAGGACTCCCTCCCACCAAACCAAGTAGGACTCGGTTTGGGGGGGGGAGAGTCCTCCCCCCTGGCTCGGCCGACCCCTTGGGGTTCCCTTGGACCCCAAGGCAAGGTCCCCCTCCCTCCTCCTATATATATGGGGCTTTTAGGGCAGATTTGAGACGACTTTCTCACGGCTGCCCGACCACATACCTCCATAGTTTTTCCTCTAGATCGCGTTTCTGCGGAGCTCGGGCGGAGCCCTGCTGAGACGAGATCATCACCAACCTCCGGAGCGCCGTCACGCTGCCGGAGAACTCTTCTACCTCTCCGTCTCTCTTGCTGGATCAAGAAGGCCGAGATCATCGTCGAGCTGTACGTGTGCTGAACGCGGAGGTGCCGTCCGTTCGGTACTAGATCGTGGGACTGATCGCGGGATTGTTCGCGGGGCGGATCGAGGGACGTGAGGACGTTCCACTACATCAACCGCGATCTCTAATCGCTTCTGCTGTACGATCTACAAGGGTACGTAGATCACTCATCCCCTCTCGTAGATGGACATCACCATGATAGGTCTTCGTGCGCGTAGGAAAATTTTTGTTTCCCATGCGACGTTCCCCAACAGTGGCATCATGAGCTAGGTTCATGCGTAGATGTCTTCTCGAGTATAACACAAAAGGTTTGTGGGCGGTGATGTGCGTTTTGCTGCCCTCCTTAGTCTTTTCTTGATTCCGCGGTATTGTTGGATTGAAGCGGCTTGGACCGACATTACTCGTACGCTTACGAGAGACTGGTTTCATCGTTACGAGTAACCCCCTTTGCTCAAAGATGACTGGCAAGTGACGGTTTCTCCAACTTTAGTTGAATCGGATTTGACCGAGGAGGTCCTTGGATGAGGTTAAATAGCAACTCATATATCTCCGTTGTGGTGTTTGCGTAAGTAAGATGCGATCCTACTAGATACCCTTGGTCACCACGTAAAACATGCAACAACAAAATTAGAGGACGTCTAACTTGTTTTTGCAGGGTATGATTGTGATGTGATATGGCCAATGATGTGATGTGATATATTGGATGTATGAGATGATCATGTTGTAATAGAAATATCGACTTGCACGTCGATGGTACGGCAACCGGCAGGAGCCATAGGGTTGTCTTTATACTAACATATGTGCTTGCAGATGCGTTTACTATTTTGCTACGATGTAGCTTTAGTAGTAATAGCATAAGTAGCACGACAACCCCGATGGCGACACGTTGATGGATGATCATGGTGTGGCGCCGGTGACAAGAAGATCGTGCCGGTGCTTTGGTGATGGAGATCAAGAAGCACGTGATGATGGCCATATCATGTCACTTATGAATTGCATGTGATGTTAATCCTTTTATGCACCTTATTTTGCTTAGAACGACGGTAGCATTATGAGGTGATCTCTCACTAAAATTTCAAGACGAAATTGTGTTCTCCCCGACTGTGCACCGTTGCTACAGTTCGTCGTTTCGAGACACCACGTGATGATCGGGTGTGATAGACTCAACGTTCACATACAACGGGTGCAAAACAGTTGCGCACGCGGAACACTCGGGTTAAGCTTGACGAGCCTAGCATGTGCAGACATGGCCTCGGAACACATGAGACCGAAAGGTCGATCATGAATCATATAGTTGATATGATTAGCATAGGGATGCTTACCACTGAAACTACTCTCGACTCACGTGATGATCGGACTTGGGATAGTGTAAGTGGATCATGAACCACTCAAATGACTAGAGAGATGTACTTTTTGAGTGGGAGTTTAGCATATAATTTGATTAAGTTGAACTCTAATTATCTTGAACATAGTCTAAAGTCCACTTTGAATATATTTGTGTTGTAGATCATGGCTCACGCAAGTGTCATCCTCAATTTTAATACGTTCCTAGAGAAAGCTAAGTTGAAAGATGATGGAAGCAACTTTGTAGACTGGGCTCGTAATCTTAAGCTAATCTTACAAGCTGGAAAGAAGGATTATGTCCTTAATGCTGCGCTAGGAGATGAACCACCCGCTACGGCTGATCAGGATGTTAAGAACGCTTGGTTAGCGCGTAAGGAGGACTACTCAATAGTTCAATGTGCAGTCTTGTACGGCTTAGAACCGGGACTTCAACGTCGCTTTGAGCGTCATGGAGCATTTGAGATGTTCCAGGAGTTGAAGTTTATCTTTCAGAAGAACGCCCGGATCGAGAGGTATGAGACCTCCGATAAATTCTATGCTTGCAAGATGGAGGAAAACTCGTCTGTCAGTGAACATGTGCTCAAAATGTCTGGGTACTCAAACCGTCTAGCTGAACTGGGGATTGAACTCCCGCAAGAAGCTATCACTGACAGAATCCTTCAATCACTGCCGCCAAGCTATAAAGGCTTTGTGTTGAACTACAACATGCAAGGGATGAACAAGTCTCCCGGAGAGTTGTTTGCGATGCTGAAAGTCGCAGAGTCTGAACTCCGTAAAGAACATCAAGTGTTGATGGTAAGCAAGACCACTAGTTTCAAGAGAAATGGCAAAGGCAAGAAGGGCAATTCGAAGAAGAGCGGCAAGCCTGTTGCCAATCCGCCGAAGAAACCCAAGGCTGGACCTAAGCCTGAAACAGAGTGCTTCTATTGCAAGGGTATGGGTCACTGGAAGCGCAATTGCCCCAAGTATCTGGCAGATAAGAAGGCAGGCAAAGAAAAATCAGGTATATTTGATATACATGTTATTGATGTGTACTTAACCAGCTCTCGTAGTAGTGCCTGGGTATTCGATACCGGTTCTGTTGCTCACATTTGCAACTCGAAGCAGGAACTGCGGAATAGACGAAGGCTGGCGAAAGACGAAGTGACGATGCGCGTAGGAAACGGTTCCAAGGTTGATGCAATCGCCGTCGGCACCGTGTCACTTCAACTACCATCGGGATTAGTGATGAACTTAAATCATTGTTATTGAGTGCCTGCGTTGAGCATGAACATTATATCTGGATCTTGTTTATTGCGAGACGGTTACTCTTTTAAGTCTGAGAATAATGGTTGTTCTATTTCTATGAGTAACATCTTTTATGGTCATGCACCGAATGTGAGAGGATTGTTCATATTGAATCTTGATAGAGATACGCATATACATAACATTGAGACCAAAAGAGTTAGAGTAAACAATGATAGCGCCATATTTTTGTGGCACTGCCGCTTGGGTCATATTGGTGTAAAGCGCATGAAGAAGCTCCATGCTGATGGACTTTTGGAGTCACTTGACTTTGATTCACTTGACACGTGCGAACCATGCCTCATGGGCAAGATGACTAAGACTCCGTTCTCCGGAACAATGGAGCGTGCAAGTGACTTGTTGGAAATCATACATACCGATGTATGTGGTCCAATGAGCGTGGAGGCACGCGGCGGATATCGTTATTTTCTCACCTTCACTGACGATCTAAGTAGATATGGTTATGTCTACTTGATGAAGCACAAGTCTGAAACATTTGAAAAGTTCAAGCAATTTCAGAGTGAAGTGGAAAATCATCGCAACAAGAAGATCAAGTTCCTGCGGTCTGATCGTGGGGGTGAGTATCTGAGTTTCGAGTTTGGTACTCACTTAAGACAATGTGGAATTGTTTCGCAGTTAACACCGCCTGGAACACCACAGCGTAATGGTGTGTCCGAACATCGTAATCGTACTTTGTTAGAGATGGTGCGATCTATGATGTCTCTTACTGATTTGCCATTATATTTTTGGGGTTATGCATTAGAAACAGCTGCATTCACTTTAAATAGGGCACCATCAAAATCCGTTGAGACGACACCATACGAATTGTGGTATGGCAAAAGACCAAAGTTGTCGTTTCTTAAAGTTTGGGGATGTGATGCTTATGTCAAAAAGCTTCAGCCTGAAAAGCTGGAACCCAAAGCGGAAAAATGTGTCTTCATAGGTTACCCGAAAGAGACAGTTGGGTACACCTTCTATCTCAAATCCGAAGGCAAAGTATTTGTTGCTAAGAACGGAACTTTTCTCGAGAAGGAGTTTCTCTCGAGAGAATTGAGTGGGAGGAAGATAGAACTTGACGAGGTTGTCGAACCTTTCATCCCTCTGGATGGTGGCGCAGGGCAAGGGGAAACCTCTGTCATTGCGACGCCGGTTGAGGAGGAAGTTAATGATGATGATCATGAAACTCCAGTTCAAGTTTCTGTTGAACCACGTAGGTCGACGAGATCACGCGCTGCTCCAGAGTGGTACGGTAATCCCGTCTTATCAATCATGTTGTTAGACAACAATGAACCTGCAAATTATGAAGAAGCAATGGTGGGGCCAGATTCCAACAAATGGCTAGAAGCCATGAAATCCGAGATAGGATCCATGTATGAGAACAAAGTGTGGACTTTGGAGATACTGCCTGAGGGCCGCAAGGCTATTCAGAACAAATGGATCTTTAAGAAGAAGACGGACGCTGACGGTAATGTGACCGTTTATAAAGCTCGACTTGTGGCAAAGGGTTTTTTACAAGTTCCAGGAATTGACTACGATGAGACTTTCTCTCCCGTAGCGATGCTTAAGTCCGTCAGAATCATGTTAGCAATAACTGCATTTTTCGATTATGAAATCTGGCAGATGGATGTCAAAACGGCGTTCCTTAACGGTTTCCTTAAGGAAGAGTTGTATATGATGCAACCCGAAGGTTTTGTCGATCCTAAAAATGCTGACAAAGTGTGCAAGCTCCAGCGATCCATTTATGGACTGGTGCAAGCATCTCGGAGTTGGAACAAATGCTTTGATGAGGTGATCAAAGCATTTGGGTTTATACAAGTGGTTGGAGAATCTTGTATTTACAAGAAAGTGAGTGGGAGCTCTGTGGCGTTTCTAATATTATATGTGGATGACATATTACTGATTGGAAACAACGTAGAGCTTTTGGAAAGCATAAAAGGTTACTTGAATAAAAGTTTCTCTATGAAGGACCTAGGAGAAGCTGCTTACATTCTAGGCATTAAGATCTATAGGGATAGATCAAAACGCCTGATAGGACTTTCACAAAGCACATACCTTGATAAAGTTTTGAAGAGGTTCAAAATGGAACAGTCCAAGAAAGGGTTCTTGCCAGTGTTACAAGGTACGAGATTGAGTAAGACTCAGTGCCCAGCAACTGATGAAGATAGAGAGCATATGCGCTCCGTCCCCTATGCTTCAGCCATAGGCTCTATCATGTATGCGATGTTGTGCACTAGACCGGATGTTAGCCTGGCCATAAGTATGGCAGGTAGGTTCCAGAGTAATCCAGGAGTGGATCACTGGACGGCGGTCAAGAATATCCTGAAGTACCTGAAAAGGACTAAGGAGATGTTTCTCGTGTATGGAGGTGACGAAGAGCTCGCCGTAAAGGGTTACGTCGATGCAAGCTTTGACACAGATCCGGACGACTCTAAGTCGCAAACCGGATACGTATTTATTCTTAATGGGGGTGCAGTAAGCTGGTGCAGTTCCAAGCAAAGCGTCGTAGCAGATTCTACATGTGAAGCAGAGTACATGGCTGCCTCAGAGGCGGCTAAGGAGGGTGTCTGGATGAAGCAGTTCATGACGGATCTTGGAGTGGTGCCAAGTGCACTGGATCCAATAACCTTGTTCTGTGACAACACTGGTGCCATTGCCTTAGCAAAGGAACCAAGGTTTCACAAGAAGACCAGACACATCAAACGACGCTTCAACCTCATCCGCGACTACGTCGAGGAGGAGGACGTAAATATATGCAAAGTGCACACGGATCTGAATGTAGCAGACCCGCTGACTAAACCTCTTCCACGGCCAAAGCATGATCGACACCAGAACTGTATGGGTGTTAGATTTATTACAATGTAATTCACATGGTGATGTGAGGGCTAGATTATTGACTCTAGTGCAAGTGGGAGACTGTTGGAATTATGCCCTAGAGGCAATAATAAATGTATAGTTATTATTATAATTCCTGTATCAAGATAATAGTTTATTATCCATGCTATAATTGTATTGAATGAAGACTCATTTACATGTGTGGATACATAGACAAAACACCGTCCCTAGCATGCCTCTAGTTGGCTAGCCAGTTGATCGATGATAGTCAGTGTCTTCTGATTATGAACAAGGTGTTGTTGCTTGATAACTGGGTCACGTCATTAGGAGAATCACGTGATGGACTAGACCCAAACTAATAGACGTAGCATGTTGATCGTGTCATTTTGTTGCTACTGTTTTCTGCGTGTCAAGTATTTATTCCTATGACCATGAGATCATATAACTCACTGACACCGGAGGAATGCTTTGTGTGTATCAAACGTCGCAACGTAACTGGGTGACTATAAAGATGCTCTACAGGTATCTCCGAAGGTGTTAGTTGAGTTAGTATGGATCAAGACTGGGATTTGTCACTCCGTGTGACGGAGAGGTATCTCGGGGCCCACTCGGTAATACAACATCACACACAAGCCTTGCAAGCAATGTAACTTAGTGTAAGTTGCGGGATCTTGTATTACGGAACGAGTAAAGAGACTTGCCGGTAAACGAGATTGAAATAGGTATGCGGATACTGACGATCGAATCTCGGGCAAGTAACATACCGAAGGACAAAGGGAATGACATACGGGATTATACGAATCCTTGGCACTGAGGTTCAAACGATAAGATCTTCGTAGAATATGTAGGATCCAATATGGGCATCCAGGTCCCGCTATTGGATATTGACCGAGGAGTCTCTCGGGTCATGTCTACATAGTTCTCGAACCCGCAGGGTCTGCACACTTAAGGTTCGACGTTGTTTTATGCGTATTTGAGTTATATGGTTGGTTACCGAATGTTGTTCGGAGTCCCGGATGAGATCACGGACGTCACGAGGGTTTCCGGAATGGTCCGGAAACGAAGATTGATATATAGGATGACCTCATTTGATTACCGGAAGGTTTTCGGAGTTACCGGGAATGTACCGGGAATGATGAATGGGTTCCGGGGGTTCACCGGAGGGGGGCAACCCACTCCGGGGAAGCCCATAGGTATTTGGGGGGGTCACACCAGCCCTTAGTGGGCTGGTGGGACAGCCCACCAAATCCTATGCGCCAAGGAAGAAAAATCAAAGAAGAAAAAAAAGGAGGGGAAGTGGGAAGGGGGAAGGACTCCCTCCCACCAAACCAAGTAGGACTCGGTTTGGGGGGGGGGAGAGTCCTCCCCCCTGGCTCGGCCGACCCCTTGGGGTTCCCTTGGACCCCAAGGCAAGTTCCCCCTCCCTCCTCCTATATATATGGGGCTTTTAGGGCAGATTTGAGACGACTTTCTCACGGCTGCCCGACCACATACCTCCATAGTTTTTCCTCTAGATCGCGTTTCTGCGGAGCTCGGGCGGAGCCCTGCTGAGACGAGATCATCACCAACCTCCGGAGCGCCGTCACGCTGCCGGAGAACTCTTCTACCTCTCCGTCTCTCTTGCTGGATCAAGAAGGCCGAGATCATCGTCGAGCTGTACGTGTGCTGAACGCGGAGGTGCCGTCCGTTCGGTACTAGATCGTGGGACTGATCGCGGGATTGTTCGCGGGGCGGATCGAGGGACGTGAGGACGTTCCACTACATCAACCGCGATCTCTAATCGCTTCTGCTGTACGATCTACAAGGGTACGTAGATCACTCATCCCCTCTCGTAGATGGACATCACCATGATAGGTCTTCGTGCGCGTAGGAAAATTTTTGTTTCCCATGCGACGTTCCCCAACAGTGGCATCATGAGCTAGGTTCATGCGTAGATGTCTTCTCGAGTAGAACACAAAAGGTTTGTGGGCGGTGATGTGCGTTTTGCTGCCCTCCTTAGTCTTTTCTTGATTCCGCGGTATTGTTGGATTGAAGCGGCTTGGACCGACATTACTCGTACGCTTACGAGAGACTGGTTTCATCGTTACGAGTAACCCCCTTTGCTCAAAGATGACTGGCAAGTGACGGTTTCTCCAACTTTAGTTGAATCGGATTTGACCGAGGAGGTCCTTGGATGAGGTTAAATAGCAACTCATATATCTCCGTTGTGGTGTTTGCGTAAGTAAGATGCGATCCTACTAGATACCCTTGGTCACCACGTAAAACATGCAACAACAAAATTAGAGGACGTCTAACTTGTTTTTGCAGGGTATGATTGTGATGTGATATGGCCAATGATGTGATGTGATATATTGGATGTATGAGATGATCATGTTGTAATAGAAATATCGACTTGCACGTCGATGGTACGGCAACCGGCAGGAGCCATAGGGTTGTCTTTATACTAACATATGTGCTTGCAGATGCGTTTACTATTTTGCTACGATGTAGCTTTAGTAGTAATAGCATAAGTAGCACGACAACCCCGATGGCGACACGTTGATGGATGATCATGGTGTGGCGCCGGTGACAAGAAGATCGTGCCGGTACTTTGGTGATGGAGATCAAGAAGCACGTGATGATGGCCATATCATGTCACTTATGAATTGCATGTGATGTTAATCCTTTTATGCACCTTATTTTGCTTAGAACGACGGTAGCATTATGAGGTGATCTCTCACTAAAATTTCAAGACGAAATTGTGTTCTCCCCGACTGTGCACCGTTGCTACAGTTCGTCGTTTCGAGACACCACGTGATGATCGGGTGTGATAGACTCAACGTTCACATACAACGGGTGCAAAACAGTTGCGCACGCGGAACACTCGGGTTAAGCTTGACGAGCCTAGCATGTGCAGACATGGCCTCGGAACACATGAGACCGAAAGGTCGATCATGAATCATATAGTTGATATGATTAGCATAGGGATGCTTACCACTGAAACTACTCTCGACTCACGTGATGATCGGACTTGGGATAGTGTAAGTGGATCATGAACCACTCAAATGACTAGAGAGATGTACTTTTTGAGTGGGAGTTTAGCATATAATTTGATTAAGTTGAACTCTAATTATCTTGAACATAGTCTAAAGTCCACTTTGAATATATTTGTGTTGTAGATCATGGCTCACGCAAGTGTCATCCTCAATTTTAATACGTTCCTAGAGAAAGCTAAGTTGAAAGATGATGGAAGCAACTTTGTAGACTGGGCTCGTAATCTTAAGCTAATCTTACAAGCTGGAAAGAAGGATTATGTCCTTAATGCTGCGCTAGGAGATGAACCACCCGCTACGGCTGATCAGGATGTTAAGAACGCTTGGTTAGCGCGTAAGGAGGACTACTCAATAGTTCAATGTGCAGTCTTGTATGGCTTAGAACCGGGACTTCAACGTCGCTTTGAGCGTCATGGAGCATTTGAGATGTTCCAGGAGTTGAAGTTTATCTTTCAGAAGAACGCCCGGATCGAGAGGTATGAGACCTCCGATAAATTCTATGCTTGCAAGATGGAGGAAAACTCGTCTGTCAGTGAACATGTGCTCAAAATGTCTGGGTACTCAAACCGTCTAGCTGAACTGGGGATTGAACTCCCGCAAGAAGCTATCACTGACAGAATCCTTCAATCACTGCCGCCAAGCTATAAAGGCTTTGTGTTGAACTACAACATGCAAGGGATGAACAAGTCTCCCGGAGAGTTGTTTGCGATGCTGAAAGTCGCAGAGTCTGAACTCCGTAAAGAACATCAAGTGTTGATGGTAAGCAAGACCACTAGTTTCAAGAGAAACGGCAAAGGCAAGAAGGGCAATTCGAAGAAGAGCGGCAAGCCTGTTGCCAATCCGCCGAAGAAACCCAAGGCTGGACCTAAGCCTGAAACAGAGTGCTTCTATTGCAAGGGTATGGGTCACTGGAAGCGCAATTGCCCCAAGTATCTGGCAGATAAGAAGGCGGGCAAAGAAAAATCAGGTATATTTGATATACATGTTATTGATGTGTACTTAACCAGCTCTCTAGTAGTGCTTGGGTATTCGATACCGGTTCTGTTGCTCACATTTGCAACTCGAAGCAGGAACTGCGGAATAGACGAAGGCTGGCGAAAGACGAAGTGACGATGCACGTAGGAAACGGTTCCAAGGTTGATGCAATCGCCGTCGACACCGTGTCACTTCAACTACCATCGGGATTAGTGATGAACTTAAATCATTGTTATTTAGTGCCTGCGTTGAGCATGAACATTATATCTGGATCTTGTTTATTGCGAGACGGTTACTCTTTTAAGTCTGAGAATAATGGTTGTTCTATTTCTATGAGTAACATCTTTTATGGTCATGCACCGAATGTGAGAGGATTGTTCATATTGAATCTTGATAGAGATACGCATATACATAACATTGAGACCAAAAGAGTTAGAGTAAACAATGATAGCGCCATATTTTTGTGGCACTGCCGCTTGGGTCATATTGGTGTAAAGCGCATGAAGAAGCTCCATGCTGATGGACTTTTGGAGTCACTTGACTTTGATTCACTTGACACGTGCGAACCATGCCTCATGGGCAAGATGACTAAGACTCCGTTCTCCGGAACAATGGAGCGTGCAAGTGACTTGTTGGAAATCATACATACCGATGTATGTGGTCCAATGAGCGTGGAGGCACGCGGCGGATATCGTTATTTTCTCACCTTCACTGACGATCTAAGTAGATATGGTTATGTCTACTTGATGAAGCACAAGTCTGAAACATTTGAAAAGTTCAAGCAATTTCAGAGTGAAGTGGAAAATCATCGCAACAAGAAGATCAAGTTCCTGCGGTCTGATCGTGGGGGTGAGTATCTGAGTTTCGAGTTTGGTACTCACTTAAGACAATGTGGAATTGTTTCGCAGTTAACACCGCCTGGAACACCACAGCGTAATGGTGTGTCCGAACATCGTAATCGTACTTTGTTAGAGATGGTGCGATCTATGATGTCTCTTACTGATTTGCCATTATCTTTTTGGGGTTATGCATTAGAAACAGCTGCATTCACTTTAAATAGGGCACCATCAAAATCCGTTGAGACGACACCATACGAATTGTGGTATGGCAAAAGACCAAAGTTGTCGTTTCTTAAAGTTTGGGGATGTGATGCTTATGTCAAAAAGCTTCAGCCTGAAAAGCTGGAACCCAAAGCGGAAAAATGTGTCTTCATAGGTTACCCGAAAGAGACAGTTGGGTACACCTTCTATCTCAAATCCGAAGGCAAAGTATTTGTTGCTAAGAACGGAACTTTTCTCGAGAAGGAGTTTCTCTCGAGAGAATTGAGTGGGAGGAAGATAGAACTTGACGAGGTTGTCGAACCTTTCATCCCTCTGGATGGTGGCGCAGGGCAAGGGGAAACCTCTGTCATTGCGACGCCGGTTGAGGAGGAAGTTAATGATGATGATCATGAAACTCCAGTTCAAGTTTCTGTTGAACCACGTAGGTCGACGAGATCACGCGCTGCTCCAGAGTGGTACGGTAATCCCGTCTTATCAATCATGTTGTTAGACAACAATGAACCTGCAAATTATGAAGAAGCAATGGTGGGGCCAGATTCCAACAAATGGCTAGAAGCCATGAAATCCGAGATAGGATCCATGTATGAGAACAAAGTGTGGACTTTGGAGATACTGCCTGAGGGCCGCAAGGCTATTCAGAACAAATGGATCTTTAAGAAGAAGACGGACGCTGACGGTAATGTGACCGTTTATAAAGCTCGACTTGTGGCAAAGGGTTTTTTACAAGTTCCAGGAATTGACTACGATGAGACTTTCTCTCCCGTAGCGATGCTTAAGTCCGTCAGAATCATGTTAGCAATAGCTGCATTTTTCGATTATGAAATCTGGCAGATGGATGTCAAAACGGCGTTCCTTAACGGTTTCCTTAAGGAAGAGTTGTATATGATGCAACCCGAAGGTTTTGTCGATCCTAAAAATGCTGACAAAGTGTGCAAGCTCCAGCGATCCATTTATGGACTGGTGCAAGCATCTCGGAGTTGGAACAAATGCTTTGATGAGGTGATCAAAGCATTTGGGTTTATACAAGTGGTTGGAGAATCTTGTATTTACAAGAAAGTGAGTGGGAGCTCTGTGGCGTTTCTAATATTATATGTGGATGACATATTACTGATTGGAAACAACGTAGAGCTTTTGGAAAGCATAAAAGGTTACTTGAATAAAAGTTTCTCTATGAAGGACCTAGGAGAAGCTGCTTACATTCTAGGCATTAAGATCTATAGGGATAGATCAAAACGCCTGATAGGACTTTCACAAAGCACATACCTTGATAAAGTTTTGAAGAGGTTCAAAATGGAACAGTCCAAGAAAGGGTTCTTGCCAGTGTTACAAGGTACGAGATTGAGTAAGACTCAGTGCCCAGCAACTGATGAAGATAGAGAGCATATGCGCTCCGTCCCCTATGCTTCAGCCATAGGCTCTATCATGTATGCGATGCTGTGCACTAGACCGGATGTTAGCCTGGCCATAAGTATGGCAGGTAGGTTCCAGAGTAATCCAGGAGTGGATCACTGGACGGCGGTCAAGAATATCCTGAAGTACCTGAAAAGGACTAAGGAGATGTTTCTCGTGTATGGAGGTGACGAAGAGCTCGCCGTAAAGGGTTACGTCGATGCAAGCTTTGACACAGATCCGGACGACTCTAAGTCGCAAACCGGATACGTATTTATTCTTAATGGGGGTGCAGTAAGCTGGTGCAGTTCCAAGCAAAGCGTCGTAGCAGATTCTACATGTGAAGCAGAGTACATGGCTGCCTCAGAGGCGGCTAAGGAGGGTGTCTGGATGAAGCAGTTCATGACGGATCTTGGAGTGGTGCCAAGTGCACTGGATCCAATAACCTTGTTCTGTGACAACACTGGTGCCATTGCCTTAGCAAAGGAACCAAGGTTTCACAAGAAGACCAGACACATCAAACGACGCTTCAACCTCATCCGCGACTACGTCGAGGAGGAGGACGTAAATATATGCAAAGTGCACACGGATCTGAATGTAGCAGACCCGCTGACTAAACCTCTTCCACGGCCAAAGCATGATCGACACCAGAACTGTATGGGTGTTAGATTTATTACAATGTAATTCACATGGTGATGTGAGGGCTAGATTATTGACTCTAGTGCAAGTGGGAGACTGTTGGAATTATGCCCTAGAGGCAATAATAAATGTATAGTTATTATTATAATTCCTGTATCAAGATAATAGTTTATTATCCATGCTATAATTGTATTGAATGAAGACTCATTTACATGTGTGGATACATAGACAAAACACCGTCCCTAGCATGCCTCTAGTTGGCTAGCCAGTTGATCGATGATAGTCAGTGTCTTCTGATTATGAACAAGGTGTTGTTGCTTGATAACTGGGTCACGTCATTAGGAGAATCACGTGATGGACTAGACCCAAACTAATAGACGTAGCATGTTGATCGTGTCATTTTGTTGCTACTGTTTTCTGCGTGTCAAGTATTTATTCCTATGACCATGAGATCATATAACTCACTGACACCGGAGGAATGCTTTGTGTGTATCAAACGTCGCAACGTAACTGGGTGACTATAAAGATGCTCTACAGGTATCTCCGAAGGTGTTAGTTGAGTTAGTATGGATCAAGACTGGGATTTGTCACTCCGTGTGACGGAGAGGTATCTCGGGGCCCACTCGGTAATACAACATCACACACAAGCCTTGCAAGCAATGTAACTTAGTGTAAGTTGCGGGATCTTGTATTACGGAACGAGTAAAGAGACTTGCCGGTAAACGAGATTGAAATAGGTATGCGGATACTGACGATCGAATCTCGGGCAAGTAACATACCGAAGGACAAAGGGAATGACATACGGGATTATACGAATCCTTGGCACTGAGGTTCAAACGATAAGATCTTCGTAGAATATGTAGGATCCAATATGGGCATCCAGGTCCCGCTATTGGATATTGACCGAGGAGTCTCTCGGGTCATGTCTACATAGTTCTCGAACCCGCAGGGTCTGCACACTTAAGGTTCGACGTTGTTTTATGCGTATTTGAGTTATATGGTTGGTTACCGAATGTTGTTCGGAGTCCCGGATGAGATCACGGACGTCACGAGGGTTTCCGGAATGGTCCGGAAACGAAGATTGATATATAGGATGACCTCATTTGATTACCGGAAGGTTTTCGGAGTTACCGCGAATGTACCGGGAATGACGAATGGGTTCCGGGGGTTCACCGGAGGGGGGCAACCCACTCTGGGGAAGCCCATAGGTATTTGGGGGGGTCACACCAGCCCTTAGTGGGCTGGTGGGACAGCCCACCAAATCCTATGCGCCAAGGAAGAAAAATCAAAGAAGAAAAAAAAAGGAGGGGAAGTGGGAAGGGGGAAGGACTCCCTCCCACCAAACCAAGTAGGACTCGGTTTGGGGGGGGAGAGTCCTCCCCCCTGGCTCGGCCGACCCCTTGGGGTTCCCTTGGACCCCAAGTCAAGGTCCCCCTCCCTCCTCCTATATATATGGGGCTTTTAGGGCAGATTTGAGACGACTTTCTCACGGCTGCCCGACCACATACCTCCATAGTTTTTCCTCTAGATCGCGTTTCTGCGGAGCTCGGGCGGAGCCCTGCTGAGACGAGATCATCACCAACCTCCGGAGCGCCGTCACGCTGCCGGAGAACTCTTCTACCTCTCCGTCTCTCTTGCTGGATCAAGAAGGCCGAGATCATTGTCGAGCTGTACGTGTGCTGAACGCGGAGGTGCCGTCCGTTCGGTACTAGATCGTGGGACTGATCGCGGGATTGTTCGCGGGGCGGATCGAGGGACGTGAGGACGTTCCACTACATCAACCGCGATCTCTAATCGCTTCTGCTGTACGATCTACAAGGGTACGTAGATCACTCATCCCCTCTCGTAGATGGACATCACCATGATAGGTCTTCGTGCGCGTAGGAAATTTTTTGTTTCCCATGCGACGTTCCCCAACAAAGGTTAGTGCGAAATGGTTTGCGACCAACTCAGATCAAATACCCAAATCCCATTAGCATTTTAATTAACACTATAGTGACGATCAACAATCCACGAGACGTGGTCCCGTCGCCCTGTCTCGAGGATGTGTGTCAAGGGCCGAGAATGCTCGGCCACACCCGTTCACAACCACGCGGGAATTCACCCGCAACACACCTTATGTACCCAGTGACAAGGTCAAGTAACTGTGTGGCTGTAACATGTGAGGGATCTGAGGTATCACCCTTGATGGATTCCAAACGATGTAACCATCAAGGTTACCAGGGAGGAATCACCCTCAATGGTCCACACTTGAGGGGTTGTACGATAGAGTCATTATCGGGAGTGGTGAGGAAGGAATCACCCTCCGTGAACCACCGTCGGTTAGCTACACTATAGAGCTAACATCAGGAGTACGTAACGAGGCATCACCCATGGTACTCGATAGTAGCTCTATAACGTCATACGACAAGGGGGGGGTGAGTGATGTGACGGGTCTTGGCTCGTCAATCAGAAGATCGAGACTCTGATGAAAAAGTGGGGGCAACTGGGACTATTGGGTCAATGGGGATCACTGAGCCACCTATACTAAGCATTTGATATTGAAGTAGAGTATATAGCAATGTATCAAAAACAGGCTATGCATCAAGATAGGAGTTATCTACGATAGTTGCAAAATCTAATGCAAGCATGAGGGAGAAAGAATAGGCGATATAGGAATGATCAAGGGTGGTTGCTTGCCTTGTTGCTATGCAGCAAAGGGATGGTCGTCAGGAGGGTAGTCATACCCGGCAGCAGCGTGAGCGTTAGCGTCTACCGGAGAGAAGAGAGGGAAGAAACAATAAATATAAAGCAGACAGATGCATCACGATGCATGGCATTGCAATATGCAGTGCTAGGCATGAGCTAACGTACTACTACTCGCTATGGATGGATCGGGAAATTATCTAACGATATTTCCTGGGCTGTGTCTACTACTGGACACGCAAAATGGATGGAAAAGTTCCATGTTCACTATGCTAGGGACACGTGACAAACGAACGAACAGCGTAATATTTCTCGTTTTTGTGATCAACTTTCATGTATAAGTTATTTTCATCTGGATTACAGATTATTTTATATTAATTTTTAAAGTTCTATTAATATTCTAAAAATAAAAAGACTTAATTTAATTCAATAATTAAATTGCGACATGAGCGTGATGTCATGCTGACATCAAGAGTCAACAAGACCTTTGAGTGGACAAATTGACGAGTGGGCCCCATTGTCAAACTCATATCTTTAATCCGGATTTAATAATTAATAAATAGATCTAATTTACAGGGGGACCCACATGTCATTGACTATTTGGTTAAATTAATTAATCGATTTAATTAGACAATTTTATTTAGCCCTAATTGAGGTGGCCCCACGTGTCATACACGTATTAAATTAAGAGAGCACTTAATTAGCATAATTAGCATAATTAAGTTAATTAATAGATTACTTAATTAATTATTTTAATACATAAATTATATATATATATTCAATTCTTCTTTATTTATTTTGTTTAACACGGGCGTGGACCCGTGTTGTCATTCACTAGGGGGTGGGGGAAATAACCCCAAAATATCTAAAACGAGGGGTGTGGTGGCCGCCCTGGGGGAGGCCGAGGCCGTATAGAGCAGCGACCGGGGCCACGGCCGGTGCCACCCGAGGCCTTAGCCGACAAGACCAATGAGGGGCGACGGTGGCAGAGGCCAGCGAGGGGCTCGTGGTGGCGCGACGAGCAGCGGAGTGCGCGAGCGGCGGAGCATATCATGCTCCACTTCTCGGACAAGATCGTTGAAGCAACGGCAGAGCTGAGACACATGGAAGACATCGTGAACCTGGGAAAGGTTCGCTGGTAGCTCCAATTGATAAGCCACTTTTGCACGTCTTTCAAGAATAGTGAATGGACCAATATAGCAAGGAGCTAGCTTGCCCTTGATCCCAAAACGGTGTGCACCTCTCATTCGTGTGATTCGAAGATAAGCCTTTCCCCCCACTCCGCTACTCGCTGCACCACCGTGAGCCACTCGCTGGCCCGTGTGAAAGGATGTGGATGTCGCCTAGAGGGGGGGTGAATAGGCGCTTTTAAAATAATTACGGTTTAGGCTTGAACAAATGCGGAATAAAACTAACGTTTAATTTGTCAAGCACAAAACCTAAAACAACTAGGCTCACCTATGTGCACCAACAACTTATGCTAAGCAAGATAAACAACTAAGTGATAGCAAGATATATGACAATAAATAATATGGCTATCAAAAAGTAAAGTGCATAAGTAAAGGGTCCGGGTAAGAGATAACCGAGGCACGCGGAGACGATGATGTATCCCGAAGTTCACACCCTTGCGGATGCTAATCTCCGTTGGAGCGGTGTGGAGGCACAATGCTCCCCAAGATGCCACTAAGGCCACCGTAATCTCCTCACGCCCTCGCACAATGCAAGATGCCATGATTCCACTAAGGGACCCTTGAGGGCGGTCATCGAACCCGTACAAATGGCAAACCTTGGGGGCGGTCACCGGTACCCGTACAAATTGCTCGGGGCAATCTCCACAACCTAATTGGAGACCCCGACGCTTGCCCGGAGCTTTACACCACAATGATTGAGCTCCAAGACACCACCAAGCTTCTAGGACGCCAAAGCATCCATGAAGAACAATATCTAGGGTACTAAGTACCAAAGGTAATAAGCTTCTCAAACTTCACTTCCATGTATCACCGTGGAGAACTCAAACCGATGCAACTAATGCAATGGCAAGAATACACGAAGTGGACAAGTCCCTCACACTCAAATCCCTCCACAACAACAAAAGCTATGGAGAAATATAAGAGGAAGAACAAGGAGCTCACAAAGAACTCCAAGATCTAGATCCAAGGGGTTCCCCTCACATAGAGGAGAAAGTGATTGGCGGAGATGTGGATCTAGATCTCCTCTCTCTTTTCCCTCAAGAACAAGCAAGAATCATTGGAGGGATTGAGAGTAAGCAAGCTCTAAGAAGGTCAACAATGGGGGTAGAACATGAGGTCAACAGATCAGCAAAAAGCAAGGGGGAAGAAGGACCCCTTTATATAGTGGGGGAAAGAATCAGACCGTTACCCCCACTTATAGCCCGAGCACAGCGGTACTATCGCTGCCCCCAGCGGTACTACCGCTCAGGGAGGAGCGGTACTACCGCTAGGTGTTGGGGATATTATGTGTTGGGTAACCCGCCCTAGTTGGGCCGGGTCACCAAGCTGGCGACTCATCCTCAAGTGATTCAAGTTTTGGCCCAATGAGGCCAGGAGCGAGATGGCGGTTCAAGATCTTTGGGAAGAATCCATCATTGGGAAGATCTCCAAGTCTTGGAA
The DNA here is from genome assembly GCF_904849725.1 of Hordeum vulgare subsp. vulgare. NCBI lineage: Eukaryota > Viridiplantae > Streptophyta > Magnoliopsida > Poales > Poaceae > Hordeum > Hordeum vulgare. The sequence goes on from NC_058521.1 coordinate 382,867,437, forward strand.
AGATGGCGACTTAGAGATTGAAAGAATCACAACTTGCGTAAAGGCAAGGACTCTTGTAAACCCTAAGGGCTCGACCTGTATATAAAGGCGAGTCCCAGGGAAGGAGAGGGGAGGTTAGAAATCATCGAGTGCTAGGTCAGGCGAGTTACGCCCTCCTTGTAATCGAAACACCATCAATACAACACCAAGCAGGACGTAGGCTTTTACCTCCTTACGAGGGGCCGAACGTGGGTAAAATCTCTGTCTCGCTCCCGATCAACCCCTTTGAGTCGCCACTAAGGTGCGATGGCTCCAACACTAAGTCCTTCATGAGGACATTTGCCGTGACAAAACCACGACAGTTGGCGCCCACCGTGGGGCCTGCGCACGGTGGAGTTGAGTTCTCAAAGGGAGCCCTACCAGGGTCAGGGAGCTATGCAGCAGGGCTCATGACTCGGAGCCGCCGCGGGAAGTACTACATCAATAACTTGTTGTGGGGGCCCGAGGCCGATTCAATCGAATCCGGTTACAGAATCCCCTTCGGCAAGATCAACGTCTTTGTCGGCATGGTGGGATCGCCCATGCCTGAGCCGGACATCTTCACCGACATCGTCGAGCCGGCCAGGTACGTCCGCCATGTTGTGACGCCAAATCTTACCCGCCCGGTCTTTGTTGGCTTCACACAGGGATCTGAGGAACCAGAACGATCGGTGACTCAGGAGACCACGCCAGTCAACACTGATGACGAGTCATCCATGGGCGACTCAGACTCAATTCAGTCTCTGCATGGGGGCTGCCTCGGAGGCCTGTCACTAGCAATGGACCCAGAGGTTCACGACCAAACCTGCCGCTAGATCGCCGTTTACATGGCAGGGGCGACTCAGCCACCACCAAACCCGACAGGCAACGACGGGACTGGCGAAACATCCAGAAGCCCGGCTGCGATCCTGGTGGATTTGGCGGCAGAGATAACAAGGCTCGTGGCGACACCTGTAACAGCAGAAAATCAGGACACGGTAAACGCCAAGTTAACAAAGCTAAGAGATGGGGTGGCAAAGGCCCAGCGAGACGCTGAGGTAGAAGCCGCCAGGATCGAAACCCGGCAAGCTCAAATCACCGCCGAGGCATCTCGCCTGAACACCAAAAACTGGCGGCTCGAGAGGCATCAGCGCGCATCTGACGCTGTCCATCAGCGGAGGCACCAGGGGCGTTTACCCCCTGATCTCAACCCGACCCGCCTATTCGACACTCCACGTACTCCCGGAGCAGGAGACGCTCCAGGGGGAGGGCCGGGCGAGCCGCCAAATCTGCCGCCTCAACCAACTGTTGATCGCGTCCCTCGATTCCAAACACCTTGAGGTCACTTCTCCAACCCGGTGGACAACGTCCTCGCCGCGACTCGCCATTTAGAGTCTCTTCCGATTCATGGCAACACCCCGGCTGAAATAGAAGCAAGGAACGCCATTGAGATGTTGAAGACGGCGGTGGTTCAAAACGCCCAGTTCTCGCACAGCCTCGATCGGCTGCACTCCACCCCCAGGCAAGCCGCACCAGGAGCCGACCAAAGGACCAGCCCGCCATAACCAGCGGACCACGACCCTTTCCCCAGGTCAACTCGCCTGATCATCAGGACCCGCCGGGTCGGGATCACCCGGACATCCAAACCGGCTCAGCGCCGCTTGTTGGAGGTGGCAGGCAGGTAGGGGTGCCATGCCTGGCCCCCACCCTTCGCAATGAGCGAATGCCGAAGGATTTTAAGGGACCAAGAAAGGTGCCTAGCTACACCTCGGACCTTGAGCCAGCGTCATGGGTTGAGAGTTACGAAATTGCCATGGACATGCTGGATGTAAGTGAAGCAATCTGTGCTAGGTACTTCACAATGATGCTCGAGGGAACGGCGCGTACTTGGTTAAAAAACCTGCCCCCAACTCCATCCAGACATGGGCTGAATTGAAAGAGCATTTCATCAAAAACTTCCGGGGAACTTGCAAGCGCCCGATGACAATAGTCGATTTACAGCACTGCGTTCAGCGCCCTGATGAGTCGGCTCACCACTGGACGCGGCGGGTCGCAGAAATCATTCACTCGTCGGACGGTATCACGGCGGCTCAGGCCATGTTGATCTTGGAGCAAAACTGCCACTATGAGCCCTTGGTACAGAAGCTGGGGCGACTCAAGCGAAAAGTCCAGGATATGGGGGAGCTAATGGACACCCTCACTAGGTACGCCGAGGCGGACGACACTAAAGCTCCAGGAGAAGATGGCGACAAGGCCAACTCGCCGAGGAAAGGTGGGTCGTCCAAAAATCATACCCGGTTTCAGGGACGCGCCCGCCATAATCATGGAGGGAACGACAAGAGAAGGCAGCAAGAAGAATCCTCGGACTTAGTGCCAACACCAATGCCAACAACGGCAACCAGCGCCAGAAGAAGAGGGGTTACAGTGGCAAAAAACCGTGCAATTATAACGAGATACTTAAGGGCCCTTGCCCGCACCACGCCATGGCGGATGGACCGACGACTCACTCCTGGGAGGACTGTTACGTGATGCGGGAATTTCGGGCGGAGGCGATCAAAAAAGGGCAAAACGGTGACCCGGACCAACGGCTGGAATAGTTCGGTGCACCTAACCAACGCCAGAACCCGTTCGGCAGCTTCCCCGAACCGGGGGCTCAGGGCGGCTCACAGCCAAGCAGCGGCTAGTATCCAGTGCATAACCAACGGCGGTATAACCCGCCCGGAGTTTTTCAATAGCCACCCCCACAGGGGGCTCCGCAGGGGCAAGAGGATAATGGCGGGTTCCGCAACAATCCCAAACAATTAAGCAACAGGCAATATCACGTCTTCACCACCAATGCCTGTAGGCATGATAAAAAGGTGAATCACCGAGCGTACAGTGTATCAGAGCCGGCACTTCCTAGGTACCTCCACTGGTCCGAGCAGATTATATCGTGGAGTAGGGAGGATCACCCGCCCAGAGTTGACAACCCTGACGACTTAGCGTTGGTTATGGCTCCTCAAGTCGGGGGATATACCTTATCGAAGGTACTGATGGATGGTGGTAGCAACATCAACATATTATACTTCGACACTTTTCGAAGGATGAACCTGCTGGAGAAAGATTTAATGCCCTCAACCACGGTATTCCACGGAATTGTCCCGGGTAAATCGGCATACCCCATAGGCCGGGTTAAACTCATAGTTGCGTTTGGAACAACATCCAATTACAGGAGTGAGTCGCTTATGTTTGAGGTGGTCAAGTTAAAGAGCCCCTATCATGCGTTGTTTGGGCGACCGGCTTACGCCCGTTTCATGGCTCCCCCTTGCTATGTTTACCTTAAACTCAAGATGCCCGGTCCTAAGGGACCCATCACGGTTGATGGTGACAGGAGGATCGCAAGAGAGTGTGAAGAAGGGGATGCGGCTTACGCAGAAGTCGCTTGCGCTGCAGAAGAGCTCAAATATCACCAGGCCAATGTTGATCCGGCTGATATGTCACCTCTAAAGAAGCCAACAACAGACGCCGAGCCGCCCCTCAAGTTCAAACCAAAAGACGACACTAAGATGGTGGATTTCCTCCCTGGCGACTCAACCAAGCAGTTCACTATCGGGGCGGGTCTGGACCCCAAATAGGAAAGCGCGCTCATCGAATTCATCCGTGAGAATCGGGACATCTTCGCATGGAAACCTTCTGACATGCCTGGTGTACCGAGAGAATTCACTGAGCACCATCTTAATGTTGACCCAAAAGCAAAATCGATCCAGGAATATCTTCGCAGGTTCAATGAGGAACGACGCAAGGCAATCGGGGAAGAAGTCGCCCGTCTTTTGGCTGCCGGGTTCATCGTAGAGGTCTTCCACCCCAAATGGTTGGCTAACCCGGTCCTGGTGCTCAAGAAGAACGACACCTTCCGCATGTGCATTGATTACACAGATCTTAACAGAGCCTGTCCAAAGGACCCTTTCGCCCTTCCCCGTATCGATCAGATCATTGATTCAATGGCGGGCTGCGAGCATTTGTGTTTCCTGGACGCTTATTCTGGGTATCACCAAATCAAGATGGATGTGGAAGATCAGGAGAAGATAGCTTTTATAACCCCCTTCGGGGCTTTTTGCTATGTGTCCATGCCATTTGGGCTCAAAAGCGCCGGGGCGACTTACCAGCGTTGCATCCAAAATTGCCTCCGTGGCCAAATCGGACGCAACGTCCACGCTTACGTTGACGACATTGTGGTCAAAACTCATAGGAAGGAGACGCTCTTGGAAGATTTAAGGGAAACTTTTGACAATCTGCGGGTATACCAGATGAAGCTTAATCCCACCAAGTGTGTCTTTAGCATTCCCACAGGAAAGTTGTTGGGTTTCCTGGTGTCTGAGCGCGGCATTGAAGCCAACCCGGACAAAATTGAGGCGATTACTTCACTTGGGAAACCAGCGAATATCAATCAAGTTCAACGGATGGCGGGTCATATTGCAGCTTTAAGTCGCTTCATAAGCCGCCTGGGAGAAAAAGCTATTCCCCTTTATCAGTTGCTTAAAAAGTCTGACCGTTTTGCTTGGACAAACGAGGCCAATGAAGCTTTTGAAGCCTTGAAGCAGCAGCTGGTCAACCCGCCGGTTTTGGCCGCCCCGACTGAAAAAGAGCCTATGCTTTTGTACATTGCGGCAAACTCCAAGGCGGTGAGCGTGGCAGTGGTCGTCGAAAGGAAGGAAGAAGGGAAGGAATATCCGGTGCAACGCCCGATATATTTCGTTAGTGAGGTGCTAACCCTCTCCAAGCAACGATACCCGCACTGGCAGAAGCTGGTCTATGGGGTCTTTATGGCGAGTCGAAAGCTCAAACACTATTTCCAAGAGCATCCCATCACGGTGGTTAGCTCCACTCCTCTCGGAGACATCATCCAAAACTGAGAGGCGACAGGGCGAATCGCCAAATGGGCGATCGAACTTGGGCCACACCACGTGCGATATACCCCTCGCACGGCTATCAAGTCTCAGGCCTTGGTTGATTTCATCAACGTTTGGACTGAATTACAGATTCCGGAAGACAAGCCCGACCTCACATACTGGACTATTTACTTTGACGGGTCTAGGCAATTGGAAGGCTCGGGGGCGGGCGTGGTGTTGATTTCGCCCCAAGGAGACAAATTCTGCTATGTTCTCCGACTCATGTTTCCATGCACCAACAACGCTGCAGAATATGAAGCCTTGCTTCATGGGTTGTGACTCGCCAAAGAGATGAACCTCACGTGGGTCAGATGTCTCGGCGATTCTGATCTGGTGGCTCAGCAAGTTTCAGGTACTTGGGATTCTCGGGACCCTCTGATGGCGGCTTACAGAAGGGCTGCGTGTGATGTGGCGGGTCATTTTCATGGCTATCAAGTTGATCATATCAACCGATGGCTTAACGAAGCAACTGATGCCCTTTCGTGTCTCGTCTCACAGCGTAAGCCGGTTCCTCCCAATGTCTTTCTGGATATTTTGCATAATCCTTCCGTAAGGTTGCCCTCAGAAGAGGAGTTGGCAATACCAGACCATGAGTCCCAGTTCGTGGCGGCTCTCCGTGTTATGCCGGATTGGGTTCTTCCATATCTGGCATATCTCGCCCAAGGCGAGTTACCTTCGGATGAAGTGTTGGCTCACCAAATTGTTCGTCGAAGCAAATCCATGGTCATCATCAATGGCGAATTATATAAGCGAAGCACTTCTGGGATATTCCAACGATGTGTTTCTTCCTAAGAAGGATGCATGATTCTGAACAACATCCATGCCGGAGATTATGGGCATCATGCCGGGTCACGTTCCCTCGTTTCAAAGGCGTTCCGTCACGGTTTCTTTTGGTTGACGGCTCATGCAGATGCAGAAGAAATAGTCCGTCGATGTGATGGTTGCCAGTGTTACGGACGACAGGCTCATGTGCCGGCTCAAGAACTAAGGATGATACCTATTACTTGGCCTTTCACGGTTTGGGGGCTAGACATGGTTGGCCCCTTTAAGATGTCGTCCAACAAAAAAACTCATCTGCTGGTGGCGGTTGATAAATTTACCAAGTGGATCGAAGCAGAACCTATTGGTGCTTGTGATGCGGAGACAACAGTCAAGTTCTTGAAAAAGCTGATCTTCCGGTTCGGGTATCCACACAACATTATTACTGATAATGGTACTAATCTGTCACAAGGTGCGATGCAGGAGTTTTGCCATCGTGAGCACATCCGGCTTGATGTCTCTGCAGTAGCTCATCCACAATCTAATGGGCAGGCCGAACGGGCGAATCAGGAAGTATTGCGAGGAATCAAACCCCGACTTATGGTTCCCCTGGAACGCACCCCCGGGTGTTGGGTTGAGGAGTTGCCTTCAGTACTATGGAGCATCCGGACCACCTCAAACCGTTCTATGGGTTTTACTCCCTTTTTCCTGGTATACGAAGTAGAAGCTGTTCTTCCCACTGACATTAGGCATGACTCGCCCAGACTTGCTGCTTATGTGGAACAGGACAATGAGTTGGCGCGTCAAGATTCTTTGGATGCTTTGGAGGAAGCACGCGACTTGGCTGCCGCCCGATCGGCGATCTATCAGCAGGACTTGCGGCGTTACCACACCCGCCGGGTCAAGAGCCGAACATTTCAGGAGGGCGACTTAGTGCTTCGATTGATCCAAGATCGCACTGGCATGCATAAATTGTCACCACCATGGGAAGGACCGTTTGTTGTCAGCAAAAGTCTTCGCAACGGGTCATACTATCTGGTGGATCTTTGGCCTGATCGGCCAACCATGGAGGCTGAGTCAACTCGCCCCTGGAACATAGCCCACTTGCAGCCTTATTACACTTGAGCTATTAGCTCTGCTTTTTGTAAGTTTTTCATTTTTTATGAAGCAATAAAATTGATGCCCACAAGCTCGGGGGCTTTCCTGCTATTTCATTTTATTGAAAGTATGGATATTTTATTTTGCTCCTCAACAAAGTCGCCCAAGCATGGACGCTATCCATACCAGAGAGCATAAGTCGCCATGATGCACTTATTACAAAACTGGGTATCGATAAGCCAAAGAGGATCAAAGTCGCTACAAGCGCACGATTCAAACATAGGCGCCTTATATGATTCTGTGGATTAGGCCGGCTTACTTGGGGACAATCTGTTCCCAAGTCGTTTTGTGGTAATAGTGTATACGCTTCTACAATCCTATGACCGGTCTTTCCCCTAATCATAGGTCACTTGGGGGCTTCCTCTCACTGAGATCAGCCTTACTACCCATTTGGCCTGCGAAAAATTACCGCATTACAAATGGTTATACTGGACTGTGTGTTGGCCGAATCGCCAGATGGACCCATGAACTCTTGGCGAGTTACTCCGCTTTATGGACCCTGAACTCGCCTTGGTTAAAACATGTCTGGTACCGGCTAGCGCCCCACATGGAAAATAGAGAAACCATTGGTTCACTGAACCTGCTTCACTGAAGCTTGACTCGTGCTTGATCAGCCGGTCTAAACACTTGAGCTTTTTATACAAAAAGTCTCCCTTGGGTAGCACTTGAGTTTATAACTTGTCCTATCCTGTCGCGACTTGAATGAGCCGACGAAATTCTTATCCTTTACCTTCCTCGCACTGCCACAAGGTTTTTCAAATTTTTCCGACTCACCTTAACATCTGGAGTTGGTTATTATTTTATCATCAATAACTCACGAGTTGGTTTGATGTATGTTTTTAAGCCTAACAGGTTGATGATCGACATCATTATTGCCATGACGGGTCAAGCATCATAAAACGCCCTGAGGGCGGGTCAAAGCATCATAAAACGCCTTGAGGGTGGGTTAAGCATCATAAGGCGCCTTAAGGGCGACACAAGGGTTTTAAAGACATCACAAGACAGGTTTGTTTTCTACAAATGACTTATTACATGGCTCTGATGGCCAAATCCATGAAGGATTACTCTGCTGGTGTCCCCGGGTCAGCCTGCTTTGAGCTCTGACTGACTTCAATTTGCAAGTCGCCCAATACCCAGTTACACTTGGATAAGGCGGCAAATTCATCTTCATCGTTCAGAACTGATGAGAGATCCACCTCCAAATCAAAAGGGTTCTTGGATCGACACGGAGTCAAGCTGGTCGTCACAAAGGTTGGCGGATTAACTTTCTTATTCTTATCATCATAGGCAGCCTGATACTTTGATAAATCCAAGCTTGCTGCAAGCTGAGTCGCCGCCAAGCGGGATTATTTGACAACGCGCTGGTAATCCTCTTGAGCAAATTATGACCCGTCGTCCTTGAGCTGGGGAAAGCCTACTGCTACTTCTTCAGGTTTTAATTCTGGAGCATACGCCAAGCACCGACTCCGCGAAGTCAGCACCCCTTTTCGGGCAGCTGACCGGGTTAGCTCACCGATCTGAGGCGGAAGGGTAGATAAGCAGCCAAGCATCTTTTTGATTGATGTTATGGGTTCCTTGGCACCCATCACTGCTTTCACGGTCAGCACGCTTCCGGTATATAGTTGCTCTGTTAATGTGTAAATCGCCTTCAGCATCAGGACGCAGTCATTCTGAAGGTTGGCGGCTCTCAGACCTATATAAGGAGTAGTGATGGTCAGTAACTTCTTCATGCTAAGTTATTTATTTACAAAGTGCAAGGTCAGGGTCTTGTTTCTTACCAAAGATAGCTTGTGCCATGTTGGAGATATGTTGCTTTAAGCCGGCCAACTCTTGTTGCACGGTATCCAATTTAGCTTCAACTTTTTCTGCTCGCTTTACCATGGCGTCTTGATCAGCTTGAGCCTTTTTGAAGGCGACTTTCAGCTTCTCCATCTCAGATAAGATTATTTGATATTTTTCTTCTGATTTTGCCCGTGCATCTTGCTGGTCGGCTAAATTTTTCCTTAAGTCGCCAAATGCTGACTCAACTTGGGCAAGAGATTCCTGTCAAAATATATTATCAAGGGGCAAGTCTCAGAATTATTGCAAGCAACATCCCTGACACTTGGGGGCTAATGCATAATTTTTTAGACAAAATTATACAGTATCAAGACCCGGCTCATCTTTTCACAGATGACCCGACCCTTGGGGGTTACAGGTCGAAAGTTTTCTTCTACTATCAAGACCCGACTCATCTTTTCACAGATGACCCGGCCCTTGGGGGTTACAGGTCGAAAGTTTTCTTCTACTATCAAGACCCGACTCATTTTTCACAGATGACTCGGCCCTTGGGGGTTACAGGTCGAAAGATTTCTTCTACTATCAAGACCCGGCTCATCTTTTTACAGATGACCCGACCCTTGGGGGTTAATGAGGATAATATAGTATGCAGTAAGGCGTACCTCATGTCTGTTTTTCATCATAAGGAGCAGACTTTTCTCCATTTCATAACTCGCCTCCAGGCGACTTGCAAAGCCGGAGCAAAGTTCTTTAAATTCAAGATTTTCATATTGGGATAACTTAGCCTTGGAAATTTCATGTTCAATAGAAGGTTGAGCTGATGATGATACATGCTTCGACAAGACTGCTGAAGCCGGCTTAGAAAAGCGAGTGCTAGTGATGATCACATCATCTGGATCTTTTGCCGTTTTCAACGGACTCAGCGGCTTGGGCGTTTCCATGCCTTCCTTGGGCGAATTAGGGAGATCCGCTTGATCTTCAAATTTATCCTTGGCCGGATTATCCTGAATCGGCGCCAGTTTTTCAATAAGCTCTGGAGCGGTAATGGAAGTTGACCCGCCAGTTTTCCTCTTCTTCGCTTGTGCCCTAAAATAAAAGGGGGTACGCTTAAAGACATACATTATCATCATCAGGACAATGTAAGTATTATAAGAATTTACCCTGGAACGCGGATCATAGGTGGAAGGGCTGACATTACTGAGTCGCCTGATGAAGGAGGAGAATTCTGCAAAAATAACACGTCAAGATGTGAGCGAGTTATAAATATGATCCAAAAGGAAATGAAAGGAGATGCTACTAGAAGGATACCTCATTCTGGCTCTTCTTGGTTTTCGTTGGTAACCCGGACACCAAGTCTCCAGAATGACTCTGAGTTTTCCGATTGGAAGCATATTGCGTTTTCTTCAAAAGGAAATTTGGATCCAAACAAGCATTTGGGTGAGACATGGGAACTTTCCCACAAATCCGCCTGGCCGGCTTAGGTGGAGGAGAAGATGAGTCGGAGGAAACAGAAATTACCTCTACGGAGTCTTCCTAGCTTTCGTTGTCCTCATTATACACAAGAGATACGGAGGCGTAAACACAAAACTATAACAATGAATGGCGAGTCAAAGAAGATAGAATTTTACCTCTGAAGGTACGTCGCCAACTTGGGATTCATCTGCATCAGACGGCTCAGTGACAGCGGCTTTGCCTTTGCCCTTGGATTTCTTCTTTGGGGGCGGCTTGGCTTGCTTCAGGGCCATCTTTTTCGGCCTATTGGACTAGAATTTTTCGCCTTTCTGAAATGGCATTTTTATTATAAGAATCATAATTCAAGTAAGTCGGAAGGAATAAAGTAAAGGCGGGTTAAGTTATTTACCTTTGGCGCCGGGTTGATCTTGCAAAATGGCTTAAGACCTATTTGGCCACACTTGGCCAAGGGCTCGCCAGTCAACTTCTTGATGATGGATACAATGTCATTTTCTGTCAGTGCTGTACGGAAGTAGCACTGGGGATGGTCCAAGGTGCCATCAAACTCACACATTAAGCCATCCCGGTGACTTAAGGGGAGGATGCGCCATTCAACCCAGCAGCGGATCAAATCGATCCCAGTAAGACCGTTGTTCGTCAGAGATCTTAACTCAGATAGCACTGGGATAAAATCTGACTCCTCTTCTTCAGTAAGCTTCTCTGGGAGTTTGAAGTTTGTCGGAAGGTGTTCCTCCCTATAGCCAAGGAGCTTGTTCTCACCCTCAAGAGAAGTTTCCTGGCAATAAAACCAAGACTCGCCCCAGCCTTTGGGATGGCTTGGCATGGCGAGTGATGGGAATGGATTGTCCCTGCGGCGTTGAACGTTGACGCCTCCAAGTTCCAAGCTAGGGCCATTGGAAAATTCTGTTTGGCGATTCAAATGAAAGGAATACTAGAACAAAGGAACTGAAGGTTCCATCCGCAAGTAGGCTTCACAGAACACCTGGAACTGACATAAATTGCTAATTGAGTTAGGTCCTAAGTCTTGGAGGCGAACATTCATGAAGGTCATGGCGTCTCTGAGGAATTTTGACCCTTGCGGCTTAAATCCCCGTTCAAGGTGCTCAGCAAAAACAACTATTTCCCCTTCCTTCGGGTTGGGAACCTCTTCTCCAAACCCGGAACGCCATCTGATAACCTCTTTCGGGTCAAGATTTGCCGTCTTCACACAGTCGTTGAGAAAAGCTTCATCAACTTTGGTTGGGAGCCAATCGGCTTTGAAAACGGTACCCATGCTACAAAGGGAGAGATTACGGGTAAATTAACTCGCAGAGCGCTTATTAGGTGGTTAAAAGATCAATTAACTCGCCGAGCATTTGTCAGGTGACTAAGGGAGTTTTGTTGACTCACCAACAAAAGGCCGGGTTAGAATACCAAGGCGATTTATGAATTTCCTACTGCTTAAGAGAGATGGCTCACAGTTTCAGGGATGTTCGCTAAAATGGTGAAGTGTGGATCTATAAACAGGTTTCATACAACAGGCAGTAACATATAGATCTACATAGCAGGCAAAAATAGATGAAAAATCCTGGATAAAGGAAAACAGCCTACGGCTAGGGTGAGAACAGTGAAGCTGATATTGACGGAAGCCTTTCTAGATCTTCAAACCGAAGCTAGTCAACTAAGGATATGGTTGATGCTACTGTGCCTACTGTCATCGTCATGGACTAACCAGCGATTATGGAGACGTTCGAGGTGTTCTAAAAAACCGGCAGGCATGAACTTCGAAGAACTAAGATCTACTTCTAATGGCGGAAGACTGACCTGGTGATGACGACCGGAGGCGACCGAGGAAGATCCGTGGCGAGTGCTACGCGTCTAGCTGGCGTCGGGATGCGTCGGATACGGCGGCCGGAGACGGAGGTCTTCGGGCGGCGATGGAGTTCTCGGTAGAGTTGCGAGGAAGAAGGAGACGACAAGACGGGTAGGTGGAAATGTGCCCTGTCTCTTCCCCCCGCCTATTTATTAGGTCAGGCGCTGGAATCAAGGCGCCACGCACGGGAACTGCCAATGGGATAAAGATTCGCTATGATGGCGCCCGGAATTTTTGGGATATCTGTGCCGAAGGATCCGTTGGGGATTGCATCATTATCCCTTCCGAGATTAAAGGGATAAGATGATGCCAACAAGAAGTGGTTCGGTGACTTAGGTATCTCCGCAACAGATGGCGGTTTAAGTGTATGATGCATAAAAGGAGCAGAATGAGTCGCCCCTAACTAGGTAAGAATATTGGCATGAACATGTTCAAGTCAATCTGGGGCCTAATGTTGGGGATATTATCTGTTGGGTAACCCGCCCTAGTTGGGCCGGGTCACCAAGTTGGCGACTCATCCTCAAGTGATTCAAGTTTTGGCCCAATGAGGCCAGGAGCCAGCTGGCGGTTCAAGATCTTTGGGAAGAATCTATCGTTGGGAAGATCTCCAAGTCTTGGAAAGATGGCGACTTAGAGATAGAAAGAATCACGACTTGCGTAAAGGCAAGGACTCTTGTAAACCCTAAGGGCTCGACCTGTATATAAAGGCGAGTCCCAGGGAAGGAGAGGGGAGGTTAGAAATCATCGAGTGCTAGGTCAGGCGAGTTACGCCCTCCTTGTAATCGAAACACCATCAATACAACACCAAGCAGGACGTAGGCTTTTACCTCCTTACGAGGGGCCGAACTTGGGTAAAATCTCTGTCTCGCTCCCGATCAACCCCTTTGAGTCGCCACTAAGGTGCGATGGCTCTAACATTAAGTCCTTTCACAAGGACATCTGCCATGACAAAACCACGACACTAGCCCCTAGCGGTACTACCGCTAGAGAAAGTCTTCGCAAAAAGTCCGACGAAGAACAACCGCTGAGAGAGAGGTACTACCGTCTCGAAGCGGTACTACCGCCCACCCGGAGCGGTACTACCGCTGCCCCTGGCGGTACTACCGCTACGACTGGAGCGGTACTACCGCTCGCCACAGAAACAACCATAACTTTCGCATACGAGCTCCGAATCGAGCAAACCCAAGCTTGTTGGATTCAGGACGACAAGAGCATGCAGATATGAAAAAGCCAATGATATAGAGATGTGGATCTCTATGAATGAATATCCGGCAAAAACTCCAACATAAAAAACATCATAGAAGATGCATATAGACCATGCAGATATGAAAATGCCAATGATATAGAGATGTGAGACCTCTATGAATGAAGAACCGGCAAAAACTCCAACATCGAAAACATCATAGTAGATGCATATGGACTCCGTTTTCGATGAACTCGAGCTTGTCATGAAGATGACCCTAAGCGTCACAAAGAGAAACACCAAATAAGAACCAAGAAGTATGATGCAAGGATGGAAATGGTTTGAGCTCTCAACGAACGATACAATCGAGCTACTCACTTGAGAGCCCCCTTTGACAGAACGACAATCTATCCTAAAACAGAAAACCTATCAAGGGCAAACCTATACCTTGCACCTCATCCTCTTGAGCTAGATGACGATGATCTTGGCATCCTCAAGATGGACCACCTTCTTGATTGCGTTGGCTTGATGAAGAATAGTTGATTGCTCCCGCATACACAACATGGGTGAGCCGCTCTTCAGTATATCTTCACAAGTCCATTGCCACCACAATTGACGGCAAGCTTCAAGCATGATATCTTTGTGGTTATCCACTTGAACTTGCACACCGCAATCTTGATGACGATCACCACTTGACGTCATCCTTCATGGGTTGTATGAGATCTTCCTCTAGACGCAAGCCCATGGAGACACACCTAACCCCACATAGAACTCTCACGAAGACCATGGGTTAGTACACAAACACTTAATGGACAATGCTTACCATACCATGGGATCACTTGATCCCTCTCGGTACATCTTGTACGCTTTGTGTGTTGATCATCTTGATTTACTCTTTGTCTGAGATCTTGATCAACCTTGTGTCTCTATGACCATTCTTTGGATAATACCTTCAATACCTCCTTGGTCATCACATAATCTCCTTGAACCCAACAGATGGACTTCAAGAAGTGCCTATGGAGAAATCTTATAAATATAACTTAAGGCAACCATTAGTCCATAGGAATTGTCATCAATTACCAAAACCACATATGGAGAAATATGCTCTAACACCGTGCCACCGATGCCCATCGCTGGCCCTGCCGGCTGTGGCTTCGGGTGGCCTCGGCGGTGGCCCCGTCCGCTGCTTTGTATGGCCTCGGCCCCTCCCAGGCCCCACGCCCGTGTTACATATATAAAACATTTTAAGAGGAGTTACAATTAATTAGTTCTGCGACAAACCGCTTTATGATGGCATTTACACAAATTAATACAAACAATAAGTTAAACTTCTAAAACATGGATGAAAGTTGTAAATTATTAATTTGCACAAAATTTTAGTCATTTTACATATATAAAGTTTTTACATGTGATGTATGGTTTAAAAGTTATTAAATGCACGAATCTAGTGGGGTTTTGCAAATTTATTATTCTCGAGATAACACCTAAATTCGTGGGACAGAAAAATATATCTAGTTGGCCAAATCTGGAGCATCCTGGACCAATAGTGTCGAGCATCAAATAGAATAATGTTCTAAGGACACCGAATAGCGCAGAGGAGGAGGGCTGGCTTGCTCACATTTGGCTAGAGGTAGGTCTATGAGGCTACGCCGGGCCAATGCGCAAGGAGGCACCTGTTCGGGTAGCTTGGGATTCCAACGTGGCAAGGTGGCGGGCGGACGAGGGATTGGACAGGGGTAGGCTAGTGTTAAGCTAGGAATGGACATATATATAGTGGTGGGTTTTTGGTAGGGGCTATCTCGTCCCTACAATCGCAATCGTACGACCGAGAAATATAGGCTAGGGAGTCCAATTGAAAAACCGATAACGGTTTGGGGTATTATGGGGTTGATCAAGATCCAATGGTCACGACCGCCTAATTCGGGTCTGGGGAGTCTTCGGGCTAGGTGGTGAGCAGGTCGGTGCACTGTGTAGAGAGGCTTGGCAAAGATGAGAGGGGAAACGGGCAGCCCGTCGACAAAGTTTTAAACACTGAAAATGTGTGACGTTTGACCACCTATAATGCCGCTATAGGTTTATCCGATGGGGTATCAAACGACCTCCGATTGCAACAAAATTTGGCATGCGGTCTACTTATAATAAAATAAGGTCGGGCGCCAACTGTCAACCCAATCTGAGAATGTTTTATACACCCTTTTAGAAATAATATTTTAATGATGCTGCGGGCACGGGCGTGTGTGGTTGGTCTCGCAATGGTCAACATTGAAAACAAAGAGAATCAACAACTACGAAGGGATGGAAGTTTTGAAAAATATGACGGCAATGGAGTGCCTATGCAAATTGTATGATGCCCATGATGCGATGATGAATGCAACAACCAAATAAATCACACGACGGCAACGAAATAAAAGGGGAATCTTCTGGAGCGTTGGTTCCAGGCTGTTACAACTCTCCTCCACTAAAAAGAGATCTCGCTCCGAGATCTTAGAATGAAATGGGGAAGAGGAAGGGGAAAGGAAGAGGTAAAACTTAGTTTCTTCTTTGACAAACGAGTGAAACCAACGATGCTTGAAGGTTACAAAGAGATGAAGAATGATATGAGGAACAAGCAAAAATTGAAAAGAAATTTTGGCAGCACTTCAGTAGGAAAAAGAGGCAGAACTTGATAAGACAGAAGAACTTGACAAGATTTCTCAACACTCCGCGTAAATGGAAAGCAAGGAATAACAAGATCTTGATAAAACAAAATAATGGATAAAAGAGAGCAACGTCACAAGCCTCCGGAACAAAAGAATAGAAACTAGATCACTTGACGGAGAAGAAAAAATGACTTATTCTACCACAATTGAACTTGAAGAACATTCTTAGAAAGAAGGACTGAACAGAGTTCTTGAAAAATCAACAATGAAAAGAAAGCTTGTTGTGGGCTTAAGGAAACCATTTCGAAATTATGAGGTGACAATCTGCCACTAACAGAAACAAGATTTCTTGGAAGCAACAAGATAGGCAAACTTATTTCACAAAGAGGACACATTGTGAACTTGGATCGAGAATAATCACCATAATGGCAACAATCCTTAGGACAGGCTTTAGGTGAAATCCAATCCAAGGTAACTTCAATGAAGAAACCATGGGTTGAAAATATCTCATGATCAAAGAATTGGTGGGTTTAAATATCTCATTCTTGAAACAAACTCTCTTCAAAACTCCCCACGAATCAAGAATTCTATAACACCACCTCGAAGGAAAATGGAGGAAGAATTGTACTTTTAAATGCAAGATAAAGAATACATGAGGTTCTCCAACAAGAATCATGAAGAACACTTCGAGAATGAATTAAATTATGGAAGAACCACCATGAAGAATAACTGGGAAGGACTCCAGAATCAAAGGACGATAGAAAAGAATTGAAGGTTGAAGGAATAAGATTATGACCTTGCAAAGATTTAGATGAAGCTTCACGAAGAGATACTTGAGAAAAGTTGGGACTCCGGAAAAGAAAAGATGAGCACTTAGAATCGAGAATTTTGATATCATGAGCCACTATGGAAGAAGAATTGAAATCACCTTGATGAAACAAGAATAAGAATTATGGTATGGTTATCCTTCATCCAGTTAAATTGATGACATGCAATGGATTTAGCATACCACTCATTATTCTTGAAAAGATTGGAGAGAGAGAGAGAGCACAAACTTGAAGAAGTAACCACCGGTAAGAATTCACAAATGAATGAGGATACCAAGAATGAATGGAGATACATGAGAACGAAGAACTATGATCCGCCTAATATAAAACTTGAATGAGGCACCGAAATAATTGAGATACGAACGAAGAGACAACAATTGAGATGAATTTGAGAATGAAAGCTGAAAGCTGAGAACGAAGAAATCTTCTGAAATGATAGCCTTCAGAGGATCGAAAATAGAAATAACTCTGAAATGCACTGGATAGATATGGAAGGAATTTCTCATGACCAAAAACAATTTGAGGGAGAGCATGAAGCTGAGATGACAATCTTCAAAGAACGGACAAGATTTAAGAGAACCACTTCGTTGGTCTTCCAAGCTGAGAATGATGACGAGAAACAACATCATGAATTATTGAGACACTCCGGAACAATGAATGAGAAAAGCTTGTGCCAACAAATATAATTGATTCGAAGCGATCTTGAAGAAGGAATATGGCTGATGGAATCCATACTTACATCACACTTGAAAGAATTAGAGATCTCCGCACAAGATTAGAAGAGCCATGAATGATCCTGGAGAAGAACCTGTGGGTTATGGGACCACTAAAAGAGAAGACCGTTGAAACAATTGCTTAGAATGAGAGATTGCACCGATACAATGAAAACTTTATGAGGTGAGACCCTCGAAATAATTGAAAGGATTAAAAACAAGAAACATCTGAGATATCTTCAACACTCCAGATTGAACACAGAGAGGAAAAACCAAGAGAGGCTTGAATGAGAATTTCCAACGCGGAAAACATTAGCGAGTTAAACGGATATGACGAACATCTATAGCTCGAATTGAATCCAGCGGAGAAGAAAACAAGAAAGAAGAATGATGAACTTAGCACTGAACATGTTCACACGAATCACCAGATACAACACAAAAGAGAAGATAACACAAACAATAATGAAACAAAGGCACATGGATGATAATTAAATGATTGATAAAAAGGGTGGGAGGGTGGGGAAAAGCAAAGACAACCTGGGATAGATGATACGAAATCCGGAAAGAAATGAGAGTTTGACCTTGAAAATACTTGAGAGGATATAATTAACTTGAAGAGAAGCATGCTGGATGGAAAGAGTTTGACATGACAAATGGATAGAGCAAAAGGATTAGCATTCTGATAGAATTGTGAGAACACTACTTAGGAAAGATATGAAACCGCCACTTGACAGCGAAGCAAATGGAATTATCATACCCCAACAAAACAGAGGATGAGGCTTGTAATTAAGCCATAAACAGATTCATGACAGAGATTTCGTCCGATATTTTCATGGTAAGGTTCGCACCGCCTCGGTCGTACATTGGATTTTCATATTGAAATGATGCTCGAATATGCTCCCTGGGCATAGTGAACTACAAGGCTTGATAGAGCATATGTGATGAACTATTTTGAGACTGTCCTCTGTAAGAAAAATCACGAACAAACGAATCCACTAGATGTCTGCTTAATCTCACTCATGCGTTGGTTTCCCTCCAAGCATAAATGGTGATGTAGCACAGTGATGACAAGTATTTCCCTCAGTTAAGAAACTAAGGTATCAATCTAGTAGGAAGATCCACAAGACTATGTAAGCAACACCTGCACACAAATAACAACTCCTCACAACCCAACGCGTGGAGGGGCTGTCAATCTCTCGTGGGTAAAGTAAGGATAGATTGATAGACGTAAATAAGAGTGATAGCAAATAGAACACATCAAGGTATTTTTGTTTTTCTAATAATATATATTTGGAAACAAAAGAGCAAATAAAGTAGAAATGCAAATAGCAAAGTAGAGATTGTAAATAGATGATGTGAAGTAGACCCGGGGCCATAGGTTTCACTAATGGCTTCTCTTGAGAAATAACAAACGATGGGTATACAAATTATTGTTGGGCAATTTATAGAAGAGAAAATAATTATGATGATATTCAAGACAACGATCATGTATATAGGCATCATGTCCAACATAAGTAGACTGACTTTTGCGTCCATCTACTTCTATTACTCCACACATCGACCACTATCCATCATGCATCTAGTGTATTGAGTTCATGGAGAAACAGAGTAATGCCTTAAGAACGATGACATGATGTAGACAAGATATATTCATGTAGGAATAGACCCCATCGTTTTATACTAGATAGCAACAATACATGCATGTCATCTCTCTTTCTGTCACTGAGATTTAGCACCGCAAGATCGAACCCATCACAAAGCACCTCTTCCCATTGCAAGATAAAAGATCAAGTTGGCCAAACAAAAACCAAATGACGGAGAAGAAATACGAGGCTATAATAATCAAGCATGAATATGTTTTCATAGATCTGATCATAACTCTTAATTCATCGGATCCAAACAAACACACCGCAAAAGAAAGAGTTACATCATATGGATCTCCAAGAGACCATTGTATTGAGAAATAAAACGAGAGAGAAAGCCATCCAGCTACTGCCTACGAACCCGTAGGTCTAATATGAACTACTCACACATCATCGTAGGAGCACCAATGAAGATGGTGAACCCCTTCGTGATCGTGTTCCTCTCTGGAACGGGCTCTAGATTGAATTTCATGGCTTTGGAACTTGCGGCGGCTGAAATGATTTTTCATTGACTCCTCTAGGGTTTTCTGAATATTGGGGAATTTATAGAGCTTAGAGGTGGCGGAGGAGGTGCCCGAGGGCCCCACGAGACACCAGGTCGTGCCAAGGGCCTCTAGCGCACCCTGATGTCTAGTGGCCCCGCTGGGCCTCGTCTCGTGCGCATTCTTGGTTCCCAAGTTTCCTTCTGGTCCGAAAAAATCTCTGAAAAAACAGCGAAAAACAGCAGCTCGCACTAGGCACTATGTCAATAGGTTAGTACCAAAAAATGATATAATGTTGCTATAAAAATGATCATAAAACATCCAAGAATGATAATATAATAGCATGGTGTCAGTGCAGGTGTGCACGCAGTCACCTATGGGACCTTTGGCCCCTTTGTGGTTCTGCTGGGAGGTCGTATGGCACAAAGAGGAGAGACTACGAGGCAACACGATGACGAGACTCGGGGATTTTACCCAGGTTTGGGCCGGTGTGAAGCGTAAAACCTTACTCCTCCTTTGGTGGATTGATTGAGGAAGATGAAGTATGTACGAATCTCAACCCCGCCAAGGGTTGCCGGGAGAGCTATCACGTATGTACACTTACACTTGGTTCTAATCCCCCGGGGACCTAATCTACCAAGTGTCGAATCTCTAAGTGTCTGAATACTTTGCTAGGTTGCCTTGGTCCACCTTTTATAGCTCAAGGGGCATCCACAGTGTCAACGGACATGATTAGATAGCCAACAATGCTATCATACCTAACTCTGGTGCATAAGACAGAGCGCCATAAATGCGGCCTTAGGTGGCAAGTGGGTGTGCATTCTCGGCAAGCTCGTGCCACCTATGAGCTGGCCGTGGCTTGGTGTCTTGACACGCCTCTGGACGGCTGTCAACCGGTCGAAATCTGTCTCCTAACGCGTCGCCACATATATAGCGAGAGCCACTTAGCCACCTAGGAGCTCGACACCTCATCCGTAAGTGACTGGTGTGGCGATGCGGTGGAGTTGTGGCAGATTGTCTCGGGCTTGCCGGGGCCTATCGAGGATGCGTGTGCGTCGGGTGTTCTTGGCACGTCTTGGGCCCGCTCTTGGCTGCTTGTGTAGGTCTTGCCAGCGTCGTCGGCCATTGGGGGCCATGTCTGCCGCAGTCTTGGTCTTCTTGATGCGCTCCTTGACTACTTGTAGAGTGGCTTCTCTGGCCCTGGCCAGTTCTTGATGGAGTGGTAGCAATCCCGACAAATTCAGGTCATCGGGTCGGAGGCTTATCGTCCGTGCACAAGTCAGGGGGAGATAAGAACCATTGTTTGTGTACCCCACAGAAGCCCCCGAGCCCGAGCCATATGTGTCGCTGGGCATGTTGGGTTAGGCTCCCTTAATTCACAGACACACGTCGAGAAACCGCTACTCCTCCCACGACCCACATCCAATCCGCGCATTTAACACAGGTCGTGGGGGCCGCCAAATAGTAGCCGTTGGGGAGTAAAAAAGGGAACCGTCGGTAAATAAACAATAGTTCCTTGTAGCGATAGCGAAGAGCCAGCCCCCAATGCATGCCCCCCATGCATAAGGAACGGTTCCTGCAAAGGGGGCGCTGCTCATTCGCATCTGCCTCTCTGCCCTCCATCCCCTCCTCCCTCCTCCAGCCAAGAAGCCACCTTCGCCGCTCCCGTTCCATCCATGCGCATTGCCGAATCTCCCGTTGCTCAAGGGAGATGGGGAAGAAGATGGCCGACGTGAAGGAAAGCACGCAGCTGAGGTAAAGATGCGGGCTTTTGATGAGATGAAGAGGAGAACAAAGGAAGCAGAGCAACAATGGCGGGGAGATGTGGTTTTCTCCTCGTCAAATCTGGATGCCAACACCTTGATCGAAAGGTACGCCTATATGTGGGGGAGAGAGAGAAAGGGGCACGGGGCGCGTGAAGTTCTGCGAGACAACTCCAATGGGAAGACACCATCAGATTCGTACCGCTTCTTCTGTGCGTACTTCTACTATGGCGTCTCTCCTCCCTTCTCTGATTTCTTCTGCGCCATGATGATGACGTACATATTTCACCTAGTGGATTTCACACCCAATGCAATGGCATGCATGGAGATCTTCGCACACCTGTGCGAGAACTTTGTCGGAGCCGCCCCCAATGTGGATATGTTCATGCACTTCTTCATCCCCCTGATAGAGGATAAGAATCACCGCTCGAGGAATGTTAGCTGGATTCCCCGGGCCAAGAAGGAGGACTGGGGGTACCTCCCTGGCCAATATCACAGGAAGTGGGAAGAGTGGAGGGGCGACTGGTGTTGGATCAAGGACTCCAAAGCTCCCGAGTTCTGCTCCGCACAGATTGCTTGTGTCTCGCGCGACAACGACTAGAGCGGCTTGGGTGTGTCCAATGCAAGCTCCACCTGGTGCTGAATATGATCACCCGCCTCAAAGCTGTCGGGCTTACCATTCAACACGTAGGGCCGACTTCCTTTGGTGCCACATCGCGCCGCTGCAAAAGAGGGACATGTTTGCCTAGGAGTTCAACGGCTGTGCCGACTGGATGCAGCTGTACCTAGGTGTTGGCAACAATCTAACGATCTATTGCCATGGCTGGTTGTGCCACCAGCTATTTGGTGACATGAGGCTGTTCCATATGCCTGTAGGGGTTGTCCCCTTGCATATTAACTCTACCAGGAACTAGATTCTGCACTGTATGCGAGACTACGACATTTCCGGGTTCAAGCGAGATTGGGCCTTACCCTCCCTGGAAGACGAGATGGTGTGGCTCTCTAGCTTGGGGGAAAGGGCCTCCAAGCAAGACAAAAACCTGACTGTGCCCACCAAGGATGTGGAGAGTGCTTATATTGCTGCCCGAGTCATGGAGGACAAACGGGTCAGAGCCGCCAAGGGAACACTCTCTGGGAACGAAGGAGAGGAGGAATCTGATGAAAGCTTCTCTTTCGAAGAGGAAGACGAGAATCTTTCCCTGGTAGAAGCTATTGGGTTGGAGCCTGCCGGGGCTGGAGCTCTCCCGACCGAGGGCGGGGCGTAGAATACGACAAAACTAGTAGCGGAGGAAGAGGGGCTCAAAACGGGCCCTCAAGCTCTAGAACCAGGGCGACGCCCTCGCCAGCGCGTTGGCTGGAAAGTGATACGTCCATTTTGCATCATGTTTTCATGTTGCTATTTATCGCTTCTTGGGCTGTTATTTCACTTCATGGTATAATTCTTATGCCTTTTCTCTCTTATTTTGCAAGGTTTACATGAAGAGAGAGAATGCCGGCAGCTGGAATTCTGGACCGAAAGCGGAGCAAGTTTGAGATACCTATTCCGCGCAACTCCAAATGCCATAAAAATCAACGAGGATTTTTTTCCGGATTTATAAAAAATACTAGGCCGAAGAAGCGCCAGAGGGGCGCCAGGGGTTGGCCACAAGCCTGCACGGCGCGACCACCCCCCCATGCCGCGCCATGAGGGCTTGTGGGCAACCTGCTGGCCCACTTGCCCCCCTCTTCTTCTATATGAAGGGTTTCGTCCAGGAAAAAATCAGGGAGGAGCTTTTTCGTGGTTTCGCCGCCGCCACGAGGTGGAACTTGAGCAGAACCAATCTAGAGCTCCGACAGGACGATCCTGCCGGGGAAACTTCCCTCCCGGAGGGGGAAATCATCGCCATCGTCACCACCAACACTCCTCTCATCGGAGGGGTCTCGTCACCATCAACATCTTCATCAGCACCATCTCATCTCCAAACCCTAGTTCATCACTTGTAACCAATCTCCGTCTCGCGACTCCGATTGGTACTTGTAAGGTTGCTAGAAGTGTTGATTACTCTTTGTAGTTGATGCTAGTTGGATTACTTGGTGGCAGAGTTTATGTTCAGATCCTTGATGCTACTCGTTACCTCTCTGGTCATGAATATGATTATGATTTTTGAGTAGTTACTTTTGTTCCCGAGGACATGGGATAAGTCATGCTAATAGTAGTCATGTGAATTTGGTATTCGTTCGGTAATTTGATATGTTGTATGTTGTTTTTCCTCTAGTGGTGTTATGTGAACGTCGACTACATAACAGTTCACCATTATTTGGGCCTAGAGGAAGGCATTGGGAAGTAGTAAGTAGATGATGGGTTGCTAGAGTGACAGAAGCTTAAACCCTAGTTTATGCGTTGCTTCGTAAGGGGCTGATTTGGATCCACTAGTTTAATGCTATGGTTAGACTTTGTCTTAATTCTTTTTTCGTAGTTGCGGATGCTTGGGAGAGGGGTTAATCATAAGTGGGATGCTTGTCCAAGTAAGGGCAGTACCCAAGCGCCGGTACACCCACATATCAAACTATCAAAGTAACGAACACGAATCATATGAACATGGTGAAAAGTAGCATGACAGAAATTCCCGTGTGTCCTCGGGAGCGTTTTTCCTCCTATAAGACTTTGTCCAGGCTTGTCCCTTGGTACAAAAGGGATTGGGCCACTTTGCTGCACCGTTGCTACTTTTGTTACTTGTTTCTTGCTACAAATCATCTCACCACACAATCACTTGTTACCGACAATTTCGGTGCCTGCAGATTTTACCTTGCTGAAAACCACTTGTCAGATCCTTCTGCTCCTCGTTGGGTTCGACACTCTTACTTATCGAAAGGACTATGATTGATCCCCTATACTTGTGGATCATCAAGACTCTTTTTTGGCGCCGTTGTCGGGGAGTGAAGCGCCTTTGGTAAGTGGAACTTGGTAAGGAAACATTCATATAGTGTGCTGAGATTTATTGTCACTTGTCACTATGGATACTAATCCTTTGAGGGGCTTGTTCGGGGTATCTTCACCTCGAACGGAAGCACAAAGAGTTGCTCCTCAACCTGATGTACCTACTGAAAATATTTGCTTTGAATTTCCTTCGGGTATGCTTGAGAAACTGCTGGCTAATCCTTTTACAGGAGATGGAACATCGCATCCAGACTTGCATCTAATCTATGTAGATGAAGTTTGTGGTTTATTTAAGCTTGCAGGTTTGCCTGAGGATGTTTTCAAGAAGAAGGTCTTTCCTTTATCTTTGAAGGATAAGGCGTTGATATAGTATAGGCTATGTGATGATACTGGATCATGGGACTACAATCGGTTGAAATTGGAATTTCATCAAAAGTTTTATCCTATGCATTTAGTACATCGTGATCGGAATTATATTTATAATTTTTGGCCTCGAGACAGAGAAAGCATCGCTCAAGCTTGGGGGAGGCTTAAATCAATTTTATATTCATGCCCCAATCATGAGCTCTCGAGAGAAATTATCATTCAGAACTTCTATGCTCGGCTTTCTCATGATGATCGCACCATGCTTGACACTTCTTGTACCGGTTCTTTTATGAAGAGAGATATTGACTTCAAATGGAATTTATTGGAGAGAATTAAACACAACTCTGAAGATTGGGAGCTTGAAGAAGGTAAGGAGTCAGGTATGAATTTGACGTTTGATTGCGTTAAATCCTTTGTTGAGACAAATACCTTTTGTGACTTTAGCGCTAAGTATGGACTTGACTCTGAGATAGTAGCTTCATTGTGTGAATCTTTTGCTGCTCATATTGATCTCCCCAAAGAGAAGTGGTTTAAATTTCGTCCTCCTTTAGAAGTCAATGTAGTTAAACCCACTCCAGTTGAAGAGAAAGTCATTTCCTATAATGATCCTGTGGTTCCCAGTGCTTACATTGAGAAACCACCTTTCCCTGTTAGGATAAAGGATCATTCTAAAGCTTCAACTATGATACGTAGAGGCTGTATTAGAACACCTACACCCCCTGAGCAAATTAGAGTTGAACCTAGCATTGCTATTATCAAAGATCTTCTGTTCGACGATGTTGAGGGACATAATATCCACTTCTATGAAGATGCTGCTAGAATTGCTAAACCTCACGCTAGAGACAAACATAGGCCTGTTGTTGGCATGCTTGTGGTTTTTGTTAAGATAGGAGATCATTGTTATCATGGTTTATGTGACGTGGGTGCTAGTGTTAGTGCAATACCTCAATCCTTATATGATGAAATTAAATACGAGATTGCACCTGTTGAGATAGAACCTATTGATATCACTATTCAGCTTGCTAATGGAGATACTATCTGCCATGTGGGAATCTTTAGGGATGTTGAAGTCTTGTGTGGTAAAACGAAGTATCCTGCTGATTTCCTCGTTCTTGCTACCGCTCAAGATAGCTTTTGTCCCATCATATTTGGCATACCCTTCCTCAATACTGTCAATGCTCATATTGGTTGTGAGAAGCAAACTGTCACTGTTGGCTTTGACGGTGTGTCACATGAGTTCAATTTCTCCAAGTTTGGTTGACAACCTCATGAAAGGGAGTTGCCCAGTAAGGATGAAACTATTGCCTTAGCTTCTATTGCCGTGCCTCCTACTGATCCCTTAGAGCAATACTTGCTGGAGCATGAAAACGATATGCATATGGATGAAAGGGATGAGATAGATAGAGTTGTCTTAGAACAATATCCCATCCTTAAGAATAATCTGCCCGTTGAACTGCTTGGGGATCCACCCCCACCAAAGGGTGATCCTGTGTTCGAGCTTAAACAGTTGCCAGATACTCTTAAGTATGCTTATCTGGATGAAAAAGTGATATATCCTATTATTATTAGTGCTAGCCTCTCAGAGCATGAAGAAAATAAGTTACTGAAAACTCCGAGGAAGCACCGTGCTGCAATTGGATATACTCTTGATGATCTTAAGGGCATTAGTCCCACTCTATGCCAGCACAAGATTAAAACTGATCCTGACTTCAAACCAGTTGTTGATCATCAAAGGAGATTGAATCCTAAGATGAAAGAAGTAGTAAGAAAAGAAATACTAAAGCTCTTGGAAGCCGGTATTATCTATCCTGTTGCTCATAGTGATTGGGTGAGTCTGGTGCATTGCGTCCCCAAGAAGGGAGGCATTACCGTTGTCACTAATGATCAGGATGAATTGATCCCATAGAGGATTATTACTGGCTATAGGATGGTGATCGATTTTAGGAAATTGAATAAGGCCACTAGGAAAGATCATTACCCTCTGCCTTTTATCGACCAAATGCTAGAAAGGCTATCTAAACACACACACTTTTGCTTTCTAGACGGTTATTCTGGTTTCTCCCAAATACCAGTTGCACAATCTGATCAGGAGAAAACCACTTTCACCTGCCCTTTCGGTACCTTTGCTTATAGACGTATGCCTTTTGGCTTATGTAATGCACCTGCCACCTTTCAAAGATGTATGATGGCTATATTCTCTGACTTTTGTGAAAAGATTGTCGAGGTTTTCATGGATGACTTTTCCGTTTACGGGTCTTATTTTGATGATTGCCTCAGAAACCTTGATCGAGTCTTACAGAGATGTAAAGACACCAATCTTGTCTTGAATTGGGAGAAGTGCCACTTTATGGTTAATGAAGGCATCGTCTTAGGACATAAAATTTCTGAAAGAGGTATTGAAGTCGATAAGGCTAAGGTTGATGCAATCGAGAAAATGCCAGACCCCACATATATCAAAGGTATAAGAAGTTACCTTGGTCATGCTGGTTTCTATAGAAGGTTCATTAAAGACTTCTCTAAGATTTCTAGGCCTCTTACCAATCTCTTGCAAAAGGATATTCCTTTTGTCTTTGACGATGATTGTGAGGAAGCCTTCGAAATAATTAAGAGGGCTTTGATAACTGCACCTATTGTTCAACCACCTGATTGGAACTTGCCTTTTGAGATCATGTGTGATGCTAGTGATTATGCTGTTGGTGCTGCTCTAGGGCAAAGAGTTGACAAGAAGTTGAATTTTATTCACTACGCTAGTAAAAATCTAGACAGTGCCCAGAGAAACTATGCTACTACGGAGAAGGAATTTTTAGCAGTCGTGTTTGCATGTGAAAAGTTCAGGTCCTACATAGTTGATTCCAAAGTCACTATTCACACTAATCATGCTGCTATTAAGTACCTCATGGAGAAGAAGGACGCTAAACCTAGGCTTATCAGATGGGTTCTCTTGCTACAAGAATTTGATTTGCACGTTGTCGACAGAAAGGGTGCTGATAACCCAGTATCAGATAACTTGTCTAGGTTGGAGAAAGTTATTGATGACCCACAACCTATTGATGATAGCTTTCCCGATTGGCAATTGAATGTCATCAATGCTTCACATAGTGCACCGTGGTATGCTGATTATGCAAACAATATCGCCGCCAAATACATATCACCTAGTTTCACGTACCAGCAAAAGAAGAAATTCTTCTTTGACTTGAAACACTACTTTTGGGATGATCCTCACCTTTATAAGGAAGGAGTAGATGGTGTTATTAGACGTTGTGTACCTGAACATGAACAGGGACAGATCCTACAGAAGTGTCACTCCGAGGCCTACGGAGGACACCATGCAGGAGATAGAACTGCACACAAGGTATTGCAATCAGGTTTCTATTGCCCCACTCTCTTCAAGGATGCTCGTAAGTTGTCTTGTCTTGTGACGAATGTCAAAGAATAGGTAATATTAGCAAACGTCAGGAAATGCCTATGAACTATTCACTTGTCATTGAACCATTTGATGTCTGGGGCTTTGATTATATGGGACCTTTTCCAAAATCCAATGGGTATACTCATATCCTAGTTGCTGTTGATTACGTCACTAAGTGGGTAGAAGCTATCCCCACTAGTAGTGCTGATCACAACACTTCTATCAGGATGCTTAAAGAAGTTATTTTCCCTAGATTTGGAGTCCTTAGATATCTAATGACCGACGGTGGTTCACACTTCATTCATGGTGCTTTCCGTAAAACGCTTGCTAAGTACGATGTCAACCATAGAATTGCGTCTCCCTATCACCCTCAGTCCAGTGGTCAAGTAGAGCTAAGCAACAGAGAGATTAAACTAATTCTACAAAAGACTGTCAATAGGTCTAGAAAGAATTGGTCTAAGAAGCTCGATGATGCTCTGTGGGCTTATAGAACTGCCTATAATAATCCCATGGGCATGTCTCCGTACAAAATGGTGTACGGTAAAGCATGTCATTTACCTCTTGAGCTAGAACATAAAGCTTATTGGGCAATCAAAGAGCTCAACTTTGATTTCAAACTTGCTAGTGAGAAGAGGTTATTTGATATTAGCTCGCTTGATGAATGGAGAACTCAGGCATATGAGAATGACAAGTTGTTCAAGGAAAAGGTTAAGAGGTGGCATGATAAGAGGATACAAAAGCGTGAGTTCAATGTAGGTGATTATGTCTTGCTATATAACTCTCGTTTAAGATTCTTTGCAGGCAAGCTTCTCTCTAAATGGGAAGGTCCCTATGTTGTCGAGGAAGTATATCATTCCGGTGCTATCAAGATCAACAACACGGAAGGTAATTGTCCGAGAGTTGTAAATGGGCATAGAATCAAGCATTATATCTGAGGTACTCCCATAAATGTTGAAAGCAATATTATCAATACCATAACTCCGGAAGAATACCTAAGGGATATTTATCAACCTGTTTCAGACTCCGAAAACGAAGAGGTATGTGATTCGGTAAGAAAACTGAGTCAAAAACTTTTCCAGTAGGAAATTTTCTCCGTTTTGGAATATTTGAAAAAAAATACAAAAATTGGAAGTAGTCCGGAAAGTGCGAGGAGGCGACAAGCCTGCACGGCACGGGCCCACCCCCTGGTCACGCCGTGAGGGCTTGTGGCCACCTCGTGCGCCTCCCGGACTCCGTTTTCGTGCAGGGTACTCCTTCTGGTCTGAAAAAAAATCATTATATATACTCCCGTTTGGTCTGACCCCTGCATCACGCAGATTTCTTCTGTTTTTCGTTTCGAGACTGTTTCTGTTGCAGATCTAGATCGCTATGACTTCCCCAAAATCTCCGAAGGACAAGATCTTCGAGAAGGTCATCAATCCCTACCTCACGGGAGTGCTGCAACACCCTCAATCTATCGAGATGCATGAGGGGATGTTGCACATCGGTGATGTTGAGGGGCCCAAGAAGACCAGAAGCATGGAGATGAGGGTTGAAGCAATGGAGCAACAAGTCTTCAAGTGCCAAGGGATGGTGGAGCGTGGACTCAACACCAACCACATGATGATCACAGAGTTCACCAACAAGCACAGGATTGATGCCAATGACATTGGGAAGCACCTCTCCAAGCTCTATGACAGGATTGATCAACTCTAGGCCCAGATCTATGACCTGCAGAACCAAAACTGTGAGTATGAGTATAGATTTAAATCAATACGGTTGGCTGCAGATTTGAGGATTCCGGAGACTCGTTCATCTTTCCATGATGGAGCACCTATGCCTTGGAAGACGGAGGAGCAAACCCATGTTGCAACAACTCCACCGCCATCACCTCCAAAGGAAAACAACTAAACATGGGTATGGGCAATCCCCTTGGCTTGTGCCAAGCTTGGGGGAGTTGCCCCGGTATCGTATCACCATCACATCTTTTGCCTTTACCTTTGTTTTAGTTTTCCTTTTTAGTTTCTCTTTCTCTAGTAGATTATAAGTCTTAGTGTTTTAGTCTTGAGTTTTGCTTTGTGTCACCCCCGATGTATTCGAGCTCGTGAGCCATATAATAAAGAGTGTCTTAGTTGAAGGGCTTTGCCTCTTGCCATGATCAAAAGAGTGAGAACAGAACAAAAGCATGAAAGATCATGTAATGATCTTATGGGAAGTGATGGCTTCACATATAAAAAGAATGAGGATTGAAACTTGTTGAGGGTAGGCAAACGTAGACCTTGGTCATTGTTGCAATTAATAGGAAGTGATAAAGAAGGAGAGGTTCACATATAAATATATCATCTCTGACACCATCTATGGTTGTGAACACTCACTAAACTATTGCATGCCTAGAAGTAGATGTCGGACAAGGAAGACAACATAATGAATTGTGTTTGCTTGACTCCGAACAATGTTATAAGATTAGAGATCCCTTAGCATGTGACGATTGCTTCCACCTCATATTAGCCAAACCTCCCGCACTAAGTAGAGATACTACTTGTGCATCCATAAACCATCAACCCAGTTTTGCCATGTGAGTCCACCATACCTACATATGGATTGAATAAGATCCCTCAAGTAAGTTGTCATCGGTGCAAGCAATAAAAAATGCTCTCTAATATGTATGATCTATTAGTGTGTGGAAAATAAGCTTTGTACGAACCTGTGATGAGGAAGACATAAAAGCGACAAACTGCATAATAAAGTTCTTTATCACAGGGGGCAATATAAAGTGATGTTCCTCCGCACTAAGAGGACACGCATACAAACCTCAAAAGCGCATGACAACCTCTGCTTCCCTCTACGAAGGGCCTATCTTGTACCTTTACTTTTTGCCCTTGAAAGAGTCATGGTGATCTTCACCAGTTCCTTTTCTGGCCTTTATCTTGGCTAGCGTCATATGCTTGGGAAACATCTATATTCATATGTCAACTTGGAGGTAAGTATTCATGAATTATTATTGTTGACATTACCCTTGAGGTAAGCAGTTGGGAGGCAAAACTATAAGCCCCTATCTTTCTCTGTGTCCAGCTGAAACTTTGATCTCATGAGTACCACATGAGTTGTAGCAATTGTAGAGAACAAAAGAATGATTGAGTATGTGGATTTGCTTTACAAGCTCTTGTTTGACTCTTTTTGATGTTGTGATAAATTGCAATTGCTTCAATGACTAAAGGCTATCGGTTGTTACTTCTCGGTAAGGTTCTTGATCCATGCTTTACTTTGTGACGGAATTATCACTTTAGCATGAGAGATTATATGTTGGTATTGCTGTTCTGATCATGATCATGACGCATGCATATTCGTATCTTGTTTTGTCGACACCTCTCTCCCTAAACATGTGGACATATTTATTGAGCTAGGCTTTCGCTTGAGGACAAGCGAGGTCTAAGCTTGGGGGAGTTGATACGTCCATTTTGCATCATGTTTTCATGTTGTTATTTATCGCTTCTTGGGCTGTTATTTCACTTCACGGTAGAATTCTTATGCCTTTTCTCTCTTATTTTGCAAGGTTTACATGAAGAGGGAGAATGCCGGTAGCTGGAATTCTGGCCTGAAAGTGGAGCAAGTTTGAGATACCTATTCTGCGCAACTCCAAACGCCGTAAAAATCAACGAGGATTTTTTTTCCGGATCTATAAAAAATACTGGGCCGAAGAAGCGCCAAAGGGGTGCCAGGGGTTGGCCACAAGCCTGCACGGCGCGACCACCCCCCCAGGCCGTGCCATGAGGGCTTGTGGGCAACCTGTTAGCCCACTTGCCCCCCACTTCTGCTATATGAAGGGTTTCATCTAGGGAAAAATCAGGGAGGAGCTTTTTCATGGTTTCGCCGCCGCCACGAGGCGGAACTTGAGCAGAACCAATCTAGAGCTCCAGTAGGATGATCCTGCCGGGGAAACTTCCCTCCCGGAGGGGAAATCGTCGCCATCATCATCACCAACACTCTTCTCATCGGAGGGTACTCGTCACCATGAACATCTTCATCAGCACCATCTCATCTCCAAACCCTAGTTCATCACTTGTAACCAATCTCCGTCCCGCGACTCCGATTGGTACTTGTAAGGTTGCTAGTAGTGTTGATTACTCTTTGTAGTTGATGCTAGTTGGATTACTTGGTGGAAGATTTTATGTTCAGATCCTTGATGCTACACATTACCTCTTTGGTCATGAATATGATTATGCTTTGTGAGTAGTTACTTTTGTTCCTGAGGACATGCGATAAGTCATGCTAATAGTAGTCATGTGAATTTGGTATCCGTTCGGTAATTTGATATGTTGTATGTTGTTTTTCCTCTAGTGGTGTTATGTGAACGTCGACTACATAACACTTCACCATTATTTGGGCCTAGAGGAAGGCATTGGGAAGTAGTAAGTAGATGATGGGTTGCTAGAGTGACAGAAGCTTAAACCCTAGTTTATGCGTTGCTTCGTAAGGGGCTGATTTGGATCCACTAGTTTAATGCTATGGTTAGACTTTGTCTTAATTCTTCTTTCGTAGTTGCATATGCTTGCGAGAGGGGTTAATCATAAGTGGTATGCTTGTCCAAGTAAGGGAAGTACCCAAGCGCCGGTCCAACCACATATCAAACTATCAAAGTAACGAACGTGAATCATATGAACATGATGAAAACTAGCATGACAGAAATGCCCATGTGTCCTCGGGAGCGTTTTTCCTCCTACAAGACTTTGTCCAGGCTTGTCCCTTGTTACAAAAGGGATTGGGCCACTTTGCTGCACCGTTGCTACTTTTGTTACTTGTTGCTTGCTACAAATCATCTCACCACACAATCACTTGTTACCGACAATTTCAGTGCTTGCAGATTTTACCTTGCTGAAAACCACTTGTCAGATCCTTTCACTCCTCGTTGGGTTCGACACTCTTACTTATTGAAAGGACTATGATTGATCCCCTATACTTGTGGGTCATCGGGTAGTGGCAGCCGCCTCACCTTTGCGAGCTCCCTCGAGGACAAATAATACAACTTCCAAGGGAAATGGACGCGCAGTTGCAAGTTGCCAGTCCCCCCACATTTCTCAAGTCAAGGTTTTTCCTGTCAAGCGATGGAGGGTTATAGGGGCGGATCCCAGCCTCCCATTGATACGTCCCAAACGTATCTATAATTTCTGTTTGTTCCATGCTCTTTTGGGTGACATTATTATATGTTTTGCTACACTTCCATACCTTTTTACACATATTTGGACTAACCTATTAACTTAGTCCACCGAGTGCCAGTTTCTGTCTGCTGATATCTTTTTTTGCAGCAACTTTTACCCCAATTTACACAGCCCCAAAAATTCTGAGAAAAATATATAAAAATCAGCGTGACGGAAGCTTCACGAGGTATCAAGGTGGGTCAGAGGGGAGCGAGGGCCTGCCTAGGCGGCCACCCTGCGCGACCTACCTCTTGGTCGCGCCACCAGGCCGCCTGGGTGGGGCCCACCTCCTCCGGTGCCCTCCTTCGACCTATATTTACCTCTCCGACCGAAAACCCTATCAACAGATCCAGAATCGTGAATTTCTCCACCGTTCCGCCGCCACAGCGCTTTCGAGATCAGGAGCGTCAGAAGACCTCTTCCCGGCACCCTACCGGAGGGAGGATTGACCTCCGAGAGCTTCTCCACCACCATGGACGTTTCCCAGACGTGTCGTGAGTAGTCCTCCTTGGACCATGAGTCCATGACCAGTAGCTATGTGATGTGTTCTCTCCAATATTGTGCTTCAATGCTTAGCCCTTGTGAGCTGCCCTACATGATCAAGGAATCTATGTAATTTACCTGTTGCTATGGTGCGTTTGCTGGGATCCGATGGATTATGAGATTATGTTCAGATTGTGATGAGTTATATATTTGGTTCTCCTTTTATATTATGTTCTTGAGTAATCCATGCATGTTCTTCGTTGCTTTTTATTGCTTTGGCCGAGTAGTAGATTGTAACTCCAAGAGGGAGCGCTATGCATGATTGTGGGTTCATGCCCCCTGATGTGTAGCTTGAGTGACAGAAACATGAGGCTAGGGGATGTGCTATTTCCACAGCGGAGAAAACAACGGTGCTTGTGACCACGGTTGCAAGGATTGTTTACCTTACGCAAAGTTCGTTAATGCAATTTTCCGTTGCTTTGAGTTTACACTTTGGGTGGGGCTCGCCACTTAATACCAGCGAGATGTTCTCGATAGATATCTCAAGGTGGATGGTTAGAGAGTAGATGCTGATGAATAAACAGTCTACTTGTCTTGGCGTACTGCCCGTTACTTTTGAGCCTCTAACTTTCTTGTAGCATGATTAGCATTGCGGTGCGTTTATAACTCTCTCAATTGCCCAACTATAATTTGTTTACCCAGCATAGTTGTTTATCATCTTTTGGGAGAGAGACATCACTAGTGAACATCATGAGACTCTAGTCCATATTACCACCATTGTTTACACCTCCACCATTTACTATTTTTATTTACTTTTCCGTTGCAATCACTATCACTATTCTCGCTTGTGTTTTGATCCTTTGCAAACTACAAGGCCGAAGGGATTGACAACCTCTCTGAACTCGTTGGGAGCAAAGTTATTTGTTGTGTGTGCAGGTCCACGTCTTCTGCTAGCGCCAGAGCAGCGGACACCTACTTGTTGATCCTTGGAGTCCTCCTGGTTTGATAAACCTTACAGTCCATGTGTAAGGGAAATCTGCTGCTGACTACATCTCCACCTTCCACTTGAGGTAACCAATGAGGGGCGAGAAGTATATCTATCAACTCGTCATCAAGCAAATTTCTCACGCCGTTTCTAGGGACTCCAGTTTTCAAGATAGGGGAGTTGTACACTATCTTTTACCTTTACTTTTTAGTCTTGTTCGTTTGCTTTCTAGTTTTTGCTTTAGAGTCTTAGACCAAAAACCACAAAAATTAGTTGCGTTTATCTTGCTTGTTGCTGCTACTATGGGTTCCACTGAGAACACCAAGTTGTGTGACTTCACTAGTCATAACAACAATGACTTTATCTGCACTCCTATTGCCGCTCCTGCCACTAAGGCGACCTCCTATGAGATTAAACCTGCTTTACTGAACCTTGTTATGAAAGATAAATTCTCCGGTGCTGGAGATGATGCTGCCTTGCACTTGAATAATTTTATTGAGCTTTGTGATATGCAAAAGTACAAAGAAGTAGATGGTGATTGTTGGAAATATGCCCTAGAGGCAATAATAAATTAGTTATTATTATATTTCTTTGTTCATGATAATCGTTTATTGTCCATGCTATAATTGTATTGATTGGAAACATAGTGCATGTGTGGATACATAGACAAAACATTGTCCCTAGTAAGCCTCTAGTTGACTGGCTCGTTGATCAAAGATGGTCAAGGTTTCCTGACCATAGGCAAGTGTTGTCACTTGATAACGGGATCACATCATTAGGGAATCATGTGATGGACTAGACCCAAACTAATATACGTAGCATGTTGATCGTGTCATTTTGTTGCTACTGTTTTCTGCGTCTCAAGTATTTGTTCCTATGACCATGAGATCATATAACTCACTGACACCGAAGGAATGCTTTGTGTGTATCAAATGTCGTAACGTAACTAGGTGACTATAAAGATGCTCTACAGGTATCTCCGAAGGTGTTCGTTGAGTTAGTATGGATCGAGACTGGGATTTGTCACTCCGTGTGATGGAGAGGTATCTCGGGACCCACTCAGTAATACAACATCACACACAAGCCTTGCAAGCAATGCGACTTAGTGTAAGTTGCGGGATCTTGTATTACGGAACGAGTAAAGAGACTCGCCGGTAAACGAGATTGAAATAGGTATGCGGATACTGACGATCGAATCTCGGGCAAATAACATACCGAAGGACAAAGGGAATGACATACGGGATTATATGAATCCTTGGCACTGAGGTTCAAACGATAAGATCTTCGTAGAATATGTGGGATCCAATATGGGCATCCAGGTCCCTCTATTGGATATTGACCGAGGAGTCACTCGAGTCATGTCTACATAGTTCTCGAACCCGCAGGGTCTGCACACTTAAGGTTCGACGTTGTTTTATGCGTATTTGAGTTATATGGTTGGTTACCGAATGTTGTTCAGAGTCCCGGATGAGATCACGGACTACACGAGGATTTCCGAAATGGTCCGAAAACGAAGATTGATATATAGTATGACCTCATTTGATTACCGGAAGGTTTTCGGAGTTACCGGGAATGTACCGGGAATGACGAATGGGTTCTGGGTGTTCATCGGGGGGGGGGGGCAACCCACCCCGGGGAAGCCCATTGGCCTTGGGGGTGGCGCACCAGCCCTTAGTGGGCTGGTGGGACAGCCCAAGAAGGCCCTATGCGCCATAGGAAGAAAATCAAAGAGAAAAGGAAAGAAAAAAAGAGGAGGTGGGAAAAAGGGGAAGGACTCCTCCTTCCAAACCTAGTTGGATTCGGTTTGGAAGGGGAGGACTCCCCCCCTTGGCTCGGCCGACCCCCTTGGGGGTCCTTGGACCCCAGGGCAAGGCTCCCCCTCTTCCCCCTATATATACGAAGGTTTTAGGGCTGATTTGAGACAACTTTGCCACGACAGCCCGACCACATACCTCCACGGTTTTACCTCTAGATCGCGTTTCTACGGAGCTCGGGCGGAGCCCTGCTGAGATTAGATCACCACCAACCTCCGGAGCGCCGTCACGCTACCGGAGAACTCATCTACCTCTCCGTCTCTCTTGCTGGATCAAGAAGGCCGAGATCATCGTCGAGCTGTACGTGTGCTGAACGCGGAGGTGCCGTCCGTTCGGCACTAGATCGTGAGACGGATCGCGGGACGGTTCGTGGGACGGTTCGCGGGGCGGATCGAGGGACGTGAGGACGTTCCACTACATCAACCGGGTTCACTAACGCTTCTGCTGTGCGATCTACAAGGGTACGTAGATTGGAAATCCCCTCTCGTAGATGGACATCACCATGATAGGACTTCGTGCGCGTAGGAAATTTTTTGTTTCCCGTGCGACGTTCCCCAACAGTGGCATCATGAGCTAGGTTCATGCGTAGATGTCTTCTCGAGTAGAACACAAAAGTTTTTGTGGGCGGTGATGTGCGTTTTGCTGCCCTCCTTAGTCTTTTCTTGATTCCGCGATATTGTTGGATTGAAGCGGCTTGGACCGACATTACTCGTACGCTTACGAGAGACTGGTTTCATCACTACGAGTAACCCCGTTGCTCAAAGATGACTGGCAAGTGTGAGTTTCTCCAACCTTAGTTAAATCGGATTTGACCGAGGAGGTCCTTGCATAAGGTTAAATAGCAATTCATATATCTCCGTTGTGGTGTTTGCGTAAGTAAGATGCGATCCTACTAGATACCCATGGTCACCACGTAAAACATGCAACAACAAAATTAGAGGACGTCTAACTTGTTTTTGCAGGGTATGCTTGTGATGTGATATGGCCAATGATGTGATGTGATATATTGGATGTATGAGATGATCATGTTGTAATAGTTAATATCGACTTGCACGTCGATGGTACGGCAACCGGCACGAGCCATAGGGTTGTCTTTAAACTAACATTTGTGCTTGCAGATGCGTTTACTATATTGCTAGGACGTAGCTTTAGTAGTAATAGCATGAGTAGCACGACAACCCCGATGGCGACACATTGATGGAGATCATGATGATGGATATCATGGTGTGACGCCGGTGACAAGAAGATCGTGCCGGTGCTTTGGTGATGGAGATCAAGAAGCACATGTTGATGGCCATATCATGTCACTTATGAATTGCATGTGATGTTAATCCTTTTATGCACCTTATTTTGCTTAGAACGATGGTAGCATTATGAGGTGATCTCTCACTAAAATTTCAAGATGAAATTGTGTTCTCCCCGACTGTGCACCGTTGCGACAGTTCTTCGTTTCAAGACACCACGTGATGATCGGGTGTGATAGACTCAACGTTCACATACAACGGGTGCAAAACAGTTGCACACGCGGAACACTCGGGTTAAGCTTGACGAGCCTAGCATGTGCAGACATGGCCTCGGAACACATGAGACCAAAAGGTCGAGCATGAATCATATAGTTGATATGATTAGCATAGAGATGCTTACCACTGAAACTATTCTTGACTCACGTGATGATCGGACTTGAGATAGTGGATTTGGATCATGTACCACTCAAATGACTAGGGAGATGTACTTTTTGAGTGGGAGTTCTTAAGTAATATGATTAATTGAACTAATTATCATGAACATAGTCTAATGGTCTTTGCGAATTACGAAGTAGCTTGCGCTATAGCTCTACTGTTTTTATATGTTCCTAGAGAAAATTTAGTTGAAAGTTGATAGTAGCAAACTTTGCAGAGGATTGTCCTCGTTGCTGCGCAGAAGGCTTATGTCCTTAATGCACCACTCGGTGTGCTGCACCTCGAGCGTTGTCTGTGGATGCTGTGAACATCCGACATACACGTTTCTGATGACTACATGATAGTTCAGTGCAAAATACTTAAATGGCTTAGAAGCAAGGCGCCGAAGACGTTTTGACACGTGACGGAACATAAGTGATGTTCTAAAGAGATGAAATTGTGATTTCATGCTTGTGCCCTTGTTAAGAGGTACGAGACCTCCGACAAGATTCTTTGTCCACAAAGTAAAGGAGAAAAGCTCAATCGTTGAGCTGTGCTCAGATTGTCTGAGTACGAGAATCGCTTGAATCAAGTGGGAGTTAATCTTCTAGATGAGATAGTGATGATTCTCCAAAGTCACTGCCACCAAGCTGTGAGAAATTCGTGATGAACTATAACATACCAAGGATAGATACAATGATCTTTGAGAGATTCGCGATGTTTGACACTGCGAAAGTAGAAATCAAGAAGGAGCATCAATAGTTGATGGTTAGTAAAACCACTAAGTTTCAAGAAAGGCAAGGGCTAGAAGGGATACTTCGTGAAACGGAAAAACAGTTGCTGCATTAATGAAGAGACCCAAGATTAAACCCAATCCCGAGACTAAGTGCTTCTGTAATGAGGGGAACAATCACTGAGGCGGAGCAACTCTAGATACTTGGTAGATAAGAAGGCTGGCAAAAGTCGAAAGAAGTATATTTGATATACATGATGTTGATGTGTACTTTACTAGTACTCCTAGTAGCACGAGGTTATTGGATACCGGTTCGGTTGCTAAGTGATTAGTAGCACGAAATGAAAGCTACGGCATAAACGGAGACTAGCTAAAGGCGAGGTGACGATACGTGTTGGAAGTGTTTCCAAGGTTGATATGATCAAACGTCGCACACTCCATCTACCATCGGGATTGGTGTTAAACCTACATAATTGTTATTTGGTGCTTGCGTTAAGCATGAACATGATTGGATCGTGTTTATTGCAATACGATTATTCATTTAAAGAGAATAATGGTTACTCTATTTGCTTGAATAATCTGTGGGGGAACGCCGCATGGGAAACAAAAATTTTCCTACGCGCACGAAGACCTATCATGGTGATGTCCATCTACGAGAGGGGATGAGTGATCTACGTACCCTTGTAGATATACAGCAGAAGCGTTTAGAGAACGCGGTTGATGTAGTGGAACATCCTCACGTCCCTCGATCCGCCCCGCGAACAATCCCGCGATCAGTCCCACGATCTAGTACCGAACGGACGGCACCTCCGCGTTCAGCACACGTACAGCTCGACGATGATCTCGGCCTTCTTGATCCAGCAAGAGAGACGGAGAGGTAGAAGAGTTCTCCGGCAGCGTGACGGCGCTCCGGAGGTTGGTGATGATCTCGTCTCAGCAGGGCTCCGCCCGAGCTCCGCAGAAACACGATCTAGAGGGAAAACTATGGAGGTATGTGGTCGGGCAGCCGTGAGAAAGTCGTCTCAAATCTGCCCTAAAAGCCCCATATATATAGGAGGAGGGAGGGGGACCTTGCCTTGGGGTCCAAGGGATCCCCAAGGGGTCGGCCGAGCCAGGGGGGAGGACTCTCCCCCCCCAAACCGAGTCCTACTTGGTTTGGTGGGAGGGAGTCCTTCCCCCTTCCCACTTCTTCCTTTTTTTTTTCTTTCCTTTGATTTTTTCTTCCTTGGCGCATAGGGGATTGGTGGGCTGTCCCACCAGCCCACTAAGGGCTGGTGTGACCCCCCCAAATACCTATGGGCTTCCCCGGAGTGGGTTGCCCCCCTCCGGTGAACTCCCGGAACCCATTCGTCATTCCCGGTACATTCCCGGTAACTCCGAAAACCTTCCGGTAATCAAATGAGGTCATCCTATATATCAATTTTCGTTTCCGGACCATTCCGGAAACCCTCGTGACGTCCGTGATCTCATCCGGGACTCCGAACAACATTCGGTAACCAACCATATAACTCAAATACGCATAAAACAACGTCGAACCTTAAGTGTGCAGACCCTGCGGGTTCGAGAACTATGTAGACATGACCCGAGAGACTCCTCGGTCAATATCCAATAGCGGGACCTGGATGCCCATATTGGATCCTACATATTCTACGAAGATCTTATCGTTTGAACCTCAGTGCCAAGGATTCGTATAATCCCGTATGTCATTCCCTTTGTCCTTCGGTATGTTACTTGCCCGAGATTCGATCGTCAGTATCCGCATACCTATTTCAATCTCGTTTACCGGCAAGTCTCTTTACTCGTTCCGTAATACAAGATCCCGCAACTTACACTAAGTTACATTGCTTGCAAGGCTTGTGTGTGATGTTGTATTACCGAGTGGGCCCCGAGATACCTCTCCGTCACACGGAGTGACAAATCCCAGTCTTGATCCATACTAACTCAACTAACACCTTCGGAGATACGTGTAGAGCATCTTTATAGTCACCCAGTTACGTTGCGACGTTTGATACACACAAAGCATTCCTCCGGTGTCAGTGAGTTATATGATCTCATGGTCATAGGAATAAATACTTGACACGCAGAAAACAGTAGCAACAAAATGACACGATCAACATGCTACGTCTATTAGTTTGGGTCTAGTCCATCACGTGATTCTCCCAATGACGTGATCCAGTTATCAAGCAACAACACCTTGTTCATAATCAGAAGACACTGACTATCATCGATCAACTGGCTAGCCAACTAGAGGCATGCTAGGGACGGTGTTTTGTCTATGTATCCACACATGTAAACGAGTCTTCATTCAATATAATTATAGCATGGATAATAAACTATTATCTTGATACAGGAATTATAATAATAACTATACATTTATTATTGCCTCTAGGGCAAAAATTCCAACAGTCTCCCACTTGCACTAGAGTCAATAATCTAGCCCTCACATCACCATGTGAATTACATTGTAATAAATCTAACACCCATACAGTTCTGGTGTCGATCATGTTTTGGCCGCGGAAGAGGTTTAGTCAGCGGGTCTGCTACATTCAGATCCGTGTGCACTTTGCATATATTTACGTCCTCCTCCTCGACGTAGTCGCGGATGAGGTTGAAGCGTCGTTTGATGTGTCTGGTCTTCTTGTGAAACCTTGGTTCCTTTGCTAAGGCAATGGCACCAGTGTTGTCACAGAACAAGGTTATTGGATCCAGTGCAATTGGCACCACTCCAAGATCCGTCATGAACTGCTTCATCCAGACACCCTCCTTAGCTGCCTCCGAGGCAGCCATGTACTCCGCTTCACATGTAGAATCTGCTACGACGCTTTGCTTGGAACTGCACCAGCTTACTGCACCCCCATTAAGAATAAATACGTATCCGGTTTGCGACTTAGAGTCGTCCGGATCTGTGTCAAAGCTTGCATCGACGTAACCTTTTACGGCGAGCTCTTCGTCACCTCCATACACGAGAAACATCTCCTTAGTCCTTTTCAGGTACTTCAGGATATTCTTGACCGCCGTCCAGTGATCCACTCCTGGATTACTCTGGAACCTACCTGCCATACTTATGGCCAGGCTAACATCCGGTCTAGTGCACAGCATTGCATACATGATAGAGCCTATGGCTGAAGCATAGGGGACGGAGCGCATATGCTCTCTATCTTCATCAGTTGCTGGGCACTGAGTCTTACTCAATCTCGTACCTTGTAACACTGGCAAGAACCCTTTCTTGGACTGTTCCATTTTGAACCTCTTCAAAACTTTATCAAGGTATGTGCTTTGTGAAAGTCCTATCACGCGTTTTGATCTATCCCTATAGATCTTAATGCCTAGAATGTAAGCAGCTTCTCCTAGGTCCTTCATAGAGAAACTTTTATTCAAGTAACCTTTTATGCTCTCCAAAAGCTCTACGTAGTTTCCAATCAGTAATATGTCATCCACATATAATATTAGAAACGCCACAGAGCTCCCACTCACTTTCTTGTAAATACAA
Organism: Hordeum vulgare subsp. vulgare; assembly: GCF_904849725.1. Taxonomy (NCBI): domain Eukaryota; kingdom Viridiplantae; phylum Streptophyta; class Magnoliopsida; order Poales; family Poaceae; genus Hordeum; species Hordeum vulgare. The sequence continues at coordinate 382,909,659 of NC_058521.1, forward strand.
GATTCTCCAACCACTTGTATAAACCCAAATGCTTTGATCACCTCATCAAAGCGTTTGTTCCAACTCCGAGATGCTTGCACCAGTCCATAAATGGATCGCTGGAGCTTGCACACCTTGTCAGCATTTTTAGGATCGACAAAACCTTCGGGTTGCATCATATACAACTCTTCCTTAAGGAAACCGTTAAGGAACGCCGTTTTGACATCCATCTGCCAGATTTCATAATCGAAAAATGCAGCTATTGCTAACATGATTCTGACGGACTTAAGCATCGCTACGGGAGAGAAAGTCTCATCGTAGTCAATTCCTGGAACTTGTGAAAAACCCTTTGCCACAAGTCGAGCTTTATAAACGGTCACATTACCGTCAGCGTCCGTCTTCTTCTTAAAGATCCATTTGTTCTGAATAGCCTTGCGGCCCTCAGGCAGCATCTCCAAAGTCCACACTTTGTTCTCATACATGGATCCTATCTCGGATTTCATGGCTTCTAGCCATTTGTTGGAATCTGGGCCCACCATTGCTTCTTCATAATTTGCAGGTTCATTGTTGTCTAACAACATGATTGATAAGACGGGATTACCGTACCACTCTGGAGCGGCGCGTGATCTCGTCAACCTGCGTGGTTCAACAGAAACTTGAACTGGAGTTTCATGATCATCATCATTAACTTCCTCCTCAACCGACGTCGCAATGACAGAGGTTTCCCCTTGCCCTGCGCCACCATCCAGAGGGATGAGAGGTTCGACAACCTCGTCAAGTTCTATCTTCCTCCCACTCAATTCTCTCGAGAGAAACTCCTTCTCGAGAAAAGTTCCGTTCTTAGCAACAAACACTTTGCCCTCGGATTTGAGATAGAAGGTGTACCCAACTGTCTCTTTTGGGTAACCTATGAAGACGCACTTTTCCGCTTTGGGTTCCAGCTTTTCAGGCTGAAGCTTTTTGACATAAGCATCACATCCCCAAACTTTAAGAAACGACAACTTTGGCCTTTTGCCATACCACAGTTCGTATGGTGTCGTCTCAACGGATTTCGATGGTGCCCTATTTAAAGTGAATGCAGCTGTTTCTAATGCATAACCCCAAAATGATAACGGCAAATCAGTAAGAGACATCATAGATCGCACCATTTCTAACAAGGTACGATTACGACGTTCGGACACACCATTACGCTGTGGTGTTCCAAGCGGTGTTAACTGTGAAACAATTCCACATTGTTTTAAGTGAGTACCAAACTCGAAACTCAGATATTCACCCCCACGATCAGACCGTAGGAACTTGATCTTCTTGTTACGATGATTTTCCACTTCACTCTGAAATTGCTTGAACTTTTCAAATGTTTCAGACTTGTGCTTTATCAAGTAGACATAACCATATCTACTTAAATCGTCAGTGAAGGTGAGAAAGTAACGATATCCGCCGCGTGCCTCCACGCTCATTGGACCACACACATCGGTATGTATGATTTCCAACAAGTCACTTGCACGCTCCATTGTTCCGGAGAACGGAGTCTTAGTCATCTTGCCCATGAGGCATGGTTCGCACGTGTCAAGTGAATCAAAGTCAAGTGACTCCAAAAGTCCATCAGCATGGAGTTTCTTCATGCGCTTTACACCAATATGACCCAAGCGGCAGTGCCACAAAAATATGGCGCTATCATTGTTTACTCTAACTCTTTTGGTCTCAATGTTATGTATATGCGTATCTCTATCAAGATTCAATATGAACAATCCTCTCACATTCGGTGCATGACCATAAAAGATGTTACTCATAGAAATAGAACAACCATTATTCTCAGACTTAAAAGAGTAACCGTCTCGCAATAAACAAGATCCAGATATAATGTTCATGCTCAACGCAGGCACTAAATAACAATGATTTAAGTTCATCACTAATCCCGATGGTAGTTGAAGTGACACTGTGCCGACGGCGATTGCATCAACCTTGGAACCGTTTCCTACGCGCATCGTCACTTCGTCTTTCGCCAGCCTTCGTCTATTCCGCAGTTCCTACTTTGAGTTGCAAATGTGAGCAACAGAACCGGTATCGAATACCCAGGCACTACTACGAGAGCTGGTTAAGTACACATCAATAACATGTATATCAAATATACCTGATTTTTCTTTGCCCGCCTTCTTATCTGCCAGATACTTGGGGCAATTGCGCTTCCAGTGACCCATACCCTTGCAATAGAAGCACTCTGTTTCAGGCTTAGGTCCAGCCTTGGGTTTCTTCGGCGGATTGGCAACAGGCTTGCCGCTCTTCTTCGAATTGCCCTTCTTGCCTTTGCCGTTTCTCTTGAAACTAGTGGTCTTGCTCACCATCAACACTTGATGTTCTTTACGGAGTTCGGACTCTGCGACTTTCAGCATCGCAAACAACTCGCCGGGAGACTTGTTCATCCCTTGCATGTTGTAGTTCAACACAAAGCCTTTATAGCTTGGCGGCAGTGATTGAAGGATTCTGTCAGTGATAGCTTCTTGTGGGAGTTCAATCCCCAGTTCAGCTAGACGGTTTGAGTACCCAGACATTTTGAGCACATGTTCACTGACAGACGAGTTTTCCTCCATCTTGCAAGCATAGAATTTATCGGAGGTCTCATACCTCTCGATCCGGGCGTTCTTCTGAAAGATGAACTTCAACTCCTGGAACATCTCAAATGCTCCATGACGCTCAAAGCGACGTTGAAGTCCCGGTTCTAAGCCATACAAGACTGCACATTGAACTATTGAGTAGTCCTCCTTACGCGCTAACCAAGCGTTCTTAACATCCTGATCAGCCGTAGCGGGTGGTTCATCTCCTAGCGCAGCATTAAGGACATAATCCTTCTTTCCATCTTGTAAGATTAGCTTAAGATTACGCGCCCAGTCTACAAAGTTGCTTCCATCATCTTTCAACTTAGCTTTCTCTAGGAACGTATTAAAATTGAGGATGACACTTGCGTGAGCCATGATCTACAACACAAATATATTCAAAGTGGACTTAGACTATGTTCAAGATAATTAGAGTTCAACTTAATCAAATTACATGCTAAACTCCCACTCAAAAAGTACATCTCTCTAGTCATTTGAGTGGTTCATGATCCACCTACACTATCCCAAGTCCGATCATCACGTGAGTCGGGAGTAGTTTCAGTGGTAAGCATCCCTATGCTAATCATATCATCTATATGATTCATGATCGACCTTTCGGTCTCATGTGTTCCGAGGCCATGTCTGCACATGCTAGGCTCGTCAAGCTTAACCCGAGTGTTCCGCGTGCGCAACTGTTTTGCACCCGTTGTATGTGAACGTTGAGTCTATCACACCCGATCATCACGTGGTGTCTCGAAACGACGAACTGTAGCAACGGTGCACAGTCGGGGAGAACACAATTTCGTCTTGAAATTTTAGTGAGAGATCACCTCATAATGCTACCGTCGTTCTAAGCAAAATAAGGTGCATGAAAGGATTAACATCACATGCAATTCATAAGTGACATGATATGGCCATCATCACGTGCTTCTTGATCTCCATCACCAAAGCACCGGCACGATCTTCTTGTCACCGGCGCCACACCATGATCATCCATCAACGTGTCGCCATCGGGGTTGTCGTGCTACTTATGCTATTACTACTAAAGCTACATCCTAGCAAAATAGTAAACGCATCTGCAAGCACATATGTTAGTATAAAGACAACCCTATGGCTCCTGCCGGTTGCCGTACCATCGACGTGCAAGTCGATATTTCTATTACAACATGATCATCTCATACATCCAATATATCACATCACATCATTGGCCATATCACATCACAATCATACCCTGCAAAAACAAGTTAGACGTCCTCTAATTTTGTTGTTGCAAGTTTTACGTGGTGACCAAGGGTATCTAGTAGGATCGCATCTTACTTACGCAAACACCACAACGGAGATATATGAGTTGCTATTTGACCTCATCCAAGGACCTCCTCGGTCAAATCCGATTCAACTAAAGTTGGAGAAACCGTCACTTGCCAGTCATCTTTGAGCAAAGGGGGTTACTCGTAACGATGAAACCAGTCTCTCGTAAGCGTACGAGTAATGTCGGTCCAAGCCGCTTCAATCCAACAATACCGCGGAATCAAGAAAAGACTAAGGAGGGCAGCAAAACGCACATCACCACCCACAAAACCTTTTGTGTTCTACTCGAGAAGACATCTACGCATGAACCTAGCTCATGATGCCACTGTGGGGGAACGCCGCATGGGAAACAAAAATTTTCCTACGCGCACGAAGACCTATCATGGTGATGTCCATCTACGAGAGGGGATGAGTGATCTACGTACCCTTGTAGATCGTACAGCAGAAGCGTTTAGAGAACGCGGTTGATGTAGTGGAACGTCCTCACGTCCCTCGATCCGCCCCGCGAACAATCCCGCGATCAGTCCCACGATCTAGTACCGAACGGACGGCACCTCCGCGTTCAGCACACGTACAGCTCGACGATGATCTCGGCCTTCTTGATCCAGCAAGAGAGACGGAGAGGTAGAAGAGTTCTCCGGCAGCATGACGGCGCTCCGGAGGTTGGTGATGATCTCGTCTCAGCAGGGCTCCGCCCGAGCTCCGCAGAAACACGATCTAGAGGGAAAACTATGGAGGTATGTGGTCGGGCAGCCGTGAGAAAGTCGTCTCAAATCTGCCCTAAAAGCCCCATATATATAGGAGGAGGGAGGGGGACCTTGCCTTGGGGTCCAAGGGATCCCCAAGGGGTCGGCCGAGCCAGGGGGGAGGACTCTCCCCCCCCCAAACCGAGTCCTACTTGGTTTGGTGGGAGGGAGTCCTTCCCCCTTCCCACTTCTTCCTTTTTTTTTCTTTCCTTTGATTTTTTCTTCCTTGGCGCATAGGGGATTGGTGGGCTGTCCCACCAGCCCACTAAGGGCTGGTGTGACCCCCCCAAAGACCTATGGGCTTCCCCGGAGTGGGTTGCCCCCCTCCGGTGAACTCCCGGAACCCATTCGTCATTCCCGGTACATTCCCGGTAACTCCGAAAACCTTCCGGTAATCAAATGAGGTCATCCTATAGATCAATTTTCGTTTCCGGACCATTCCGGAAACCCTCGTGACGTCCGTGATCTCATCCGGGACTCCGAACAACATTCGGTAACCAACCATATAACTCAAATACGCATAAAACAACGTCGAACCTTAAGTGTGCAGACCCTGCGGGTTCGAGAACTATGTAGACATGACCCGAGAGACTCCTCGGTCAATATCCAATAGCGGGACCTGGATGCCCATATTGGATCCTACATATTCTACGAAGATCTTATCGTTTGAACCTCAGTGCCAAGGATTCGTATAATCCCGTATGTCATTCCCTTTGTCCTTCGGTATGTTACTTGCCCGAGATTCGATCGTCAGTATCCGCATACCTATTTCAATCTCGTTTACCGGCAAGTCTCTTTACTCGTTCCGGAATACAAGATCCCGCAACTTACACTAAGTTACATTGCTTGCAAGGCTTGTGTGTGATGTTGTATTACCGAGTGGGCCCCGAGATACCTCTCCGTCACACGGAGTGACAAATCCCAGTCTTGATCCATACTAACTCAACTAACACCTTCGGAGATACCTGTAGAGCATCTTTATAGTCACCCAGTTACGTTGCGACGTTTGATACACACAAAGCATTCCTCCGGTGTCAGTGAGTTATATGATCTCATGGTCATAGGAATAAATACTTGACACGCAGAAAACAGTAGCAACAAAATGACACGATCAACATGCTACGTCTATTAGTTTGGGTCTAGTCCATCACGTGATTCTCCCAATGATGTGATCCAGTTATCAAGCAACAACACCTTGTTCATAATCAGAAGACACTGACTATCATCGATCAACTGGCTAGCCAACTAGAGGCATGCTAGGGACGGTGTTTTGTCTATGTATCCACACATGTAAACGAGTCTTCATTCAATACAATTATAGCATGGATAATAAACTATTATCTTGATACAGGAATTATAATAATAACTATACATTTATTATTGCCTCTAGGGCATAATTCCAACATAATCACCTTCAATGGTTTATTGAATCTCGATCGTAGTGTTACACATGTTCATGATATTGGTGCCAAAAAGATACGAGGTAATGATGATAGTACCACTTACTTGTGGCACTGCCGCTTGAGTCATGTTGGTATAAATTGCGTGAAGAGGCTCCATGCTGATGGATCTTTATACTCACTTGATTTTGAATCACTAGTGACATGCAAATCATACCACATGAGCAAGGGCTTGTTTTCATTGAGATGAAACAAGATAGTAACTTGTTGGAAGGGATACATTTTGATGTATGCAATCCAATGGGTGCTGAGGCACGCAGTGGATATCATTATGTTCTTACTTCAATGACGATTTGAGTAGATACAAGAGTATTTACTTAATGAATCACAAGTCTGAAATATTGAAAATTTCAATTCTGTTTCAGAGTGAAGTTCGTCGTAACAAGAGGATAAACTGTCTACGATATGATCATAGAAATGAATATCTGAGTTACGAATTTTGGTACGCAGTTAAGACAATGTGGAAATTGTTTCGCAGTTCATGCCACCTGGAACATCATAGTGTGATGATGTGTCTGAACGTCATAGCCACGCATTATTTGGTATGGTGCATGCTATGATGTCTCTTATCGAATTACCACTATCGTTTATGGGTTATGCATTAGAGACAACCGCATTCACTTTAAATAGGGCACCGCGTATTTCCGTTGAGATGACATAGTATAGACTGAGGTTTAGAGAAATCTAAACTGTCATTTCTTGAAAGTTTGGGGCTTCGACACTTATGTGAAAAAGTTTCAGTCTGATAAGCTCGAACCGAAAGCGGATAAATGCATCTTCATAGGATATCCAAAACAGTTGGGTACATCTCCTATCTCAGATCTGAAAGCAAAGTGTTTGTTTCTAGAAACGGATCCTTTCTCGAGGAAAGGTTTCTCTCGAAAGAATTGAGTGGGAGGGTGGTGGAACTTGATGAGGTTATTGAACCATGACTTCAACCAGTGTGTAGCAGGGCGCAGGAAGTTGTTCCTGTGGCGCCTACACCAATTGAAGTGAAAGCTGATGATGGTGATCATCGAGCATCAGATCAAGTTACTACAAACCTCGTAGGTTGCCAAGGTCACGTACTACTGCAGAGTGGTACGGTAACCCTGTCTTGGAGGTCATGTTATTGAGCAACAGTGAACCTACAAGTTATGGAGAAAGCAATGGTGGGCCCGGATTCCGACAAATGGCTGGAGGCCATGAAATCCGAGAGAGGATCCATGTATGAAAACAAAGTGTAGACTTTGGAAGAACTACTTGATGGTCATAGGACTATTGTGTAAAGATGGATCTTTAAAAGGAAGACAGACGATGATGGTGATAAGTCACTATTAAGAAAAGCTCGACTTGTCGCAAAGATGTTTCCGACAAGATCAAACAGTTGACTATGATGAGACTTTCTCACTCGTAGCGATGCTAAAAGTCTGTTAGAATTATGTTAGTAGTTGCTGCATTATTTATGAAATATTGCATGTAGGATGTCAAAACATTGTTTCCTCGACGGTTTCCTTGAGCAAACATTGTATGAGATACAACCATGAGGTTTTGTCGATCCTAAAGATACTAGCAAGTATGCAAGCTCCAGCGATCCTTAAATGGACTGGTGCAAGCATCTCGGAGTTGGAATATACACTTTGATTAGATGATCAAGGATTTTGGGTTTGTACAAGGTTTATGAGAAACTTGTATTTCCAAAGAAGTGAGTGGGAGCACTATAGAATTTCTGATAAGTATATGTGGTTGACATATTGTGGATCAGAAGTAATGTAGAATTTCTGTAAAGCATACAAGGTTGTTTGAAAGGAGTTTTCAAAGGAATACCTGGATTGAGCTACTTGAACGTTGAGCATCAAAGATCTACGGAGATAGATTGAAAGCGCTTAATGGAAGTTTCAACAAGAGGCATGCCTTGACAAATTTTGAAGCAGTTCAAAATAGATCAGCAAAGAAGGAGTTCTTGGTTGCATTGTAAGGTGTGAATTTGAGTAAGACTCAAAACCCGACCACGACAGAATAAAGAGAATAGACGAAGGTCATCTTCTATGCCTTAGCCGTAGACTCTAAAGTATGCCATGCTGAGTACCGCACCTGATGTGTGCCTTGCAGCAAGTCTGTTGAGAGGTACAGGGAGTGATCCATGATTGAATCACTAGCAGCGGTCAAAATTTATCCTTAGTAACTGATGGACTAAGGAATTTTTCTCGATTATGGAGGTGGTTAAAGAGTTCGTCGTAAAGGGTTACGTCGATGTAACCTTTGACACTAATCCGAATAACTATGAGTAGTGAAACAGATTCGTATAGTAGAGTAGATATTTGGAGCATTTCCGAATAGCACGTAGTAGCAACATCTATAAGATGACATAAAGATTTGTAAAGAACGTACGGTTCTGAAAGTTTGAGAACCGTTGACTAAAACCTCTCTCACGAGCAAGACGTGATCAGACCCCAGAACTATATGGGTGTTGGATCCGTTGAAATCACATGGTGATGTGAACTAGATTATTGACTCTAGTGCAAGTGGGAGACTGTTGGAAATATGCCCTAGAGGCAATAATAAATTAGTTATTATTATATTTCTTTGTTCATGATAATCGTTTATTGTCCATGCTATAATTGTATTGATTGGAAACACAGTGCATGTGTGGATACATAGACAAAACACTGTCCCTAGTAAGCCTCTAGTTGACTGGCTCGTTGATCAAAGATGGTCAAGGTTTCCTGACCATAGGCAAGTGTTGTCACTTGATAATGGGATCACATCATTAGGAGAATCATGTGATGGACTAGACCCAAACTAATAGACGTAGCATGTTGATCGTGTCATTTTGTTGCTACTGTTTTCTGCATGTCAAGTATTTGTTCCTATGACCATGAGATCATATAACTCACTGACACCGGAGGAATGCTTTGTGTGTATCAAACGTCGCAACGTAACTGGGTGACTATAAAGATGCTCTACAGGTATCTCCGAAGGTGTTTGTTGAGTTAGTATGGATCGAGACTGGGATTTGTCACTCCGTGTGACGGAGAGGTATCTCGGGGCCCACTCAGTAATACAACATCACACACAAGCCTTGCAAGCAATGTGACTTAGTGTAAGTTGCGGGATCTTGTATTACGGAACGAGTAAAGAGACTTGCCGGTAAAGGAGATTGAAATAGGTATGCGGATACTGACGATCGAATCTCGGGCAAATAACATATCGAAGGACAAAGGGAATGACATACGATATTATATGAATCTTTGGCACTGAGGTTCAAACGATAAGATCTTCGTAGAATATGTGGGATCCAATATGGGCATCCAGGTCCCGCTATTGGATATTGACCGAGGAGTCACTCGGGTCATGTCTACATAGTTCTCGAACCCGCAGGGTCTGCACACTTAAGGTTCGACGTTGTTTTATGCGTATTTGAGTTATATGGTTGGTTACCGAATGTTGTTCGGAGTCCTGGATGAGATCACGGACGTCACGAGGGTTTCCGGAATGGTACGGAAACGAAGATTGATATATAGGATGACCTCATTTGATTACCGGAAGGTTTTCGGAGTTACCGGGAATGTACCGGGAATGACGAATGGGTTCCAGGTGTTCACCGGGGGGGGGGGGGGCAACCCACCCCGGGGAAGCCCATAGGCCTTGGGGGTGGCGCACCAGCCCTTAGTGGGCTGGTGGGACAGCCCAAGAAGGCCCTATGCGCCATAGGAAGAAAATCAAAGAGAAAAGGAAAGAAAAAAAGAGGAGGTGGGAAAAAGGGGAAGGACTCCTCCTTCCAAACCTAGTTGGATTCGGTTTGGAAGGGGAGGACTCCCCCCCTTGGCTCGGCCGACCCCCTTGGGGGTCCTTGGACCCCAAGGGAAGGCTCCCCCTCTTCCCCCTATATATACGGAGGTTTTAGGGCTGGTTTGAGACAACTTTGCCACGGCAGCCCGATCACATACCTCCACGGTTTTACCTCTAGATCGCGTTTCTGCGGAGCTCGGGCGGAGCCCTGCTGAGATTAGATCACCACCAACCTCCGGAGCGCCGTCACGCTGTCGGAGAACTCATCTACCTCTCCGTCTCTCTTGCTGGATCAAGAAGGCCGAGATCATCGTCGAGCTGTACGTGTGCTGAACGCGGAGGTGCCGTCCGTTCGACACTAGATCGTGAGACGGATCGCGGGACGGTTCGTGGGAAGGTTCATGGGGCGGATCGAGGGACGTGAGGACGTTCCACTACATCAACCGCGTTCACTAACGCTTCTGCTGTGCGATCTACAAGGGTACGTAGATCGGAAATCCCCTCTCGTAGATGGACATCACCATGATAGGTCTTCGTGCGCGTAGGAAAATTTTTGTTTCCCATGCGACGTTCCCCAACAGTGATATTGTTAAACTTAAGCCTTTTCCTTTCTCCTTGAGAGGATGAGCTAAAGTGCGGCTTCAATCTTTGCCTAGGAATAGCATAGATTCTTGGGATAAGTGCAAAGATGCTTTTATTGCGAAGTATTACCCGCATGCTAAGACTATCCAGTTAAGAAGTAACATTATGAATTTTAGGCAGCTGGATAATGAACACGTTGCCCAAGCTTGGGAATGTATGAAATATCTATTGGGGAACGTTGCATGGGAAACAAAAAAAATTCCTACGCACACGCAATACCTATCCGTGGTGATGATCATCTACGAGAGGGGAGAGTGAATCTACATACCCTTGTAGATCACTAAGCGAAAGCGTATATAAGGAGGTTGATGTAGTGGAACATCTTCGCGATTCAAATCGCAGCCCGCCTCGCGATGTCATCACGACCTGTCCCGCAATCCCATCACGATCCATCTCGATCTAGTGCCGAACGGACGGCACCTCCGCGTTCAGCACACATAAAGCTCGATGACGATCCCCGCCTTCTTGATACATGGCGGAGAGGTAGATGAGTTCTCCAGCACAACAGCATGATGGTGGTGGTAGTGGATCTATTCCAGCAGGGCTTCGCCTAAGCGCTGTTGAAAAACCGATCTAGAGGAAGAACATATCTAGAGAGAAGTAGAGGGAGCACGTGGCAATTAGGGTTAGCCATCACCTCTAAAACCTCTATTATATATAGGAGGGAGGGAGGGGAGGAGGCAGCCTCAAACCCTTAAGGTTTGGCCGAAATTGGAGGTGGAGAAGTCCTACTCCAATCCTACTAGGAGTAGGATTCCTCCTCTCCACTTGGAAACCCTTTCCACCTTTTCCACCTTTGGGTTTCTTTCCTTCCCACCTCCAATCTGCCTTGGGCTTTAGTGGAGGCTTCATACAGCCCACTAAGGGCTGGTCCACGTCCTCCCATAGCCCATGAGACCCATTGGGGTGGGTGGGCCCACCTGGTGGACCCCCAAAACACATTCGTCACTCCCGGTACACTATCGGAAATGCGAGAAACGTTTTCGGAGTTCAAAACCCACTTTCCTATATATCAATCTTTACCTCCGGACCATTTCGGAGCTCCTCGTGATTTCCAGGATCTCATCCGGGACTCCAAACAACTTTCGGTTACCAATCACACAAAACTCAATAATACTGAAACGTCATCGAACCTTAAGTGTGCAGACCCTGCGGGTTCGAGAACTATGCAGACATGACTTGAGACACTGTAACGCCCAAGATGTGACCCTATCCTTATTTTGGCATGGGGGCCTCGACAGGGATAGAAGTGCATCTCGTCGTTTCGCAAGAATGGATATCGTTACAAGTACATGTACTGAAAAGATGAGTATATGGAATTGGCTTACACTCTCCACAAGCTACATCAGAGTCACATCAGTACAATATATAATCATCATGAAGAAGAGCAGGGTTCGACTACGGACGGAAACAAACGATAAAAGAACGATGTCCATCCTTGCTATCCCAGGCTACCGGTCTGGAACCCATCCTCGATCGATGAAGTAGAAGAAGAGAGACTCCAAATAGCACAATCATCGCGCTCACGTCAGTAACTCTTTACCTATACCTGCAACTGGTATTGTAGTAATCTGTGAGCCACAAGGGACTCAACAATCTCATTTCCAAAGGTATCAAGACTAGCAAAGCTTAATGGGTGAGGTAAGGTTAAGTGGTGAGGCTGCAACAAGCGACTAAGCATTTATTTGCTGGCTAACTTACGAGTACAAGAATAAAGAGGGGGATGATCTACGCATAACAGACGTTAACTAATAATAATCAAATGAATGATCCCTAACACCTACTTACATCAGACATAACCCCACCGTGTTCACGATCGGAGAAGGAGCTCAAGAAAGAGCCAGTCACGGTTACACACACAGTTGGCATGTTTTAATTAAGCTTACTTCGAGTTATCTAGAACTGGATGTTAAGCAAAGTTTCCATGTTGCCACATAACTATGGCTTTCCGAAAGATTTAACCCTGCAGGGGTGCTCCAACTAGTCCATCACAAATTACCACAAGCCGCATCGAAATCCTCGATCACGAAACTCATGACTTCGTCGGATTCCTTAATGGAAAACCTCAACTCTGAGATTAACCCAAAACATCACCGGAATCCCGATGCACAAGATATTTCGTAAAAGGTAAAACTAATCCAGCAAGGCCGCCCGACGTGTCGACGAACCCAATAGGAGCCGCGTATCTCTTTCTCAGGACAAGACCGGATGGGAAAGCCTACAGGTAACTGCTGCGACTACAAAAGTCCTTCCCTGGCGCGTAGGAATTCTTCTTGTTACTTCTCTGGTTTGCGTCGGGTTTTCCCTTGAAGAGGAAAGGGTGATGCAGCACAGGAGCAGTAAGTATTTCCCTCAGTTTGAGAACCAAGGTATCGATCCAGAAGGAGGGCCTCGTAAAGTCCAAAGTACCTGCGCAAACACAAACAAGCTTGCACCCAAAGCTTCAAAGGGGTTGTCAATCCCTTCAAGATTGTTTGCAAAGTGAGATCTGAAGGCGGAAAGTGCAACGAAGTAAAAAGTGTAAGGCTGAAAATATGGTGTGGAGTAGACCCTGGGGGCCATAGTGTTCACTAGAGGCTTCTCTCATAATAGCAAGTATCACGGTGGGTGAACAAATTACTGTCGAGCAATTGATAGAACCGCGCAAAGTCATGACGATATCTAAGGCAATGATCTAGCATATAGGCATCACGTCCGAGACAAGTAGACCGATACTTTCTGCATCTACTACTATTACTCCACACATCGACCGCTATCCAGCATGCATCTAGTGTATTGAGTTCATGAACAGAGTAACGCTTTAAGCAAGATGATATGATGTAGGGGGATAATCTCAAACCAATGATGAAAACCCCATCATTTTACCCTTGATGGCAACAACACGATACGTGCATCGCTACCCCTTCTGTCACTGGGTGAGGTCACCACACGGTATGAACCCAAAACCAAGCACTTCTCCCATTGCAAGAATCATAGATCTAGTTGGCCAAACAAAACCCACAACTCGAATAGAATTACAAGGATATGAAATCATGCATAAGAGAGATCAGAAGAAACTCAAATAAGATTCATAGATAATCTGATCATAAATCCACAATTCATCGGATCTCGACAAACACACCGCAAAATAAGATTACATCGGATAGATCTCCATGAAGATCATGGAGAACTTTGTATTGAAGATCCAAGAGAGAGAAGAAGCCATCTAGTTACTAGCTATGGACCCGTAGGTCTATAGTGAACTACTCACGCATCATCGCAGAGGTCATGGTGTTGATGAAGAAGCCCTCCGTGTCCGAATCCCCCCTCCAGCAGGGCACCAGGATGTGCCCCAGATGGGATCTTGCGGAGAGAGAAGCTTGCGGCGGCGGAAAAGTAATTGCGATCGTCTCTTAATTTTTTTGGGTATATTTGGGAATATATAGGCGCAAGATCTAGGTCAGGGGACCTCCAGGGGGCCCATAAGCCTGGATGGCGCGCCCCCTGGCCGCGGGTTGGGGGCTTGTGGGGCCCATGGGGCTCTTCTGGCTTGGCTCCCAAGTCCTCCGATCTTCTTCCCTTCCAGAAAAAATCTTTTCGGGGATTTTCTTCCGTTTGGACTCCGTTTCAAAATCTCCTCTGAAAGGGGTCAAAAACATGGAAAAAACAAGAACTGACACTTGGCACTGAGTTAATAAGTTAGTCCCAGAAAATAAATAAAAGGCATGCAAAACATTCAAAGTTTGACAAGATAATAGCTTGAAACCATCAAAAATTATAGATACGTTGGAGATGTATCAAGCATCCCCAAGCTTAACTCATGCTCGTCCTCGAGTAGGGAAGTGATAAAGAATGAATTTTTGATGTGGAATGCTACCTAGCATAGTTGTCCTTTGCAACTTCTTTCACATGGCATGAACGTTCAGATCCGTAAGATTCAAAACAATAGTTTGCTATTGACATGAAAACAATAATACTTCAAGCAAACTAGCAAGGTAATCATGAACTTTCAAAATAACAAGGCCAAAGAAAGTTATCCCTACAAAATCATATAGTCTCGCTATGCTCCATCATCCTCACACAACTAATGTAAATCATGCACAACCCTGGAATTGGCCAAGTAATTGTTTTCGCACTCTTACTTTCTCAAAATTTTTATAACTATCATGCAATACATGAGCGCGAGCCATGGATATAGCACTATAGGTGGAACAGAGTGTGGTGGTTGTTGTGAGACAAAAAGGAGGAGATGGTCACACTGACTTGGCGTATCAATAGGCTATGGAGATGCCCATTAATAGGTATCAATGTGAATGAGTAGGGATTGCCATACAAGAGATGCACTAGAGTTATAAGTATGTGAAAGCTCAAGAGGGAAACTAGTGGGTGTGCATCCAACTTGCTTGCTCACGAAGACCTAGGGCAATTTTGAGGAAGCCCATCATTGGAATATACAAGCCAAGTTATAAAACGAAGATTCCCACTAGCATATGGTAGTGACAAACCAAGAAGCTCTTAATCATGAAGAACATGGTGCTAACATGAAGCACAAGTGTGGAAAAAGATAGTAGCATTGTCCCTTCTCTCTTTTTCTCTCATTTCTCCTTTTTTATTTGGGCTCTTAGGCCTCTATTTTTCTTTTCTTTTCTTTTTGTTTTTGTTTTTGGGCTCTTTGGCCTTTTTTTTTATTTCATCACATGGGACAATGCTCTAATAGTGATGATCATCACACTTATTAGTTACTCAAAGCTCAAAGATCACAATGATGATGACTCCATAGGAAATGCCTCCGGTAGTGTACCGGGATGTGCAACGATCTAGTATGATCATGCAATGGCCATATGAGAGTGACGGCACAAGTCATGAGGCGGAACGGTGGGAGTTGCATGGCAATATATCTCGGAATGGCTATGAAAATGCCATAGTAGGTAGGTATGGTGGCTGTTTTGAGGAAGGAATTTGGTGGGTTTGTGCACCGGCGAGAATTGCGCGGCACTAGAGAGGCTAGCAATGGTGGAAGGTGAAAGTGCATCTATACCATGGGCTCACATTAGTCATGAAGAACTCATATACTTATTGTGAATGTTTTTATTAGTAATCGAAACAAAGTGCTAAACGCATACTCCGAGGGGAAGGGTTGGTAGGTGTTAACCATCGCGCGATCCCGACCTCAACACAAAGGATGACAATCAATAGATCAATTATGCTCCGACTTCCTAACATAGTGGTTCACCATACGTGCATGCTACGGGAATCACTAACTCCAACACAAGTATCTCTAGATTCACAACACCCTACTAACATAACTCTCAATATTACCGAATCCACGTCTCAAAACTAATTGAGAGGAATCAAAACTTCTCTTTCTATTCAATGCACATGAAGATGGAGGTTTTTGCATCCTCTTTGGGTACCTAGGACATTTGGGACTACTTTCATAGCATAATCCAACTACCAAATCACGAACCACCGTGCTCTAAAGATATAAGTGAAGGACAAGAGCAAAAGTATCTAGCTCAAAAGATATAAGGAAGCACTAGAGCAAAAGTATCTAGCTCAAAAGATATAAGTGAAGCACTATGGGCATTCTAGCAAAATCACGATGAGTGCATGTCTCTCTCTCAAAAAGGTGTGCAGCAAGTATGATTGTGACACAACAAAAAGAAAAGACTCCTAAGATACAAGACGCTCCAAGCAAAACACATATCATGTGGTGAATAAAAATATAGCTCCAAGTAATGTTACCGATGGATTGAAGACGAAAGAGGGGATGCCTTCCCGGGGCATCCCCAAGCCTAGGCTTTTTGGTGTCCTTGAATTTGGCTTGGGGTGCCTTGGGCATCCCCAAGCTTGAGCTCTTTCCACTCTTTATCTCTTTGTCCATGAGAATGTCACCCAAAACTTCAAAACTTCACAACACAAAACTTAAACAGAAACTTGTGATAACATTAGTACAAGAAAACAAACTACCACTTCTTTTGGTACTGTAGAAAACTTGAATTCCATCTATATTGATGATGGGATACTGTATTCTCACTTTTCCATGGCTAGTACCCCCGATCCTAACCATAGTTTCATCAAAACAAGCAACCAACTCAACAAAAACAGAATCTGTCAAAAACAGACCAGTCTGTAGCAATATGTATACTTCGTATACTTCTGGTACCTCAAAAAAATCTGAAAAATTACGATGGTATGGGGAAAAGCATATCAATCAGAAGCAAAAAGAATCAATTCAAAATCTCGTTCTGAATAAAAATGAAAAATCATCTCGTGAGCAAAACGTTTCTGTGTTTTTCCAGCACGATCAAACAACCATTACCAAGACTAGTCATAAAGGTTTTGCTTGGCTCAAACACAAAAAGAAACACAAAAAACACAGTAAAAACAAAATTATGAAAGTGTGGACGCAACAAAACAGAAAGAAAAAGATAAATTCATTGGGTTGCCTCCCAACAAGCGCTATTGTTTAACGCCCTTAGCTAGGCATAGGAGCGATAGAATCACGTATCGTCGTCTTTGGTGCTCAAACCATAAGTGGCCCTCATCATGGATTCATAAGGCAATCTTATTTTATTTCTAGGAAATTGTTCCATGCCCTTCCTTAAAGGAAATTGAAATCTAATATTCCCTTCCTTCATATCGATGATAGCACCAATAGTCCTTAGGAAAGGTCTACCAAGAATAATAGGGCATGTAGGATTGCAATCAATGTCAAGCACAATGAAATCCACGGGTACATAGTTCCTATTTACAATAATAAGAACATCATTGATCCTTCCCATGGGTTTCTTGATAGTAGAATCAACAAGATGCAAATTAAGAGAACACTCTTCAATCTCATTAAAACCCAGAATATCACATAAAGACTTTGGAAACGCTGAAACACTAGCACCCAAATCACACAAAGCATTGCACTCATAGTTTTTGATTTTGATTTTGATGGTAGGTTCCCACTCATCATGAAGCTTTCTAGGGATAGAGACTTCCAATTCAAGTTTCTCTTCAAGAGCTTTTATCATAGCTTCGACGATATGATCGGTAAAGGCTTTGTTTTGGCTATAAGCGTGTGGAGAGTTCAACATGGATTGCATCAAAGAAATGCATTCAATCAAGGAGCAACTATCATAATTGAATTCCTTAAAATCCACGGTAGTAATTTCATTACTACCCAAAGTTTTAACGTCTTCTACTCCACTTTCAATGCTGTTAGCATCAAGATAGATGGACTCCGAATCACTGGGGCACTTTTCAACCAAAGTGAATTCATATCCAGCCTCATAATCATTAGGTTTCACACAAGAAAACAAATATTCAATGGGAGTCACACCAAACACTTTAAGATCTTCGTGATTCTTATCACGGGAACACGCCTTTTTAAGACATTCATGTCTAGCACGAATTTCGGCGGTTCTTTCTTGGCTCTCAATCATGGAAACACGCATAGCTTTCAAAGTTTCATCCATGTTGATTTTGGGAGGAGCACATCTAACTTTCAAAGCATCAACATCACAAGAAATCCTATCAACGCTCTTAGCCAAATCGTCAATTTTGAGTAGTTTTTCCTCTATGGATGCATAGTAAATCTTTTGAGAGTTGATGAACTCTTTGATATTACTCTATAGATCAGAGGGTAATCTATTGTAATTTCCATGGGTATTGTTGTAGGAGTTGCTAAAGTTATTAGAGGAGTTACTAGGAAAAGGCCTAGGAACATAGTTTCCCCTAAAAGCGTTGTTGTTGCCAAAGTTACTCCTACCAACAAAATTAACGTCCAAGCTAGCGTTTCTACTCTCAATCAAAGAAGACAAAGGCATATCATTAGGATCCAAAGGAGCACTTCTACTAGCAACCAAATTCATTAAATCATCCATCTTAGCACTCAACGAGTTAATTTCTTCTATAGCGTGTGCCTTCTTACTAGTAGGTGACCTTTCAGTGTGCCACTGAGAGTAGTTCGTCATGATGTTGTCTAAGAGCTTTGTGGCTTCTCCTAACGTGATTTCCATGAACGTTCCACCTGAGGCGGAGTCCAAGATATTTCTAGAAGAGAAATTCAAGCCATGAGCGAGACAATTTCTAATCATTAATTTCATTCTCTCCCAAGCTTGTGCAACATGTTCATGATCAAGTTGCTTGAAATTCATGATATCATTACAGAGAGAGATGATCTTAGCCGGCGGAAAATACTTGGATATATAAGCATCTTTGCACTTATCCCAAGAATCGATACTATTTTTGGGCAAAGAAGAAAACCAAGTTTTTGCGCGATCTCACAACAGAAAGGAAAAAGCTTCAATTTAATCACGTCATTATCCACATCTCTTTTCTTTTGCATATCGCAAAGCTCAATGAAGGTATTGAGATGGGATGCGACATCTTCACTAGCAAGGCCAGAGAATTGCTCTTTCATAACAAGATTCAGCAAAGCGGCATTGATTTCGTATGACTCGGCACTAGTGGCGGGAGCAATCGGAGTACTAATAAAATCATTATTATTAGTATTCGAGAAGTCACAAAGCTTGGTTTTTTTGTTCATGGTGACTTCAGCAAGCAAGCAAGCACACAAGCAAACAAAAAGCGGGCGAGAAAAAGGGCGAACGAAAAGGCGAACGGAAGAGGCAAATTGGTGAAGTGAGGGAGAGGAAAACGAGAGGCAACTTGCAAACAAAGTAAATGGAAGAGATGAGTTTGCGACACCTACTTGGATGAGTTCTTGACTTGATCTTCCTCCCCGGCAACGGCGCCAGAAATTCTTCTGCTGCGGCAACAAAAGTCCTTCCCTGGCGCGTAGGAACTCTTCTTGTTACTTCTCTGGTTTGCATCGGTTTTTCCCTTGAAGAGGAAAGGGTGATGCAGCACAGGAGCAGTAAGTATTTCCCTCAGTTTGAGAACCAAGGTATCGATCCAGAAGGAGAGCCTCGTCAAGTCCAAAGTACCTGCGCAAACACAAACAAGCTTGCACCCAACGCTTCAAAGGGGTTGTCAATCCCTCCAAGATTATTTGCAAAGTGAGATCTGAAGGCGGAAAGTGCAACGAAGTAAAAAGTGTAAGGCTGAAAATATGGTGTGGAGTAGACCCTGGGGGCCATAGTGTTCACTAGAGGCTTCTCCCATAATAGCAAATATCACGGTGGGTGAACAAATTACTGTCGAGCAATTGATAGAACTGCGCAAAGTCATGACGATATCTAAGGCAATGATCTAGCATATAGGCATCACGTCCGAGACAAGTAGACCGATACTTTCTGCATCTACTACTATTACTCCACACATTGACCGCTATCCAACATGCATCTAGTGTATTGAGCATCTAGTGTATTGAGTTCATCAAGAACAGAGTAACGCTTTAAGCAAGATGACATGATCTAGAGGGATAATCTCAAACCAATGATGAAAACCCCATCTTTTTACCCTTGATGGCAACAACACGATACATGCCTCGCTACCCCTTCTGTCACCGGGTGAGGTCACCGCACGGTATGAACCCAAAACCAAGCACTTCTCCCATTGCAAGAATCATAGATCTAGTTGTCCAAACAAAACCCACAACTCGAAGAGAATTACAAGGATATGAAATCATGCATAAGAGAGATCAGAAGAAACTCAAATAAGATTCATAGATAATCTGATCATAAATCCACAATTCATAGGATCTCGACAAACACACCGCAAAAGAAGATTACATCGGATAGATCTCCATGAAGACCATGGAGAACTTTGTATTGAAGATCCAAGAGAGAGAAGAAGCCATCTAGTTACTAGCTATGGACCCGTAGGTCTATGGTGAACTACTCACGCATCATCGGAGAGGTCATGGTGTTGATGAATAAGCCCTCCGTGTCCGAGTCCCCCCTCTGACACGGCACCAGGACGTGCCCTAGATGGGATCTTGCGGAGACAGAAGCTTGCGGCGGCGGAAAAGTAATTGTGATCGTCTCTTGAATTTTTTGGGAATATTTGGGAACATATAGGCGCAAGATCTAGGTCAGGGGACCTCCAGGGGGCCCACAAGCCTGGATGGCGCAGCCCCCCTGGCCGCAGGGTGGGGGCTTGTGGGGCCCCTGGGGCTCTTTTGGCTTGGCTCCCAAGTCCTCCGATCTTATTCCGTTCCAGAAAAAATCTTTTCAGGGATTTTCTTCCGTTTGGACTCCGTTTCAAAATCTCCTATGAAAGGGGTCAAAAACATGGAAAAAACTGGAACTGGCACTTGGCACTGAGTTAATAAGTTAGTCCCAAAAAATAAATAAAAGGCATACAGAACATCCAAAGTTTGACAAGATAATAGCATGAAACCATAAAAAATTATAGATACGTTGGAGACATATCAGTAACCAAACCACGAGTTGCCCCGTGGTGGCCCCGCAGTCTGCCCTTTATGGACGAACACTCATGAGGAGCATTGGCCTGGGGGTTGATTAATTACTCCACGGGTGCCGGCGGGTCCCTATGCATTTTATTAATTATTAGGAAAATGTAGTACCAAAGTTGGGCCTTGCCAGACAAGCTTTAACTAAGACGAATTATCAAGGGGGTCCCCATAACAACTCCGATCGTGTTAGGAGCGCTCAATTATGGAATATACACCTGTAGCCAAAACAAAGGCGTGAAAGGTGGAACAAAACACCAGGCTAGAAAGGCCGAGCCTTCCACCTTTTACCAAGTATATAGGTGCATTAAATTAAATAGCATTTAATAGTGTGATATAACAAGGAACCCATGTTGTCACATGGAAGCAACTACACCTGCAACTAGCAATGCTAACACATGGTTAAGCAAGCGGTAACATAGCCAATCAGTGGTTTGCTAGGTTGTAGAAGGTTGAATGTTTCATGGCAATGTTGAGAGGCTCGTATTTAACAAGTGGTAGGCAACGATACTTAACGAAAGAAAACAAGACAACTAGCATGGCATTGATTGTAATGGTATCTAGGGAAATGGTCATCTTGCCTGAGATCCCGCTTGGAAGAAGAATGACTCCGTGAAGTAGACGAACCAACGTAGTCGAACGGATCCTCACTTTCTGACACGTTGCGGAACTCTATCGAGACGAAGCAAATCAAAAACAGGAATCAACAAACAATATTCACCATGGCACATGCACGACATAAAGCTCAACACATATGATGCATGATCGGTCTGATGCAAGGCATGGCATGGAAATTCACTCCAATCAAGCCCTACACATTAAGTGAATCTCAATATGCAACGAGTTACATACTGAGGAAACTCCACGCTTAAATATTTAGTTCACTCCCGTTTATTTACATGACAATATTAGATGTTGTTAAACATGACAACAGGTGAAGCGAAAATTAAACTACCTATCTAGGCATTTTAAATGAGGCCGGAAACGACATATAGCATTTCCGAAGCGACCCCACGCGTTAAATTCTAAATCTGTCCAGATTTGTCCTAATCACATTTTATGTTTGTTAAAAGGCAAAAGAAAGTTGTCCACATGGAACTACACGTTGTTCTAGTCCATCTACCTATATGGAACATCTCCAACGAAGCTACGGTACACAAAAACTAATCACCGCAAGATATGATGCCATGAATGCAATATGTATGCAGATGACAATCACAAGCACTCCAAAACGTACAATCAGCAAGATAATATGAATCTACATGAGATTCTAAGCAAGTTTCATATAGGACACGATCAAAACAGAGCAACAGTTCAACAGATACAAGCTAACCAAGAAATAGCTACAATCTGCCCAAAACAATAACATGCCATTTTCTACACCCTAAAACAACAAGCTACATAATTCTAAAATGCTTAAACAAGACATCAAGCAGTAGTGATGAAGATGCACAACAACACCCTACTAATATCATCTAGCATGGCAGCATGGAACACTAGGAAAAGAACTCACAAAATGGCATCTCGCACACAGTTTTAGACTTAGTGAAAATGACACCGTTGACAGTGCAATTTTCGATCTGAAGGCATATTGACAACAGCAAAACTATATGCTACAGGGCACCAAATGGCATGAAAATCTACAACATGCTAGAGATTCTTATGCATTACAAATAACTCCATTGCTCGAACCCCAAAGGAGCTGTAGATCACTAGCAAAACTCATGGCAAGAAAACAACAAAATATGACAGATCTCAGACTTAGAAATATTCCGGCATCTCCGAAACAACACTATTTCCTAGCATGTTGGCAACAAGCAAACAACACCAAAACATGGATTTTTAAAGCAACCAAAATTACGAGGGGCTAGCATCCATATCCAAGGGCATATCTCACGTTCACAAGTAATTCATATCATGCACGGAATAAATCACACAAAATAAACGAGAGGGCAACATGGCAAAATATCATGCACACTAACTTACTCGAAAGACAAAACTAAATGCACAGTTAAATTCTACGGATTTTCCTACCCGGAAAACATATATAATAAGTGGGGTTCGAAAAATAAAACTAGCGCCACAATTAAATGCGGGAATAGGCCTGAACCGATATAGCAAAACTATTTATGACACCTACACGCAAATATGTAGGGAAATACTCTAAAATACACGAAAAGGGTCACGAACATCACGAACATTTTATCTACGGGATTTGAACAAATCGCACGCACACAAAAATATCTACGGAATATCTAACATATTAGGAACAAATCTAGGCAAATGGCAGGTCAAACCAATTCAAACATGCATGAAAGTGGAAAAATATGATTCTACATGAAAAACTACACAAGTTACATATTTAAATCATCGCGATCCGACGCACGGTTAATTATCTACGGACGTTTAAAAATCAGCTATTAACCTGAAATAATAATTCGAAAACCTAAAAAAAATCACTGACGGGCTCAATCTCCTAATGGGCTCACCAGGAACATGCGAGCGCAACTTAATATAACGCGCTCAGGGGAGGAAGATAGCGGGGCAGAGGGGGCTGCTCACCATGGGTTTGGGCCCGTTTCAGTGGGGATGACTCGGGCTAGAGGCGGTGGTGAGGCAGGCCGAGGCTCGGCGAGCTGGGCCGCTCTGGAGGCGCTGGCGCGAGGCGGCCCATGCGGGCACGTGGCCCGGGAGCGCGAGGCTGCTGCTCGTCGTTCCTCCTCGCCTGCAGAGGAGGCGGCGGGGCACGACGCATGTCCTAGCGCGCGAAGCCGTCGGTGGCGCAGGATCTGGCCCGGGGTAGCGGTGGCGGCCGATGGGAGGCGACGACGCGACACGACGTGGGCTGCTGGCTTCGGGAGGAGGAGCAGCAGCTCAGGGCTGGGGCTAGCGACGGGATTCAGCCGGTGGCTGGCATCGCGACGGGGGGCCGGCGGCAGCAAGCAATGGCGGCGCGAGGGGCATG
The DNA here is from genome assembly GCF_904849725.1 of Hordeum vulgare subsp. vulgare. Taxonomy (NCBI): domain Eukaryota; kingdom Viridiplantae; phylum Streptophyta; class Magnoliopsida; order Poales; family Poaceae; genus Hordeum; species Hordeum vulgare. Next base: position 382,933,469 of record NC_058521.1, read on the forward strand.
GTGAGGGGAGGCAGGGAGGCACGGGTGCGCTCGGGAGCAGGGGCTGCTCGGGAGGGCGGCGACGCGATGGGCTTGGCGGTTCGGTTGTGGGCTCGCGGGCCTGGCGGCGCTGACGAGGTGGGAGAGAGGAGCTGCGGCTTGGTGGGGTGCGGATCCCGAGGAAAACCTAGGGTTTTCCATTAGGTGCAGGTTTGGGGCTTAAATAGACAAGTGTGGCTAGGGTTAGGGATCTCATGCCCCGATTGCGGCCATAGGATCCAAATCGGGCAGTCCCGGTATGCAGGTAGGGGCTAGGTGACTCTATAGAGTGGATTGTCGGAGGTGAGAGGGGAAACAGGTGACCCGACAACGATATTTTAAAACCGAAAAACATCCGACGATAAACCGAAGACAGTGCCGCTATGGTCGACCGTTCGGGTATCATACGGACTCCGATTGCGATGAAAATTGGTAGGCAGTCCACCTACACTATATTTGTACCGGACGACAAGTTTCAACTCAATCCGAGAAAGTATTACACACACTTTTAAAAACAAGGTTTTAACAACCCCGCGGGAGCATGCGAGTGTGGTTGGGCTCAAAACGGGCCACGACGAGAACGAAAAGAACCGTCAACCAATAACGGATGCAAGTTTTGAAAATTGGCGGCAATGGAGTGCCGATGCAATGCGGATGATGCGCATGATGTGATGATGAATGCGGCAAACAAAATAATAACACGGTGACAACGGAAAAGAGGGGAATCTACTTGAGCGGCGGTCTCGGACTGTCACAACTCTCCTACACTACAAGAGGATCTCGACCCGAGATCCAAGAATGAAAGGGGAATAAGAAGAGAAGAGCAAGAGATAAAACTTAATTGGGACAAACGAGTGAAACCAACGATCCTTGAAGGCTACAAATAGATGAAGAATGATATGAGAAACAGCAAGAATTCACACAAAATTTCGACAACACTTCGGTAGGAAAAGGGGACAAAATTTTTATATAAAGGAAAGATCTAAGAAGATTTACAACAAACTAACTAAATTGAACAAGGGAACAATATGATCTTGAAAAGAGAAAATGATAGATTGAAGAGAGCAACATCACAAAGCTCCGTTACAAAGAATAGAAACTAGATCTTGGCAAGAAAAGAACAAAGAAGAAAATGAGAACTACTACCACAAGAATCTTGAAGAACACCTTGAGAATGAAGAGATCTTGAGCCTCTTAACAAAAAACATGAATGAGGTACAGGAATAATTGAGAGATTAACGAAGAGACACAATTTGAGAAGGATGGCTAAAAGCTTAGTACGAAGAAGTCCTCTGAAATGATGGCCTTCTGAGGATAGAGAAATGAACACAACAATGAAATCCACCGGATAGATAAGGCAAGAATTCTCATGATTGAAACCAATTGAAAGAGACACAAGCTGAGAATGAAGAGAAGGTACACCACCAAAATAACTAAGGCACTCCGGAATAAGAAGAATGAATGGTTGAGCCAATGATGAAAATAAATTTGAAGCGATCTTGGAGAAGGAATATGACTGATGAGATTCATACTTACATCATAACTGAAAAGAGTTAAAGATCTCCAGAAAAAATAGAAGAGCCAAGAAAGATCCTGGGAGAACCCGTGGGTTATGGGCCCACTGAAAGAAAACACCGGATGAATGGATTGGTCAGAAAGAGAGAGATTGCACCAGTACAAAGAAAACTTGATGAGGTTAGCACCTCGAATAATTGACAGGATTGAAACAAGAAACTTCTGAGATGTGTGCAACACTCCGGGTAGAAAGAGATTGATGAATAAACAAGAGAGACTTGAATAAGAATTTCCAACATGAGAAATCATTTACAAGATGAAAAGAACATTATGAGCACTCATAGCTTGAACTGAATCCACCGGAGAAGAACACAAGAATGAAGCATGATGAACTCGAAACTCCTGAGAATCATCACAATGAACCACCGGATAAGAGAGAAAAGGAAAGATACAGGAAGCAACAATTAAAAGAAGACACTTGGATGACAATTGAATCAGGGAAGAAAAAGGGGTGGAAGGGTGGGGAAAACAAAGACAACTTGGAACAGATGGGATGAACTCCGGAAAGAAACGAGAGATTGATCTTGCAAAATTGGAGAGGATAGAATTGACTTGAAGAGAAGCATAGTGGTTGAAAAGAATTGACATGCCAACTCTGGTTGGAAAGAATTGAAAAGACAACTTGATTGAGCAACATAATTAATAAGCATTCGCATAGAAATATGAGAACAACTCTAGGAAAGATATGAAATCACCATTTGACATCGAAGCAACTCGAATTACCATACTCAAACACAACAAAGGACAAGGCTTACGAAACAAGCCAGAACAAATTCATAACAGAGATTCCGTCCGATATTTTCGTGGATAGGATCGCACATGCTCGATCCTACAGTAGCCATCATGTACAAGGCAGTGCACACGACATACGAAGCGTCCCCGAGTCATAGCAAGCTACAAGGACTCTTTAAGACACAACGAGAACCGCTGTAAAACGATCATGAACAAACAAAACCACTAGATGTCGAACCCCAACCTCACATCATGCATCTGTTGGAAGATTGTCCTATAAGTAACTACTTGAATTCCCACCTCCGAACTCCCGAAATTTCTGGTCATGCAATCTGGTCCACGGATACAAGGAGAAATTCCACTCAACTCCTAGAATCTAACCCATCCAGTGTATCACATCCGTCAACACATAACCAGAATCTCGGAACCTCATCGATCTCAGATACTCGTAATCACAAAGATACTAAGTATTGTGATACATCCGGACCTATCTGCACCAGTACTGGGGAAGCCGGACTCCTCTCGCCACTACTAGTATTGAAGCAATTTCGAACATCCTTCGTCCTGAGATACTATGAAATCTGAATGATATCGATGTGCTCAAGAATCACGTGGAGCTCAACTCCCCGGAAGAAATCAAGTAAGACAGGAGGCACCAAGACACATCTCCGTCACATCGACATCATATAGATTCCAAAAATATCCGTGTGATCCTAAAAAAATTGAGTGAGAAGTGGAATAGAATTAAAATTATTACGTCAAGATTCCTCACCAGAGCATAGAAGAGGAGAAAAAAGAATCCTACTCTCCGATATATAACTAGACTCAAAGCAGTTTTTTTTACTAGACTCGACTATGCCAATTTTCGATCAATCAAGGGGGCTCCTAGGTTGGTACTGCTCTAATACCAACTTGTAACGCCCAAGATGCGACCCTATCCTTATTTTGGCACGAGGGCCTCGACAGGGATAGAAGTGCATCTCGTCGTTTCGCGAGAATGGATATCGTTACAAGTACATGTACTAAAAATATGAGTATATGAAATTGGCTTACACTTGCCACAAGCTACATCAGAGTCACATCAGTACAATACATAATCATCATGAAGAAGAGCAGGGTCCGACTAGGGACGGAAACAAACAATAAAAGAACGACGTCCATCCTTGCTATCCCAGGCTGCCGGCCTCGAACCCATCCTAGATCAATGATGAAGAAGAAGAAGACTCCAAATAGCACAATCATCGCGCTCACGTCAGCAACTCTTTACCTGTACCTTCAACTGGTATTGTAGTAATCTATGAGCCACAGGGGACTCAGAAATCTCATTTCCAAAGGTACCAACACTAGCAAAGCTTAATGGGTGAGGTAAGGTTAAGTGGTGAGGCTACAACAAGCGACTAAGCATTTATTTGCTGGCTAACTTACGAGTAGAAGAATAATGAGGGGGATGATCTACGCATAACGGATGTGAACTAATAATAATCAAATGAATGATCATGAACACCTACATACGTCAGACATAACCCCACCGTGTCCTCGATCGGAGAAGGAGCTCAGGAAAGAGTCAGTCACGGTTACGCACACATGTTGGGGCATAGTTTATGCCTAAGTAATTTTGGTGATTGATGACAGTATCGTAAAGGACTAACGTGTGTGTTAAGGTTTCAGATAACACACGTCAACGGCACAAGACGACTCGCCTCCTCGTTCATGGAACAGAAGCACGTCGTTCTCTACGATTCTCTTTATTTAAGTCATAGGAAAGCCGTACTATTAAGAGGGGAACCGTAGTGGAAAGGTTTGGGTGGATTCAATCTTTGCACGCACACACTTCACATATTTTCCCCTTGCCGGCAACTTTGGAGTGGCTCCCGCCTTTGTGTTTCCTACATCTTTGCAAATGGTCCCCCAGCGGTAGTACCGCTGGGCCTAGCGGTAGTACCGCTGTCCCCAGCGGTAGTACCGCTAGCCCTAGCGGTAGTACCGCTGGAGTGCTAGCGGTGGTACCACTGCAGCCAGCGGTAGTACCGCTAGCTGGCGGTATTACCGCCCCTGGTCAGCGGTAGTACCGCTCTAGGAGCTTTGTACCGCCTGCCTAGCGGTTGTGCGTGGACGGACCTTTTTGCGAATACTTTCTTGGCGGTGGTAGTGCTTGCACTACCAGGGGCCCAGCGGTAGTACCGCTGCACCCAGCGGTAGTACCGCTAGACAAGGGCTGTGAGTGGGAAAACGGTTGGATTTTCCCCCCACTATATAAAGCGTTCTTCTAGCTGTGGAACCTCACCTCTTATTCTCCCAAGCTCCATTGTTGCGTCCTAAGATCAAAAGTGCCCGATATCTCTCCCTAGCCAATCAAACTTGTTGATTCTTTAGGGATTGGTTGAGAAGGCCTAGATCCACACTTCCACCAAGAGAAAAGTTGATTCCCCCCCCAATCCCTTGCGGATCTTGTTACTCTTGGGTGTTTTAGCATCCTAGACGGTTGAGGTCACCTCCAAGCCATATTCCATTATGGTGAAGCTTCGTGGTCTTGTTGGGAGCCTCCAAGCTTTGTGTGGAGTTTGCCCCAACCTTGTTTGTAAAGGTTCGGTCGCCGCCTTCAAGGGCACCTATAGTGGAATCACGGTACCTTGCATCGTGCGAGGGCGTGAGGAGAATACGGTGGCCTTAGTTGCTTATTGGGGAGCATTGTGCCTCCACACCGCTCCAACGGAGACGTACTTCCTGTCAAAGGGAAGGAACTTCGGTAACACATCCTCGTCTCCATCGGTTCCACTTGTGGTTATCTCTAACCTTTACTTTGTGTATGCTTATGTTGTTGTCTATATCTTACTTGTCTTAATAGCTCTCGTTGTTAGCTTCATTAGGGTTCACCTCATTGTCGTAATATTTGTGAACCCATATGTTGTTTACCTTAACTTGCTAAGTTTAATTAAAAAGTGGTCGTTGTCTATTCACCCCCCTCTAGTCAACCATATTTGATCCTTTCAATTGGTATCAGAGCCACGTCTCTTTATTAAGGGTTTAACCACCTGAAGAGTATGGAAGGCGAAGAGGGAATTAACCATGGGCAACCCGAGGCCATGGACTTGACTTCGGTCACAAGGGACGACTTGAATACGGCTATGGCCGTCCTCAAGACGTCCTTGACGAACGAAGTCAAGACCATGCTTAAAGAGTTAATTGAGGGATTTAAAAGTTCTCCCGAACCAGCTATAGTGGTTAAACCCACCGTCACCGATTCAGAGGCCAACTCCTCTAAGGAAGCGGCTAAAGGTATGCGACCTACCTCATCTCACGAAAAGGATGGGACTCGGACATATGCCTCAGTTCCACCCCCATGGCCTATGGAGGATCCGTTCCCGCACCGCGTCTTAATCCTGTTGGTCCTCCTCCTAAGCTTGTAAAAGGTGACTTTGCTAACTGGGTATTTTCTATTAAGTCTCATCTGAATCACAGCTCAACAAACTTGTGGAGAATCATCGAACAAGGATATTATCCCCATGATCCAAGCAACCTCACTCCAAGAGAAGATGCAGAAAATCAATACAATCACTCCGCTTTGTTCATTCTCCAGTCCGCAGTGCCACCTGAAGATCTTCCTCACTTGCATCCCTTCACATTGGCCAAGGATTGTTGGGAGCATATTATGGTGTTGTATAAGGGAAGCTCAAGCATTCAACGATCCAACTATGAAGTGATACTTGATAAGGCCGATGAGTTTGTGATGAAGGAAGACGAGGACCCTCGTGATCTCTATCAGAGGGTGAATGCTATTGCTGTGGCACTCAAGGATCATGGGAGAAAGGATGTGGATGATACATGGGTCAAGCGCAAGTTTCTCAAAGCCATCATGCCTTTCAACAAAGCCATGTCATCTGTCATTCGTCAGCGGCCAGACTTCCACTCCTTGTCTTCCAGTGAGGTGTTGGATGAATTCATTGCAATGTCAATCATGAACGAAACAGCCGACAATGCACTTGCTCGTGTTCGCTCAAAGACAACTTCACCCAACCTTGCGTTGAAAGAAAAAGCAATGCCTGAAGAAGAAGAAGAGGATGATGAAGAAGAGAGCTTCCCTGAAGACACAAAGGATGCCTATCATGAGCACATGGCTCTTGCATCAAGGCAATTCTGGGGCAACAAGAGGAACTCAAGACCCACCTTCACCAAGAACAACTCGAGTGGATTCAAACCCAAACAACGAGTAAGGACATGTTATAACTGTGGTAACGTGAGTCACTTCGTGGCCGAATGTCCCTATGAGAAAAGGGAAGACAACGCGGGCAAGCTCATTCGCAAAGACAAAACCAAATCATTTCCAATCAAGAACAACTTTGTGAAGAAACCACACCCAAAAGGGATGGTGGCCCTTGAAGAGTACCCTTCCGATGATGATGATGATGATGATATAGTGGCAACGGCAACTGTTGCTATTGCCACTACCTCTCCCCAGAAGGTGTCTCTCTTCAACGCCCCCAACGAGAACCACATCACCAAGTGCCTCATGGAAAAAGGTATCAATCAGGTAACTTCCATCATTAAGACCAACATCGCTTCCGCTCCTTCATTGTTAAATTGTATTGAAGATAGTGATGTTGGGGAACTTAATGAGCATGATCTTGATAAGTTTGTGTGCACTATTAAGGGAGAACCCAAGAAGCACTTTGTTGCTCTCTTGGAACAACTGGGTGAGGCCACTGACCTCATTGAGTCTCACGAGGAGACCATCTCCGAGCTTCAGGGACACAGTCGTGACTATGCCGATGAAATTGCTGAATTATCTAATGCTCTAGAAAAGGAGCGCACTCTTCGTTTGGCTCTTGAGGAGTCATATAACGATGACTGCGCTAAAATGCAAAAGAAACTAGATCATGATGTTGTTCTTACTCGTATGCTTAAGTTTGAAAAGTATGCTCTCGGGGTTGGCCATGACAGACTCAAAGAGGAGTTTGACACACTTGACAAGGCCCACAAGGTCTTGAAAGGTGTTCATTTCTCTCTGAAAGAGTCTCATGATCAACTCCAAGCAAAGCTTACCAAGGAGATCTCTACTTGTCCTCCCTTTGTGTTAATTGATAATGCTTGTGCAACTAACCCCTGTTGTGAGCATGTACATCTTGTGGAGGAAAATTCCAAGTTAAAGGAGAAACTTGAGAAGGGCCTTGTGGCATGCATACAAGGTGAGAAGAGCCTGAACGACCTCTTGAGCACTCAAAAGGGTGTTGTAGGAAAGGAGGGACTTGGACTTACCTCCAAGTCAAAAGGTAAAAGGAGGAACAGGAACAAACAATCTCCTACCCTCATGGACATCTTTGTCAAAGAGGGTGAGGGGACTCAGAAGGTGAACAGGAACAAGGTGGACTATGGAAACCTCAAGAAGGGCAAAACCATTCCTACTAACACAGCCGGCAAACTCAATTCTTCTTTATGTCTTATGTTGTGCTAGTGATGGGCATGTTTATGCCAGATTTGTTGGTTCCTACGATGAGTATATTGAATGGGCTATCTGGGTTCCTAAGACCCTTGTCTCTAACATGAAAGGACCCATTAAAAAATGGGTACCTAAAACCAAGCCTTGATCTATTGCAGGAGTTTGCTTCCGGTGGGGTGTCATCGTTGCTCGATAGTGGAGCAACAAATCATATGACCGGAAGCAAGGACTTAGTGGTGGATGTGCATCCTTCTCCATCTATGCCCACCCATGTCCAATTCGCCGATGCATCCTCTTCAAAGGTATTGGGATTTGGTAAGGTGGTCGTCTCTCAAGATTTATCTATTGAGAAGGTCATGCTTGTTGAGTCACTTGCCTACAATTTACTTTCGGTTTGTCAACTCGCAATTATTGGGTTTTCCACATTCTTTAATCTTGATACTGTGGTCCTCCTGAGGAGCAAGACTCTTAAAGTAGCCTATGTTGGATATGTCGAAAATGGTCTTTATGTGGTGAACTTCTCAAAGCGACCCACTAAGACCGCGACATGTTTAATGGCTAAAGTTGATGTGGGCTGGCTTTGGCATCGCCGTTTAGCTCATGTAAATATGAGATCTTTGCAAAGCCTTCTGACAGGGGACCATATTCGTGGACTAAAAAATGTGAGTTTTGCTAACGATCGTGTTTGCAGTGCCTGCATTGAAGGAAAGATTCATGAAACTGCTCATCGTCCAACGACTCTTATCTACACTAAGTGGCCATTGGAGCTTCTCCATATGGATCTGTTTGGTCCTCCATCATTTGATAGTCTTGGAGGCAGAAAGTATTGCTTGGTGATTGTTGACGACTACTCAAGATATACCTGGGTATATTTCTTTAAAAAGAAGAGTGAGACTCAACAAACGGTCATCAACTTTGTTAATGAAGCGCAACGTCAACATGAAGCAAAGATCTTGATGATTAGAAGTGACAACGGCACTGAGTTCAAGAACTACACCTTGGATGAGTTTCTAGGTGATGAGGGAATAAAACACCAATATTCTGCACCATATACCCCTCAACAAAACGGCATGGCAGAAAGGAAGAACCGGACCTTGATAGACGCTGCAAGGACAATGATGGCAGAATTCAAATCTCCATACAACTTCTGGGCAGAGGCCATCAACACAGCATGTCATGCATCCAATCGGCTCTATATTCGCAAAGGCTTGAACAAGACTCCGTATGAGATTCTAACTGGAAACAAACCCAATCTCTAGTACTTCCGGGTATTCGGTTGTAAGTGTTTTATTCTCAAGAAAGGTGCACGGTTAGCTAAATTTGATTCTAGAGCACATGAGGGTATCTTTGTTGGTTATGCTACAAACTCTCATGCTTACCGTGTCCTCAACAAGTCCACCAGACTCATTGAGGAGACGTGTAACATGGAGTTTGATGAAAATAATGGCTCCCAAGTGGAGCAAAGTGGTCTTTGTGATGTAGGTGATGAAATTCCTCCCCAAGCCATAAGAAGAATGGGGATTGGTCAAATACTCCCCATTGAGGAACCCCTTGTGGTCGAAGGAGAAGGACAATGCTCTACTCAAGTGGAGCCATCACCTCCACAAGTCCCACACGCTTCCGATGAATAGAGAGAAGACTCTCAACAAAATAAACAAGCTCAAGGTCAAGATAAATTGCCCAACAATGATGATGTGTCTCAGGATATTCAAGCACTCTCCCAAGACTCCGAACCTGCTCATGATCAAGATCAAGTGCATCCACGAGATCCAGACCAAGTAGAAGCACAAGATCAAGATCAAGAGCAACCACAAATACAAGAACAAACTAGTGAACCTACTCAAGTCGAAGGACAAGATGATCAGGAGACTGTCTCACAATTCCCTTCTGCAGCACCCCAACAGCCGGCTCAAGACGCAAGGGCAAGCAAAGTAAACAAGTCGATGCTCCCCCGTTATCTAATGAAGAACTCTTGGAGCGTCGAGCAGCCAAGATTGCGAACAAGCTGAGAGTCAAGTCACATCTTATGAAGAATGTACTTGGCAGTTTAAAAAGGGGAGTATCCACCCGTCAACAGATTTGGAATTATTGTGAGCATCACGCGTTTGTTTCGTATTGTGAACCTCAACAGGTACATGAAGCGCTCGATGACGAGGATTGGCTTATGGCCATGCACGAAGAACTTAACAACTTCGAGCGCAACCAAGTCTGGGATTTAGTGCCTAGGCCAACGGAGGAACATAATGTCATCGGGACCAAATGGATATTCAAGAACAAGCAAGATGCCAATGGGATTGTGATTCGAAACAAGGCAAGATTGGTGGCTCAAGGCTACTCCCAAGTCGAGGGTATCGACTACGGTGAAACCTTTGCCCCTGTTGCTCGTCTAGAATCTATTCGCATGTTGCTTGCATTTGCTTCTCATCATAACTTCAAATTACAACAAATGGATGTGAAAAGTGCCTTTCTTAATGGTCCTTTAAATGAGTTGGTCTATGTCAAACAACCCCCGGGATTTGAACATCCCAAGCTCCCCAATCATGTGTACAAACTTAATAAGGCACTCTATGGCCTTAAAGAAGCCCCACACGCGTGGTATGAGTATCTTACTGAGTTGTTACAAGATCGTGGGTTTGAAATTGGGAAGATAGATCCCACTCTTTTTACTAAGAGGGTTAAAGGGGATTTGTTCATATGCCAACTATATGTTGATGATATTATCTTTGGCTCTCCTAACATCTCCTTCAATGAAGAATTTGCTGCACTAATGACTGAGAAGTTTGAGATGTCCATGATGGGAGAGTTGAAGTTCTTCCTCGGGTTCGAGATTAAACAAGGTCTAGAAGGGACATTCATCAAACAAGCCAAGTACACTCAAGACATGCTCAAATGGTTCAAGCTCGAAGATGTCAAACCAGTCAAGTTCCCCATGCCAACAAGATGCAAGCTTGACAGTGATCCCAATGGTAAAGCAGTGGATCAAAAGGTATATCGCTCCATGATTGGATCCCTCCTTTACCTTTGTGCATCTAGACCAGATATTATGTTGAGTGTAGGGATATGTGCACGGTTTCAATCCGCACCAAAAGAAAGTCATTACATGGCTGTGAAGCGAATCTTTCGATATTTGGCTCATACCCCAAACTTTGGCCTTTGGTATCCCAAAGGAGCAAACTTCAATCTAGTTGGCTATTCTGACTCCGATTGGGTAGGAGATTGTGTGGAGAGGAAGTCAACGTCTGGAGGATGCCAATTCCTTGGTCGCTCATTGGTAAGTTGGTCGTCAAAGAAGCAGAACTGCGTCTCTTTATCATCCACCGAAGCTGAGTATGTGGCAGCTGCAAGTTGTTGTGCACAATTGCTATGGATGAGGCAAACTTTAAAGGATTATGGTGTCACTTGTGACAAAGTGCCTCTTCTATGTGACAATCAAACTGCTATCAAGATTTCCCTCAACCCAGTACAACATAGCAAAACCAAACATATTGATATTCGTCATCACTTCATTCATGAACATATCAAGCTAGGTGATATTGAGGTTCACTTCATCCACACTGAAGAGCAACTTGCAGATATTTTCACTAAGCCTCTAGATGAAGCAAGGTTCCGGGAGTTAAGGCATGAGCTAAATATCATTGATTCAAGTAATGTGGATTGAAATTAGGCATGTTGCACCTCACTATGCATTCTATCTTGGTCTAGATGTGGGCATGGACATAGGGGGAGTGTTGTTCTCTCAATGAACTTTTCCTCCCCCCATTATGCATAAATCGATCTAGTCTTTCACTTTAGCCATTGTCAAATGGCACTTGTGCTTCAAAGACGAGCATTGGTCATGAACCCAAGGATAATTCTTCGCGGTGTCATACCTTTATCTCAAACATAGGTGGCCTCGGCCATCGCCCCCACCTTTCTCTCATATAGAAGAAAGGATATAAAATGACAAGTCAATATATATTTCTGGTGCTATCTTCCTTTTCCACTTACTTGTCATTTGCCCACGTTCTTCTCTTATCCTAGGTCCCGTTGTGACATTTGCAGCGGTACTACCGCCAGGGGTAGCGGTACTACCGCTAGGACCCCAGCGGTACTACCGCTAGGGATAGCGGTACTACCGCCAGATCCCAATCTAACACGACCTAACTAGGAAATTTTTAGGGTGTCTCAAGGGGGAGCGGTACTACCGCCAGGGGGAGCGGTACTACCGCTAGGACCCCGGCGGTACTACCGCTGCATCCAGTGGTACTACCGCCAGGCAGCGGTAGTACCGCCAGGTCCACAGCGGTACTACCGCTGGCCCGTACCCCTTGGGCTATATAAAGGAGGGGGAGCCCGTTTTTCCCTGGCTCTTTCTTCTTCCTTGCGGCTCCTCCCTCCCCAACCCCGAAATCCCCCTATTTTGATCTCTATTCGTGGAGCTCCTTCTCTCCGTTGGATTGGAGGGTTTGCTCCACTTCTCCTTCCTCCTCCAAGGGCCATGAATCCCGGTAAAGCTCCTCCCCTTCTTCTCTTGGTTGATGTTCTTGTTCTAGGGTTAGGAGCATTGCTGGTTTGGATCCATGCCTTTGATCTTGTGCCTTGTTCTTGGTTGGCATGAAGGAGATAGTTGAGGGGAGTGTAGGTCCTATGAATCTTTGCTGTGTTTTGCCATGCCCTAGGATTTACATGTTTTAGATCAAGCACTTGAACTATGTTTGGATTAGATCTAAAACTTGCTCTCTCTTGCCTAGGCATGTACTTATTTCGGTGGTACTTGTGATCCTCATGTGAGTAGGGCTGTGGTGGAGTTCTTAGTATTCGTACACAGCCCATGCTCCTTGTAAAACTCGTGTAGCCATATCTATGGGGTCTATTTTATCTGTCAGATCTGAAAATCAAACCCCAGCGGTACTACCGCCAGGGTAGCGGTACTACCGCTAGGGCCCCCAGCGGTACTACCGCCAGGGGTAGAGGTACTACCGCTAGGACCCCAGCGGTACTACCGCCAGGGGTAGCGGTACTACCACCAGGAGGATTCACTTTGTATTCTTTTCATGTGCTTGGCAATGATTGATTACTTTTCTGCCTTTTCTAGTTCATTGCCTTGACTCTTTTTGTCGCTCCTTTTTGGTGTGTGTTTTGTGTCACAGGTGGTGCTCGCCGCTCGAACCCCTCACGGGACACGCAGTGAAAGCATTATCGTAACCCAGAGGCTCCAGAGGGCTCCTCCACTTCAGGTCTGCAACCCAAAAAGCAGGCCTTCAAGAAGACCGCTCACAAGGACAAGGGGATCAATGTCCGCACAATGCCCTCCAAGGACTTTCTGCGGTTCTGCACTCAAAACCATTATCTCCAAGAGCAGGCTGTGATCAAGAATGTTGAGCATGTGTGGGCAAGGGATCACTGCAGGATCTACCGTGATATTGTCATGAATTTCAAGAAGAACTTTGTCCCCGTTCAGTGGATTGACCTGGCTCACCTTCAGTGGAACCTGGACTATTTTGGTGATGCCCTTTCTCTCATTGACAAACTGGGATCAAGGACATCATCACTTTCAAGACAGATTTTGACCCCAATGTTGTTGCCTAATTCTATGTCACGGTCCACTTCTCTCCTGATGACGAGCGCTCCATGGTGTGGATGACTGAGACTCAGAAGATGACCGGTACCTGGCGTGAATTCATGGCATTCCTCAAGGTTGAGTTCCAGGGAGCTGACACTCCACTTGGGTCGCGTCCTCATGCTGCAGCTCCCACTGATAGGGCCCCCGCCAAGGACAGATTGCAGCAACTCTATGTGAAGAAGGGTGTGCTCCCCAAGCATCTGGACATCATGCATCGAATCTTCCGCAACACCCTCTTTCCTCGCATTGGCAACTTCGACGAGGTTCATGGCTCTCTGGCTGAGATGCTGCTGCTCTGTGAGGAGGCTATGACTAAGGAGTCTGCCCCTCTTGATATTTCTGATGTGATGTTCACTGAGCTCTGGAACTGCATCATGATGCGCAAGGTTCCCATCTACGGGCCCTATCTGTTCGCTTATATCCGTCAGAAGTGGTAAGACACCTATCCACAGGAGGAGTTATACATTCAGGCTGACTACATTGTGCACGATCTTGTCAAGCTTCGCGTCAAGGATAAATGGGCCAACCCATCAACTTCCTCTCAACACATGGATACTGACACAGAGACTGCTGTTGACAGAGGAACCGCCTCTCAGTCCCGTTCTTCCGCCATGCCATCTTGGGCCATCAAACTGCAGGATAAGATGAAGACTCTATTCTGTATGCAGGCTAAGCGTCAGTACCAGACGCACGTGGCTCAGAAGGAGAGCCGCCAGAGGCACAAGCGTGTCCTAAGGACTCTTGATGTTGACATCTCCAGCGGATCAGAGGACGACATCACTCCAGAGGCTACTTGGATGCACGCTCAAGGTTACGAGTGGTCTGGCGATGAGGAGGAAGAGGAGGAGCAGGACGATCCGGAGGGTACCGACGAGTCTGGCGATGCTGAGGATGAGGAGTAACCACCTGTGGCATTAGGTGTGCCCCTTTTTGGTGTCTTGTGCCAAAGGGGGAGAGAGTTTGGGAGCTGGATTTGCTTTCAGAGTCGAACTTTGCTTTGCTTTGCTTTCTTTCGTGTTTTGCTTCGAACTTGGTTTGCTTCTAGTTTGCTATCGTTTGTGAGACATGAACTTATGTGAGATTTATTTCCATCATATGCTGTGAGTCATATGCCCCGTATTGTCATATATCTCTATCTTTTTGTTCTCATATTTCTCTGTGTGCAAATCCGGTATTGTCATCAATCCACCAAAAAGGGGGAGATTGTTGGGGCATAGTTTATGCCTAAGTAATTTTGGTGATTGATGACAGTACCGTAAAGGACTAAGCGTATGTGGTAAGGTTTCAGATAGCACACGTCAACGACACAAGATGACTCGCCTCCTCGTTCATGGAACAGAAGCACGGCGTTCTCTACGATTCTCTTTATTTGAGTCATAGGAAAGCCGTACTATTAAGAGGGGAACCGTAGTGGAAAGGTTTGGGTGGAATCAATCTTTGCACGCACACACTTCACATATTTTCCCCTTGCCGGCAACTTTGGAGTGGCTCCTGCCTTTGTGTTTCCTTCATCTTTGCAAATGGTCCCCCAGCGGTAGTACCGCTAGCCCCAGCGGTTACCGCTAGCCCTAGCGGTAGTACCGCTGGAGTGCTAGTGGTGGTACCGCTACAGCCAGCGGTAGTACCGCTAGCTGGCGGTAGTACCGCCCCTGGTCAGCGGTAGTACCGCTCCAGGAGCTTTGTACCGCCTGCCTAGCGGTTGTGCATGGACGAACCTTTTTGCGAAGACTTTCTTGGCGGTGGTAGTGCTTGCACTACCAGGGGCCCAGCGGTAGTACCGCTAGACACGGGCTGTGAGTGGGAAAACGGTTGGATTTCCCCCCACTATATAAAGGGTTCTTCTAGCTGTGGAACCTCACCTCTTATTCTCCCAAGCTCCATTGTTGCGTCCTAAGCTCAAAAGTGCCCGATCTCTCTCCCTAGCCAATCAAACTTGTTGATTCTTTAGGGATTGGTTGAGAAGGCCTAGATCCACACTTCCACCAAGAGAAAAGTTGATTCCCCCACCAATCCCTTGCGGATCTTGTTACTCTTGGGTGTTTGAGCATCCTAGACGGTTGAGGTCACCTCGAAGCCATATTCCATTGTGGTGAAGCTTCGTGGTCTTGTTGGGAGCCTCCAAGCTTTGTGTGGAGTTTGCCCCAACCTTGTTTGTAAAGGTTCGGTCGCTGCCTTCAAGGGCACCTATAGTGGAATCACGGTACCTTGCATCATGCGAGGGCGTGAGGAGAATACGCTGGCCTTAGTGGCTTATTGGGGAGCATTGTGCCTCCACATCGCTCCAACGGAGACGTACTTCCTGTCAAAGGGAAGGAACTTCGGTAACACATCCTCGTCTCCATCGGTTCCACTTGTGGTTATCTCTAACCTTTACTTTGTGTATGCTTATGTTGTTGTCTATATCTTACTTCTCTTAATAGCTCTCGTTGTTAGCTTCATTAGGGTTCACCTCATTGTCGTAATATTTGTGAACCCATATGTTGTTTACCTTAACTTCCTAAGTTTAATTAAAAAGTGGTCGTTGTCTATTCACCCCCCTCTAGTCAACCATATCGATCCTTTCAACACAGTTGGCATGTTTTAGTTAAGCTTACTTGGGGTTATCTAGAACCGGATGTCAAACAAAGTTTCCACGTTGCCACATAACCGCGGGCATGGCTTTCCGAAAGATTTAATCCTGCAGGGGTGCTCCCACTAGTCCATCACAAATTACCACAAGCCGCATAGAAATCCTCCATCACGAAACTCATGGCTTTGTCGGATTCCTTAGTGGAAAACCTCAACTCTGAGATTACCCAAAGCACCACCGGAATCCCGATGCACAAGATATTTCATAAAAGGTAAAAACTTATCCAGCAAGGCCGCCCGACGTGTCAACAAACTCGATAGGAGCCACGTATCTCGTTCTCAGGACACGGCCGGATGGGAAAGCCTATGGGTAACCAAACCTCGAGTTGCCCCGTGGTGGCCCCGTAGTCTGCCCTTTTTGGACCAACACTCATGAGGAGCACTGGCCCGGGGTTGACTAATTACTCCGCGGGTGCCGGCGGGTCCCTATGCATTTTATTAGTTATTAGGCAAATGTAGTACCAAAGTTGGGCCTTGCCAGAAAAGCTTTAACTAAGACGAATTATCAAGGGGGTCTCCATAACAACACCGAT
This sequence comes from Hordeum vulgare subsp. vulgare, assembly GCF_904849725.1. Lineage (NCBI taxonomy): Eukaryota > Viridiplantae > Streptophyta > Magnoliopsida > Poales > Poaceae > Hordeum > Hordeum vulgare. The sequence goes on from NC_058521.1 coordinate 382,949,991, forward strand.
CGTGTTAGGAGCACTCAATTACAGAATATAACACCGGTAGCCGAAATAAGGCGACAAAGGTGGAACAAAACACCAGGCTAGAAAGGCCGAGCCTTCCACCTTTTACCAAGTATATAGGTGCATTAAATTAAATAGCATTTAATAGTGTGATGTAACAAGGAACCCATGTTGTCACATGGAAGCAACTACACCTGCGACTAGCAACGCTAACACATGTTTAAGCAAGTGGTAACATAGCCAATCAGTGGTTTGCTAGGTTATAGAAGGTTGAATGTTTCATGGCAATGTTGAGAGGCTGATATTTAACAGGTGGTAGGCAACGATACTTCAGAAAGAAAACGATACAACTAGCATGGCATTGATAGTAATGGTATCTAGGGAAATGGTCATCTTGCCTAAGATCCCGTTTGGAAGAAGAATTACTCCGTGAAGCACACTAACCGACGTAGTTGAACGGATCCTCACTTTCTGACACGCTGCGGATCTCTATCGAGACGAAGCAAACCGAAAACATGAATCAACACACGATATTCACCACGACACATGAACGACATAAAGCTCAACACATATGATGCATGATCGGTCTGATGCAAGGCATGACATGGCAATTCACTCCAATCGAACACTACACATTAAGTGAATCTCAATATGCAACGAGTTGCATATTGACGAAACTCCATGCTTAATTATTTAGTTCACTCCCGTTTATTTACACGACAATATTAGATGTTGTTAAACACGACAACATGTGAAGCGGAAATTAAATTACCTATCTAGGCATTTTAAATGAGGCCGGAAACGACATATAGCATTTCCGAAGCGACCCCACACATTAAATTCTAAATCTGTCCAGATTTGTCCTAATCACATTTTATGTTTGTTAAAAGGAAAAAGAAAGTTGTTCACGTGGAACTACACATTGTTCTAGTCCATCTACCTATATGGAACATCTCCAACGGAGCTATGGTACAAAAAAACTGATCACCGAAACATATGATGCCATGAATGCAATATGTATGCAGATGACAATCACAATCACTCCAAAACATACAAGCAGCAAGATAATATGAATCTACATGATATTCTAAGCAAGTTTCATAAAGGACACGATCAAAACAGAGCAACAGTTCAACAAATACAAGCTAAACAAGAAATAGCTACAATCTTCCAAAAATAGCAACATGACATTGTCTGCACCCTAAAACAACAAGCTACATAATTCTAAAATGCTTAAACAAGACGTCAAGCAGTAGTGATCAAGATGCACAACAACACCCTACAAATATCATCTAGCATGGGACATGGAACACTAGGAAAAGAACTCACAAAATGGCATCTCGCACACAGTTTTAGACTTAGTGAAAATGACACCGTTGACAGTGCAGTTTTCAATCTGAAGGCATATTGACAACAGCAAAACTATATGCTACAGGGCACCAAATGGCATGAAAATATACAGCATGCTAGAGAATCTTATGCACTACAAATAACTCCATTGCACGAACCCCAAAGGAGCTGTAGATCACTAGCAAAACTCATGGCAAGACAACAACAAAATATAACAGATCTCAGACTTGGAAATATTCCAACATCTGCAAAACAACACTATTTTCTAGCATGTTGGCAACAAGCAAACAACACCAAAACATGGATTTCTAAAGCAACCAAAATTACGAGGGGCTAGCATACATATCCAAGGGCATATGTCACGTTCACAAGTAATTCATATCATGCACGGAATAAATCTCACAAAATAAACGAGAGGGCAACATGACAAAATATCATGCACACTAACTTACTCAAAAGACAAAACTAAATGCATGGTTAAATTCTACGGATTTTTCTACCCGGAAAACATATATAATAAGTGGGGTTCGAAAAATAAAACTAGCGCCACAATTAAATGCGGGAATAGGCCTAAACCAATATAGCAAAACTATTTACGGCACCTACATGCAAATATGTAAGCAACTACTCTAAAATACACGACAAAGGGTCACAAACATCATGAACGGGATTTGAACAAACAGGACGGGCACAAAAATATCTACGGAATATCTAACATATTAGGACAACACACAAATCTAGGCAAATGACAGGTCAAACCACTTCAAACATGGATGCAAGTGCAAAATATGATTCTACGCGAAAAACTACACAAGTTACATATTTAAATCGTCGCGATCCGACGCACGGTTAATTATCTACGGGCGTTTGAAAATCAGCTATTAACCTGAAATAATAATTCGAAAATCTAAAAAAATCAATGACGGGCTGAATCTCCTAATGGGCTCACCTGGAACATGCGAGTGCAACTTAATATAACGCGCTCGGGGCGGAAGATAGCGGGGCAAAGGGGGCTGCTCACCATGGGCTTGGGCCCAGTTTGGTGGGGATGACTCGGGCGAGAGGTGGTGGTGAGGCAGGCCGAGGCTCGGCGAGCCGGGCCGCTCTGGAGGTGCTGGCACGAGGCGGCCCATGCAGGCACGTGGCCCAGGAACGCGAGGCTGTTGCTTGTCGTTCCTCCTCGCCGCAGAGGAGGAGGCGGGGCACGTTGCATGTCCTAGCGCGCGAGGCCGCCGATGGCATAGGGAGGCCGAGAGGCGCAGGATCCGGCATGATCTGCCGTGGCGTGGCGGTGGCAGCCGACGGGAGGCGGCGACGCGGCGCGGTGGGGCTGCTGCCTTCGGGAGGAGGAGCAGCTCGGGGCTGGGGCCGGCGACAGGATTCAGCGGTGACTAGCGCCGCAACGGCGGGCCGACGACAACAAGCTAGGTCGGCGCGGTTAGCGGCGGCGCTAGGGGCGTGGCGAGGGGAGGTAGGGAGGCGCGAGTGCGCTCGGGAGCACGGGTTACTCGGGAGGGCGGCGACACGATGGGCTTGACGGGCTGGTTGCAGGCTCGCGGGCCCGACGGTGCTGAGGAGGTGGGAGAGAGGAGACACGGCTTGGTGAGGCGCGGATTCCAAGGAAAGCCTAAGGTTTTCCATTAGGGGCAGGTTAGGGGCTTAAATAGACAAGTGGGGCTAGGGTTAGGGATCTCATGCACCGATTTCGACCGTAGGATCCAAATCGGACAGTCCCAGTATGCGGGTAGGGGCTAGGTGGCAGTGTAGAGTGTCTAGGCGGAGGTGAGAGGGGAAATAGGCGACCCGACAACGATATTTGAAAACCGAAAAACGTTCGATGATAAACCGAAGACGACGCCGCCAGTTTCGACCGTTCTTGTCATACGGACCCCGATTGCGACGAAAATTGGCAGGCGGTCCACCTACACTATATTAAGACCGCACGCCAAGTTTCAATTCAATCTGAGAAAGTTGTACATGCACTTTTAAAAACAAGGTTCTAACGACGCCGCGGGCGCTTGCGAGTGTGGTCGGGCTCAAAACGGGCCACGACGAGAATGTAGAGAACCGACAACTAATAATGATTGCAAGTTTTGAAAATTGGCGGCAACAGATTGCCGATGCAATGCAGATGATGCTCATGATGCGATGATGAATGCGGCAAACAAAATAATTAGACGGCGACAACGGAAAAGAGGGGAATCTAGTAGAGCGTCAGTCTTGGACTGTCACAGACACTCCCCGGTCAATAACCAATAGCTGGACCTGGATGTCCATATTGGCACCTACATATTCTACGAAGATCTCTATCGGTTGAACCTCTATGTCAAGGATTCATTTAATCCCGTATGCTGTTCCCTTTGTCCTTCGATATGTTACTTGCCCGAGATTCAATCATCGGTATCTCCATACCTAGTTCAATCTCGTTACCAGCAAGTCTCTTTACTCGTTCCGTAATACAAGGTCCCATAACTAACTCATTTGTCACATTGCTTGCAAGGCTTGTTGTGATGTTGTATTACCAAGTGGGCCCCGAGATACCTCTCCGTCACACGGAGTGACAAATCCCAGTCTTGATCCATGCCAACCCAACAAACACCTTTGGAGATACATGTAGATCACCTTTATAGTCACCCAGTAACGTTGCGACGTTTGATACACACAAGGTATTCCTCCGGTGTCCACGAGTTGCATGATCTCATGATCAGATCATAGGAACAAATACATTAACATGCAGAAAACAGTAGCAATAAACTAACACGATCATATGCTACGTTTATAGTTTGGGTCTTGTCCATGACATCATTGTCCTATTGATGTGATCCCGTTATCAAGTGACAACACTTGCCTATGGCCAGGAAACCTTGACCATCTTTGATCAACGAGCTAGTCAACTAGAGGCTCAGTAGGGACAGTGTGTTGTCTATGTATCCACACATGTATTTGAGTTTCCAATCAATACAATTCTAGCATTGATAATAAACGATTATCATGAACAAGGAAATATAATAACAACCAATTTATTATTGCCTCTAGGGCATATTTCCAACAGTCTCCAACTTGCAGTAGAGTTAATAATCTAGTTCACATCACTATGTGATTGCAATGAATCTAACACCCATACAGTTATGGGGTTCGATCATGTCTTGCTTGTAAGAGAGGTTTTTAGTCAAAGGGGTGAACCTTTTAGATCCGTGTGTGCTTTACAAATCTCTATGTCATCATATCGATGCTGCCACCACATGCCATTTGGAACTATTCCAAATGACTGTTCCACTATACGAATCCGGTTTACTACTCATAGTTATTCGGATTAGTGTCAAAGTTTCCATCGACGTAACTCTTTACGACGAACTCATTAATCACCTCCATGATCGAGAAAAACTCCTTAGTCCACTAGCTACTAACGATAACTTTGTCCGTTGTTCAGCGATTCAATCTTGGAGCACTCTTTGTACCCCTTGACAGACTCATGGCAAGGCACACATCAGGTGCGGTACACAACATGGCATACTTTAGAGCCTACGACTAAGGCATAGGGGACGACCTTCGTCCTTTCTCTTTCTTCTGCCGTGGTCAGGCTTTTTGAGTCTTACTCAAAATCACACCTTACAATACAGTCAAGAACTCCTTCTTTAACTGATGTCCTTCAAAACCTTGTCAAGGCATGCATTTCATTGAAAGTTTTATTAAGAGTCTTAATCTATCTCTATAGATCTTGATGCTCAATATTCAAGTAGCTCAATCCAGGTTTTCCTTTGAAAAACTCCTTTCAAACAACCCTTTATGCTTTCCAGAAATTCTACATTATTTCCGATCAACAATATGTCAACCACATATACTTATCAGAAATTCTATAGTGCTCCTACTCATTTCCTTGGAAATACAAGTTTCTCATAAACTTTTTATAAAACCAAAAACTTTGATCATCTCATCAAAGCGTATATTCCAACTCCGAGATGCTTGCTCCAGTCCATAGAAGATCGCTGGAGTTTGCTTACTTGTTAGCATCCTTAGGATTGACAAAACCTTCTGGTTGTATCACATACAAACTTTCCTCAAGGAAATTGTCGAGGAAACAATGTTTTGGCATTCTATCTACAATATTTAAAAAATAACGCATCAGCTGCTAACATAGTTCCAACAGACTTTTAGCATCGCTACGAGTGAGAAAGTCCCATCATAGTCAACTCTTTGAACTTGTCGGTGACATCTTTGCGACAAGTCGAGCTTTCTTAATGGTGACTTTTCACCATCATCGTCTGTCTTCCTTTTAAAGATCCATCTGTACTTAATAGTTTCACGACCATCTAGTAGTTCTTCCGAAGTCCACACTTTGTTTTCATACATGGATCCTCTCTGTCGGATTTCCTGGCCTCCGGCCATTTGCCAGAATCCGGGCCCACCATCGCTTCTCCATAGCTCGTAGGTTTATTGTTGTCCAATAATATGACCTCCAAGACAGGGTTACCGTACCACTCTGGAGGAGTACGTGACCTTGTCGACCTACGAGGTTTGCAGTAACTTGATCCGAAGCTCCATGATCACTATCATCAGCTTCCACTTCAATTGGTGTAGGCGCCACAAGTACAACTTCCTGCGCCGTGCTACACACTTGTTGAAGTGACGGTTCAATAACCTCATCAAGGTTCTCCATCCTCCCACTCAATTCTTTCGAGAGTAGCTTTTGCTCAAGAAAGGACCCGTCTCTAGAAACAAACACTTTGCTTCCAGATCTGAGATAGGAGGTATACCCAGCTGTTTTTGGTGTCCTATGAATATGCATTTATCCGCTTTGGGTTCGAGCTTATCATGCTGAAACTTGTTCACATAAGCATCGCAGCCCCGAACTTATAAGAAACAACATTTTAGGTTTCTCCAAACCATAGTTCATACGGTGTCATCTCAACGGAATTACGTGGTGCCCTATTCAAAGTGAATGCGGTTGTCTCTAATGCCTAACCCATAAACGGTAGTGGTAATTTGATAAGAGACATCATAGTATGCACCATATCAAATAGGGCACGGCTATGACGTTCGGACACACCATCACACTATGGTGTTCCACGCGGCATGAGACGTGAAACAATTTTCACATTGTCTTAATTGTGTACCAAACTCGCAACTCAGATATTCATCTCTATGATCATATCATAGACATTTTATCCTCTTGTCACGATGATCTTGAACTTCACTCTGAAATTACTTGAACCTTTTAATAATTCAGACGTGTGTTTCATCAAGCAAATACACTAGTATCTACTCAAATCATCTATGAAGTAAGAATATAATGATATCCACTATGTGCCTCAGCACTCATTGGACTGCATACATCAAAATGTATTACTTCCAATAAGTAACTTTCTTGTTCCATCTCACTAGAAAAACGACACCTTCAGTCATCTTGCCCATGTGGCATGATTTGCATGTCTCAAGTGATTCAAAATCAAGTGAGTGCAAACGATCCATGTGCATGGAGTTTCTTCATGCATTTACACCAATAGACATGGTTCACATGTCTCAAATGTTTCAAAAACAAGTGAGCCCAAAGATCCACCAGTATGGAGCTTCTTCATGCGTTTTATACCAATATGACTCAAGCGGCAGTGCCACAAGTAAGTGGTACTATCATTACTATTTTGTATCTTTTGTCAATAATATTATGAACATGTGTAACACTACGATCGAGATTCAATAAACCATTGAAGGTTTTCATTCAAGCAAATAGAATAACCACTATTCTCTTTAAATGAATAATCGTATTGCAACAAACATAATCTAATCATGTTCATGCTCAGCGCAAACACTAAATAAAACTTATATAGGTTCGACACTAATATCGATGGTAGAGGGAGCGTGCGATGTTTGATCACATCAACCTTGAAAACACTTCCAACACATATCGTCACCTCGCCTTCAGCTAATCTCCGTTTATTCTGTAGCTTTTATTTCGAGTTGCTAACACTTAGCAACCAAACCTGTATCTAATACCCTGGTGCTACTAGGAGTACTAGTAAAGTGCACATCAGTATCATGTATATCCAATATACATTTGTCGACTTTGCCAGCCTTCTAATCTACCAAGTATCTAGGGTAGTTCGCCTCAATGACTGTTCCCCTCATAATAGGAGCACTTAGTCTCGGGTTTGGGTTCAACCTTGGGTTTCTTCACTAGAGCAACAACTGGTTTGCCATTTCATGAAGTATCCCTTCTTGCCCTTGCCCTTCTTGAAACTAGTGGTTTTACTAACCATCAACAATTGATGCTCCTACTTGATTTCTACTTTCGCGGTGTCAAACACCGCGAATAGCTCAAGGTTCATCATATCTATCCTTGATATGTTATAGTTCATCATGAAGCTCTAGTAGCTTGATGGCAGTGACTTTGGAGAACCATCACTATCTCATCTGGAAGATCACCTCCCACTCGATTCAACCGATTGTAGCACTCAGATAATCTAAGCACATGCTCAACGATTGAGCTTTTCTCCTTTACTTTGTAGACAAAGAATCTTGTCGGAGGTCTCATACCTCTCAACAAGGGCACAAGCCTAAAATCTGAATTTCATCTCTTGGAACATCTCGTATGTTCCGCGATGTTTGAAACGTCTTCAATGCCTCAATTCTAAGCCGTTTAACATTATGCACAGAACTATCATGTAGTCATTAAAAACGTGTATGTCAGATGTTCGCAACATCTACAAATGATGCTTGAGATTTAGCACACCGAGCAGTGTATTAAGGACATAAGCCTTCTGTGCAGCAATGAGGACAACCCTCAGTTTACGGATCCAGTCCGCATAATTGCTACTATCAACTTTCAACTAAATTTTCTCTAGGAACATATCTAAAACAGTAGAGCTACACCGCAAGCTACAACATAATTTGCAAAGACCTTTTGACTATGTTCATGATAATGAGTTCAATTAATCATATTACTTAAGAACTCCCACTCAAATAGACATCCCTCTAGTCATTCGAGTGGCACATGGTCCAAATCCACTAACTCAAGTCCGATCATCACGTGAGTTGAGTATAGTTTCAATGGTGAACATCTGCATGTTGATCATATCAACTATATGATTCATGCTCAACCTTTTAGTCTCTTGTGTTTCGAGGCCATGTCTGTACATGCTAGGCTCATCAAGTGTAACACGAGTGTTCTGCGTGTGCAACTATTTTGCACCCGTTGTATGTGAACGTTGAGTCTATCACACCCGATCATCACGTGGTGTCTCGAAATGATGAACTATCGCAACGGTGCACAGTAGGGGAGAACACAATTTTATCTTGAAATTTTAGTGGGGGATCACCTTATAATGCTACCGTCGTTCTAAGAAAAATAAGGTGCATAAAAGGATTAACATCACATGCAAATCATAAGTGACATGATATGGCCATGAACTTGTGCTTCTTGATCTCCATCACCAAAGCACCGACATGATCTCCATCGTCACCGGTGCCGCACCATAATCTCCATCATCGTGCCGCCATCGAGGTTGTCGTGTTATCTATGCTATTACTACTAAAGCTACAACCTAGCGATATAGTAAAAGCATCTGCAAGCACAAACGTTAGTTTTAAGGACAACCCTATTGCTCCTGCGGTTGCCGTAGCATCAACGTGCAAGTCGATATTTAACTATTACAACATGATCATCTCATAAATCCAATTAAGCATATCATGTCTTTGGCCATATCACATCACATGCATACCCTGCAAAGACAAGTTAGACGTCCTCTAATTTGTTGTTGCATGTTTTACGTTGCTGCTATGGGTATCTAGTATGATCGCATCTTACTTACGCAAAGCCACAACGGTGATATGCAAATTGCTATTTAACCTTCTCCAAGGACCGCCTTGGTCAAATCCGATTCAACTAAAATTGAATAAACAGACACCCGCCAGTCATCTTTATGCAACAAGTTGCATGTCAGTCGATGAAACCGGTCTCTCCTAAGGGTACGAGTAAAGTTGGTCCGGGCCGCTTCAATCCAACAATGCCGTTGAATCAAGAAAAGACTAAGGAGGGCAGCAAATTGAACATCAATGCCCACAAACTCTTTTGTGTTCTACTCGAGATATCAACTACGCATGATCCTAGATCATGATGCCACTATTGGGGTACGTTGCATGGGAAACAAAAAAATTCCTACGCACACGCAATACCTATCCATGGTGATGATCATCTATGAGAGGGGACAGTGAATCTACATACCCTTGTAGATCACTAAGCGGAAGCGTATATAACGCGGTTGATGTAGTGGAACATCTTCGGGATTCAAATCGCACCCCATCCCGCGATCTCATCACGATCCGTCCCGCGATCCCATCACGATCCATCCCAATCTAGTGCCCAACGGATGACACCTCTGTGTTCAGCACACGTACAGCTCGATGAAGATCCCCGCCTTCTTGACTCAACAAGAGTGGCGGAGAGGTAGATGAGTTCTCCAGCAAGGCGGCATGGTGGTGGTGGTGGTGGATCTATTCCAGCAGGGCTTCGCCTAAGCGCTGCTGAAAAACCGATCTAGAGGAAGAACAGATCTAGAGAGAAGTAGAGGGAGCACGTGGCAATTAGGGTTAGCCCTCACCTCTAAAACCTCTAGTATATATAGAAGGGAGGGAGGGGAGGAGGAATCCTCAAACCCTCAAGGTTTGTACGAAATTGGAGGTGGAGGAGTCCTACTCCAATCCTACTAGGAGTAGGATTCCTCCTCTCCACTTGGAAACCCTCTCCACCTTTTCCACCTTTGTGTTTCTTTCCTTCCCACCTCCAATCCGCCTTGGGATTTAGTGGAGGCTTCGTCCAGCCCACTAAGGGCTCGTCCACGTCCTCCCACAGCCCATGAGACCCATTGGGGTGGGTGGGCCCACCTGGTGGACCCCCAAAACCCATTAGTCACTCCCGGTACACTGCCGGAAATGCCCGAAATTTTACGGAGTTCAAAACCCAGTTTCCTATATATCATTTTTTACCTCCAGACCATTCTGGAGCTCCTCGTGATGTCCAGGATCTCATCCGGGACTCCGAACAATTTTCGGTTACCAAACACACATAACTCAATAATACCGAAACGTCACCAAACCTTAAGTGTACAGGCCCCGCGTGTTCGAGAACTATGCAGACATGACCTGATACACTCCCCGGTCAATAACCAATAGTGGGACGTGGATGTCCATATTGGCACCTACATATTCTATGAAGATATCTATCGGTTGAACCTCTATGTCAAGGATTCGTTCAATCCCGTATGCTGTTCCCTTTGTCCTTCGGTATGTTACTTGCCCGAGATTCGATCGTCGGAATCTCCATACCTAGTTCAATCTCGTTACCGGCAAGTCTCTTTACTTGTTCTTTAATACAAGATCCCATAACTAACTCCTTAGTCACATTGCTTGCAAGGCTTGTTGTGATGTTGTATTACCGAGTGGGCCCCGAGGTACCTCTCCGTCACACGAAGTGACAAATCCCAGTCTTGATCCATGCCAACCCAATAGACACCTTTGGAGATACATGTAGAGCAACTTTATAGTCACCCAGTAACGTTGTGACGTTTGATACACACAAGGTATTCCTCCGGTGTCCGGGAGTTGCATGATCTCATGGTCCTAGGAACAGATACATTGACATGTAGAAAACAATAGCAATAAACTGACAGGATCATATGCTACGTTTATAGTTTGGGTCTTGTCCATGACATCATTCACCTATTGATGTGATCCCGTTATCAAGTGAAAACACTTGCCTATGGCAGGAAACCTTGACCATCTTTGATAAACGAGCTAGTCAACTAGAGGCTCACTAGGGATAGTGTGTTGTCTATGTATCTACACATGTATTTGAGTTTCAATCAATACAATTCGAGCATGGATAATAAACGATTATCATGAACAAGGAAATATAATAATAACCATTTTTTTTTGCTTCTAGGGCATATTTCGAACAATCTCTTGTTAAGAATTGCACTACACATGGTTTGACTACTTGGATGGTTATGCAAACTTTCTATGCAGGATTGAAGTTTACATCACGTAATCTGTTGTACGCGGCCACAGGAGGAACCTTTATGTCAACTACACTTGGTGCTGCCACATAACTATTGGACGAGATGATGACAAATTATTCTCAATGGCACACCGAGAGAGATCCAACAGGTAGGAAGGTAAACTTTGTTGAGGAGATCTCCTCCCTTAATGATAAGGTTCACATGATCATGACTTTACTTACTAAGCAAGCTCCTATTGGTCCTCATGATGTTCCTTTAAGTTCTTTGGTTTCTCAAGAAAGAGAGCAAGTTGATGTTAATTTTATCTCCAGGAACAACTTTAATAATAATGCTTATAGGAGTAATTTTGGTAGCAATCCTAGACCGTTGCCATCCAACAACTATGGAAACAACAACACTTATCCTAGCACCAAAAACTCCATTTCTAAATTAGAGAGCATGCTTAAAGACTTTATCACTTCTCAAAAAGCCTTCAACAAGAGTGTAGAAGAGAAATTAGAAAAATTAGATAGTCTCTCTTTGAAGGTAGACAACATAGCTCATGATGTAGAGATGCTTAAAATTAGAACCCCCCCCCTTGAGGAAAGGAAAACCACACCCATGAATGCTATCCAAGTCCAAATTAATGAGTACATAAGAATGCTAGCCAAACTTAAGGATAGATGGGCTAGAGAAAAAAGAGAGGAAGATAGGATTAAGAGCCTTCCTACATGCACTACCCTTGCTACTATACAAGTTGTTCAGGATCTCAAAACTATTAGCACCCATCACATCCCTAGTCCCAATGGACCTATTAGTGGTGATGCTAATACCTCAACTTTAGGACAAGAAGGTCCTTTGAACTTAGAGACTACCAAAGGAATGAGCTTAGATGACATCACCACCACTTTAATTAATGGTAGTAATCTTGATTTTGACAATTCTAGTCTTTCCGAAGTTATCACTTTTTTTGCAAAGAATGGCTAAAGACCCCCACACTAGTACACTCAATATTGCCTTCACCGAACATATTACCAATGCTCTTATCAAAGCTAGGGAGGAGAAGCTCAAGCTAGAGACTTCTATTCCTAGAAAACTAAAAGATGGTTGGGATCCTATGGTGAAGATTAAATTGAATAATTTCTCTTAATTTTCTTTATGTGATGTTGGAGCTAGTGCCTCCGTTATTCCAAAAATAATGTATGATATGCTTGATTTGAAACCTTATCATCAATGCTCTTTTGGTGTTATTCTTGTTGATTCTTCCATAAAGAAACCTTGAGGGAGAATTGATTACGTTCTTATTGTTGTCAATGATAATTATGTTCCCTTTGATTTTCTTATTATGGACACTGAGTGTGATCCCTCATGTCCAATTATTTTGGGACGTCCTTTTCTCCACACCTGTTCGTGCTATCATTGAAATGAAAGAAGGGACCATTAGATTCCAATTTCCCCTTAAAAAGGGAATGGAACACTTCCCATGAAAGAAGATTAAGTTACCTTATGATTCCGTTACTCGGGCAAGTTATTCTTTTGGAGTTGATAATACTTGATCTTTTCGCATCATGCCTAGCTCAAAGGCATGAAATAAAGCGCTTGTTGGGAGGCAACCAAATTTGTTTTTACTTTCAGTTTAAGTAGTCTTGATGCTTGTTACTACTGTAGAAACATCATTGTATATTTATTTTCAAGCTTTGTGCCAAGTTTTAGCCTCCGATTGCAAGAAAGTTCAAAAGTTGTGACATGCTGTCCAGAAACAGATTATGTCAGCTTGACGGAAAAATTCGCCAAAAATCACGAGATCATCTTTTTGATCTGATTTTTTGACAGTATGCTCTATATAATTGTGTTTCTGGCATGTGTTCTGAGTTTTTTTGATTTGAGTTGCAGAAGTGCCCTGAAAAAATTATTTACTACCAGATGTTATGTTTTTCCCAGATTCTGCCCTGTTTTGCGTTTTCATTGTTTTGCAAATCTTAAGCTTGCTTTTCCTTTGCAAAACCCTTTTTTGCAATCTTGAGAAATAGTAGGTATTCCTGAAAATCTTTATTTCCAGTAGAGAATATATTATTTTATTATGGGCACTAACCACTCTAATCAGCTTATGATGAGTTTCATATGAAGGGAGTTTTCAAGTATGCGACGGAAGATGATGAAAGAAGATCTAGGAGTGTCAAGCGCTCAAGCTTGGGATGCCCCCATGCACCCCCAAGAAATATTCAAGGAGACTCAAGCGTCTAAGCTTGGGATGCCCCCGTGCATCCCCTTCTCCATCAACAGTCATTAGTTCGCCCTTCTCCATGCTATATTTTTATCACTTCATATGTTATGTGCTATGCTTGGAGAGTCCCGCTCTTTAATTTTTAGTTTGTTTTAGTTTTGATTGCTGTTCATAACAAGTTGGAACCTAGCCTTCTTTGTTTGGGAGAGAAACATGTTGGAATTATGCCCTAGAGGCAATAATAAATGTATAGTTATTATTATAATTCCTGTATCAAGATAATAGTTTATTATCCATGCTATAATTGTATTGAATGAAGACTCGTTTACATGTGTGGATACATAGACAAAACACCATCCCTAGCATGCCTCTAGTTGGCTAGCCAGTTGATCGATGATAGTCAGTGTCTTCTGATTATGAACAAGGTGTTGTTGCTTGATAACTGGATCACGTCATTGGGAGAATCACGTGATGGACTAGACCCAAACTAATAGACGTAGCATGTTGATCGTGTCATTTTGTTGCTACTGTTTTCTGCGTGTCAAGTATTTATTCCTATGACCATGAGATCATATAACTCACTGACACCGGAGGAATGCTTTGTGTGTATCAAACGTCGCAACGTAACTGGGTGACTATAAAGATGCTCTACAGGTATCTCCGAAGGTGTTAGTTGAGTTAGTATGGATCAAGACTGGGATTTGTCACTCCGTGTGACGGAGAGGTATCTCGGGGCCCACTCGGTAATACAAAATCACACACAAGCCTTGCAAGCAATGTAACTTAGTGTAAGTTGCGGGATCTTGTATTACGGAACGAGTAAAGAGACTTGCCGGTAAACGAGATTGAAATAGGTATGCGGATACTGACGATCGAATCTCGGGCAAGTAACATACCGAAGGACAAAGGGAATGACATACGGGATTATACGAATCCTTGGCACTGAGGTTCAAACGATAAGATCTTCGTAGAATATGTAGGATCCAATATGGGCATCCAGGTCCCGCTATTGGATATTGACCGAGGAGTCTCTCGGGTCATGTCTACATAGTTCTCGAACCCGCAGGGTCTGCACACTTAAGGTTCGACGTTGTTTTATGTGTATTTGAGTTATATGGTTGGTTACCGAATGTTGTTTGGAGTCCCGGATGAGATCACGGACGTCACGAGGGTTTCCGGAATGGTCCGGAAACGAAAATTGATATATAGGATGACCTCATTTGATTACCGGAAGGTTTTCGGAGTTACCGGGAATGTACCGGGAATGACGAATGGGTTCCGGGAGTTCACCGGAGGGGGGCAACCCACTCCGGGGAAGCCCATAGATATTTGGGGGGGTCACACCAGCCCTTAGTGGGCTGGTGGGACAGCCCACCAATCCCCTATGCACCAAGGAAGAAAAAATCAAAGGAAAGAAAAAAAAGGAAGAAGTGGGAAGGGGGAAGGACTCCCTCCCACCAAACCAAGTAGGACACGGTTTGGGGGGGGGAGAGTCCTCCCCCCTGGCTCGGCCGACCCCTTGGGGATCCCTTGGACCCCAAGGCAAGGTCCCCCTCCCTCCTCCTATATATATGGGGATTTTAGGGCAGATTTGAGACGACTTTCTCACGGCTGCCCGACCACATACCTCCATAGTTTTCCCTCTAGATCGTGTTTCTGCGGAGCTCGGGCGGAGCCCTGCTGAGACGAGATCATCACCAACCTCCGGAGCGCCGTCACGCTGCCGGAGAACTCTTCTACCTCTCCGTCTCTCTTGCTGGATCAAGAAGGCCGAGATCATCGTCGAGCTGTACGTGTGCTGAACGCGGAGGTGCCGTCCGTTCGGTACTAGATCGTGGGACTGATCGCGGGATTGTTCGCGGGGCGGATCGAGGGACGTGAGGACGTTCCACTACATCAACCGCGTTCTCTAAACGCTTCTGCTGTACGATCTACAAGGGTACGTAGATCACTCATCCCCTCTCGTAGATGGACATCACCATGATAGGTCTTCGTGCGCGTAGGAAATTTTTTGTTTCCCATGCGGCGTTCCCCCAACAGTGGCATCATGAGCTAGGTTCATGCGTAGATGTCTTCTCGAGTAGAACACAAAAGGTTTTGTGGGTGGTGATGTGCGTTTTGCTGCCCTCCTTAGTCTTTTCTTGATTCCGCGGTATTGTTGGATTGAAGCGGCTTGGACCGACATTACTCGTACGATTACGAGAGACTGGTTTCATCGTTACGACTAACCCCCTTTGCTTAAAGATGACTGGCAAGTGACGGTTTCTCCAACTTTAGTTGAATCGGATTTGACCGAGGAGGTCCTTGGATGAGGTCAAATAGCAACTCATATATCTCCGTTGTGGTGTTTGCGTAAGTAAGATGCGATCCTACTAGATACCCTTGGTCACCACGTAAAACTTGCAACAACAAAATTAGAGGACGTCTAACTTGTTTTTGCAGGGTATGATTGTGATGTGATGTGGCCAATGATGTGATGTGATATATTGGATGTATGAGATGATCATGTTGTAATATAAATATCGACTTGCACGTCGATGGTACGGCAACCGGCAGGAGCCATAGGGTTGTCTTTATACTAACATATGTGCTTGCAGATGCGTTTACTATTTTGCTAGGATGTAGCTTTAGTAGTAATAGCATAAGTAGCACGACAACCCCGATGGCGACACGTTGATGGATGATCATGGTGTGGCGCCGGTGACAAGAAGATCGTGCCGGTGCTTTGGTGATGGAGATCAAGAAGCACGTGATGATGGCCATATCACGTCACTTATGAATTGCATGTGATGTTAATCCTTTCATGCACCTTATTTTGCTTAGAACGACGGTAGCATTATGAGGTGATCTCTCACTAAAATTTCAAGACGAAATTGTGTTCTCCCCGACTGTGCACCGTTGCTACAGTTCGTCGTTTCGAGACACCACGTGATGATCGGGTGTGATAGACTCAACGTTCACATACAACGGGTGCAAAACAGTTGCGCACGCGGAACACTAGGGTTAAGCTTGACGAGCCTAGCATGTGCAGACATGGCCTCGGAACACATGAGACCGAAAGGTCGATCATGAATCATATAGATGATATGATTAGCATAGGGATGCTTACCACTGAAACTACTCCCGACTCACGTGATGATCGGACTTGGGATAGTGTAGGTGGATCATGAACCACTCAAATGACTAGAGAGATGTACTTTTTGAGTGGGAGTTTAGCATGTAATTTGATTAAGTTGAACTCTAATTATCTTGAACATAGTCTAAGTCCACTTTGAATATATTTGTGTTGTAGATCATGGCTCACGCAAGTGTCATCCTCAATTTTAATACGTTCCTAGAGAAAGCTAAGTTGAAAGATGATGGAAGCAACTTTGTAGACTGGGCGCGTAATCTTAAGCTAATCTTACAAGCTGGAAAGAAGGATTATGTCCTTAATGCTGCGCTAGGAGATGAACCACCCGCTACGGCTGATCAGGATGTTAAGAACGCTTGGTTAGCGCGTAAGGAGGACTACTCAATAGTTCAATGTGCAGTCTTGTATGGCTTAGAACCGGGACTTCAACGTCGCTTTGAGCGTCATGGAGCATTTGAGATGTTCCAGGAGTTGAAGTTCATCTTTCAGAAGAACGCCCGGATCGAGAGGTATGAGACCTCCGATAAATTCTATGCTTGCAAGATGGAGGAAAACTCGTCTGTCAGTGAACATGTGCTCAAAATGTCTGGGTACTCAAACCGTCTAGCTGAACTGGGGATTGAACTCCCGCAAGAAGCTATCACTGACAGAATCCTTCAATCACTGCCGCCAAGCTATAAAGGCTTTGTGTTGAACTACAACATGCAAGGGATGAACAAGTCTCCCGGCGAGTTGTTTGCGATGCTGAAAGTCGCAGAGTCCGAACTCCGTAAAGAACATCAAGTGTTGATGGTGAGCAAGACCACTAGTTTCAAGAGAAACGGCAAAGGCAAGAAGGGCAATTCGAAAAAGAGCGGTAAGCCTGTTGCCAATCTGCCGAAGAAACCCAAGGCTGGACCTAAGCCTGAAACAGAGTGCTTCTATTGCAAGGGTATGGGTCACTGGAAGCGCAATTGCCCCAAGTATCTGGCAGATAAGAAGGCGGGCAAAGAAAAATCAGGTATATTTGATATACATGTTATTGATGTGTACTTAACCAGCTCTCGTAGTAGTGCCTGGGTATTCGATACCGGTTCTGTTGCTCACATTTGCAACTCGAAGCAGGAACTGTGGAATAGACGAAGGCTGGCGAAAGACGAAGTGACGATGCGCGTAGGAAACGGTTCCAAGGTTGATGCAATCGCCGTCGGCACAGTGTCACTTCAACTACCATCGGGATTAGTGATGAACTTAAATCATTGTTATTTAGTGCCTGCGTTGAGCATGAACATTATATCTGGATCTTGTTTATTGCGAGACGGTTACTCTTTTAAGTCTGAGAATAATGGTTGTTCTATTTCTATGAGTAACATCTTTTATGGTCATGCACCGAATGTGAGAGGATTGTTCATATTGAATCTTGATAGAGATACGCATATACATAACATTGAGACCAAAAGAGTTAGAGTAAACAATGATAGCGCCATATTTTTGTGGCACTGCCGCTTGGGTCATATTGGTGTAAAGCGCATGAAGAAACTCCATGCTGATGGACTTTTGGAGTCACTTGACTTTGATTCACTTGACACGTGCGAACCATGCCTCATGGGCAAGATGACTAAGACTCCGTTCTCCGGAACAATGGAGCGTGCAAGTGACTTGTTGGAAATCATACATACCGATGTGTGTGGTCCAATGAGCGTGGAGGCACGCGGCGGATATCGTTACTTTCTCACCTTCACTGACGATTTAAGTAGATATGGTTATGTCTACTTGATAAAGCACAAGTCTGAAACATTTGAAAAGTTCAAGCAATTTCAGAGTGAAGTGGAAAATCATCGTAACAAGAAGATCAAGTTCCTACGGTCTGATCGTGGGGGTGAATATCTGAGTTTCGAGTTTGGTACTCACTTAAAACAATGTGGAATTGTTTCACAGTTAACACCGCCTGGAACACCACAGCGTAATGGTGTGTCCGAACGTCGTAATCGTACCTTGTTAGAAATGGTGCGATCTATGCTGTCTCTTACTGATTTGCCGTTATCATTTTGGGGTTATGCATTAGAAACAGCTGCATTCACTTTAAATAGGGCACCATCGAAATCCGTTGAGACGACACCATACGAACTGTGGTATGGCAAAAGGCCAAAGTTGTCGTTTCTTAAAGTTTGGGGATGTGATGCTTATGTCAAAAAGCTTCAGCCTGAAAAGCTGGAACCCAAAGCGGAAAAGTGCGTCTTCATAGGTTACCCAAAAGAGACAGTTGGGTACACCTTCTATCTCAAATCCGAGGGCAAAGTGTTTGTTGCTAAGAACGGAACTTTTCTCGAGAAGGAGTTTCTCTCGAGAGAATTGAGTGGGAGGAAGATAGAACTTGACGAGGTTGTCGAACCTCTCATCCCTCTGGATGGTGGCGCAGGGCAAGGGGAAACCTCTGTCATTGCGACGCCGGTTGAGGAGGAAGTTAATGATGATGATCATGAAACTCCAGTTCAAGTTTCTGTTGAACCACGCAGGTCGACGAGATCACGCGCCGCTCCAGAGTGGTACGGTAATCCCGTCTTATCAATCATGTTGTTAGACAACAATGAACCTGCAAATTATGAAGAAGCAATGGTGGGCCCAGATTCCAACAAATGGCTAGAAGCCATGAAATCCGAGATAGGATCCATGTATGAGAACAAAGTGTGGACTTTGGAGATGCTGCCTGAGGGCCGCAAGGCTATTCAGAACAAATGGATCTTTAAGAAGAAGACGGACGCTGACGGTAATGTGACCGTTTATAAAGCTCGACTTGTGGCAAAGGGTTTTTCACAAGTTCCAGGAATTGACTACGATGAGACTTTCTCTCCCGTAGCGATGCTTAAGTCCGTCAGAATCATGTTAGCAATAGCTGCATTTTTCGATTATGAAATCTGGCAGATGGATGTCAAAACGGCGTTCCTTAACGGTTTCCTTAAGGAAGAGTTGTATATGATGCAACCCGAAGGTTTTGTCGATCCTAAAAATGCTGACAAGGTGTGCAAGCTCCAGCGATCCATTTATGGACTGGTGCAAGCATCTCGGAGTTGGAACAAACGCTTTGATGAGGTGATCAAAGCATTTGGGTTTATACAAGTGGTTGGAGAATCTTGTATTTACAAGAAAGTGAGTGGGAGCTCTGTGGCGTTTCTAATATTATATGTGGATGACATATTACTGATTGGAAACAACGTAGAGCTTTTGGAGAGCATAAAAGGTTACTTGAATAAAAGTTTTTCTATGAAGGACCTAGGAGAAGCTGCTTACATTCTAGGCATTAAGATCTATAGGGATAGATCAAAACGCCTGATAGGACTTTCACAAAGCACATACCTTGATAAAGTTTTGAAGAGGTTCAAAATGGAACAGTCCAAGAAAGGGTTCTTGCCAGTGTTACAAGGTACGATATTGAGTAAGACTCAGTGCCCAGCAACTGATGAAGATAGAGAGCATATGCGCTCCGTCCCCTATGCTTCAGCCATAGGCTCTATCATGTATGCAATGCTGTGCACTAGACCGGATGTTAGCCTGGCCATAAGTATGGCAGGTAGGTTCCAGAGTAATCCAGGAGTGGATCACTGGACGGCGGTCAAGAATATCCTGAAGTACCTGAAAAGGACTAAGGAGATGTTTCTCGTGTATGGAGGTGACGAAGAGCTCGCCGTAAAAGGTTACGTCGATGCAAGCTTTGACACAGATCCGGACGACTCTAAGTCGCAAACCGGATACGTATTTATTCTTAATGGGGGTGCAGTAAGCTGGTGCAGTTCCAAGCAAAGCGTCGTAGCAGATTCTACATGTGAAGCGGAGTACATGGCTGCCTCGGAGGCAGCTAAGGAGGGTGTCTGGATGAAGCAGTTCATGACGGATCTTGGAGTGGTGCCAAGTGCACTGGATCCAATAACCTTGTTCTGTGACAACACTGGTGCCATTGCCTTAGCAAAGGAACCAAGGTTTCACAAGAAGACCAGACACATCAAACGACGCTTCAACCTCATCCGCGACTACGTCGAGGAGGAGGACGTAAATATATGCAAAGTGCACACGGATCTGAATGTAGCAGACCCGCTGACTAAACCTCTTCCGCGGCCAAAACATGATCGACACCAGAACTGTATGGGTGTTAGATTTATTACAATGTAATTCACATGGTGATGTGAGGGCTAGATTATTGACTCTAGTGCAAGTGGGAGACTGTTGGAATTATGCCCTAGAGGCAATAATAAATGTATAGTTATTATTATAATTCCTGTATCAAGATAATAGTTTATTATCCATGCTATAATTGTATTGAATGAAGACTCGTTTACATGTGTGGATACATAGACAAAACACCGTCCCTAGCATGCCTCTAGTTGGCTAGCCAGTTGATCGATGATAGTCAGTGTCTTCTGATTATGAACAAGGTGTTGTTGCTTGATAACTGGATCACGTCATTGGGAGAATCACGTGATGGACTAGACCCAAACTAATAGACGTAGCATGTTGATCGTGTCATTTTGTTGCTACTGTTTTCTGCGTGTCAAGTATTTATTCCTATGACCATGAGATCATATAACTCACTGACACCGGAGGAATGCTTTGTGTGTATCAAACGTCGCAACGTAACTGGGTGACTATAAAGATGCTCTACAGGTATCTCCGAAGGTGTTAGTTGAGTTAGTATGGATCAAGACTGGGATTTGTCACTCCGTGTGACGGAGAGGTATCTCGGGGCCCACTCGGTAATACAACATCACACACAAGCCTTGCAAGCAATGTAACTTAGTGTAAGTTGCGGGATCTTGTATTACGGAACGAGTAAAGAGACTTGCCGGTAAACGAGATTGAAATAGGTATGCGGATACTGACGATCGAATCTCGGGCAAGTAACATACCGAAGGACAAAGGGAATGACATACGGGATTATACGAATCCTTGGCACTGAGGTTCAAACGATAAGATCTTCGTAGAATATGTAGGATCCAATATGGGCATCCAGGTCCCGCTATTGGATATTGACCGAGGAGTCTCTCGGGTCATGTCTACATAGTTCTCGAACCCGCAGGGTCTGCACACTTAAGGTTCGACGTTGTTTTATGCGTATTTGAGTTATATGGTTGGTTACTGAATGTTGTTCGGAGTCCCGAATGAGATCACGGACGTCACGAGGGTTTCCGGAGTGGTCCGGAAACGAAAATTGATATATAGGATGACCTCATTTGATTACCGGAAGGTTTTCGGAGTTACCGGGAATGTACCGGGAATGACGAATGGGTTCCGGGAGTTCACCGGAGGGGGGCAACCCACTCCGGGGAAGCCCATAGGTATTTGGGGGGGTCACACCAGCCCTTAGTGGGCTGGTGGGACAGCCCACCAATCCCCTATGCGCCAAGGAAGAAAAAATCAAAGGAAAGAAAAAAAAAGGAAGAAGTGGGAAGGGGGAAGGACTCCCTCCCACCAAACCAAGTAGGACTCGGTTTGGGGGGGGAGAGTCCTCCCCCCTGGCTCGGCCGACCCCTTGGGGATCCCTTGGACCCCAAGGCAAGGTCCCCCTCCCTCCTCCTATATATATGGGGCTTTTAGGGCAGATTTGAGACGTCTTTCTCACGGCTGCCCGACCACATACCTCCATAGTTTTCCCTCTAGATCGTGTTTCTGCGGAGCTCGGGCGGAGCCCTGCTGAGACGAGATCATCACCAACCTCCGGAGCGCCGTCACGCTGCCGGAGAACTCTTCTACCTCTCCGTCTCTCTTGCTAGATCAAGAAGGCCGAGATCATCGTCGAGCTGTACGTGTGCTGAACGCGGAGGTGCCGTCTGTTCGGTACTAGATCGTGGGACTGATCGCGGG
This sequence comes from Hordeum vulgare subsp. vulgare, assembly GCF_904849725.1. Lineage (NCBI taxonomy): Eukaryota > Viridiplantae > Streptophyta > Magnoliopsida > Poales > Poaceae > Hordeum > Hordeum vulgare. Next base: position 382,972,516 of record NC_058521.1, read on the forward strand.
ATTGTTCGCGGGGCGGATCGAGGGACGTGAGGACGTTCCACTACATCAACCGCGTTCTCTAAACGCTTCTGCTGTACGATCTACAAGGGTACGTAGATCACTCATCCCCTCTCGTAGATGGACATCACCATGATAGGTCTTCGTGCGCGTAGGAAAATTTTTGTTTCCCATGCGGCGTTCCCTCAACAAAACACGCTCCACTCCACCTTAGAACACAACATAGGTTTTCATGCTTATCTTTTTTGTGCGTTCTTTATCTTTTCACAGCCACTGTCAAGCTTAACTCTTAGTTTTCATACTTTATCTTTTTAAGAGCTTTTATTTAGGTTGCTTTTGGAACTCTCTTGAGTTATCATGCTTATCTTGTTTAGAGAGTTGGCTTGTTGCACTGAGTTGTGTGTCTTGCATGAGTAGGTAATTGAGGTTGCTATTTAAGTATAGTAGTAACTTGCAATAGTTTTGAGGTATTGATTTGAGTAACTTTTGGACTATTGGTGTCAAGAGCTTGAGCCTATTAGTGATAGGTGTCGTATTTTGGGAATTCCGTGTGTATTTTCAAAAACTAAAAAATTAGTTGAGAACTCTAGCTACTAGATGGATCGCTAACCTCTAGAGGGGTTGGAATATATAGAGTACCCTCACGTTATCATGGGTCAAGGATGCGCAAGGATAACCAAACCCCGAAACACTCCTCCTCGGGGTACTTGTCTCTTTTGAATCTCCTGACTAGATAGAGAGTTACCGATAATAAGTGCATGAGTTCTTCGGACTAATGCGAGTATTCGATTGTTGGCACTTCCGCCATCCATATTTTGCTAGCCTCTTCGGTACCGTGCATTGCCATTTCTCATCTTGAGAGTTGGTGCAAACTTCACAGGTGCATCCAAACGCTTGGCATGATACACTCTGTCATCATAAGCCTCATTATATCCTTCTTCAAAACAGCCACCATACCTACCCATTTAGGCATTTCCATAGCCTTTCCGAGATACATTGCCATGTAACATCCACCATCTCATGACTTGATCTTCATGTCATACATGCTTTTGCTTGATCGAGGAACCGCATGCTAGTTGGGCCTTGCCCTTATTATTGCTACATGACGCGCTAGTTTCATTGCATATCCTCCTACACTGGCAGAGGCATGCATTTGCATACATCATGATAGGTTTCATTTGTCTTTATGTTGAGTACTTCTTATAAAGTGTGAAGATCTTCTTTTTTCTTGTAAAACATAGAGTGTTGCCCTTAAGTGAGGAAAAGATCACAAAGAGGACAAATTAAAAGATCCCAAACGAGGACACATGAAAAGATCCCAAAGAGGACAAATGAGAGATAAATAGAAAGAGCCAAAGAGGCCACAAAAAATAAAAGAAAGAATGAAAAATAAATAAAGAAATGAAAAGAGAGAAGGGGGCAACGCTACTATTCCTTTTGAAAGATCCACACTCGTACTCCATTGTTATATTTGTACTCCATAGAGATTATCATTCATGCATAACTATGTGGGTACCCTTACACTATAGAACTTGGCTTGTATATTCCAATGATGAGCCTCCTCAAATGAGCTCTAGGTCTTCATGAGCAAGCAAGTTGTATGCACCACCACTAGTTCCATTGGAGAGCTTACCTTAGCTCATATGTGCATCCGTTGGATGGCAATCCCTACTCCTCAAATCATATCTATCATTTGGATTTCTCTCACCTATGTTTGTCCTCATTGATGTGAGCCTTTCACACATTTTTTGTCTTCCTTCCCCATCATTATTCTCTTTTCCATCTTAAGTGCCAACATACCTTGCTTGCGCTCATCCATTGCATGCGTGCTCAAAGTCGAAAGGGAGAGGATCATTTTGACTTGTGCGTGACTAGTGGTTTGGGGATGAGTCAAAATAAGATTCCGAAGGAGACCAAGTGTGAATTTTTTGTAGATTGAGTTCTCAACTAAAATATTTTTATGCTCTAAACCCATCTCCCACTTCTTGCACGCAAACACCATTTGGAGACATTCGAGTCACAGACAGTGAGAGCTCTTGCACCTTTATGTTCTTACTTTGCTATTTTCAATACTAAATATAGACTCTTGCTTGTTATTGTCTTGACTTGAATTACATATCTTACTTGCTTTACTTTGAAGTTCTTATAAGTGTGTTAGCATGTCATCACAGAAATTATTTGTGTTATCATTTACCTACTCGAGGACGAGCAGAAATTAAGATTCGGGATGTTGATACGTCCCAAACGTATCTATAATTTCTGTTTGTTACATGCTCTTTTGGGTGACATTGTTATATGTTTTGCTACACTTTCATACCTATTTACACATATTTGGACTAACCTACTAACTCAGTCCACCCAGTGCCAATTTATGTCTGCTGATGTCTTTTTTTGCACGGACTTTTACCCCAATTTACAGAGCCCCAAAAATTCCAAGAAATATATATAAAAATCAGCGTGACAGAAGCTTCACGAGGCATCAAGGTCGGCCAGAGGGGAGCCAGGGCCTGTCCAGGCGGCCACCTTGCGCGGCCTACCTCCTGGCAGCGCCACGAGGTCACCTGGGTGGGGCCCACCTCCTCTGGTGCCCTCCTTCGGCCTATATTTACCTGTCCGACCGAAAACCCTATCAACAGATCCATAATTGCGAATTTCTCCACCGTTCCACCGCTGGAGCGCTTCCGAGATCGGGAGCGTCAGAAGACCTCTTCCCGGCACCCTACCGGAGGGAGGATTGACCTCCGGGAGCTTCTCCAACACTATGGATGCTTTCCGGACATGCTGTGAGTAGTCCTCCTTGGACCATGAGTCCATGACGAGTAGCTATGTGATGTCTTCTCTCCAATCTTTTGCTTCAATGCTTAGCCCTTGTGAGCTGCCCTACATGATCAAGGCATCTATGTAATTACCTGTTGCTATGCTGCCTTTGCTGGGATCTGATTGATTATGAGATTATGTTCAGATTGTGATGAGTTATATATTTGGTTCTCCTTTTATATTATGTTCTTGAGTAATTCATGCATGTTCTCTGTTGCTTTTTATTGCTTTCGCCGAGTAGTAGATTGTAACTCCAAGAGAGAGCGTTATGCGTGATTGTGGGTTCATGCCCCCTCATGTCTAGATTGAGTGACAAAAACATGAGACTAGGGGATGTGCTGTTGCCACCAGGGAGAAAACAATGGTGCTTGTGACCAAGGTTGCAAGGATTGTTTACCTTATGCAAAGTTCGTTAATGTAGTTGTCCGTTGCTTTGAGTTTACACTTTGGGTGGGGCTCGCCACTTAATACCAACGAGATGTTCTGGATAGATATCTCAAGGTGGATGATTAGAGAGTAAATGCTGATGAATAAATGATCTACTTGTCTTGGCGTACTGCCCATTACTTTTGAGCCTCTTCTTGTAGCATCCTTAGCATTGCGGTGCGTTTATAATTCTCTCAATTGCCCAGCTGTAATTTGTTTACCCAGCATAGTTGTTTATCGTCTTTTGGGAGAGAGACATCACTAGTGAACATCATGAGACTCGGGTCCATATTACCACCATTGTTTACACCTCCACCATTTATTTTTTTTATTTACTTTTCCGTTGCAATCACTATCACTATTCCCGCTTGTGTTTTGATCCTTTGCAAACTACAAGGCCGGAGGGATTGACAACCTCTGTAAAATCGTTGGGAGCAAAGTTATTTGTTGTGTGTGCAGGTCCACGTCTTCTTCTAGCGCCAGAGCAGCGGACACCTACTTGTTGATCCTTGGAGTCCTTCTGGTTCGATAAACCTTACAGTCCCCATGTAAGGGAAATCTGCTGCTGACTACATCTCCACCTTCCACTTGGGGTAACCAACGAGGGGCAAGAAGTATATCTATCAACTCGTCATCACCCATCAAGCTCAACTTCTCCGCCTGGCTCGCCTCTGCCCGAAGCTCCGGCTCTGCCGCCGAACCCTGCTCCACCAACTCTGAAGAGGGGCACATCAACTCCACCGCGTGCATCATATGAGCTGGGATCCATGCACATGGCTGGAGAGTAAGTCCTTCGAACACCAGTGTCGTCAAAGCTCTTCTTTCTTATGCCTTGACTGATTTGGCATGATCATATGTTTGACAGGATGAGGACGAGGAGCCCCTCGCGCATAGGGCCAAACAGACCAAACTCGCAGCACGGCGGGATCCCGTGGCAGATACTGGCCTGGCGAGAGATGTAGGGGAGAACCCCATGTCTAGCCCCCCGGGCTGGTCTCCACCATGAGATCCAGGTGCAATCCCCGTCCCATGGCGGGGACGAAGAGAGGCATCCACCTACCCCCCCGACAGGAAGATGGGAGAGGTTCATCAGGAAGATGCCCGCCAGGAGGGGCCTTCCCTTCATGACCTCTCTCCAACCGTCGCTGTGGGGAGGGATTCTCCGGCAAGGGCCTTCCCCCAAGGGCCCTCCCGTGCAGACGCTACCGTTGATTAAGCAAAGATGAACCATCCCCCGACAGTTGATCCTGCCGGGGAAACATATATTCTTGCGCGGCAGACCCTGTCGGGTATCCCACTTGCTTGAGATTTTGTTTCCTCTGTCTTTTTGCTTTACTTTGATCAGTTATGTGACTTTTGTCTTGATCTCCATTGTCTTTGGTCATAGCATCGCTGGTTGAAGAACCATAGCTGTTGGAAGAGGTGGTTGATATCGGGAAGGATGCTACCGCGGAGGCGGAGAAGATTGCTACAGCGGAAGGTCACGATTCGGATGTCGGGGAGCTTCATGTGCCCCTTGAAATAATGTCACCAAACCCCGGCAACTCAACTCTCCCAATCTTAGTCATTGAGGGGAAGACCCCCCTTCAGGCTGTGGGACCTTTTCCTCTATGGTATCCTCTACCGTCATTGTTGCAACCCTCCTCGAACTAGCTCACGATGGTTACCGCTTCACTATGCCCTCCAACTCCAGAATTATCTCTCCCAATGGGCGTAGGTATTATCGAAGGAATCGAGTAGGTGCTGGAGATGATGCGTCAGAAAGTTGGAGGGGTTGCTCACCCTGCTGGTAGCGCCAAGGATCTGGCCTTCTTGGAATCAGTGGCTGTCGGAATCAAGGACCTCTAGAGCAAGTATAACCTTAAGGAGCAGGTAGCCAAAGAGCAATGCGAGTAGGCTGACCTTGTTGGCAAGCAGCTGAGGCGCAAGGGAAACGAACTACAAGAGTGGTACAACAAGTAGGTCCATTCCCTCAAAAGGCAGCATGAGACACTGTCCATGGCTAAGGAAGACGTTGTTGCCCGAGAGACCAGGATGGCAGAGGCCCTCAAACTTACCCTTTGCAATAAGGAAGAGGAGTCAAAGGTCCGCCTTTTGCAACGCACCAAGGAGATAGAGGACAGCCACAAAGCTGCTCTGGCCACACTCTCCTCAACTTCCGCTACCCTGCTGAAGAAGGTATCTGACAAGCTTGCTGTCGTGGCCGCTGCCAAGACAAAACTGGAGGACCAGCTGAGTACACTGATGGAGGAACTTTCTAGGAATGGCAAGGAGGCCGAGGCTCTAAAAGAAGAGGTGCAGAAAGCACAAACAATGCTGGAAGAGGCGCACTTGCAGCTTTCTTCCAAGAGCCAAAGCCTTGACACCACCAACAATACTATCTCTGGTTTGCAAACCAGACTTTCTTTGCTCGAGAAGAAAATTGAGTCTGCCGGTGTTCGGGAGGAGCAATTGCAGAAATACCTGACTAATGTCCAAACTCTCGAGAAAGAGGCGGAATACAAACTGGACAACCAGATCAAGCAGCGCGACCTCTGGCGAGCTGGTGAGCATAAACATGAAGAGTTAGGCCTTCTCCGTCAGTCGGTGATACGTCTCCAACGCATCTATAATTTTTGATGGTTCCATGCTATTATCTTGTCAAACTTTGGATGTTTTGTATGCCTTTTATATATTTTTTGGGACTAACTTATTAACTCAGTGCCAAGCGCCAGTTCCTGTTTTTTCCGTGTTTTTGCCCCTTTTCAAAGGAGAATATTAAACGGAGTCCAAACGGAATAAAACTTCTGAAAATATTTTTTCCGGAACAGAAGATACGCACAGGGCGTGAGAACCAAGGCAGAGGCCACCAGGGGAGGCCACAAGCCCCCTAGGCGCGGCAAAGGGGGGCCCGCGCCTAGCAGGCTTGTGGCCCCCCTGTGGCTCGTCTGCCCTACTTCTCCCGCCTATAAATCTCCGGAAAATCCAAAACCACGGGAGAGATCTATGAAAATACTTTTCCGCCGCCGCAAGCTTCTGTCTCCGCAAGATACCATCTGGGGCACGTTCTGGTGCCCTGTCGGAGGAGGAATTCGGACACAGAGGGCTTCTTCATCAACACCATTGCCTCTCCGATGATGCGTGAGTAGTTCACCACAAACCTTCGGGTCCATAGCTAGTAGCTAGATGGCTTCTTCTCTCTCTTGGATCTTCAATACAAAGTTCCCCCTGATCTTCATGGATATCTATCCGATGTAATCTTCGTTTGCGGTGTGTTTGTCGAGACCCGATGAATTGTGGATTTATGATCATATTATCTATGAATCTTATTTGAGTTTCTTCTGATCTCTTATATGCATGATTTAATATCCTTGTAATTCTCTTCGAGTTGTGGGTTTTGTTTGGCCAACTTGATCTATGATTCTTGCAATGGGAGAAGTGCTTAGTTTTGGGTTCATACCATGCGGTGACCTCACCCAGTGACAGAAGGGGTAGCGACGCACGCATCGTGTTGTTGCCATCAAGGTTAAAAGATGGGGTTTATATCTATAGCATGAATTTATCCCTCTACATCATGTCATCTTGCTTAAGGCATTACTTTGTTCGTCATGAACTCAATACACTAGATGCATGCTGGATAGTGGTCGATGTGTGGAGTAATAGTAGTAGATGCAGACAGTATCGGTCTACTTGTCTCGGACGTGATGCCTATATGTATGATCATTGCCTTAGTTATCGTCATGTCTTTGCGCGGTTCTATCAATTGCTCGATAGTAATTCGTTCACCCACCGTAATATTTGCTATTTTGAGAGAAGCCTCTAGTGAACACTATGCCCCCCCAGTTCTACTTCACATCATATTTTCAGCCTTACACTTTTACTTTGTTGCACTTTTCACCTTCAGATATCACCTTGCAATCAATCGTGAAGGGATTGACAACCCCTTTGTAGCGTTGGTTGCAAGTTTGCTGTTTTTGCGCAGGTACTTTGGAAACTTGGCTTGATACTCCTACTGGATTGATACCTTGGTTCTCAAAACTAAGGGAAATACTTACTGCTACTGTGCTGCATCACCCTTTCCTCTTCAAGGGAAAAACCAAAGCAAGCTCAAGAGGTAGCAAGAAGAATTTCTGGCGCCGTTGCCGGGGAGCATCAAGTCAAGAATAGTCTTCCTCCAACGTGTCAATTTCTATCACCGGGGACTGTTCTAAGTGAAGCTTATCCAAGTAAGTGTCGCAAACTCATCTCTTGCATTTACTTTTTTGCCTCTCGTTTTCCTCTCCCCCACTTCTGAAAAACAAAAAATTACAAAAATATTTGCCTTTTTCATTCGCCCTTTTCTTTCGCTTGCTTTCTGTTTGCTTGTGTGCTATGTGCCTTCAATATGCTTGCATCTTCGTTTGCTGAAAATCTATTGATATGGATCCTCATCCACTTGCCAATCTCTTTAAGAGATCCAATTATGTTGATCCAATTGCTAGTGAGTTGAGTGCACTTGTCTATCTTTATGGAGTTTAGCTTGAGACGCGTGAATCTGAAAATCGTGATGAAGAAATTTATGAAGTGATTCACGAGGGCTCCTTGAATGAAAAGCATGATTGCAATGATTTCATTATAAATTCTGTTAATGACAATCATGCTAAAAATATGCAAAACCCTAAGCTTGGGGATGCTAGTTTTGCTATGTCCACTACTTGTTGCAATAATCATGATTGGGGCGATGATTTTTCTTATGATCTTGAAAATTTGTTTAAGCCTCATGATGAATATGATATTTGCAATAATATTGAAAGTGGATTTGGAGAAGTCATGACTTTAGTTGATGATAATCCCACCATTTTTGAAGAGCGTCAACTTTGCATGCATGTGGATCATGAAAAGAATATCCTTTGTGATAGCTATATTGTTGAATTTGAATATGATCCCACATGTAATTGTTATGAGAGAGGAAAATATTGTGGTAGAAACTTTCATATCACTAAATTACCTCTCGTTATGTTGAGATTGATATTGTCTCTTTCTTCTTCCTTGCATATGGTAGTTATTGCTTGTCTTGATAATTTGTTTTCCTATAAAATGCCTATGCATAGGAAGTATGTTAAACTTAGATGTGATTTTCACATGCTTTATGATGCTCTCGTTGTGCTTCAATTCTTGTATTTTATGTGAGCATCATTGGATTATCAATGCCTAGCTAAGGGCGTTAAACGATAGCGATTGTTGGGAGGCAACCCAATGAATTTATCTTTGCTTTTTTGCTTTCTGTTTTGTTGTGTACACACCATCATAATTCTGTTATGATTGTGTTTTTTGTGTTTCTTTTTGTGTTTGTGCCAAGTAAAACCTTTATGACTAGTTTTGGTGATGGTTGTTTGATCTTGCTGAAAAAGACAGAAACTTTGCGCTCACGATATTATTTTCAATTCCTATCCAGAAAGAGCTTTTGAGTTGATTCTTTTTGCTGCTGGTTGATATGACAATTGCCCTAATTTTCGTAATTGTTCAGAATTTTGAGATAACATAAGTATACGAACTATACAAATTTCTACAGACTGGTCTGTTTTTGACAGATTCTATTTTTGTTGTGTTGATTGCTTATTTTGATGAAACTATGGATAGTATCGGGGGGGGGGGGTACTAGCTATGGAAAAGTGAGAATACAGTAATATAACACCAATATAAATAGAAATCAAGTTTGCTACAGTACCTAAAGAGGTGGTGGTTTGTTTTCTTGTGCTAATGATATCACGAGTTTCTGTTTAAGTTTGTGTTGTGAAGTTTTCAAGTTTTGGGTGATGTTCTCATGGACAATGGGATAAATAGTGGAAAGAGCTCAAGCTTTGGGATTCCCAAGGCATCCCAAGCCAAATTCAAGGACACCAAAAAGCCTAAGCTTGGGGATGCCCCGGGAAGGCATCCCCTCTTTCGTCTTCAATCTATCGGTAACGTTACTTGGAGCTATATTTTTATTCACCACATGATATGTGTTTTGCTTGGAGCGTCCTGTATTATAGGAGTCTTTTATTTTTTGTTGTGTCACAATCATCCTTGCTGCACACCTTTTTGAGAGAGACATGCACTCATCGTGAAGTTGCTAGAATACTCATTGAGCTTCACTTATATCTTTTGAGTTAGGCAATTTAGCTCACATGTGCTTCACTTATATCTTTTGAGCTAGATAACTTTTCTCTAAGTGCTTCACTTAGATATTTTAGAGCACGACGGTGTCATATTTTGGAGAAATAAGAACTCTCGATCTTCACTTATATCTTTTTGGGAGTGCTCTCTTTGAGTAACTTGGTAGTTGGCTTGTGCTATGAAAGTAGTCCTAAAGATGATAGGCACCCAAAGAGGATATAATAAAACTTCCATATTCATGTGCATTGATTAGAAAGAGAAGTTTTGATTCCTCTCAATTAGTTTTGAGACATGGATTTGGTAATATTAAGAGTCATGTTAGTAAGGTGTTGTGAATCTAGAAATACTTGTGTTGAAGATAGTGATTCCCGTAACATGCACGTATGGTGAACCGCTATGTTAGGAAGTTGGAGCATAATTGATTTACTGATTGTCATCCTTTGTGTTGCGGTCGGGATCGCGCGACGGTTAATACCTACCAACCCTTCCCCTAGGAGCATGCGTTTAGCACTTCGTTTCGATTACTAATAAAACTTTCGCAATAAGTATATGAGTTCCTCATGACTAATGTGAGTCCATGGTATAGATGCACTTTCACCTTCCACCATTGCTAGCCTCTCTAGTGCCGCGCAATTTTCTCCGGTGCACAAAACCACCATAGACCTTCCTCAAAACAGCCACCATACCTACCTATCATGGCCTTTCCATAGCCATTCTGAGATATATTTCCATGAAACTCCCACCGTTCCGTCTCATGACTTGTGCCGTCACTTACATATTGCCATTGCATGGTCGTAAGATAGCTAGCGAGATGTTTCAACGTCATACGCTAAGCTAGATCGTTGCACATCCCGGTACACTGCCGGAGGCATTTCCTATAGAGTCATCATCGTTCTAAGCATGGAGCTTTGAGTAAATTAAAGTGTGATGATCATCATTATTAGAGCGTTGTCCCATGTGAGGAAATAAAAAAAGAGCGGCCAAAGTTGCCCACAAAAAAAAAGAGAGATATGGAAGAGGCCAAAGAGCCCAAACAAAAAAAGAGAGAAAAGGAGAGAAGGGACAATGCTACTATCTTTTCCACACTTGTGCTTCATAATAGCACCATGTTCTTCATGATTGAGAGTCTCTTATTTTGTCACCACCATATGCTAGTGGGAATCTTCATTATATAGCTTGGCTTGTATATTCCAATGACGGGCTTCCTCAAAATTGCCCTAGGTCTTCGTGAGCAAGCAAGTTGGATGCACGCCCACTAGTTCTCCTTTTGAGCTTTCACACACTTATAGATCTAAGTGCATCCATTGCATGGTAATCCCTAATCTTTCACATTGATATTTATTGATGGGCATCTCCATAGCCCTTTGATACGCCTAGTCAATGTGACCATCTCCTCCTTTTTGCCTCACAACCTCCACCACACTCTATTCCACCTATAGTGCTATATCCATGGCTCACGCTCATGTATTGCATGAGAGTTGAAAAAGGTTTGAGAAAGTAGAGTGTGAAAGCAATTACTTGGCGAATACCGGGGTTGTGCATGATTTAAATTCGTTGTGTGGGGATGATGGAGCATAGCCAGACTATATGATTTTGTAGGGATAACTTTCTTTGGCCTTGTTATTTCGAAAGTTCATGATTACCTTGATAGTTTGCTTGAAGTATTATTGTTTTCATGTCAATAGCAAACTATTGTTTTGAATCTTATGGATTTGAACATTCATGTCACATGAAATAAGTTACAAAGGACAAATATGCTAGGTAGCATTCCACATCAAAAATTCAGTCTTTATCACTTCCCTACTCGAGGACGAGCAGGAGTTAAGCTTGGGGATGCTTGATACGTCTCCAATGTATCTATAATTTTTGATGGTTCCATGCTATTATCTTGTCAAACTTTGGATGTTCTGTATGCCTTTTATATCTCTTTTGGGACTAACTTATTAACTCATTGCCAAGCACTAGTTCCTGTTTTTTCCGTGTTTTTGACCCTTTTCAGAGGAGAATATTAAAGGGAGTCCAAACGGAATAAAACTTCCGAAAAGATTTTTTCCGGAACAGAAGATACGCAACGGGCGTGAGAACCAAGGCAGAGGCCACCAGGGGAGGCCACAAGCCCCCTAGGTGCGGCCAGGAGGGGGGCTGCGCCTAGCAGGCTTGTGGGCCCCGTGTGGCTCGTCTGCCCTACTTCCTTCGTCTATAAATCATCGAAAAGTCCAAAACCACGGGAGAGATCCACGAAAATTCTTTTCCGCCGCCGCAAGCTTCTGCCTCCGCAAGATCCCATCTGGGGCATGTTCTGGTGCCCTGTCGGAGGGGGAATTCGGACCCGAAGGGCTTCTTCATCAACACCATTGCCTCTCCGATGATGCGTGAGTATTTCACCACAGACCTTCGGATCCATAGCTAGTAGCTAGATGGCTTCTTCTCTCTCTTGGATCTTCAATACAAAGTTCTCCATGATCTTCATGGAGATCTATCTGATGTAATCTTCTTTTGCGGTTTGTTTGTTGAGATCCGATGAATTCTGGATTTATGATCAGATTATCTATGAATCTTATTTGAGTTTCTTCTGATCTCTTATATGCATGATTCCATATCCTTGTAATTCTCTTCTAGTTGTGGGTTTTGTTTGGCCAACTTGATCTATGATTCTTGCAATGGGAGAAGTGCTTGGTTTTAGGTCCATACCGTGCGGTGACCTCACCAAGTGACAGAAGGGGTAGCGAGGCACGCATCTGTTGTTGCCATCAAGGGTAAAAAGATGGGGTTTATATCTATTGCATGAATTTGTCCCTCTACATCATGTCATCTTGCTTAAGGTGTTACTCCGTTCGTCATGAACTCAATACACTAGATGCATGCTGGATAGTGGTCGATGTGTGGAGTAATAGTAGTAGATGTAGACAGTATCGGTCTACTTGTCTCTGATGTGATGCCTATATGTATGATCATTGCCATAGATATCTTCATGACTTTGCGCGGTTCTATCAATTGCTCGACAGTAATTCGTTCACCCACCGTAATATTTGCTATTTTGAGAGAAGCCTCTAGTGAACACTATGGCCCCCGGGTCTACTTCACATCATATTTTCAGCCTTACACTTTTACTTTGTTGCACTTTCCACCTTCAGATCTCACCTTGCAATCAATCGTGAAGGGATTGACAACCCCTTTGTAGCATTGGGTGCAAGTTTGCTGTTTTTGCGCAGGTACTTTGGAAACTTGGCTTGATACTCCTACTGTATTGATACCTTGGTTCTCAAAACTGAGGGAAATACTTACTGCTACTGTGCTGCATCACCCTTTCCTCTTCAAGGGAAAAACCAACGCAATCTCAAGAGGTAGCAGTCGGCATGAGGTCCCAAGCGTCAAGCTAACACTCTTCTTCAAGGGCTTGATCGAGGGGTTGAAGACGTATGATGATGACTAGGCGGTATGCTTCACCAACGAATCATGGAAGCTGGCTCGCGACGCCCTCTTCATGGTCTTGAGCAAACCCGCCTTCTTCCACCCGGAGCTCGACCTCTCCGACGGGTTCAAGAAGCTGCCACCGGGAGCCGATGCATCTGCTGCCGTGAACTAGGCGGGCCCTTTTGCCGACAAGGTCCTTGCGGTCCGAAGGGTCCAAGGAGGCCACCAGAGTTAGTTTCAACCCACTCTTGCTGCCGTCATGCCATCCTGTACTTAAGACACAATATGTATCTTGTATTAGTCCATGCACTATCTTTGCTTTGTGTTGAACTAATATCTATATGTAATTGCATGCTATCCCCCTTCGATTTCCTTCTAGTATTCGTATGGCTGCTCCCTTTGCGTTCTCTGGTTGCCCGCCAACAACGTGTTTCCGTGATTGCCTTGAGGAATGAGTCCTTAGCAGTCTGCAGGCGAAGACACGTTGCCGGTGAGTTTTTCCTCATCGGTCTTTGATGCTGCCGCGAGTTTCATTGAGCAGGCTAGAAACGAAACAGGAGCGCGATCAGGAAGACAATGAGGTTCCATTACGCAGCAGATTCACCATACAAAAAACCTTGGTCGCAAAGGGGAATATGCAAAATGTTAGATTTTTAACGAAAAACTGATGGTCGCATTGACTTATCTTTCATTAAGGCTTCTTCTCGATGTTGGTGCTTGTCTGTACACATCCGCCATTCCCTCCTTCTTCCATGAGGGTTCCTTCCCTTCGCGCTTCTCAGTGCATGCATGGTGTAAACCAAGGCTATTCTGAGAGGAAGGGAAGGAGGAATAGAGAGGAAGTGGAGGTACTTGGGGGAAATGTTAGTAAGGAGCATGGCCTACGGCAAGAGATTGCCAGGCCAATGCAAGCGTTCACAACTTAACCGGAAGGGAAGGAATAGTAAATACGCTCAGTTGAACCTTCCTTCTTCTCCTTCTTGCCCAACGGTCCCATAACTATCATGACATTGGAAACGTTGGAAAATGGGGCCTTGCTGTGCCCCGTTCGCCGGGGTTGCCGACCAACGGATCTGCTCAAGCGTTTGGCTTGGGATTTACGAACATATGGCAACTGCAGGACCTGGCCGCACGCGAGCAAGTCGACGTCGGTGGCTCCGCGGTGACTCAGAAGCGACCACAGGTGGGAAAGGATAAGAGAGGGAGGGTATCACCGTGTACCTTTCCTTCTTCCCTGCCCATTCAATTGTAGCCGCACCACCTCGGGGGTTAGGCGGGCCAGCGTGATGATTGTGACAGAGATGGCGCCGTTTCCTAGTCCGTCTCTTCCCCTACCGAGGTCGCCATCACAACTGCACCATCCGCGTCGAGTGCAACGATCGTGGTATCGATGGCCCTCATTGCCGTTGATTCAACCACGACGGTGGTGCGTGGCATGGGGCCGGAGAAAAAAAGGCTCGTGACGATGTTCTTCTTCCTCGGCGCTTCATGCAGAGGGAATGCTGATGTAGATCGATGTAGCGCATCACAATCTCGGGTTTGCGCAAACAAAGAACCCCCTACCTGGCGTGCCAAAGATGTCGGTGCACGTGTGCACACAGTCACCTATGGGACCTTTGGCCCCTTTGTGGTTTGGTTGGGAGGTCGTATGGCACAAAGAGTAGAGACTACGAGGCAACACGAAGATGAGTCTCGGGGATTTTACCCGGGTTCGGGCTGGTGTGAAGCATAAAACCCTACTCCTGCTTGGGTGGATTTATTGAGGAAGACGAAGTATGTACGGAGCTCTACCCCGGCAAGGGTTTTCGGGGAGAGCTATCACGTATGTACACTTACACTTGGTTCTAATCTCCTGGGGACCTAATCTACCAAGTGCCAAATCTCCAAGTGTACAAATCCTTGGCTAGGTTGCCTTGGGCCTGCTTTTATAGCTCAAGGGGCGTCCACAGTGGCAACATACATGATTAGATAGCCAACAGTGCTATCATACATAACTCTGGCGCTTAAAACACAACGCCATAAATGCAGTCTTAGGTGGCGAGCGGGGGTGCATTCCCAGCAAGCTCCTGCCACCTATGAGCTGGCCGTGGCTTGATGTCTTGGCACGCCTCTGGATGGGTGTCAAGCAGTCATAATATTTCTCCCACCGCATCACCATGTATCTAGCAAGAGCCACTTAGCCACCTAGGTAGGTTGGCTCGTGCTTGCTCGGGAGGCGACTTGCTGGTGCTTGTCGAGGATGCCTGTGCCTTCGCCCCCGGCAAACGCCGGAGGTTCTTGGCACGTCTTGGGTCCACTCTCGGCTGCTTGTGTAGGTCTTGACGAAACCGTCGGCCATCAGGGGCCGCGTGTGCCGGTGTCTTAGTCTTCTTGATGCGCTCCTTGACTACGTGTAGAGCGGCTTCTCTGGCCCTGGCCAGGTCTTGATGGAGTGGTAGAACTCCCAGGAATTTGACGTCATTGGGTCGGAGGCTTATCGTCCGTGCACAAGTTAGGGGGAAATAAACACCCCTGTTTGTGCATCCCGACACATGTAACAATCAAAAATTATAGATATGTTGGAAATGTATCAGCATCCACAAGCTTAATTTTTGCTCGTCATCAAGTAGGTAAATGATAAAAATAGAATTTTTGATGTGGAATGTTGCCTGACATGTTCATCATATTATTTTTCTTTCAGCATGGACATATGGACTTACACATGATGCAAAGCAATAGTATGTAATTTGACATGAAAATTTCAATATTCAAGCATATCAACAAGCAACCAAGTCTTTCAATATATCAACGCTAAGGAACATTATCCCTAGGCCATCATGCTGTATCGTTGATCCATTCATGCAACACACTCAAATATTAACCACATCCAATGCTCAAAGTATGATAGTGGTGGTCCTTAGTTGGTGCTTTATAAGAGAAGATGGAGACTCAAATTCAAAATAAAAAATTCATAAAGTAAATAGATAGGCCCTTCGCATAGGGAAGCCGGGATTTGTAGAGGTGCCAGAGTTCAAAGTTAAAAACTTAGAGACAATTTTTAGGTGGCATGCTTTTCCCATCAACGAGGACGACTAGGGGTTTCTAATATCCTCCATGCTAAAATAATTATAGGAGGTTCCCAAACTGAAATAAAGTTTATTCCTTTTTCCACCATTCTTTCACATTCCATGGCTAGCCGTATCCACGGATACTGTCCATGCCAACACTTCCCAAGGAATTTATTTTTTTGACAACATAAAATTATTTTTATTTTCTTTTTGGGACTAGGCATCCGTATTACAGCCATACTCTCGTGCAATAATAAGTGAATAAACACTCATCTTGAGAATAACCTATTTAACATGGAAGATACCGTCCACCCCTTGCCGCTTCATGAGCGGTACCGGCACACAAAACATAAATTTATTTTGAACATTAGAGTTGGCACTTGCAAATTTACTTGGAACGACGTTGATATACCACATATAGGTAGGTATGGTGGACTCATTTGGCACAACTTTGGGTTTAGGATTTGGATGCACACGCATTATTCCCGCTTAGTACACGTGAAGGCTAGCGAGTAGATTGAGAAGCACCCAACCAAGGAACAAAAATCATCATAAGTTAACATTAAACATAAATAACACCAAATAATGCAACACACTTAGGATGCAATTTCATAGCATAATTATTGACTTCATGTGCATGCATAGGGAATCACAAACCTTAACACCAATATTTCTTACTAGAGCATAATTAATCATCAACATAACTCACATATTATTATCTTCATATCGCATAACTATTGGAAGGAATCAAGATTAATGTCCAATGTTCTTCATGAAAGTTTTTATTATATCTTTCCTGGACATTCATCACTTTGCGACTAATTTCCATTTAAAGAAAATTGCCAATGGAAATAACAAGCTCTCAAACAAATATAAGTGAAGAACAAGAGCAGAAGTTTCTTTAAAATTTCCAACTCTCAAAATTATATAAGTGAACCAAGAGAGGATTTCTTAAAAATTACATCAACTATAAAAAAATATAAGTGAATAATGAGAGAAAATTCCTTCAAAATAACAGCACCACCATGCTCAGAAATATATAAGTGAAGTACTTGAGCAATTCGATGGCTCAAAAAATTGAAGTGAAGCATAAAGATAGATTCTAACAAATCATAGCGTAATTTAGCTCTCTCAAATGGGTGTGTAGAGCAAGGTTTATTATGCAAACTAACCAGCAAATAAAGAAAATACACAAATGATACAAGACGCTCCAAGAAAAACTCATGATATGTGAGGAATAAAAATATAGCCCCAAGTAAAGAATTACCGATGGTTTTTAGAAGAAAGAGGGGATGCCTTCCATGGTATCCCCAAGCTTAGTTGCTTGGTACTACTTAGATATTAACTTGGGGTGCCATGGGGCATCCCCAAGCTTAGGATTTTATCACTCCTTATTCCTTCATCCATCATGATCTCACTCTGAACTTTAAAACTTCAATCACACAAAACTCAACAAAATTTTCATGAGATCCGTTAGTATAAGAAAACCAATCTTTACTATAGGTACTGTTGAAAACCTATTCCAATTTTGTATTTTCATTATACCTACTGTATTCTAACTTCATCATGGCTTATATTCCCCGATACAAACCATAGAATCATTAGAACAAGCACATAACACAAAGAAAACATAATCTATTAAAACCAAAACAATGTGTAAAGATTAGAAATTTACTCATACTTATGTAACTCCAAAAATTCTGAAAGATTAGGACAACGTAGGGGATTTGTATATTAATCTTGTGTAAATAATTCAAACACTTTTGACGTTTCTGTGATTTTTAGGATTTTTTCTACTGGACGCAAAAGTTTCTGTTTTGCAACAAGATTAAAGCTACTAACACCTCACATGATCCCAAAGGCGTTAATTGGCATAAACACTAAATAAAACAGGAAAAACACAATTATAACAGTATAATAATTGTGTAAACACTCAAGAATAGAAAGAAAAAGTGAAAAATAAATTTTATTCATTGGGTTGCCTCCCAACAAGCTCTTTTTTATGGCCATTAAGATAGGCTTGAGATTTTATTGATGCTGACATGAAAGATAGTAGTTGAAACACAAAGAGAGCATCATGTAGCATAAGACAAACACATTTAAGTCTAACATAATTCCTATGCATAGACATCTCATAAGCAAACAAATTATCAAGACAAGAAATATCTAACATATGCGTGTAAGAAGAAAGAAACAATAACAATATCAAAATGAAGAGAGATAATTTAGTAAGATGAATATTTCTATAACCATATTTCCCTCTCTCATAATAACTACATGTAGGATCATATTCATATTCAACAATATAGCTATCACATAAAATATTCTCTTCATGATCCACATGCATAAAAGTCATATAATCTTCCAAGGTAGTGGGGTTAACATTAACTAAAGGCATGACCTCTCCAAACCCACTTTTATCGAAAAATTAAAGAGATAGATAATTCTACAAAATATTGGGATAATTATTACCTAAAGTTGACACTCTTCCAAACCCACTTTCAATACTATTGCAAACATTATTATCGATATCATATTCATCATGTGGATTAAATAATTTTTCAAGATAAGAAGCATCATCCCAATCAAGATCATTACAATGAGTAGTGGACATGACAAAATTGCCATCCACAATCTTGTAGTTTTGCATATTATTAGCACAATTGACATTAATATAATTTATAGTAACATCATTGCAATCATGCTTTTCATTCAAGGAGATATCATGAATCACTTTATAAATTTCTTCTTTTAACACTTCATCACAATGTTTAGATTCACGATTTTCAAGCAAAACTTCACAAAAACAATTACGAGCACTCAACTCACTAGAAATTGGTTAGCAACTGGCGAGGATCCATATGTCTTTACTTTTACTGTTTATTTTTGTTTTCGAGTGTGGACTTGAAGGCAATGGAAGCAAGCAAGCAAGAAGAAGGCAAACGTAAAGAAGGAAAATAAGAAGGCGAATTTTTGTGAAGTGGGGGAGAGGAAAATGAGAGGCAAATGGCAAATAATGTAATTGCAAGGAGATGAGATTTGTATGTAGGAACCTGATAGATCTTGACTTGATCTTCCCCGACAACGGCGCCAAAATTGTTGCTTAGTCTTGCTGATGCATTGATTTCCCTCCAAGCTTAAAGGGTGAAGTAGCACTGCGACGATAAGTATTTCCCTCAGTTAATAAACCAAGGTATCAATCCAGTAGCTAGATCCACAAGACTATGTAAGCATCACATGCACACAAATAGCAAATCTTCGCAACCCAACGCGTCGAGGGGTTGTAAATCCCTCATGGGTAAAGTAAGGATAGACTGATATATGCAAATAAGAGTGATAGCAAATAGAACAGAACAAGGTATTTTTGTTTTTTTATAATATAGATATGAAAACAAAAGAGCAAATAAAGTAGAAACACAAATAGCAAAGTAGAGATTGCAAATTGTGGGGACCCCGACTTGTAAGTCGAGATCGCCGTGCCCAGTGATCCCAAGGATCAATGCTCACTGAACACATATACTGAATAATAGAGTCTTACATCCAAGTACCGAAATTATTACATCAAACGACCAGAAGTTCGGGTTCAAGAGCGAGGCCTAAAGCTAATTGAATAGATACATCGGGTAGCGGAAACCCGTAAGGGCTAAGCGGTGCCCATGCCATCAAGCCTACACCGAAAGGCATTCTGACTTGGAAGCGTCCTAGATCGCAGGTTCATCTCCGAAGGCGTACTCGTCGCCAAACTCCAGTCCTTCCTTGTCTGGTCAATAATATAACCAGTGGCAAGCCAATGAGTACTTTGAATGTACTCACAAACAGCCCATGATATGAACATTGATACAGAAGAATAACAGTAACATGTATCTTTGGTGGAATGCAATTTGGTGGAATGATCAGGTATATGCAACAAGTTAAAGAACTACTCTTGAAGAAGAGGTTACAGATATCGACATATCTGACAAGGGTATAACACACCGGGTTCACCCTATATGCCAAGTCACCGAACTTGGTCATATCAATCCCTCAAGTAACTACGGTTATTAACACCATTCATCGAACTCACACACACACACACTTGGTTTATGCGGAAACGCTGGACGTAGTTTAAGCAGCACCACCCAACAGTCCTTGACCATGGGCACGACTATTATAATAGTTTACACTCTGCAGAGGTAGTACGCTGGACCCACGAGATCCGGGAAACTTCCGTGTCATCCACGACTCGCGGTATATCACATATACCCGAGGTAAGTACCCGATCATCATCTTTCCCCTGACGATACTAGACAAAGAGGTCCACTCGATTGGTACCCAGCCCACATGTTGTACGTCTTACGAGCACCGACTCTGGACAGTATCAACCATGCAGGGACCAACGGTGTGCCTGGAACTCATAATAATGGCATAGTCGTCCTACCTGGCACGACCCCATCACGAGAGTGACGACAATCACTCCCGCCACTAGTAATGTGGCTCTTTGCTAGCACCGACCAGAGTAATCAACAAAGCCTCGTCCCATAAAGGGGTATCGTGGTCATACTGGTAAGGTTGGGACGGTCGACACATCAGAAATCTAATCCCATTTCCGAAACCATACTCACACAAAAACACCGGTGCATCACTTCACCAAAAGTGATCACCAACTCATCATCACCCTCGGGCATTAGTGGCACCCGACGGGGTTTTCATAAACTTTTATTTGAACTCATCATTATGCTCATGATAATATGCTCTATCTTTACTTGTCAACATGGTATTAACATGACCCTCAAGGGATAGGGTCAAGCTCAATGCAATGATCTTACTCTACTAGTCAACATGACAGTAGCATGATCCTCATAGATGGTAGGGTCAAGCTCATCATGCTTGTGCTCCGAGGAGCCATATGAATAACATCACTATCATGCAAGTGCTTCGAAGAAGCCTTCGGTACCATCACACCAATGATGAACCGGCACTGTGATCTCATGCAACGAAAAAGTACTTGCTATTCTAGCATGCATCCATGTATGTGCTCAAGTCATGGTCAAAGGGCTGCTTGCCTTGGTCAGCTAGGTATCCGGGGTCTTCGAGGTCTTCCGCTCCGAATCCTCCGTCACTAGGTAACTCTACCGTCGAGAAAGGAATAAATAAATAATAGCTCACCCCAAAACAGATCACAAGGTGCTTTTAAAAATGTTGCAAAGCTTGAATAAATTCAGTTTATTATTTTGGAAAATATTTCCTATGGTTTTTATTAGCTAAGCATATTTATTTAAAAGCAAACAGGAGCAAACAAATGCTTTTAATATCATTTTATTATACCAAAACAGATTCTGTTTTTGAAAAATGTCAAACTCCACAGAATCAATTACTACACATTTTTAGAAAATTGTTGGTGGAAGAATCATATTTTTCTACTGGCTAAATATTTTTATAAAAATCATTTAAGTTTGCAGGTTAAAAATAAAAGAAAAGGCCAGGGGGGAGACCCAGCCGGCCCAGCCAGCAGACCGGTCACCAGGCGCGCGCGTGCCAGGTTCAAACCTGACATGCAGGCCCCTGGGGTCAGCGTCAGCGGCTGCGCGCGCTGGCTGCCCCAGGACACCGACAGGTGGGCTCTACCTGTCGGGTCCTTCTCCTACCTCTAGCCAGAGAGGTGGAGACGGACGCCGGCGAGGCTACCGTTGCCCTCAGGCCAATCTAGGAGCGGGAATGGGTCCCTCGTTCCTCCGCCTACCTGCTCGTGGTCGAGACGTCACCGGAGGGGGTCTGGGTCGCCGTCGACGAGGTGACCGTGGCGGAAAGGTTTCGGGATGGCGTCGAGCTAGTGTCTAGGGGCACGGATTCGCTCGGGGAAGTTGGGGGGAAATGATCCTGGCGTCAAGGGAAGTGCAATGGGAGGTCGGGCGGCGCAGGAGCCGGCGTGTAGCTGAAGATCGACCGGAGCTCCGAGGCGGAGGGGCCTCGGTCGATCTCGAGCACCGGGGCTCTGCGAGCTCGATTGGGCGGCTAGGGGGAGTCTATTGGTTGTGCTGAAGCTGGCTGGGGGGTGCTGGGGTGCCGGAGAGACCTATTTATAGGCCAGCGGCGGTGAGCCGACTCGGGCGCGCCGGTGACTCACCGTGGCGCGCGTGCGTGCACAGTGAGGTGCTGGCCGCGAAACCACGGGTTCGGGACGTGGTTTAGGACCTCCTGGTGCATCGGCCGCAGAGGGAGAGCGAGTGGGGTCGAGCCGCAGCGTCCGTGCATGCTCGGCCGCGTCGGGTGTGCGCGGGCACGCGTCGCCTGAGTTCTTGCGCGAGGAGAGGGGGCCCCTGATGGTAGCTTTGCATAGAGTGGCTGTCGGGGGAGCGTTTGGACACTACTGGGAGGTTGGAACTGGCCGGGGGCGACGTCCCCTTGCTGGTGTTTCTCTGTAGCGCGTCCAGAGCGCGGTTTTGGCATGCCACGGCATGCTGGCGCGCTCTGGGGCACTTTGGACGTGTCCTCCATGTCCTGAGTGTTGCTGGGAGTGTGCCTAGCCGTTGTGTGTTAGTGGGAGCACGAGCTGGTCAAAGGAGGCAAGGAACACCAGTGTTGCCAGTCCTGGCCTGCGGCTCAAGTTGAAGATCTTGTCACTTGTGCTTGGAGTTGGGGAGGGGCTGGTTGACTGAGTGCTCAGGGTGTTCTGGGGCTCTAACTCACCAAGTTTGGGGCTTTGACATTGGGTAAAACAGTGGCTAGGAGGGTTTTTACCTTCCTGCCAAAAGGTGTTCGACAGTGATTTGGGGTGCTTCCACTCCACCACTGGAACTGACACTTAACACGTTCGGTCTTGGGGTAAAAACATGGGTTCCACCAAATTTGAGCTCCATTGAACAAGTTTAGCTTTGTAAACTTGGAAATGCTCCAAAATGACCAGTACTGTCCTTTACAAAGGAAGTGTGGCCAATCAGAGTCTCACAAATCTCATCTTTGGTGTGGAGTCCTCATTTGGGGTGTCAAACACCTGTGCAAAGTTTCAGCTCCATTGGAGAAACTTTGCAATGTAGAGTTGTTCCAACTCTTCTCTGGACAGAGAGGGTTTTGGGCTCATTTGGTGCACTTCCCCACCTTGGATCAAGGTGAGATTTTATGTGAGCACCTAATATGGCTTGGGAGGGCTCCTGTAATTTTATGGGAATTTATTGAGATTATTTCTTTTGGAAACATCTCAAAAAGCTAAAATAGACAGAAATGGTTTTCAGGGTTTTACTCAAATAATATTGATATAAAATAGGGTTGAAAATCTTATATATGGAAAATATATGTCCTTCTGAGCTTCCATGAATTTACTCAGAATTTTCTAAGGCAGGAAAGCAATTTTCCTTGTGGAAATATCATTCCTGGCCTTAGAAACAGACATAAATATAAAATAGGAAAATAATATTTTAAATCACCAATTAATGTTTTTAATGAATGAAAATAATATTTGGATCAGATCACCAACTTTGGTTGGAAGTGCCACTTGGCTTCATGAGCTAGTAGTGTATCCCAACATGATGAAGGTGATCTTGATATAAAGGAAAAAGCGTTTTTGAAGAGAGCAAAATAATAAGTTTTTCATGGGTTTGAGTCATCAAGCAAGCAAGCATTCACTCATACAAGGGCTTACATTGCACTCACAACATTATTTGAAAAAGTTTTAACAAGCTCTGATTTTGCAACATAAAATACTTGTGGTGAAAAACAGGGTGTGACAGAAATAGATGATGTGAAGTAGACCCGAGGGTCGTAGGTTTCACTAGTCGCTTCTCTCGAGAAATAGCAAACGATGGGTAGACAAATTACTATTGGGAAATTGATAGAAGAGAAAATAATTATGACGATATTCAAGACAATGATCATGTATATATGCATCATGTCCAAGATAAGTAGACCGACTTCTGCCTGCATCTACTTCTGTTACTCCACACATCAACCGCTATCTAGCATGCATCTAGTGTATTGAGTTCATGGAGAAACAAAGTAATGCCTTAAGAACGATGACATGATGTAGACAAGATTTATTCATGTAGGAATAGACCCCCATCATTTTATCCTTGATAGCAATGATACATGCGTGCCATGACTCTTTTTGTCACTTAGATTGAGCACCGCAAGATCGAACCCATCACAAAGCACCTCTTCCCATTGCAAGATAAAAGATCACTCTAGCCAGACAAATACCAAATATCAGAGAAGAAATACAAGGCTACAATTATCAAGCATGAATATGTTTTCAGACATCTGATCATAAACTCACAATTCATCGGATCCCAACAAACACACCGAAAAAGAAAGAGTTATATCATATGGATCTTCAAGAGACCATTGTATTCCGAAACAAAACGAGAGAGAAAGCCATCTCGCTACTACCTACAGAGCCATAGGTTTGATATGAACTACTCACGCATCATCGGAGGAGCACCAATGAGGATGGTGTACCCCTCTGTGATCGTGTTCCTCTCCGGAATGGGCTCTAGATTGGATTTCATGGCTCTGGAACTTGCGGTGGCTGAAATTATTTTTCGTCGACTCCTCTAGGGTTTTCTGAATATTGGGGTATTTATAGAGCTCAGAGGTGGTGAAGGAGGTGCCCGAGGGCCCCACTAGACACCTTGCCACGCCGGGGGCATCTAGCACGTCCTGATTTCTTGTGGCCCCTGGGCCTCGTCTACTGCTCATTCTTGGTTCCCAAGTTTCCTTCTGGTCGAAAAATATCTCCGTAAAGTTTCGTGGCAATTGGACCTCATATGATATGGATTTTATGCGAAGGAAAAAACAACAACTCACACTAGGCACTATGTCAATAGGTTAGTCCCAAAAAATGATATAAAGTTGCAATAAAATGATCATAAAACATCCAAGAATGATAATAACAGCATGAAACAATAAAAAAATATAAATAGGTTGGAGACGTATCAATGTCGAACCGCAACCTCACATCATTCATATGTTGGAAGATAGTCCTAGGTAGCTACTTGAATTCCCACCTAAGAACTTTCAAAATCTTTCTTGGTTATGCTATCAGGTTGCGGGTGTGGGGACCTACTCAGTATAATCAGCCACACCTTTCCTGCAACTATCAACATACATCCGAGAAGTTCCGCAAATTCATATACCCGAGACCTTCGAAAACACAACTATACCAAACCCGATAGATCATCTGAGCTATCCCCACCAGTAGTGGGGAAAAGTCAAGGCACTATTTGCCACCAAGCAAAGTATAGATGCATTTCGATGTCCGTGTTGTAAGATACTAAGGAAGCTGAAAGATAGTGATGTGCCACGAACACCCTGGAGCTCAACTTCTGAGAAGAAATGAGGCCGGAGCAACAAATAACAATTCTGAAAAGTCCCCATATGTAATTTTCGAATTTGCTACTGTCTGCCTAAAACACAATTTTAGAGTTGTTAAACACCAAAATAAATAGCATCATGTTATTCTAAACATTTTCTAGGCAAGTTACATATATAAAACATTTAAAATGGAGTTACGGTTAATTAGTTATGCGACAAACCGCTTTATCATAGCATTTACGCAAATTAATTCAAACAACAAGTTAAACTTTTCAAACGTGGATGAAAGTTGAAAGTTATTAAACTACACAAAATTTTAGTCAATTTACATATATAAACTTTTACATGTGATGTATGGTTTAAAAGTTATTAAATGCACAAATCTAGGGGGTTTTTGCAAATCTATTATTCTCGGAATAACAACTAAACTCGCGGAAAAATAATAATCTAGTGGGCCGAATATGGAGCATCTTGGACCAATAGTGCTACATAAGCAATCATACACATTACACGGCACAAACGACATAAGCAATCATACACATTACATGTAACATATTGCTAGTTGTAGTTTGCGTTGGGATTTTCCCCGAAGAGGAGGAGAGATGCAACATAGTAGAGATCAGTATTTCCCTCAGTGAGAACCAAGATTATTGAACCAATAGGAGAATCATGCAAACCCCCTTCGAGAGCACCTACACACATAGAACCAAACACTTGCATCCAACATGGGAAAGAGGGTTGTCAAGGGCCTTGAACTCATTACTTGCAAGGATTAAATATTGGTAGATAGACAATGGAAATAAATAGATGTAAATGAATTGCAGCAAATTATTTTTGGAGTTTTAGTAAATATGTTTAAGTAGACTCGTGTGGGCATAGTTTTCGCTAGAGGCTTTTTTCTTGAACATAACATACGATGGGTAAACAAATTATTGTTGGGCAATTGACAGAATAGCGCAAATTCATATACCTGAGACATTCGAAAACACAACTATACCAAACCCGATAGATGATCTGAGCTATCTCCACCAGTAGTGGGGAAATGTCATGGCGCTATTTGCCACCAAGCAAAGTATAGATGCATTTCGATGTCCGCATTGTAAGATACTAAGGAAGCTGAAAGATAATGATGTGCCAAGAACACCCTCGAGCTCAACTTCTGAGAAGAAATGAGGACTTTCCTAAAAGTCCCCGTATGTATTTTTCGAATTTGCTACTCTTCTGCCTAAAACACAATTTTAGAGTTGTTAAACAACAAAATAAATATCATCATGTTATTCTAAACATTTGTAGGCAATTTACAGATATAAAACATTTAAAATGGAGTTACTGTTAACTAGTTATGCGACAAACCGCTTTATCGTAGCATTTACGCAAATTAATACAAACAACAAATTACGCTTTTTAAACATGGATGAAAGTTGAAAGTTATTAAACTAAATAAAATTTTAGTCATGTTACATATATAAACTTTTCATGTGATGCATGGTTTAAAAGTTAATAAATGCACAAATCTAGGGGGGTTTTGCAAATCTATTATTCTCGGAATAACAGCTACACTCGCAGAAAAATAATAATCTAGTGGGCCGAATATGGAGCATCTTGGACCAATAGTGCTACATAAGCAATCATACACATTACACGACACAAACGACATAAGCAATCATACACATTACACGACACAAACGACATAAGCAATCATACACATTACATGTAACATATTGCTAGTTGTAGTTTGCGTTGGGATTTTCCCCAAAGAGGAGGGGAGATGCATCATAGTAGAGATAAGTATTTCCCTCAGTGAGAACCAAGATTATTAAACCAATAGGAGAATCATGCAAACCCCTTCGAGAGCACCTACACACACATAACCAAACAATTGCATCTAACACGGGCAAGAGGGTTGTCAATGGCCTTGAGCTCATTACTTGAAAGGATTAAATATTGGTAGATAGATAATGGAAATAAATAGATGTAAATGAATTGCAACAAAATATTTTTGGAGTTTTAGTAAATATGTTTAAGTAGACTCGGGTGGGCATAGTTTTTGCTAGAGGCTTTTCTCTTGAACATAGCATACGATGGGTAAACAAATTATTGTTGGGCAATTGACAGAATAGCGCATAGTTATGACATGTTATTTGCGGCAATAATCATGTATATAGCCATCACGTCCATAAACAAGTGGACAGACTCCTACCTGCATCTACTGCTATTACTCCACTCATCGGTCGGTATCTAGCATGCATCTAAAGTATTAAGTATGAAACAGAATAATGCTTGGAGCAAGGTGACATGATGTAGACAAATTAAGACAAGCAATACGTTCACACAACATAGTTCTATCTATAACGGTAGCAATACAATACATTTCATGTCCATTTCTGTCATTGGGATTGAGGCCATGAGATTGAACCCATTGTCAGTGTCAAAACCGGCTGATCTCGAGTAGGGGTCCGAACTGTGGATCTAGGGTCGATGGGTAACAAGAGACGATGAAGATGGTGTTTTATCCAGGTTCGGGACCTCTTAATGGAGGTAAAACCCTACGTCCTCCTCTTGTTGTTATCGCTGGAATACTATAGAGTACAGAGTTGATCTACTACGAAATCGACTGTTGTGGTCTAAACCCTAATCGTAATGAGCTTAATGTATCCTACGAACTATGGCCCCCTATCTTATATAGATGCCAGGGATTCTAGGGTTACACAAGGTCGGTGACAATAGAGAAGTAATGTGTCTATTACTACATTGCCTTGGATTGGACGCCAAGTCTTTGGAAGAGTCCATCTCAAATCCAATACTTCTGCTGACGATCGAACGACCCACAGATTCCGACCCATGAGAATAGGTAGACGGCCCAAGGACCCCCAATCCCGGACTCCCTCAGTAGTCCATGAACAAGCCTCCAACAACGCGGTTTAGGTTCACCATCTCCTCGTTTCTTCAGTCTCCGGCTTGTAAGGTGAGTTCCACACTATATTCAGTTGATCCTCTTCCGTATTTGTTTCTTTCATTTGGGACTAATGAAACGTCACAAGGCCCACAAAAAATGAATATTTTCCTCCCATGGAATTAACAACCTCCTCGATTACCACGTGCCAATGGAAATAAGCGGTTCCTTCCCAAAGAAAAGAAGTTGCACATCATATAAACTACTCGTGCGCCTCAGCAACGCTCCCCATGCCCTCCAACATGTCGAGAAGAACACTAGTGAAACAAAGATATGGAGACTGCCCCACGCTCCTCCTCACACCCTCATGGCTCTCCTAGGAGATTGGGCTAGCTGTTTCATATTGCTCCTATGTTTGCGCAAGCTTGAGGCGCAAGGGTATTTACCCGATTCAGATCTAGCAGCCTCCCGCCCTGGGCTAACCTCCGCAAACGATGAGGCCTTCAGAGAGAGATACCCTACGCCTAATATGTCGGAGAGTGTATAGGCTTCCCTATTCATCGCTTTCTTAGGGCATGTTGGAGTATTATGGGATCCAACCTCATCACCTTACCACCAGATCTATTCTCCACATCGTGGGGTTTGTCACTCTTTGCAAAATGTTCCTGGGTTGCGTAGCCCATTTTGAATTGTGGAAAGTTTTTCTGAGTCATCCCACAAACTGATGGCCGGACCATTTTTGAAGTTGGAGGAGCCGAAGTATGGCGTATAGTTGGGACTGGGTATCCGGTAGGTACCCCGAAGGCATCCCCCGAAGAGTGAACCTTGGAATGGTTCTACATTGAATTTGTGCCTTTGTTTGACCCTGTCCGAAGGGTTCTGCCTGAATTCTCAACGGCTCCTCTTAAGAAGCGGTTCAACTAGCATCCACGAAGCCCTGATAAAGAAGATGGTCGAGAGGTGATACAATTGGTCGCCAAGGTAAAGTTGTTGACACACTACCGACTTACTATGATTGACGTAATGGCCGAGGCCATAAGGCGGTGCGTTCAACCCCTCCAACAAAGATCCCGTCCGCTTTGGCAATTAATTGGTGTGAGAGAAGCCACTCCATACAAGCAGGAAGGTCCAATGGATCTGATGGCATTGGCTGCCGTATTGGCCGATCTTTATAAGGGAGAAAAGGAAGGCTTTATCAGCCTAAACACCAAGGATGGCTACTCCAACCACAACCCCATTGAATGGGTTAGTATAGTTCAATTCCGCTAATTCAGATTCTTATGTCATCTCTGGTCTAACTAAGTTCCCGAAATTTTGTTATAAATAGGAATGGAGGCGTGTGGTATAAAAAATCAGCTGCCCTCCTCCTCAGCCAGAGAATTATGCCAATGACGACGACCCCGGATTCCATGATGATCCGGATACGTCGATCTATTTTGCAAATGGGTTCTTTTATCAGATGAGTATAAATCACACCAAGGTCACCCTCGTTGCTGACTATCCGAAGATACCTCCTTCATTGAACAAGGAGAAAATAAGAAAGCACCTTCCTCCAAAGGTCGCTCGACTGTCTCAACAGCCCCTCCTACTACAACGGGTCGTCGTTCCATGTGCCAAACACCTATTACTATAGGGTTTGCCGAACCCGCGCCCAATGCTGGCTGGTCCTCTAAACGCGGGGCCTCAACAGGGACCGCTCCAACTACTCCCCCTCCAAGAGGTATCGGTTTTAGAATAAGCATTGTTTTTTCAATAAACGACAAGTATTTACACCTATCGCTCTATTCGACAGGACCCGAACACAACGACCCCCCTTGACGGTGGTGGACAATGTGTAAGTCCCTCCTGCAGTTCAGTCCACCGAGGATTTGTGATGATGTTTCGGTTACCAACTCCGTAGTGGAGAGTGGAATGAACCATCGTTGATGGAAAGAGTCCATGCGCCATCCCGAATTTATCAAACTTAAGTTTAACACCTTGAGTTCGGCTCATGCGCACCTTGGAGCTGCCTGAGCAGGACTTGAAGGAGTAGCCAGCCATATGTCAAGAGGCCTTAAAGTATGTATTCAAATTTTTGTCGTTACGTACAAATTCCCAGCCACTAGCCCCTGATCCTCAATTGGCAGCATGGCCGATCTCAGGGTCTAACCCTAACTTTTGACATATTATTTAGGCGGCGAGGGACAAAAGTAAGGAGTTGTCCTAGAAGATTGGGACTTACTGAACACAACTCGACACTGTTAAAGCCGAGTTAGAACAAGTGAAGAGTTTCAAAAGACAATCACATGGTAAGAGTTTTTTTGAACTCATATGCATAGTTGTCCTATTGTCCTTTTTAAATGAAAGTATATTTTGTAGCAGCTGAATCTATATGCCAATTGCAAAAAGATCTGGAAACGGCCAAGGAATCAAAAAGATACGCCGAATATCATAAGGAGGCCAGTTGCAACTCGTTACTCCGAAGTGTAAATGAGAATAAAAAGCTTAAGGCAGAAAAACAAGAAGATATACGCAAAATTGAGAGTTTAAAGACTCAAGTGGGACAAATCACCAAAGAAAACAAGAGGTTGAAAGGTGGAATGTTTCGTAAGTAATGTTAATACTATCTTTATGAATATACCAAAATGACTTCTCATATGTGATCAATAACTCCATTCTTTTGGTATAGACTCCTAACCGGGCGTCCCGAGGAAGAAGCCAGTTCGTTCAGTGGTGACCTTCTAAAAGAATTGTCCATAAATTATGAGCACGGGTGCAAAGAAATTAGAAGCATGCTAAAGGCATTATGGCCGACCGAGAAGCCCTCGGAAAGGATGCCAAAACTGGCTGAGCGCTTTAAAGGGGCTGGGAGCTGATTTGAGCTGTGCAAGACACTGGCCTGCCAAGAAGGTGCTTGGCGGACGAGGGCGATGGTGAAGACAAGGTTTATGAAGCTTAATCCCAAAGAACAGACACGAGTAAGGCCATAGAGGTGCTTCTTCACCTGGTTTACGACCAAGTAATGCCTCCTGCATGCTTGTTGCAACAACATTGCCGCCTAGATGCAATAATAGATAACTTAGATCAGCAGCGTGATGCGTCATTTTAGGTAACTGAGTATTTGCTTTTCTCCGTCCGATGTGTTAATACTATCTTAACCGACCATCCACTTCTGCCTTCCTAGATAAACATCAAGAAGTGTTCCGTACTATGTAACTTGTGAAATAGGTGAACGGTTCGGGGAACCAGTCAATCCGGCCATGTGGTACTAATAGATAAATAATTATCATGGAGTAATGTTATATTATTTTTTACTTAGTAAGAAACATATTCCCAAGGAAATAGTTCCTTTATAGGTTCCTTTCTCGGGGTTTTGTGAGAATCTCTTGTGTACGGATCTAGTGTATGTTTGGGAATTTTTTACCCTTGGTGTTAGCCACCTAATTATTATTACCTTCCTTTTTGTGAGAACAATTTGTCATTAAGAACTCTAGCTTTTTTCTTCACCCGCGTGAGGTACCTATCTGGATTACCCAGTCGTATCAATCACAGAGGTGCTCCCTATATCCTCTAGCCGAACATTCAAAAACATAGAGGATAAACACAGGAGCCACGCAACCCATCTTGGCAAAATTTGAAGTCAAATTTAGTGCATATTGAGGCTTTAAGTACAGGAAGAAAATACACATTATAAAAAATGATGCACGGATGTGTTATTATTGACTTGACAAAGCCCCCAGGTGTCTACACAAATTACATATTTCACGGACATAGTTCGGTTAATCAGAACATGAACTGGGATATGCTAATCCCGTTGACAGAGGAAAAAAGATACAACATTTTTTTAAAAGATAACAAGGAAGTGAGTAAGCATAACTCCGTCAGCTTAGCTGTAGAAACGCCAAAGACAAGCCGCGTTCCATGGGTTTGGTTCAAGACAATTGTCCGACGCGTTGGGAAGACGATATGTCCCTCTGGTAAGTACGTCGTCAATGATGAAGGGGCCCTCCCATTTGAGTGCAAGTTCTTCTTTTTCTTCCAAGGGAGGCGTAGCACATGCTCCCCACATTGTAAGTCTTTGCCCGAACTTCACTGCTGTGATAGCGTCGAGGCTGCTCTTGATAAAAGGTGGACTACTCGAGGGCTATGTCGCGCTCTTCTTCCAGTGCGTCCAAGTCATCATGCCGATGTAATTCGGCTTCTTTTTCCTCGTACATGCACACTCAAGGTGCATCATGGATAATGTCACAAGGGAGGATGACCTCTGCCCGTACACCATAAAAATGTGTGTAACCTGTAGACCTCTTCGGAGTTGTATGCAAGCCCCACAATACGGAGTCATGATCCTCTACCCAATCGCAATCATATTATTTGAGAGACCGGACTAGACGAGGTTTGATGCCGCTCATGATGAGACCATTAGCCCGTTCAACGTGTCCATTTGTTTGTGGGTGGTAGACGGAGGGGTAGTCGAGCTTAATGCCCAAATGCGCGCATCAATCCTTAACCTCCTATGTTGTAAAATTGGACCCATTATCTGTGATTATACTGTGCAGAATGCTATAATGGTGAACCACATCTCATATAAACTCGATGAATGGTCCGGACTTGTCACAAGTTATTGGTTTGGCCTCGATCCACTTAGTGAATTTATCGACCATAACCAGTAAGTACTTCTTTTTCTTGGATCCTCCTTTCAGAGGTCCAACCATATCGATCCCCCATACTACGAACGACCAAGTGATTGGTATTGTCCGAAGAGCTATTGCGGGCATGTGGCTCTAATTTGTGAAGAGTTGACATCCAACACAATGCTGGACAAGCGAATGAGCGTCCACTCGAGGTGTTGGACAAAAGAAACCAGCTTGAAACGCCTTGCCTACCACAATTCTAGCTGCTACATGATGGCCGCCCGTACCTGCATGTATTTCAGCCAAGAGTTGTTTACCTTGTTCTTTGGATATGCATTGCTGGAGGACACCGGTAGTGCGTGTTCCAGATTTCTCGTTCATGAACTTTGAAAGACTTGGATTGTTGAACTATCCTCTTGCTTCTGTTTGGTCATCAGGGAGTTCCTGGCGAAGGAGATAAGTCAGAAAAGGTTCGGTCCATGGCGCGATTATTGCCATAATCTCATGAGCTGAGAGCATTTCCTCTAATGGGGATCCACCGATGATTTGATCATCTTGCTCAACTGTAGGAGGAGTAGTTTGCTCCTTTTATGTGGTTTCAATATCCTCATGGTCATCCTGCCATACCATAGAAGATTTAAATAGTCGTTCGAAGAAGGTATTTTGGGGGCCAGGGTCACGCTTGGCACCCATGCGAGTGAGGATAATGGCGGCGTGATTATTGTCTATAGAGACATTGTAGAAGTCCAAGCCTTTGAACTGAGCCGATATTTTGAGAACAACATCCCTATAAGTTGCCATCTTTGGATTTTTGGCATCAAATTCACCATTGTTTGAGAGATAGTGAGGTTCGAGTCCCCTCGTACTTCCAACCTTTGTACGCCCATCGAAGTTGCCATCCTTAAGCCATGTAGCAGAGCTTTGTATTTGGCCGCGTTATTAAAATCAATATACATGATTTTTAAAATGTATCGAATATTGTCGCCGGTGGGGTATGTAAGTATGACACCAGCCTCCAGGCCAGCAAGCGTCTTGGAGCCGTCAAAGTACATCATCCAATGGGAATATGTACTATACTATTTAGGGAGTTCGGCTTCCATCCATTCGGCTAGAAAGTAAGCCAACACGTGGGATTTAATAGCTCGACATGGCTTGTATATGATTTCAAAGGGCATCAGTTCTATGGCCCATTTAGCTATGCGTCCAGTGGCATCCTTATTGTTGATTATGTCATTCAAGGATACCTTAGATGCTACCTTTACCAAACACTCTTGAAAGTAGTGTCGGAGCTTGTGCGATGCCATGAAGGCTCTGTAGGCTATATTTTGGTAGTGAGGGTAGCGTGTCATACCCTGTGTTTGTAACACTTGTGCCACATGTTGCTTTATGAAAATTTGGAACCAATTAAAACTTTTTGCATGTTTGTGATGATTGATTTTTGTTGCAACTTGTTTGTGTGACTCATTGAGTGTTTGAATCACTATAGTTGTTCTCCTCTCTATAACCTCCCTCCTTGACCCCAAGCTCTTGCCAATGATCATGCCATGTGAATAGGATCAAGAAACCATTTTTATAAACTACTATTTTAACATAAGCCTTTTAATCATTTTAAATTCTCCAAAACCCCTGATTTGAGATTTGCACTGCAAGTCCCCAAATTAGGAGGGATGTTTTACACCAAAGGTTTTATTTGCACCCTATTATTCAAAAGAATTCCTAAAACCACAAAATAATTATTTTTAAAGTTATTTCCTATTTCATTTAAATACCTTTTTGTAAGGCCATAAATGCTATTTCATAGGGAATTTTTTTTCCCGCTTCATAAATATTTGAGAAAATTTAGGGACACTAAGTGGACATATATTTTACATACACAAGAGTTTCAACGCATGGCCATGTTCAAAATATTGGACAAAACCTCTCAAAACCCTTTCTGCCTATTTCAAGCTTTTGAAATATTTTGAAAGGAAATATTCTCAATAAATCCCAAGAAAACTCTAGCATGTCACACATGATAAGTGTGGTGATCCTGCTAAGTTTCATCTCAATCCAAGCTGATTTGATCCACCTATTAATCCCAACACCCTTCTTGTCCAGAACCAAATTTGAGCAACTCTACATTGCCAAGTTTTCCCAATTGCTCTCAAACTTTACATGAGTGATCCAGCCCCTAAATAAGTATGCCACACCAAGTTGTGCATTTGTGGGTGTTGATTTGATCACCTTGGTCCATAGAAATCTGATTTTGTCCATTTCTAGGGTTTTTCATGTCTACATTGTTAGCTTTGCTCAAATGAGGTCAAACTTGGTGAATCCTATTGGTTTTGCTCATAACCCAATATTTTAAATATCACTGCAAGTGATGAGGTTTATCTTCCTAAAACCAGCAACAAACACCTTCTAGTGAATTGGTAAAACTCCCACTTTCACCCCCAACAATGTTCTCCTTCACTCCAAATTTTCACCACAAGCACACAGAGTCACTCTTCATATGCAGTAGAAAGATCCAACTCTAGTTCAACCGTGGAGTTAGACAAAAACCCAATTACCCTTCTAGTCCACCCTCGCAGAAGCTTTTCACCCCTCTCTATGACCACGGTCCACCCCCTCGGCTCGAAGGAATCCCAGGAGCATCCCCACATACCCCAGATGCTAGAGGACAAGGTGGGGCGCGCCAGAGCATGCCAGCATGCCGTGGCATGCCAAAACTATGCTCTGGCCACACTACAGTGTGCACCCGCATGTTGGGAGGCCAAACCCGACCAGCTTTGGGCCCCTCCGACTGTCCCTCGTTCCCCCTTCGATGGCAGGAGATGTGCACCATGTAGTTCCCCTCCTCTCTCCCCATCTACTCCCCCCTGTGACGCGTGCCCCGGGTGGCCGATTCGGTTAGGTGGCGCCCGCCACCGTGGCACGGCAGGAGCCAGCTCCTCGCTCCTCCTCGACCTTGTTCCAAGCCAAGACCGCGTCCACGAAGACCGTAGACATGTTCCCGAGCCCTCTCTCCTCCCCTGTGCGTCGCGATGGTCTCACCGGTGCACAAGCTTTCGGTGACCTGTGCCCCTTTATATAACGCCACCCCGAGCCTCCCTCTCCCTCCCTTCGACCTCCTGCTGCCCCTAATCGCACCCCTGAGCCATCCGTTCATCGCTAGGAGCCCCCGAGCTCGATATTGAGCTCCGGATCTGCCGCATCGGGATTCCGAAAATCCCAGGGTACAGGGCCACTCCGGCTCTCATTTCTTTTCCAAAGGAACCACAACAACTTCCTCATGCTTTCCCCTCTCTCCCTTGTTCTTTTGCTGCAGGATTCGGCCCCGACGAGCACCCTCCCAAAGCTCCTCCGCTGCGGGACCTCATCGCCAACGACGCCCTGCACCCTTCTCCTCTCTCCACCACGAGTCGAACCGTGACTCACCCGTGGACCCATTTCCACCCCTAGCTGCACTCTTCGTACCGTCTATCATCACTGGTGAGCTCACCGCCCTCTCTGTCCCGAGGTTGAAGATGACATGTGGGGGCCACCTGTCATTCTCATCTCTCCCTCGGCTCCCCTCTCTACCACTGGTGGATGGGCCCCGCTTGTCGGGTTTAAACCCTCGCGAGTGCGCGCGCCTGGTCCGCCTGGGCTGGTTCGCTGGCTGAGCCGATTCGGCCAGCAGCTCCAGGCCCAGGAATTGTAGCCCCTTTTTCCTTTTTTCTTTTAAATTTTGTTTTATAAAAATTCCACAAGACTAAATATTTATCTAAATTCAAATATTCCTCCGCCACAAATCTGGTAATATCATGTAGTATTTTAGAATGCCACTTGTGCAATTTTTACAAAGGTTGCATGCACTCTATTATTTTAAAACCTTGTTATTGAAATTTTAACACTCTGTTAAAATAGTTTCCACAAATTTTTGCAATCAAAAAGTTAAACCCAATAATTTTTATAGAACCTATACTCACCCTAGTATTTTAAAAAAAGGTGTGACAATGTTTTGAGTAGAATATTTTCCCTGTTTTTGGTTGAGTACTTATTTTTGCCCATTTATATTGTGGGGATAGATTGAGTTCCTGACAAGGGGCTTGGACCAGAAGACCTTAAAGACCTCGAAGACCTATTTGAGCAAGGCAAGAAACCCCTTGAGCATGTGCGAGAAACTACTTTTGTGCATGTGAATTAGCACTTCATTCCGATGCATTGAATCATGTTGAGCCGGTGACCACCTTAGTGGGTTGTCTCCGGAAATTCCTCATTGCTACTTGCACCTAGGCATGACCCTACCTTCCTATGAGGGTTGTGCGGGTGGAAAATAGTTAGGTTGCTGGTAGTGCTATGCATGGGATTTGGTACATGCATGGAGACGGTAAGAGGAGGTGATTTCAAATGTTTTATGAAAACCCCGTCGGGTGCCACTAATGCCCGAGGGTGATGTGTTATGCTAGGTAACCACTTGATGAGGGAGTGGTATACCGAGGCTAGCTGTGTGAGTAGGTTTCAAAAGCCGGATTAGATTTAAGATTTGTCAACCTTCCCAACCTTACATGTATGACCACAATACCTCTTATGGGACGGGGCTTTGCTCATTACTATGGTTGGTGCTAGTAGAAAGCCCGCATTACTAGTGGCGGGAGTGACGTGGTCACTCTCGAGACGGGGTCGTGCCAGGATAAAGGGTGACCATGGGCTATTTTTACAGACACGGGGCACACCGGTGCGTGCCCTCATGGATGTTACGTGTGATGTACATCACGAGGGGCTGCCACCAACGAGTGGACTCTTGCTACTATCATCATGGGAAAGGTGATGTTCGGGTACTTATCTCGGGTATGATAAATACCGCTAGTCATGTTCTAAAACGGAAGTTTCCCAAGTCTTGTGAGTAAAGTGTGCAACCTCTGTAGAGTGTAAAAGTATTCAAATTTCCATGTCTACGGTCAAGGACAGTTGGGTGGTGCCGCTTAAACTACGTCCAGGAGTTTTCATATAAACCAAGTGTGTGTGTGTGTGGGCGGGGGAGGAGTTGTAGCAGTACGAATCTTGAGCTAAGTCAGATGACTTGGCATGATGGGTGGACAAGCGTTGTCCAACCATCAGTTGATATTGACTTCTATAACCTGCTCTTCGTTACTGTTTACCTTATGATGCATTCCGCACGAGAAGTTGATCATGTTATTGCACTAGGGAAAAATCTGCTTTCCACAAAATAGCATACTAGTGTTATGTCATAATTCATTATTGCCTTGTTCCATATCATGGATTGCTTGCGAGTACATTCAAGGTACCCATTGGCTTGCCACTGGTTATTTAATTGTCCAGGAATGGAAGAACTGGAATTTGGAGAAGAGTTCGTTAGTGACGAACATGCGAACTAGGACGCTTCCTAGTCAGAATGCATGTAGGTTAAGGCAGATGGCATGGGTTCACGCTTTCAACCATGTTATCCCCTGTTAGTTTGTGTTTGGTATGTCAGCCTTCGAGGTCCTATCTATGTAATGACTTGGCATTAATAGTGCTTATTTGCATCACACAATATGTATGGATGTAAGACTCATTTTATTCAGCTTCTGTGTCTTCAGTGAGCATTTATCTCTGGGACCACTATACACGTGCACCCGGTGATCACGACTTACAAGTCGGGGTCCCCACATAACGAGTCTTGCCCGGGGTGAGGACTTCCGACAAATAATAAACTGGATTTTGCACCCATAGTTTGTGGTACGACGCCTCTCGTTCAACCACGAGTACTGCACCGACAACCTGATTCATGGCCAATATGTACAATAGCATTGGTTCCCCTGTTGTGGGTGCTGTCAGTTGCTACTTGTAAACTACATTCGATTTTTATCCCCAAAGAGGAGAGGACGATGCAACACAGTAGAGTAAGTATTTCCCTCAGTTAAGAAACCAAGGTTATCAATCCAGTAGGAGAACCAAGCAACAGCGACACCTGCACACACAACGCAAACCTTCGCACCCAGCACACACGAGAGGTTGTCAATCTCTCGGCAGTCAAGAAGCGAGATTAAATGATATATGATAGATTGATAAATAAATAAAATATAAAAAATGAAGCAAGTATGTTTGGTATTTTTTATAATTAAACGATATTGATCTTATAATAAAAGTTGACCCGGTGTCATCGTTTTGTCGCGAAAGATGCCATGGGTAGGCTAATCGAGAGTGGTTGGAACCGAGAGAACACCGTGAGGCTCCGGGAATGGGATTGGTAGCTAGCGGTGCGATACACATGATGTACCCAGGTTCGGGGCCCTTCGTGGGAGGTAACACCCCTAGTCTTGCCGGAGTGGTTGATGAACCAACAGAACTACAAAGTGCTCTTTGAGTTGTTCGTCGAAGGAGGAAGAAAGAGCTAGCCGGCTCGTTATCTCCCTCTCCTATGTGTATGTTCATGCGTAAGAATGCCTGACCCTCTGCATGGAGGAGGGCCAGGAGACCCCCCCTGGCATACAAAAGGGATATACGGTACTATGAGGGGACCTAGATGGCAGCTCCTCCGGCCAGCTAGAGGGCCCCCAGGTGAGAAGTCTTGTCGCCCGCGGGTCCTGTCGGCTGCCGGGTCCCATCAAGTGTCGGGGCCCACCGGTGCTCCACTGGGATTGGTGCATTGTCGAATTTCGGGCTCCGCAAAACCCTAAGGATGCGAACTCAAGGGCACGCACGGAGGGCACTCAACATATTCGATCTTCTGGGCTCGTCGCTCGATGGGCAAGGCTAAGAACTCAGAGACGGTGAGAGAGATCAGAAACACGGTAGTTTACCCAGGTTCGGGCCGATGCGAAGCGTAAAACCCTACTCCTGCTTTAGGTGGATTGCCTCTCACGGAGGTGGTGGAATTGGTACAGTGCTCTTGAGCCTCCGGAGGCTAAGTGGTAGGTGTCTTGATCTACTGTCCGAATGAATCCCCCCTCTCAAATATCCTACCCTCTTTATTTAAAGCGGAGCCCCGAGGTCCTCTTCCCTCATAGCTTCGGCAGGAAGGGATCCCACAGCGGCCAATTTCGAAGGGGAATAGGGGAACATGCTCCCCTGCCCAAAGGTGGTCTTCGCATGCAAAGTAACTGTTTGCGCTGCAGAGACGGGCCCATGGTGACGTTTTCCCTACTGATGGGCGGCAGCCGCTTCGTTGCACCAGAAGGGAAACCTTTGGAAGATGCCTTTGGGACCCCTGTACGATCCTGCCCTCATTGCACCAAAAGGGGGAACTGCCTCGCTCTGCCATCTGCAGCTCGCGTGTCCTTTCCTGGCGTCCCCCTAGACTCCTGAGGCTAAGCCTTCCATCGGAATGTTCACCACTCCAGAGGGTCTTGAAGAGACCTCCTGCGGGTCTTGATGCCATTCCTCCTCGTGAGGCCTAGCCCCTCACGAGGGCCTTGTCGAGCCTGCCGATGCTTAGTCGATGGGGTGGGCCAGCCCTGGGGCGCAAAAAGGCGAGTCTGGGTACCCCCATTCCCAGAACACCGACATGCATGCTCTCCACGCACGACGTGTACTGCACTGTTGCCTTCGTCTTGCGGATCTCGGCCGTGGTCAGTGGTACGCTAACCTTTATTGTAGCCATGACATGACATGTAATGGAGTGGTTGGAGGCATGCCGACACCATGCGAAGCTGATAGATCGTAGACGGCGCCGGTCAGTGGTACGTCCGCCTCCACTATAGCCGCAGTACGTCAGTCCATGGTACCCGAGCTGACGCCATCTTGCCTTTAGTCATGATCCCACGTCCCATCAGAGGGGTTGATGAGACTGATGCTCACCGCCCACCATATGGATGGCCGTTGGGCCGCATGCCGGCTAGCGCGTCCCTAGCCGGCGCGGGCAGTGCAGCCGGCCAGGGAGGAGCCAGCATACGAGGCAACATTTACCCCGTATGGAGCTAGTGTGCGAAGGAGTAGGCCCGATGAGCCTACCCCGGGGTTATCCCCCCGCCAGTAGTCCCCAAAGCGGGAGAGGCCCGCTGGCTCAATGTGGCGGACCTCGCCGGTTTAAAAGCGATGCATGCAAATCTTTGGGTTGGCGGCCGACTAGCCAGTTGGTCGAAGACGGCCTGGCCTGCAGCCGCCCGGCTCCCGCGAGACGCCTCAGCTTCTCCGTTTCATAGCCACGGTGTGACACGTGCCGTGTGTTGCGGGGTGCACCCTGACAAGCCACGCATGTGACAAGACGGGGCCAACAGGGAGGGCCCCGTCGAGCCGCGACCTCGGTCCCCGTGCGGGGATCTTTTGCGTCCGGGTGGCGACAGTTGGCGCCTCGAGATGCATTAACCCCCCCCCCCCCCCCGCGCGGTGCGGTGGGAGTGGGGATCGTGCGTGATGGATCCCCTTACCCACTACTCCATGCGGGGTATAAACAGGTAGACGGAGAGGCCGAGAGAGCCATTCGCTCCTTGCCCCTTCCCCCTACCGTTCCGACGCCCCTCCCCTCCCGAATCAAACGAGAGATAGAGAGATACACCGCCAGTGAGGTCTTGCCGCTTGTCGCCACCGTCGGACGCGCCCTATTGTCATCGACCGCTTGCCGCGCCATATCTCGAGCCGCCGCCAACAAGTCGAGGATGCGAGGTGCCTGGGACAGAAGTGACGTCGACGAGGGACTGATACGTGTCCAACGTATCTCCTTTTCCAAACTCTTTTGCCCTTGTTTTGGACTCTAATTTGCATGATTTGAATGGAACTAACCCGGACCGACGTTGTTTTCAGCAGAATTTCCTTGGTGTTATTTTTATGTAGAAATAAAAGTTCTCGGATTGACCTGAAAAATTCACGGAGAATGTTTCTGGAATTAATACAAAATATTGGCGAAGGAATCAACCGGAGAGGGGCCAACAACTGGCCACAAGCTTGCAGGGAACCCCCTAGGGCGCGCCCCTGGCTTGTGGGGTCCGCGTGGCTCCATCGACCTTGTTTCCACTCCTATATATTCTTATCCGGGGAGAGAAATCATAGAGAAGAGTTCATCGCGTTTTACAATACGGAGCCACCGCCACCTCCTGTTCTTCCTCAGGAGGGTAGATCTGGAGTCTAATTTGGCTTTGGAGAGGGGAAATAGACGTTGTCATCATCACCAACCATTCTTCATCACCAATTTCATGATGTTCTCCGTCGTTCATGAGTAATTCCATCGTAGGCCTGCTGGACGGTGATGGGTTGGATGAGATCTATCATGTAATCGAGTTAGTTTTGTTAGGGTTTGATCCCTAGTATCCATTATGTTTTGAGATTGATGTTGCTATGACTTTGCTATGCTCAATGCTTATCACTAGGGCCCGAGTGCCATGATTTCAGATCTAAACCTATTATGTTTTCATGAATATATATGTGTTCTTGATCCTATCTTGCAAGTAATAGACACCTATTACGAGTTATGATCCGCATCCCCAAGGTGACAATAACTCGGATTCTTTCCGGTGATTACCGTACTTTGAGGAGTTCATGTATTAACTA
Source organism: Hordeum vulgare subsp. vulgare (assembly GCF_904849725.1). NCBI lineage: Eukaryota > Viridiplantae > Streptophyta > Magnoliopsida > Poales > Poaceae > Hordeum > Hordeum vulgare. Next base: position 383,014,569 of record NC_058521.1, read on the forward strand.
AGTGCTAATGCTTTGGTCTGGTTCTCTATTAAAAGTAGGCCTTAATTTCCCTTAGTTTCCATTAGGACCCCGCTGCCACAGGAGGTTAGGACAAAAGTGTTGGGGAACGTAGTAGTAATTCAAAAAATTTCCTATGCTTCACCAAGATCCATCTAGGAGAAACCAGCAATGAGCATGGGGTAGAGCATCTTCATACCTTTGAAGATCGCTAAGCGAAAGCGTTAGTATGAACACAGTTGATGTAGTCGTACTCGTAGCGATTCAGATTGCGAAAGATTACGATCTAAGTGCCGAACAACGGCGCCTCCATGTTCAACACACGTGCAGCCCGGTGATGTCTCCTTCACCTTGATTCAGCAAGGAGAGAGGAGAAGTTGAGGGTGAGCTCTGGCAACACGACGGTGTGGTGACGGTGGAGCTGCGTGGTACTCCGGCAGGGCTTCTCCAAGAGTTACGGAGGACGACGAGGAGGAGAGGTAGGGATGCGTCGAGGGAGAGAGGAACTTGTGTGTCTAGCAGCCCCAAACCCTTGCATATATATAGGAGGAGGAGGAGGCCGGCCACCCTAGGGTTTCCCCTAGGTGGTGCGGCGACCAAGAGGAGGAGGGGCGGTGCCCTTGGGGTGGGCTTGCCGCCCAAGGCAGCCCTCACGCCCTAGGGTTTGCCCGCCTTAGCCCCCTTGTGCGCCTTGGGCCTTGGTGGTGGCTCACCAGCCCATCTAGGGGTTGGTTCCCATGCACTTTTGGCCCACGTAGCCCTTCGGGGCTGGTGTCCCCTCCCGGTGGACCCCTGAAACCCTTACGGTGGTCCCAGTACAATACAGACGATCCCCGAAATATTTCCGGAGATTAAATCTTCACTTCCTATATATGAATCTTTACCTACAGATAATTCCGAAGCTCCTCGTGATGTCCGAGATCTCATCCGGGACTCCGAACAACCTTCAGTAACTACATACTATTCCCATTAACACTCTAGCATCATCGAACCTTAAGTGTGTAGACCCTAGGGTTCGGGAACCATGCAGACATGACCGAGACACCTCTCTGGTCAATAACCAACATCGGGATCTGGATACCCATGTTGGCTCCCACATGGCTCCAACCTTCGGTATGTTACTTGCCCGAGATTCGATCGTCGGTATCCCTATACCTTCTTCAATCTCGTTACTGGCAAGTCTCTTTACTCGTTCCGTAACACATCATCCCGTGGCTAACTCTTTAGTCACATTGAGCTCATTATGATGATGCATTACCGAGTGGGCTCAGAGATAGCTATCCGTCACAAAGAGTGACAAATCCCAGTATCGATTCGTACCAACCCAACAAACACTTTCGGAAATACCTGTAGTGCACCTTTATAATCACCCAGTTACTTTGTGACGTTTGATACACCGAAAGCACTCCTACGGTATCCGGGAGTTGCGCAATCTCATGGTCTAAGGAAATGATACTTGACATTAGAAAAGCTTTAGGAGACAAATAATACGATCTAGTGCTAGGCTTAGGATTGGGTCTTGTCCATCACATCATTCTCCTAATGATGTGATCCCGTTATCAATGACATCCAATGTCCATGATCACGAAACCATGACCATCTATTAATCAAAGAGCTAGCCAACTAGAGGCTCACTAGGGACACATTGTGGTCTATGTATTCACACATGTATTACGGTTTCCTGTTAATACAATTATAGCATGAATAATAGAAAATTATCATGAACTAGAAAATATAATAATAACCACTTTATTATTGCCTCTAGGGAAAATTTCGAACAAAAAGATGGCATGCAAGTTCTTTTCCATAAGCACGGATGACTATATATGGAATACATGCCTACATTACATTGATGAATTGGAGCTAGTTCTATATCACCCTATGTTATGAGTGTTGCATGATGAATGCCATCCGACATAATTATCCATCACTGATCCATTGCCTACGAGCTTTTCACATATTAATCTTTGCGAACTTACTTTTTCGTTGCTATTGTAACAATCACTACAAAATTGCTACTGTCACGTTTGCCACCGTTACCGTTACTTCCATACTACTTTGCTACAGATATTAAGTCTCTCAGGTGTGGTTGAATTTACAACAAAGTTGCTAATACTCGAAAATATTCTTTGGCTCCCCTTGAGTCGAATCAATAAATTTGGGTTGAATACTCTACCCTCGAAAACTGTTGCGATCCCCTATACTTGTGGGTTATCAAGACCTTTTTATGGCGCCGTTGCCGGGGAGCATAGCTTTATTCTCTGAGTCACTTGGAATTTATATTTGTTGATCACTATGAAGAATCTAAAAGACGCTAAAACCAAGATCTACCCCTCTACTACGAGGGCAGGTAAGGAACTGCCATCTAGCTCTGCACTTGATTCACCGTCTGTTATGAGTAAAGTTGCGACACTACCACCTGCTACTGAATCCGATATGTAGAAAATAATTGATGATGCTACTTCTGCTAGGCATGATGCTTATGATGATACTTTTCTTGATACTATTGTGCCACTTAGTGAATTTCTTGATGAACAAATTGCCAGAGTGAATGCTAAAACTGATGATATTTCTGAATCTGATGAAATTATTGAAATTGAACATCATGATGCACCTACTAGACCTAGCTCTCCTAGATATGAATTGCCTAATATACTTGAGGGTTATGTTATGGAAGGAGAAGTAGATAGGGACTTTCTTGCTTATAAGGATAGAGACGATCTTAAGAAAGTGCTATGCAAGTGGAAGGAAAAATCTTTGAATGCTAGAATGCAATATGATCCCAAGTTTGCTACTTCACCTATCTGTGTTACTGATAAGGATTATGAATTCTCTGTCGATCCTGAGTTAATTACTTTGGTAGAATCTTATCCTTCCCATGGTTATGAATCTGAAAGTGTTGTGGCACACCTTACTAAATTGAGTGATATAGCCACCCTATTTACTCCTGACGAAAAAAATGTTACTACTATATTCTTAAGCTGTTTCCGTTCTCAATAAAGGGTGATGCTAAGATATGGTTTAATTCTCTTTCTGCTGGTTGTGTGCGTAGTCCTTAGGATATGATTTACTACTTCTCTAAAAAATATTTTCCTGCCCATAAGAAACAAGACGCCTTGCAGGAAATATTTAACTTTGTGCAATTTGAATAAGAGAGTCTCCCACAAGCTTGGGGGAGGCTTCTTCAGTTACTAAATGCTTTGCCTCATCACCCTCTCAAGAAAAATGAAATACTTGATATTTTTTAATGGACTAACCGATGCTTCTAGGGACCACCTAGATAGTTGTGCTGGTTGTGTTTTGAGGGAACGAATCGTTGAACAAGCTGAACTACTATTGAATAATATATTGAGACAATATAATGATTGGACTATTCCCGAACCACCTCCAAAACCAACTCCAAAGAAAAGATGTATTCTATTCCTCAGTCCTGAAGATATGCAAGAGGCAAAGAAATCTATGAAAGAAAAAGGTATTAAGGATGAAGATGTTAAGAATCTACCACTTATTGAAGAAATACATGGTCTTGATAACTCGACACAGGTAGTAGAGGTAAATTATCTTTGTATATTTGATGAAGGTGGCATTCCTTATAATAAGTCTGCTAGCCAATGCTTGGATCAATTTGATAACTTTGTTGTTAAACAAGAAAATTTCAATGCTTATGTTAGTAGACAATTAAAGCATAATGCTTACATGCTTGATCGCTTGGGTGACTATATGAGTAGAACTGTTAATGACCTTAGGCTTATTAGTAAACATGCTTCCATTCTAACTACTCAAGTAGAGCAGGTACTTAAGGCACAAAAATATTTGCTCAATGAGATGATTAGTAAGAACAATGGTCATTCTGTTAGAGTTGTGACTAGAGGTGGTAGAATGCCTCAGGAACCTTTGTATCCTGAGGGCCATCCTAAGAGAATTGAGCAAGATTCTCAGAGAGTTAATATTGACGTACCTAGTCCTTCTAATAAAAAGAAAAAGAATGATGATAGGACTTTGCATGGTCCTAGTGAACCTGTTGTAGAGTCACATGAAAACCCAAATGATATCTCTAATTCTGATGCTGAGACACAATCTGGTAATGGATATGAACCTAGTGATAATATTAATTATGATGTTCATGTTGATGCTCAACCTAGTAATGACAATGATGTGGAGATTGAACCTGCTATTGATCTTGATAACCCACAGCCTAAGAATAAGAGATATGATAAAAGAGATTTTGTTGCTAGGAAGCATGGTAGAGAAAGAGAACCATGGGTTCAGAAACCCATGCCCTTTCCTCCTAAATCATCCAAGAAAAAGGATGATGAGCATTTTGAGTGCTTTGCTGAAATGGTGAGACCTATTTTCTTATGTATGAGCTTAACCGGTATTCTAAAAATGTCTCCTTATGCTAAGTACATGAAAGATATTGTTACTAATAAAAGAAAGATACCGGAAGCTGAGATTTCCACCATGATTGCTAATTAGACTTTTAAGGGTGGAATACCAAAGAAATTAGGAGATCCCGAAGTACCTACTATACCATGCTCCATTAAAGGAAATTATGTTAGAACTCCTTTATGTGACCTCGGGGCTGGTGTTAGTGTTATGCCATTCTCTTTATATCGTAGACTTGACTTGAATAAGTTGACACCTACTGAAATATATCTTCGAATGGATGATAAATTAACTGCTTTACCTATTGGTATTTGTGAGGACGTTCTTGTTGTGGTTGCAAAAGTTACTATCTTAACGGACTTTGTTATTCTTGATATTCCCGAGGATGATAGTTTGTCGATCATCCTTGGTAGACCCTTTATGAATACTGCAGGGGCTGTTATTGACTGTAACAAAGGCAATATCACTTTTCATGTTAATGGTAATGAGCATATGGTACACTTTCCAAAGAAACAATCTCAAGTTTATAGCATCAACTCCATTGAAAAAATTCCAACGTTCACTATTGGAGATTTTGAATTCCCTCTTCCTACAGTCTAAAATAAATATGATATACTTATTGTTGGGGGACATGCATATCCCCATTGAGGTAACCTAGTGTTATTCGAAAGTTCTCCGGTTCCATGTCATTCGAAAAAGTTTGTCAATAAGACTTGATCAACCTTATTGATGGTTTCTTTTTGACGGGCATGAGATGGGTGAATTTAGAAAGCACAACCTTCTGTACCCAACTTTTATTTTCTGTTCCTTAGTCTCAATTTAGTTAAAATGTTATTATTTCTCTGTTTTCTGTTTTATCCGTGCAATAGAAAAATGACGTGAAAAATAAAAGTTCTCAGAACTTCGTGAAAATTTAATATGATTTTTCTGGATTATTTAAGAATTTTGGTACTAAGAACAACTCAGGGGATTGCACCAGTGGGCCACAATCCTACAGGGTGCGGCCACCCCATGGGCGTGCCCCCTGGCTTGTGGGTCCAACGTGGGGCCCCTTCACTTAATCCAGTACCCATTCACTCCTTCTTCCTCCAGAAAAAATCCCACCATCGCTCAAACCCGTGTTTTAGCTCGTCTTGCTACCATTTTCGATCTCCTTAATCAAAGTCCCATTTGCAAAACTATTTTAGGGGATTGATCATTCGTATGTAACTCCTCCAATGGTCCAATTAGTTTTTGTTCTAGTGCTTTATATGTTGTAAATTTTTGGTCATGTGGTGACCTTGTTCTTGAGCTTGCATGCCAAATTTGTAGGGTCCCAAGTAGTTTTGATGCATGATATAGCTTCTACGCACTTGTGGGGGTAGTTGGTATAAGTTTTGATTGAGTTTTGTTCATTTTTATGTGGAGTAACTAAAAAATTCAGATTTATTTTTCAGAGAAATAAAATATGAGGAGATTGTTAAGAGGATCTTGAAGCCGGGGTTTTAAAGAAAATGAAAATCAGAAGCCTAGATACAATATTCCTCGCACCGCAGAAGTTCGACCATGTAAATGGCCAATTTAGGCATTCTTGAGGGCGGCCGGAATTTTTGAAGATTTTTACTATCTAGCGGAAAATGCAGGCATCACCGACTTCCTCAACGACAAGTGTGACCAGTATCTCCTACTTACTAATACTTTCATGCAAAATTTTCACTTTTATCCTAGGAAGAATCCTCCCATGGTAGAATTTCATTTATATGATGTGCCTAAGGAAATGTCACTTTATTCTTTTTGCAATGTTTGCAAAATACCTTTTGAGGGCAGCATCAGTGAACCACATCCCAGAGACATGGAGGATTTTATTCCCGCAATCACTGTAGGGGAAGAAAGAGGGGTGTCAAAAGAAAGAGCGTCCATCGTACATTTTCCTGCATTACATAATTATTCATTATTTGCAGGGAGATGTTTAGTTGACCACGGCGAGAGTGGAAGCCTCAGTGCACCCGACCTCACTATTCTGCGCCACGCTTTACTTGAAAATAGAACTTTTAGTCTGGGCGCTATAATGGCTCAACGGTTGAACTTCAACTATTCGAAGGGCCCTATATTCGGAGGCATCAGTGCGTCTCATTTAGCTAAACACTTTAAGATAACTATTAGGCTTGACGAGGAAGAGGAAATGCTACTGCCTACAAGATATTTAGGTTATGATGGGATGCCAGCACATGATTTTATTAAGAAAGACAATTATAAGAGGTTGCTTTACAACTTAGTATTTAGTCAGGGTACCTGTGAGATTATTACTTTGCCTGCTCCTTCTTTGTTTGATATCAATGCAGGAAGGTACACCATTATGCATTAGGACATTTACAAATATTGGGGCCTGTCGCAACCCCCAGTACCTTAGCCTGCACCAGCTCTCGATCCGTATCAGGTTCCAGTTTTCCAGTGGGAGCCGCAGGAGCTTGCAAACCAGTGGAACCCGCTGTATCGTCCACAGTATCCAGGAGAGGGTTATTTCCAGCCTTGGCCTTAGACAAACTTAGTCCAAAAGCCTAAGCTTAGGGGAGTATGTATTTCTCACCGACATTACATTCATGTTCACACACTCATTCTAGTTGTCGGTTTCCATACTTTTTCATTGTACCATCCATGGTAGTTTATTTCTTCTTTTTATTTATTTCTTGTGTGTTTCATTAACCTTGAGAAAATCCAAAAAGAATTAGTTCTAGCTTTACCTTCTAGTTTGCTTACTTGTAGTGTTAAAAGAAAACCCAAAAAGATTTTTCGTTCTTCTTTTGCTTGTTGGGGGCTTTCCCGTGTAAATAGTTTTTCTTTCTTCTTTGGGTCATAAGGAGAAGACCATGATGACATGCTGAGTGGCTCTCATATGCATTATCGTTTATCTATTAGAGAGTGCATATTACCTTGTCTTCTCCTTTGAGTTATCACTTGCAGATTCCAGCTTAGTCCAATGCACATGCACTCTTATTATTATTTTTCACACCGTTTTGTCATGCAAATGAAAGGCGATACTGATGATATATGATAATGTGACGGAGGTGGAGAAAAGCTGGTATGAACTCGACCTATCTTGTTTTTGTAAATATCATTAGCTCATCCTTCTCGATTCACCTCATTATGGATTGAACATGTTTGCAATGAAAATTAGAGATTATAGTTACTCATGGCATGCTTAATTAGCTAGGAGTGAGTAATGGTTTGTCTTGAGTGCCAACATGGATATTGAAATGGTTGTGATGTAGTATGATAGAATGGTATCCTCCTCCGAATGATTCGAGTGGCTTGACTTGGCACATGTTCATGCATGTAGTTGAAACAAAACCAACATATCTTCTACGACATTTATGTTCATAGTGATTTATATCCTACTCATGCTTGCATTAAATGTTGGTTAATCTCAAAGCATGTTTATGACTATTCTCGTTCTCTAGTTGGTCGCTTCCCAGTCTCTCGCTAGCCTCCACTTGTACTAAGCGGGAATACTGCTTGTGCATCAATTTAGATAAACCCAAAGTTGTTCCATATGAGTCCACCATACCTACCTATATGCGGTATTCACCTGCCGCCGCAAGTAAATTTGCATGTGCCATACTCTAAACCTTCAAATAAATATTCTGTTTTGTATGCCCGAATTGCTCATGTGGTGACTAGAGGCTATCAGTATCTTCCATGCTAGGTGGGTTATTCTCAAGATATGTGTTGATTCACTATCATTCACGAGAAAGTGGCTGGTAATCGGGATGCCCAGTTCCATGATCAAAAGTCAAATCAAAAATTGATGAAACAAAACTCCCCCAGGATTGTTGTTTGTATGGATGGTACCCGTGGATTCGACCCGCCGTGGAATGTGATCGATTGGTGGAGGGGTAGTAAAAACTTTACTATTCTGTTTGGGAACCGCCTATAATGTATCTAGGATGGAAGATATTGAGATCTCTTAGTTTTTTTGTTGACAATGAAAGCATACCACCTAAAATTTTGATTCATCCCTGTCTTAAAGGCTCGACCTCTGACACCTCTGTAAATCAATGCTTCCCTCTACGAAGGGCCTATATATTTTACTTTACTGTTGAGTCATCCTATTCTTATAAAAAAGGCACCAGTTAGAGAGCACCCCGGCCTTTTGTATACTTTGTTATTAACAGATATCGAGTATGAGTATGACTGGATCTCTTTTACCATGCATTATAATGTCTAGTGAGTTGTTGTTCTTCGGAGGTGCTCTGCATTTATGTTTTGTGGTCTCAGAAAGGGCTAGCGAGATACCAGTTTATCATATTGTATTATGATTGTTTTGATAAAATTGTTGTCATCCAAGACTTATTGTTACTGCTTGCCAGTTAATTATGCCATTGATATAGACCTAAATATTATTGGACATGTGGTTAGTCTATAAACTTAGCTAAAGATCTCAACATAAGTTAGACATATTTACAACAGCATGACCAGACACAGTTTGTAAAAGTTTTTCTTTATAACTTTCAGTTTATCAACTGAATTGTTTGAGGACAAGCAAAGGTTTAAGCTTGGGGAAGTTGATAGGTCTCCAACATATCTACTTTTCCCAACTCTTTTGCCTTTTTGGACTCTAAATTGCATGATTTGAATGGAACTAATCCGGACTAACGATGTTTATAGCAGAATTGCCTTGGTCTTATTTTTCTGCAGAACTAGAAGTTCTCGAATTGACCTGAAAATTTATGGAGAATGTTTTTGGAATTAATAAAAAATATTGGCGAAAGAATCAACCAGAGAGGGGCCACCACGTGGCCACAAGCCTGCAGGGCGCGCCCCTTGGCTTATGGGGCCCCTGTGGCTCCACCGACCTCATTTCCACTCCTATATATTCCTATCCGGGGAGAAAAAAAATCAGAGAGAAGAGTTCATCATGTTTTACGATACGGAGCCGCCGCCACCTCGGGAGGGCAGATTTGGAGTCTGATTTGGGCTCCGGAGAGGAGAAATCGATTTTTCGTCATCACCAACCATCCTTCATCACAAATTTCATGATGCTCTCCATTGTTCGTGAGTAATTCCATCGTAGGCTTGCTGGATGGTGATGGGTTGGATGAGATCTATCATGTAATCGAGTTAGATATGTTAGGATTTGATCCCTAGTATCAATTATGTTCTCAGATTGATGTTGCTATGACTTTGCTATGCTTAATACTTGTCACTAGAGCCCGAGTGCCATGATTTTAGATCTGAACCTATTATGTTTTCATGAATATATATGTGTTCTTTATCCTATCTTGCAAGTTATAGACACCTATTACGAGTTTTGGTCTGCATCCCCCAGGGTGACAATAACTTTGATTCTTTCCGGTGATTACCATAGTTTGAGGAGTTCATGTATTCACTAAGTGATAATGCTTTCGTACGGTTCTCTATTAATAATAGGCCTTAATATCCCTTAGTTTCCATTATGACCCCGCTGCCACAGGAGGGTAGGACAAAAGATGTCATGCAAGTTCTTTTCCATAAGCACACATGACTATATATGGAATACATGCCTACATTACATTGATGAATTGGAGCTAGTTCTGTATCACCATATGTTATGAATGTCACATGATGAATGCCCTCTGACATAATTATCCATCACTGATACATTGCCTACGAGCTTTTCACATATTGATCTTTGCTAATTTACTTTTCCGTTGCTATTGTTACAATCACGACAAAACTGCTACTATCACGTTTGCCACCGTTACCGTTACTTCGATACTACTTTGCTACTTAATACTTTGCTACAGATATTAAATCTTTCAGGTGTGGTTGAATTGACAACTCAAGTGCTAATACTCGATAATATTTTTTGGCTCCCCTTAAGTCGAATCAATAAATTTGGGTTGAATACTCTACCCTCGAAAACTGTTGCGATCCCCTATACTTGCGGGTTATCAGGGACATATTGAGTTCCTCCGCCATCGCCGGAAGTTTACATATGCGGATATCGTCGCCACACGCCTCCCTGAAGCGGAGAACTCCCCGGCCGTGAAGGCTGGCGAGGTGGTGGTGTTCGCTGAACAATTCACTCACGGGTTCGGATTGCCGGCGAGCGATTTCTTCTTCTCCTTCCTCCCGCATTTCGGGCTGCAACCACCACATCTCGCTGCCAACGTCGTGTTGCAGCTCGCGGCCTTTGTTACCCTATGCGAGGGATTCTTGGGGATCGAGACACACCTAGATCTCTGGCACCTCTCTTCTACCTCAAGGAGCAGTCATTGACGGACGGGGTCACCGGCAACAAGAGGATGATTGCTTGCGGCGCCGCGCTTGTCCATCACCGAGACAGATCCACCTTCCCAAAGCTCCCCCTACAGGAGTCGGTGAAGAAGTGGCAGCGAGGTTTCTTCTACGTGAAGAATGTGAACCCTCGAGACGACCATATCAACCTACCGCCTCGCCGCACCCGGCTGCAGAGGTGAAGCTGATCTGCGTCGGCTGGAGCTTCTCAGGGCGGAAGGCCTCACTGCCGCTGGTATGCTCGCCACCATGGTAGCGCGCCGGATCATGCCGCTACAGCGCCGACCGCATCTGATTTGTTAGATGAGCAACCGGCACAACCCGTGCCGGCTCTCTATGAAGGAGCTGCGAGCCGTCAAGGTGGCGGAGCGGATGAACTGGATCTCCTCCGCCTCGATGGACGAAAGTGGTGGATGGGAGTGGGACGTGACCCCTCATGACCGGGACCATCCGACCCTAATGGTAAGCCGCGTATCGATCTCGATTTTCCTTGCTAGTTGTGATGTGTTTTGTTTCCTCACGCCGGATGCTGGCTATGTCGCCAGCTATTTGGCCAGCTACAAGTTTATTGCCAGTCGACAGACGACATAGCCCAGTCGGACCCGACGAAATCGAAGATGTCAATGAGGTAGAGCCGTGAGAGACGGGCGACGCCGGGGAGCCGGAGTCCGGCGATGAAACGGTGGATTCAGACGGATCCGAGCCAGCAGGTGAGTCCTTTCAATCCGGCTTGCCCAGATGGACCGATGTTGATGTTGCATTGCCCAACTTGTGTGGCGTAGCAGCCGTGGAGGATATGGAGGAGCCAGAAGACGTCTCCAGCATGCCGAGGAGGCGGTTGCGCCGAGCCGCCCATGAGCCATCCAAAGATGCTGCGGCGGCGAAGAGGAGGGGCAAACTGCCGGTTACCGTGCACCCGGCCCCAAAGCGCGTGACAGGCGGCCCTCTGGCTGGAAGTCGCGGAGACGGCACGAAGAAGCAGCGGCTTGCCACAACAGGGCCCACCAGACGGCTGGTTCGTGTTGTTGCAGGGTATGTCCGTCGTTCGCCTTGACTTATGGACTTGTCTTTTTTCCTTTTGTGAAGCTCCCTCCTCACCGAGCATCAATGAAAAGGGCCGCCGTGGCTCTAGGGAAGTCCTCCCGTACTGCAAGGACGAGAGGAGAGGAGGGCTCTATGGCGGAGCGTGCCGCATGGGCCGAGGCGGATGCGGTGCGTAAGGCGCTGTAGGAGGAGGAGCATTGTCCATGGGTGGAGGCGGCTCAGAAGATGGCCGGCGACTCTGACCGCGCGGAGAAGCAGGCGGACATCTCCGGCCAGGAGCCGTCGTCCCGGGAGAGGCGTTGCAAGATGCGGCACGACCCTGTGTGGTAGTAGGAGGCCGATGCGTAGGTCGACATGCGGTCCGGCGTGGACGCGGAAGCGGCGGATGCCACAAAGGGGCCCAAGCTGGAAATTGATACAGCGCCGGAGGGGCCCGACGTGCCCGATGCCGAGCCGGACGCCACGCTAGAGGCGCCGAAGGAAGCGCCGGAGGCCAGAGGCCCGCCGCCCAGGACAGATGTCCCGGGTGGTGAAGTCGACGCCACTGGCGAGTCCACATCAAGGGCGAGGAAGGAGGCCCCAAGGACCGAGGTCCCTTCCACACACGAGCGCCTCCAGGTCAATGCACACCAAGAACCGGCTTCGAGCACGCCTCCATGATCGAGTCGACGCGCGTTCCGGCTACCGCCATAGCCGACTCAAGTTCCGAGAACCGACCGATGGAACCTGGGGCGCGTCCAGACACTTAAGAGGACACCCCCGACACCACGTTGAGCGGGGTTCCCAAACTGGTCGCGCGGTTCGCCCAATGTTGTAAGCATGCCGACCAGGTGGCCAAGGTGGCTTAGGAGGAGATGCTCTGCCTCGACCGAGCATTTGTGGTAGGTTTCCTATCCCCTTGCTTTTCCCTTGGGAATTTTTATTTTCTCTTTGCTTCAGTGGGGGCACGCCAGCGCACCCACTGGGTGTAGCCCCCGAGAGTCGGGCCGGTTGGAAATCAGCCGGGTCGAGTCTTTACTCGGGGCCAAATGTTTCTTCTTTCTTCCAGTGGGGGCGCGCGAGCGCACCCAATAGGTGTAGCCCCCGAGAGTCGGGCTGGCTCGAAGTCAGCCGTGTCGAGTCTTACTCATGGCTAAATCTTTTCTTCTTGTGCTGCTGGACCATCACGACCGCCGAGTGCTGGTCCACAATGCCTTGTTGGGCCAGCTCTGGGAGGCGGAGAGCCAACTGGCCGATCTTCGTGGCTGGCTAGATCAAGCCGGCTCGGTGTGAGATGCCCTGTGGGTAGAGGGCATCCGGCAACACCAGGAGGCGGAGCTTCTCGAGGCGGAGAAGAAGGAACGCGAGGCGGCCCATCTGGCGGAGCTGGGGTAGCTGTGCACCGGCCATCTTGATGCCTTGGCGTAGAAGGAGGCATCCCTCCATGACGCTGTGTCGCAGAAGGAGGCGTCCCATACCGCCGAACTAGAGCGGCTGGACCGGGGCCACCGTGAGGAGTTGGTGAAGCGGGATGCATCCTTAAAGCAAAACGATGACCGACTGGCGTAGGAGGTCGAGGCGGCGCGGGTCGTGCGTGAAGAACTCGCCAGTCGGATCCACGCGCATATGAGGGATCAATAGAAGATGTGTCTAGAGGGGGGGGGCGTGAATAGACTACTTGTCAAGATAAAATTTCTAGCCTAACCCAAATTCTAGGAGGGCAGAAATTCAGCAGTTCCAACAAGTCTAGTGCACCCTACACATGCTAGTCAACATATATGGCAGCGTAAAAGTAAAGACTTTGCACGTGTAAAGAAGCAGCCTTGTCTATTCCACCACGGCTTCCGTCCACGGAGGACTAGCCTTACTCATGGTAGATCTTCACGAAGTAGGCGATTTCCTTGCCCTTACAAACATCTTGGTTCAACTCCACAACACGAAGTAGGAGGCTCCCAAGCGACACCTAACCAATCTAGGAGGTGTTGGAAATATGCCCTAGAGGCAATAATAAATTACTTATTATTATATTTCTTTGTTCATGATAATCGTTTATTATCCATGCTATAATTGTATTGATTGGAAACACAAATACATGTGTGGATACATAGACAAAACACTGTCCCTAGTAAGCCTCTTGTTGACTAGCTCGTTCATCAAAGATGGTCAAGGTTTGCTGACCATAGACAAGTGTTATCACTTGATAACTAGATCACGTCATTAGGAGAATCATGTGATGGACATGACCCAAATTATAAACGTAGCATGTGATCGTGTTATTCTGTTGCTATTGTTTTCTGCTTGTCAAGTATTCATTCCTATGACCATGAGATCACGTAACTCACTAACACCGGAGGAATGCCTTGTGTGTATCAAACGTCACAATGTTACTGGGTGACTATAAAGGTGCTCTACAGGTATCTCCGAAGGTGTCCGTTGAGTTATCATGGATCAATACTGGGATTTGTCACTCCGTGTGACGGAGAGGTATCTCGGGGCCCACTCGGTAATACAACATCTCACACAAGCCTTGCAAGCAATGTGACTCAAGTGTGAGTCACGGGATCTTGTATTACAGAACGAGTAAAGAGACTTGCCGGTAACGAGATTGAAATAGGTATAGGGATACCGACGATCAAATCTCGGGTAAGTAACATACCGATGTACAAAGGGAATGTTATACGGGATTATAAGAATCCTTAGCATAGAGGTTCAACCGATAAGATCTTCGTTGAATATGTAGGATCCAATATGGGCATCCAGGTCCCGCTATTGGATATTGACCGAGAAGTGTCTCGGGTCATGTGTGCATAGTTCTTGAACCCGCAGGGTCTGCACACTTAAGGTTTCATGATGTCTTAGTATAATTGAGTTATATCTGTGGTTACCGAATGTTGTTTGGAGTCCCGGATGAGATCACAAACGTCACAAGGGTTTTCGGAATGGTTCAAAAACGAAGAATGATATATAGGATGGTTTGATTTGGTCACCGGAAAGTTTCACGCATTTCCGGCAGTTTACCGGGAATGAGGAATGGGTTCCGGGTGTTTACCGGGAGGGGCCCACCTACCTGGGAGTGAGCCCAAGGCCCTAGGGTGGCACACCAAGTCCTTACTGGTCTGGTGGAGTCATCCCAAGAAGGCTATGGCGCCACAAGCAAAAATACCAAAGGAAAGAAGAAAAAAAAGAGAGGGAGGTGGGAAGGAAGGAGTGGACTCCTTCCCCGCCAAACCGAATTGGGGTTGGAGTCCAGCTCCTCCCCCTTGGATGGCGCACCCTTGAGGGCCTTGAGACCCAAGGCTAGCCCCTCCCCTCCTCCTATATATAGTGGTGGTTTAGGGCTTTTTGAGACAGAACTTTGCCACGTGCAACTCTAGCCTATTCCACATAGTTTTACCTTCATATTGGATTTCTGCGGAGCTCGAGCGGAGCTCTGCAGGAGTAGATCACCACCACCACCGGAACGCCATCGCGCTGTCGAAGAACTCATCTACTTCTCCGTCTTGCTTGCTGGATCAAGAAGGCCGAGATCATCGTCGAGCTATACGTGTGTTGAACGCGGAGGTGCCATCCGTTCGGCGCTAGATCGGAACGGATCGTGGGACGGATCACGGTATGGTTTGTGGGACGGTTCGAGGGACGTGAAGACATTCCACTACATCAACCGTGTTTCTTAACGCTTCCTGCTGAGTGGTCTACAAGGGTACGCAGATCTAATCTCCACTCGTAGATGGACATTACCATGATAGGTCTTCGTGTGCGTAGGAAATTTTTTGTTTCCCATGCAACGTTCCCCAACAGGGGCATCATGAGCTAGGTTCATTCGTAGATGTTATCTCGAGTAGAACACAAAAGGTTTTGTGGACGGTGATGTTCGATTTGCTGCCCTCCTTATTCTTTTCTCGATTCGATGGTATTGCTGGATTGAAGCGGCCCAGACCGACATAACTCGTACGCTTACGAGAGACTGGTTTCATCGATTGACATGCAACCTCGTTGCATAAAGATGAATGGCGGGTGCCCGTTTATTTAACTTTAGCTGATTTGGTTTTGACCGAGGCGGTCCTTGGAGTGGTTAAATAGCAACTTGCACATCTCCGTTGTGGTTTTTGCGTAAGTAAGATGCGATCATACTAGATACCCAGAGCAGCCACGTAAAACATGCAACAAGAAATTAGAGGACGTCTAACTTGTTTTTGCAGGGTATGCTTCTGATATGATATGGCCAATGACGTGATGTGATATATTTATGTATGAGATGATCATGCTATAATAGTTAATATAGACTTGCACGTCGAGGCTACGGCAACCGACAAGAGCCATAGGGTTGTCTTTGAACTAATGTTTGTGTTTGCAGATGCGTTTACTATATTTCTAGGTCGTAGCTTTAGTAGTAAAAGCATAGATAGCACGACAACCTCGATGGCGACACGTTGATGGAGATCATGATGACGGAGATCATGGTGTGGCGCTGGTGACAAGAAGATCATGCCGGTGCTTAAGTGATGGAGATCAAGAAGCACACGATGATGGCCATATCATGTCACTTATGAATTGCATGTGATGTTAATCCTTTTATGCACCTTATTTTTCTTAGAATGACGGTAGCATTATAAGGTGATCTCTCACTAAAATTTCAAGATGAAATTGTGTTCTCCCCGACTGTGCACCGTTGCGACAGTTCGTCGTTTCGAGACACCACGTGATGACCGGTTGTGATAGACTCAACGTTCACATACAACGGGTGCAAAACAGTTGCACACGCGGAACACTCGGGTTAAACTTGACGAGCCTAGCATGTGCAGACATGGCCTCGGAACACATGAGACCGAAAGGTCGAGCATGAATCGTATAGTTGATATGATTAGCATAAAGATGCTTACCACTGAAACTATTCTCAACTCACGTGATGATCGGACTTGAGTTAGTGGATTTAGATCATGTACCACTCAAATGACTAGAGAGATGTACTTTCTGAGTGTGAGTTTATTTAGTAATTTTATTAGTTAAACTCTACTTATCATGAACATATTAAAAAGGTCTTTGCAAACTATGATATAGCTTGAGCTATAGCTCTACTGTTTTTTATATGTTCCTAGAGAAAATTTAGTTGAAAGATGATAGTAGCAACTTTGCGGACTGAGTCCATAAAACTGAGGATTGTCCTCATTGCTGCGCAGAAGGGTTATGTCCTTAATGCACCACTCGGTGTGATGCACCTCGAGCGTCGTCTGTGGATGTTGCGAACATCTGACATACACGTCTTTGATGACTACGTGATAGTTCAGTGCGTAATACTTAATGGCTTAGAAGCAAGGCGCCGACGATGTTTTGAAACGTCACGGAACATAAGATATGTTCTAAGGGATGAAATTGAGATTTCGTGCTCGTGCCCTTGTTGAGAGGTATGATACCTCCGACAAGATTTATTGTCTACAAAGTAAAGGAGAAAAGCTCAATCGTTGAGCATGTTCTCAGATTGTGTGAGTACAACAATCGCTTGAATCAAGTGGGAGTTAATCTTCCAGATGAAATAGTGTTGGTTCTCCAAAGTCACTGCCACTAAGGTGCTAGATCTTCGTGATGAACTATAACATATCAAGGATAGATATGATGATCCTTGAGAGATTCACAATGTTTGACACTGCGAAAGTAGAAATCAAGAAGGAGCATCAATTGTTGATGGTTAGTAAAACCACTAGTTTCAAGAAGGGTAAGGGATACTTCATGAAATGGCAAACCAGTTGCTGCTCTAATGAAGAAACCCAAGATTGAACCCAAACCTGAGACTAAGTGCTTCTGTTATGAGGGGAACATTCACTGAGGCGGAGCTACCCTAGATACTTGGTAGATGAGAAGGCTGGCGAAGTCAACAGAAGTATAGTTGATATACATGATATTGATGTGTACTTTACTAGTACTCCTAGTAGCACGAGCGTATTAGATACCGGTTCGATTGCTAAGTGATTAGTAACTCGAAATAAAAGCTACGGAATAAATGGAGACTAGCTAAAGGCGAGGTGACGATAAGTGCTGGAAGTGTTTCCAAGGTTGATGTGATCAAACATCGCATGCTCCTGCTGCGACAACAAAAGTCCTTCCCTCGCGCGTAGGAATTCCTCTTGCTACTTCTCTGGTTTGCGTTGGTTTTCCCCTTGAAGAGGAAAGGGTGATGCAGTACAGGAGTAGTAAGTATTTCCCTCAGTTTGAGAACCAAGGTATCGATCCAGAAGGAGGGCCTCGTCAAGTCCAAAGTACCTGCGCAAACACAAACAAGCTTGCACCCATCGCTTCAAAGGGGCTGTCAATCCCTTCAAGATTGTTTGCAAAGTGAGATCCAAAGGCGGAAAGTGAAACGAAGTAAAAAGTGTAAGGCTGAAAATATGGTGTGGAGTAGACCCTGGGAGCCATAGTGTTCACTAGAGGCTTCTCTCATAATAGCAAATATCACGGTGGGTGAACAAATTACTGTCAAGCAATTGATAGAACCGCGCAAAGTCATGACGATATCTAAGGCAATGATCATACATATAGGCATCACGTCCGAGACAAGTAGACCGATACTTTCTGCATCTACTACTATTACTCCACACATCGACTGCTATCCAGCATGCATCTAGTGTACTGAGTTCATGACGAACAGAGTAACACTTTAAGCAAGATGACATGATGTAGAGGGATAATCTCAAACCAATGATGAAAACACCATCTTTTTACCCTTGATGGCAACAACACGATGCGTGCCTCGCTACCCCTTCTGTCATTGGGTGAGGTCACCGCACGGTATGAACCCAAAACCAAGCACTTCTCCCATTGCAAGAATCATAGATCTAGTTGGCCAGACAAAACCCACAACTCGATGAGAATTACAATGATATGAAATCATGCATAAGAGAGATCAGAAGAAACTCAAATAAGATTCATAGATAATCTGATCATAAATCCACAATTCATAGGATCTCGACAAACACACCGCAAAAGAAGATTACATCAGATAGATCTCCATGAAGATCATGGACAACTTTGTATTGAAGATCCAAGAGAGAGAAGAAGCCATCTAGTTACTAGCTATCGACCCGTAGGTCTATGGTGAACTACTCACGCATCATCAGAGAGGTCATGGTGTTGATGAGGAAGCCCTTCGTGTCCGAATCCCCCTCCGACAGGGAACCATGACGTGCCCAGATGGGATCTTGCGGAGACAGAAGCTTGCGGCGGCGGAAAAGCAATTGCGATCGTCTCTTGATTTTTTTTGGAATATTTCGGAATATATAGGCGCAAGATCTAGGTCAGGGGATCTCCAGGGGGCCCATAATTCGGGATGGCGCACCCCCTGGCCGCGGGGTGGGGGCTTGTGGGGCCCCTGGCGCTCCTCTGGCTTGGCTCCCAAGTTCTCCGACCTTCTTCCGTTCCAATAAAAATCTTTTCGGGGATTTTTTTCCGTTTGGACTCCGTTTCAAAATCTCCTCTAAAAGGGGTCAAAAACATGGAAAAAAGGAACTGACACTTGGCACTGAGTTAATAAGTTAGTCCTAGAAAATAAATAAAAAGCATGCAAAACATCCAAAGTTTGACAAGATAATAGCATGAAACCATCAAAAATTATAGATACGTTGGAGACGTATCAGCTCCCTCTACCATCGGGATTGGTGTTAAACCTAAATAATTGTTATTTGGTGTTTGCGTTGAACATGAACATGACTAGATCGTGTTTATTGCAATAAGATTATTCATTTAAAGAGAATAATGGTTATTCTATCTGCTTGAATAATTACCTTCAATGGTTTATTGAATCTCGATCGTAGTGTTACACATGTTCATAATATTGGTGCCAAAAGATACAAAGTAATAATGATAGTACCACTTACTTGTGGCACTGCCGCTTGAGTCATTTTGGTGTAAAATGCATGAAGAAGGTCCATGCTGATGGATCTTTGTACTCACTCATTTTTGAAACGTTTGAGACATGCAAACCATACCTGTTGGTATAAACGCATGAAGAAACTCCATGCAGATGGATCGTTTGGACTCACTTGATTTTGAATCACTTGAGACATGCAAAATCATACCACATGGAACAAGAAAGTAACTTGTTGAATGCAATACATTTTTGATGTGTGCAGTCCAATGAGTGCTGAGGCACGCAGTGGATATCGTTATGTTCTTACTTCACTGATGATTTGACTAGATAGAGGTGTATTTACTTCGGAGCCCTTCAGGAGTAGATTATCACCACCACCGGAGCGCCGTCACGCTGCCGGAGAACTCATCTACTTCTCCATCTTGCTTGCTAGATCAAGAAGGACGAGATCATCGTCGAGCTGTACGTGTGCTGAACGCGGAGGTGCCGTCCGCTTGGCGCTAGATCGGAACAGATCGTGGGACGGATCGCGGGCCGGTTCATGGGACCGTTCGAGGGACGTGAAGACGTTCCACTACATCAACCACGTTTCTTAACACTTCCCGCTGAGAGATCTACAAGGGTACATAGATCTAATCTCCACTCATAGATGGACATCACGATGATAGGTCTTCGTGTGCGTAGGAAATTTTTTGTTTCCCATGCAACGTTCCCCAACAGGAGGCACCACCCTCCAAAAGGTAATAGATGTGGTAGATCAATGAACTCCTTGCTCTTGTGCTTATAAAGATAGCCTCCTCAACACAAATCACTCTCTGACGGAATATGCATGGGTAGGATAGGTTGATTTGGTGGAAAGTAGTTTGGGGAGGCTAGAGATCAAGTTTCAAATGATAGGATTGGAATATCTTGGTCTCAACACATGAGTAGGTGATTCTTTCTCAGAAAATGGATCTGGCAATGAAGTGTGTATTCTGAGTGCTTCTCCCATGAATGAGAGGTGGGTGAAGGGGTATATATAGGCGGCAACAGCCAAAATCCAACCGTTATACACAAAAGGCAAACTCGGTGGTACCGATTAGCACTAAAAGTGTTAACTTTTGAATCTCGGTGAGACCTTGTGACGCCCTAGGTTTAATCGTACGCTAATCATACACGCAAATGCGTACGATCAAACCCAAGGACTCACGTGAAGATATCACAACACAACTCTAGACATAAATAAAAGAACATCAGCTTCATATTACAAGCCAGGGGCCTCGAGGGCTAGAATACGGAAGCTCGATAAACACACGAGTCAGCGGAAGCAACAAATATCTGAGTACAGACATAAAACATGGGGTGCCTTAGAGAAGGCTAGCACAAAAGGAACACGATCGAAGAGGCGAGCCTCCTGCCTGGGAACCTCCTAACTACTCATATCTTCAGCGGCCTCCAAGAAGAAAAAACCATCGGGACGGCAGGCGTCGGCAGGAAACTCCATCTCCTGGGCTCGATCATCTGGTCATAGCAACGGATCAAGGGAACAAAGGGGGATCAAAGCAGCGGGGAGTACTCATCCAAAGTACTCGCAAGTCTTACATCAGAACTATGCTAAGTATGCATCAGTATCAAAGAAGGGGTATATAAGTGGACTGACTGCAGCATTGCGAGAATAGGGAGAGAAGGCCTAGTCCTATCGAAGACTAGCATCTTCAAGGTCTTGCAGCAATAGACGAGAGTAGAACAGGGGGTAAAACATTAATAGTCATATTGTTGCAGCAATATTAAAGTGAGGTCATGCCTAAAGATCCTCCCTCGACTCCCTGCGAGGAAGCAATCCCGAGGCAATTTAAATCCAGTTAAGTAAAAATTGAAGTTGTAAAAGATCGGGGCACAACTCCAAGTCGTCCTGTAACCGTGGACACGGCTATCCGAATAGTTAATTTTCATCCCTGCAGGGGTGGACCACCTGGCCGGACATACTTTTCTGGGTCCTGCCCGGCCTCGGAATATTGACACGTCGCAGCCCCACCTAAGACAAATCACAGAGGCCAGCCCGCCGGTCTAACTCCTAAGCACAAAGGGTTCATGGGCCCAGTTCCCCTTCGCGCTCCTGCACGTGGCGTCGGCGGCCGACGTCAGTCCTAGCATCCCTTAATCACAAGAGCGATGCATCTCCGGACCACTCGGGCGCGCGCCGCTACATTGCTGGCATCTGAAAAGCTTCAGCTGATACCACGACGTCGAGTACCCATAATTCTTCCCGCGTAGCCGGTTAGTGCGAAAAGGTCTCCAACCAACCCAGATCAAACACCCAAATCCATTAACATTTTAATTAGGCCAACAACACAGTCTCACGGGAATCCACCCGTCTTATAACTAATCACCAAAGATCCCAGTAACATGTCGAGTAACTGTGTGGTTGTAACATCGGGGGGGGGGGGGAATCCGAGGTATCACCCTCGTTGGATTCCGAACGATGTATCCGTCAAGGTGGGCTTAGAGGAATCACCCTCGGGGGTCCCACACTTGAGGGGTCGCACGACAGAGGCGTCATCGGGAATGGTGAAAGAGGAATCACCCTCGATCACCACGACCGACTATCTATACTACAGAGATATCAGGAGTACTTAGCGAGGTGTCACCCTCGGTACTCGATAGTATCTCTGTAGCGTCGTACAACTAAGGGGGGTGTATGTGATGTGTCCGGTCTGCCTCGTCGATCAGGGATCGAGATTTGAAACCAAGCGGGGCAACTGGACTTCGGGGTCAGAGGGGGTGACTGCTCCACCTGTACTAAGCAGATTAAAGGTACAAGACTGAAAGTAGCAGTTCATCAAAAATAGGCTATGCATCAGATATAGGAGCTAACTACAACAGTAGAAAAAATACTAATGCAAGCAGTAGGAAGAAAGACATAGGCGATATAGGAATGATCAAGGGGGGGGGGTTTGCTTGCCTTGCTGCTCTGCGGCAAAGGACTGATCGGCAGGGTCGTAGATGTACCCGGCAGCAGCGTCAGTCTCGGGGTCTACCGGAAAGGAAAGATAACGAAGGGAAAACACAATAAATAAGAGAGCAAGCAAACACACCACAAAGCAAGACAAGGTAATACACCGAGCTAGGGGTGACCTAACGCAAAACTAAACGTTACAAACGAAGCGGGAAAATATCTCACGATATCCCCCGGGTCTTGGATTTATCGGACAAACGACCCGGAGGGGAAAAGTTCCATGTTCATCATGTTAAAGGCATGTGACAGGTGAACGGATAGCATAATCGGATTTGTGGGATTTTTCTGAACAACTCCCATGTTTAAAATATTCTCAACCTACCTACGGTTCATTTTATAATATTTTTGAAAGTATAAATGATTTTCCATATTTTCTAGAATTCTTTTGATCCGAAAATAAAACAGCAAAAACTTTTGTTACCTAACGTTACTCTAGCCTGTGTGTATGACAGTGGGCCATGGGCTTGGGTTGACCCAGTCAAAGATTGACAAGTCAAATGAGGCATGGGGTCCACATGTCATAGACTATACCTAAGCAAATAAATCTAACTTATTTAATACTCTGTATGATACTACAGGTCATCTATAACTAAACTAACTTTTCTTTAACTGTACAACTAAACTAACTTAGCACTAATCTAATCCTAAGTCAATCTAACCTAAGTACTACTCCACTCACGGACACACACAACACTCACACACGCTGCACACACCCACTGAGACACACAGCACACACACACAACACACACAGACACGTACGCGTACACTCGGGGACATGTGCAAATGGCTACGAATCGAGCCGGTAAACGAGGGGGATCGGGCGAGTAACTCACCACGGAGCTCGTGGACATGGTTAGGGGGCGCGGGGGTGGCCGGACGCGACGAACACGACAACGAGTGGCACCAGACATGGTGGGGAAGATGGCTCGATCCCGAAGCTCGACGGCGCCCGGTCGATTCAGTGCTTGGAATGGACGAAGGGTACCATGGCGATTCTCCTGGACGTCTTCTCAGGCGACGAGGTGCGCGGTGGCTGCGGAATCGACTAAGGCGACGACGACTGCGTCTCGAGCACGAACAATCAGAGAGGGAGAGGGGAAGTGTGGCGCTAGGGTTCTTCTACGAGCGTTGGGGTCGACCTGGGGGGGTCTGGTGCCTCGGGGGAATCGGGAGGCGAGGTGGGAGACGAGGTGGGACTCAGTCCCTCTGGGATAGACGAGGTGGGGAGGGCTCTCGCCGTGGGGGGGGGGGAGATCGTGAGAGGAGGGAGTTAGCGAGGGGAAACAGAGCCGCTCGTGGGGAGTGGGGTCGGGCGACGGGGCCTTGTGGGGTGGCGGCGCTGGAAAGGGAGGAGCGTGGGCGTGGGGGCGCTTTAGGGTTAGGAGGTGGGCTAGGTCAGGGGGAGGTTATTTCCCCAGTTGGGCCGGCGCCGGGGAGGCCAGGCTGGTCCTCGACCCAGGGGTATGGAGGCTTTAGTTCCTTTTTTTATTTTCTTTTTTTGTGTTTCGATTATAATAATATCTTAGTTTTGTAAAATATATAAATTATACCAATAATTATGATGCATTAATAGATGACGCCACAAAATTTTGTGATTTAATTGAAGTGGTCTTGGAATTTCTATAAATGAAAAAGGCATTTCAATAATAGTTTTGGCCTCGGTTTTAATGATTTTGAGGCACTTAAACAATTGATAAAAATCTGTTTTTATGATCTTGTAAATATCATGGGATTATTTGCAACCCCAATATGATTTTTGATTTCAGCTTTGCAAGGTTATTAAAACCACTTTTCAAATTATTTTTGAAAAACACTAGGAAAAAGAAACGAGGCTTGATCCCATTGTGGTCAAGCATGGATTTGTAAAATGGAATGGCCTAATCATCATGGTTACTGTAGATCAACTACCGGGGTGTCACAACTCTCCCCTACTAACAAGAATTCTCGTCCCGTGAATTTAGAGGTAGGAGTAAAGATCTCGGGATATTCATCACGAAGATGATCCTCGCGTTCCCAAGTGGCTTCATCTTCAGAATGATTTGACCACTACACTTTAAGGAACTTTGTGACTTTGTGACGAGTCTGACGTTCACCCCTGTCGAGAATGCGGACCGGATGTTCTCAATAAGAGAGATCTTGTCGCAGTTGAAGCATATCATGATCCACTGCTCGAATAGGATCCTTGAAGCAGCGGCGGAGCTGAAACACATGGAAGACATCGTGAACCTGAGAAAGGTTTGCCGGCAGTTCCAATTGATAAGCCACTTTTCCACACCTTTCGAGCACTGTGAAAGGACCAATATAGCGAGGATCTAACTTGCCATTGATCCCAAAATGGTGTGCACCTCTCATTGATGTGACGTGAAGATAGGCCCTTTTTGCGAGGTTGATAGACCATAACTTGATGATGACGGTCATAGTGACTCTTCTTACGAGACTGAGTAGCCTCCAGATTCTCATCAATAATGCGGACTTGGTCTTCAACATGTTAGGTAACATGTGGACCAAAGAGGGATCGATACTTTGAACAGTGGCTCGGGAATTTCATACGAAGCCAAAAGTAAGGGATACCTTGGAGTCCAATAATGTACAGGAGAGTCAGGTTTCAATCATGTGGAACTTTTGGTTATGGGTCCACCATGTGGGCCGGAAGTAGGTAGAGGGGTGACATATTACACGGTCTTGGTAGCAAGACATGTCAGAGGACAACCTGTCAGTTATGTTGGCAACCACGTCGGTACCAAGGGCGGGGGACGAATAGAACCATTTTCCTGCTCGTTGAAACGAGGCAGACCAATAGGCAAAGTTCTCGCCCACCGGCGGCTACCGAAATGTTATCCACAATAGTAACAGGGTCTTACTAACAGATTCATATACCGAGAATTTTACCTAAGCAGGGAATTAACACTCCTTAGATAAGTTATGCTACAAGAAAGGTCAGAGAAACCAATAGGAAGGAAAAGGTGTTCACACACACAAAGAACCCAAAGTATACCATACCCGAGGAAAAAGAGAGGGTACGGTATACAAGATAGGTCATCAAGTACATAACCATTTAGACAAAGAGGCAAGAAGAATCATGATGTTTACCCATACCACGCGGTCTGGATATTTGATCACAAACAATTTAGCATTGCGCTTCCAATGTTCCTGTTGAAATTTGAAGTGCCACATCCGTGCTTCGGGGTAGTATCGACATGGTTATCAGATAAAGGTTGTACTTATGGGTATTCAAAGAGGAACCATGAGGAACAACTTACGAAGTTGTCATACAATTTCCTCATGGTAGAATGGCGAACCTTACATATGGGAGGATTTATAACAATAGGTCCTGCGGCCCTGTGTGCCAAACAAGACATCACCGTACCGGGTTACATAAGACTAAAGTTATAATTATTGGGAAAATGTTCCAACCATCATATCTACCCGAGATTCAGATCCGATTGGTGATAGGATACCTCAGGCTCAAGATGCATGAGAAGAAAAATGAAGATGCAAGATTCTCAGGGTATAAACTTCACAAGCAATCCTTGAATCATCAGTTCGATTGTAAGACACATGAACACCATGTCAAGACATTCGTGCCCACGTGAATTTCTTATCTCAAAAGGCAACTGGGTTCTCATTTTGGGAACCATCATCGAGGATGATAAGGTCCCATGTGTAAGTCTGGATTAGCTCTTATGAAAGAACTTATTTTCCTTGATCAAATCAGTCAGTAGCTTGGCGTGCTAAGAGAAATTATATGGAGTGAGGATAGTAAATCCTCAAAACATATAACACTTCGCACATGCATGAATGATTTGGTATTTCACGAGAGGAAGCAAAACAAAACTTTCACATATGCACGGCGGAAAGAGTGCACGTGAACTTTGGGAAATACACTTCTACTATCCACATATTCTTCTTGAGCTAGGCACAAGGATAATGATTTCAAGAGCTTCATCGTGGAACACAGAGAAGTTGAGGGTGTGGCTGATGGGCTCAACAACAATCCCTCAAAATTTTGACAACCAAAATTATAATATCAAGGAGATAGCATTTGTCAAATCAAATGGTATAATGTCGTATGCTCGAGGGAACAACAATACTCAAACATTGGTAAAAGGGTGCACTCGGAAATACTGAGTGAGTAGCACGACCAATGCTAGAATGATGAGTCAACCCCCAACACACTAAGAATGAAACAATCAGTTGTTAAACTCAAAGCAACAGGGTTGCCAGAAATATTGGAATAACACATCGGAGTTCACTTGTTGGTATTCCGGTTTGAAACAACACGGAACCAAGAAATGAATGGTGATGGCGAGAAGTATTGCTATATCAAGAATTCTTAAGAGGCGTGCAATCCTCACGACATTCTTGACAGAAAAGATAGTAATACTTCAAGGCAGAGGATAACGTAAGCTGAAAAGCAAGGAACTTAAGGGACAACACCAAACACGAACATGTTTGTGTTGGCGGGGAGGCAAAAAGGTTGTTGATGAAAACACAAATCATCAAGGGGCAAGGATGGCATTTCTCATCATGCATTCGATCGATACCCTGGAAGAGCTCGGAAAGCTGACGATGACCACGACACAATTGTCGAGAACTTCACGAAGATGTAATCGATCAGCGACGACATCAAGCAAGGGAATGGTGAAGCTACAGGTTGCCGGAAACACAGTTAAGACTGCTAGCCTAGAATTGAGATTGCCTTTCAGGACCACTAACATGATGCGGAAAGCTCGATGCAAGCTTAACGCACAGTTGGAATTGTGTTCCAGGGATGAAGGGTATAGATAGCATGGTCGAGCTCCAACATGACGATGATGATGTAGCGTGACAGCTTGGAACGACATGATCGAGTACAACCTCGTTAACAAGGAAGATTGGTAAAAAGTT
The DNA here is from genome assembly GCF_904849725.1 of Hordeum vulgare subsp. vulgare. Taxonomy (NCBI): domain Eukaryota; kingdom Viridiplantae; phylum Streptophyta; class Magnoliopsida; order Poales; family Poaceae; genus Hordeum; species Hordeum vulgare. The sequence goes on from NC_058521.1 coordinate 383,041,970, forward strand.
GTTGAATCGCAATGCATACTCGATTCAGTTATCGATGTACTCGCGTGGCCAACAACTCAAACACGAGGCAACTAGAATTAAGGAAAATATCACAGTTGATGAGGAGCTCACAAGAAGTTTCATAGCTCCGCGATATCCTCGAGCTACAAGGGATATTACTCGGAGGTCGATCAACACTAAAGCTCGGACCGATGTATTGATCTGAAGAAGACAAGTACTTTAACTCGTCTGAGAATAAAATCAGGGTAGGACAACATGGTCGGAACCACGATTGCAAGGTACCAAATGACAGATACCAGATTAAGTCATAGAATTATTGATTTTTTTTACGAGGAGTTTGTATGATAGGATCAACGTCGTTTCCATGGGCATGAACACAAAGTTCATGGTCGACTCCCACTTCATCAATGCATCACCTGCCATTCACTCCTCGCCTATGATCAGGTTGTAGCCTTGAAATAATATCCGACAAAACACCAGAAGAGCAAGAGTCGTGAAAACTCTTTGAGTCATATCGATTTAGGAAGGCATAGGTTGAACCCGTCAGGGCATCTTAGGAACACATTCCATAAACCATAAGAGTAATTAACACATTCTATAGGAGCATGGCTGTCAAAGCATAGGATAAAATTCTATCAGAGGGAGAAAACACAATTTACCAATGGTCTCATGTGTTAGGGAAGCAATCACAAGAATTTTCAAAAGCAAAAGATGTCGTCGGATAATAACACAGAATGAGTCTGGCAGTACACAAAATATCTGATGTGAGTATCAATACTCAATCAGAGGGAGATAGGACGCAATACATCGGGTTATAGAACATCTGAAAAATATCGATACTTAATCACCAAAGGAATTATGATTTCCAGGTTGGCGTATCATAATCAGATGCTCTGGTCAAATACTAGTAAGTTGAATGGACTTAGATGGATAGCCAACCAAAGTTGATTTGTCGAGAACCCGCTCCGTTTGGAAGGACGTCTAAGGCGGAAGATAATTCCTGAGTATCAACAGATGATTGTGTGCATTCACCCAAAGGTAGAATCAATAAGATCACAGAAAAATTCACAAAGGAATTTTAATGAATGCGGCTAGTCATATGGATTTAACCATAATGCAAGCAGGTGAGAAAGGTCATGAACATTAGGCTACGGAGGATTTCGGAAGACCGAATAGTAAGTCGAAGAACTTTCGAAACCCATGAAAACTGATGATGGACGAATCCCCGATAAGATAATTCGTTGCATCTCGTAGAACAAGAGCAATTGGAGAAGAAAGTATGAATGACATTTGTATGTAGTCATCCGTAGTGGTTGATGAAGGAAGGGAAAATTGCAGAAGCAATGAACACAACAGCTCAAGAGAACATCGAGGAGTAACCGCAGTTCTTCTAAGGGATAAAGCCATCGTCTGGAATACGGGGCTCTCCAGGAGGAAATATTTACGAGAACCTAATGTTAGAGTTAGCAAAATCTTTATCCCGAAAGAGAATAGAGAGTAGAATCCAGAGTATAGGAAAGGAGTAAAAGATGCTAATACCACCCAATTTAGATGTGGGCCCGTAAGCCACAACATCAGTGTTAGTAAAGTTTTTCAAACACTAGACTGAACTTCGGCCAAGGAGTTGGAAAGGGGGCTACCTACAGGCAGTCGGCTCTGGTACCAACTTGTGACGCCCTCGGTTTAATCGTACGCTAATCATACACGCAAATGCGTACGATCAAACCCAAGGACTCACGGGAAGATACCACAACACAACTCTAGACATAAATAAAATAACATCAGCTTCATATTACAAGCCAGGGGCCTTGAGGGCTAGAATACGGAAGCTCGATAAACACACGAGTCAGCGGAAGCAACAAATATCTGAGTACAGACATAAAACATGGGGTGCCTAGGAGAAGGCTAGCACAAAAAGAACACGATCGAACGAGGTGAGGCCTCCTGCCTGGGAACCTCCTAACTACTCATATCTTCAGCGGCCTCCAAGAAGAAAACACCATCGGGACGGCAGGCGTCGGCAGGAAACTCCATCTCTTGGGCTCCATCATCTGGTCGCAGCAACGGATCAAGGGAACAAAGGGGGATCAAAGCAGCGGTGAGTACTCATCCAAAGTACTCGCAAGTCTTACATCGGAACTATGCTAAGTATGCATCAGTATCAAAGAAGGGGTATATAAGTGGACTGACTGCAGCAATGCGAGAATAGGGACAGAAGGCCTAGTCCTATCGAAGACTAGCATCTTCAAGATCTTGCAGCAATAGACGAGAGTAGAACAGGGGGTAAAACATTAATAGTCATATTGTTGCAGCAATATTAAAGTGAGGTCACGCCTAAAGATCCTCCCTCGACTTCCTGTGAGGAAGCAATCCCGAGGCAAACTAAAATCCAGTTAAGTAACAATTGAAGTTGTAAATGATCGGGGCACAACTCCAAGTCGTCGTGTAACAGTGGACACGGCTATCCGAATAGTTAATTTTCATCCCTACAGGGGTGCCCCACATGTCCCGTCACGCTCGATAACACTCCGGCCGGACATACTTTTCTGGGTCCTGCCCGGCCTCGGAATATCGACATGTCGTAGCCCCACCTAAGACAAATCAGAGAGGCCAGCCCGCCGGTCTAACACCTAAGCACAAAGGGTTCGTGGGCCCAGTTCCCCTTCGCGCTCCTACACGTGGCGTGGGCGGCCGACGTCAGTCCTAGCATCCCTTAATCACAAGAGCGATGCATCTCGGGACCACTCGGGCGCGCACCGCTACATTGCTGGCATCTGAAAAGCTTCGGCTAATACCATGACGCCGAGTACCCATAATTCTTCCCCCGTAGCCGGTTAGTGCGAAAAGGTCTCCGACCAACCCAGATCAAACACCCAAATCCATTAACATTTTAATTAGGCCAACAACACAGTCTCACGGGAATCCACCCGTCTTACAACTAATCACCAAAGATCACAGCAACATGGTCGAGTAACTGTGTGGTTGTAACATCGGGGGGGGGGGGAATCCGAGGTATCACCCTCGTTGGATTCCGAACGATGTATCCGTCAAGGTGGGCTTAGAGGAATCACCCTCGGGGGTCCCACACTTGAGGGGTCGGACGACAGAGGCGTCATCGGGAATGGTGAAAGAGGAATCACCCTCGATCACCACGATCGACTAGCTATACTACAGAGATATCAGGAGTACTTAGCAAGGTGTCACCCTCGGTACTCGATAGTATCTCTATAGCATCGTACAACTAAGGGGGGTGTATGTGATGTGTCTGGTCTGGCTCGTCGATCAGGGATCGAGATTTGAAAACAAGCAGGGCAACTGGACTACGGGGTCAGAGGGGGTGACTGCTCGACCTATACTAAGCAGATTAAAGGTACATGATTGAAAGTAGCAGTTCATCAAAAATAGGCTATGCATCAGATATAGGAGCTAACTACAACAGTAGCAAAAATACTAATGCAAGCCGTAGGAAGAAAGACATAGGCGATATAGGAATGATCAAGGGGGGGTTTGCTTGCCTTGCTGCTCTGCGGCAAAGGACTGATCGGCAGGGTCGTAGATGTACCCGGCAGCAGCGTCAGTCTCGGGGTCTACCGGAAAGGAAAGATAACGAAGGGAAAACACAATAAATAAGAGAGCAAGCAAACACACCACAAAGCAAGACAATGTAATACACCGAGCTAGGGGTGACCTAACGCAAAACTAAACGTTAGAGACGAAGCGGGAAAATATCTCACGATATCCCCCGGGTCATGGATTTATCGGACAGACGATCCGGAGGGGAAAAGTTCCATGTTCATCATGTTAAAGGCATGTGACACGTGAACGGCTAGCATAATTGGATTTGTGGGATTTTTCTGAAAAACTCCCATGTTTAAAATATTCTCAACCGACCTACGGTTCATTTTATATGATTTTTGAAAGTATAAATGATTTTCCATATTTTCTGGAATTCTTTTGATCCGAAAATAAAACAGCAAAAACTTTTGTTACCTAACGTTACTCTAGCCTGTGTGTATGACAGTGGGCCATGGGCTTGGGTTGACCCAGTCAAAGATTGACAAGTCAAATGAGGCATGGGGTCCACATGTCATAGACTATACCTAAGCAAATAAATCTAACTTATTTAATACTCTGTATGATACTACAGGTCATCTATAACTAAACTAACTTTTCTTTAACTGTACAACTAAACTAACTTAGCACTAATCTAATCCTAAGTCAATCTAACCTAAGTACTACTCCACTCACGGACACACACAACACTCACACACGCTGCACACACCCACTGAGACACACAACACACACACACGTACGCGTACACTCGGGGACATGTGCAGATGGCTACGAATCGAGCCGGTAAACGAGGGGGATCGGGCGAGTAACTCACCACGGAGCTCGTGGACATGGTTAGGGGGCGCGGGGGTGGCCGGACGCGACGAACACGACAACGAGGGGCACCAGACATGGTGGGGAAGATGGCTCGATCCCGAAGCTCGACGGCGCCCGGTCGATTCAGTGCTTGGAATGGACGAAGGGTACCATGGCGATTCTCCTGGACGTCTTCTCAGGCCACGAGGTGCGCGGTGGCTGCGGAATCGACGAAGGCGACGACGACTGCGTCTCGAGCACGAACAATCAGAGAGGGAGAGGGGAAGTTTGGCGCTAGGGTTCTTCTACGAGCGTTGGGGTCGACCTAGGGGGTCTGGTGCCTCGGGTGAATCGGGAGGCGAGGTGGGAGACGAGGTGGGACTCAGTCCCTCTGGGATAGACGAGGTGGGGAGGGCTCTCGTCGTGGGGGGGGGGGGGGGAGATCGTGAGAGGAGGGAGTTAGCGAGGGGAAACAGAGCCGCTCGTGGGGAGTGGGGTCGGGCGACGGGGGCCTCGTGGGGTGGCAGCGCTGGGAAGGGAGGATCGGGGGCGTGGGGGCGCTTTAGGGTTAGGAGGTGGGCTAGGTCAGGGGGAGGTTATTCCCCTAGTTGGGCCGGCGCCGGGGAGGACAGGCTGGTCCTCCACCCAGGGGTAGGGAGGCTTTAGTTCCTTTGTTATTTCTTTTTTTTTTGTGTTTTGGTTATAATAATATCTTAGTTTTATAAAATATATAAATTATACCAATAATTATAATGCATTAATAGATGAAGCCACAAATTTTTGTGATTTAATTGAAGTGGTCTTGGAATTTCTATAAATTAAAAAGGCATTTCAATAATAGTTTTGGCCTCGGTTGTAATGATTTTGAGGCACTTAAACAATTGATAAAAATGTTTTTTTTATGATCTTGTAAATATCATGGGATTATTTGCAACCCCAATATGATTTTTGATTTCAGCTTTGCAAGGTTATTAAAACCACTTTTCAAATTATTCTTAAAAAACACTAGGAAAAACAAACGAGGCTTGATCCCATTGTGATCAAGCATGGATTAGTAAAATGGAATGGCCTAATCATCATGGTTACTGTACTCAACTACCGGGGTGTCACAGACCTATATACGAAACTCGGTGGCACCGAAAAGGAGACTGACGGTCAGATGGCCAAACTCGGTGGCACCAATACTCGAACTCGAAAATTCCGATTTTATGTATCCTGGCAACAGAATGTTGGTCACACTAAACTCGCTAGCACCGACTTGGTTTCTGTTGCACCGATATGGTGGGACTGGCTAGGGTTTCTGTCTAAGGTCAAACTCGGTGGGTCCGATATGGAAATATTGGTGACACCAAATTTGTGTATGTGGATCTTCACAGGGTGGATATGTGGGAAAAATGACTGAGTGTTTGGGTGGCTAACTTTGAGCATTTGAGCAATCATTTCATTTTACTACCTCACCCTCTTTTAATAGTATTGGCTTTCCTATGTAATCAAAAGTGATTTCTTACAAATATAATATGAAGAGTCTTCTAACTTAAAGCTTGAACCAACATTGTTCCTTTCTTGCATCCAGGGGCATCTCCACATAAACCTTAAGCCATAGGTCTCCATGGACTTTTCCTGAAATATCTAGGTAAAAGTGTTAGTCCAAGAGACACTGTATGTTGTCATGAATTATCAAAATCACCAAGGGAGCATACATGCTCTCAATCTCCACCTTTTCCATAATTGATGACAACATACAATCAAAGCTTCAAATAAAGATAATCATAAGGATATGACAACTTTGAAAGAAACATGACAAGTACAAGCTCCCCCTAAAAGTGTGCAAGTCCTTTTAAAGGATAGTTACTTTGGAATGCCTGGGCACACACAAGGTAGAAGGACAAGACAAGTCATAGACATCATATGCATCAAACATATGTAAATGAAGAAGTTCCATGTTCAAGGCTCCCTCTTGCAAATAGTATGTGCAAGAAACAAGAGGTCATAATGAACAAGGATATGATGCATATACTTACCTTGAGGATCTTGAGCGTCTTGACATAGGAGTGCACTTGGGAAAACAAATGTTAGATATCACAAGAGTACCCTGTTGTAAATATGGAAAGAGCCTCAAAAATACTAAGAAATTGAAGACATATTGAAGATAGGTTTTGATAAAAGGATATGTCTCCAAAGAACAAGAACTTTTGTCCCTTAAAGATGAATATGTAAGGTTTCCTCCCCCGTAAGTCATAGCATGTAGATATTGGGAGTAGGCAGGCAAAATAAGTTCAAACCAATAAAGACATATTTATCTCCATCCCCCTTAATGTGTAAGGTTTAATACATCTCCCTTTAGGAACAAATATCTCCCCTTAGTTTTGTTTCTCCCTCTTTTGTAGAAGTTTCTTGGTGATATTTCTACCCTATGAATAGGTTCATTGAATGGAATCTTTGATACTTTTACATTTCTACCCTTTGGCATAAATTACCAAAAATAAGGTTAAAGGGTAAGGGCTCATTGACAGAAAGGGATCCTGGATACTTCTCACTTTTACAAGGGCTCCTTGAATTTGTCTTTTGTCCCTCTTTTGTATGAATAAGAGTTCCTTTAGTTACCCCCCTATGTCAGGGATCCTAGATGATTCTCCCTCTTATATTGCATGGGATCACTGAGTTTTTTCTACCACTAAAACATACGTTCAGAAGAAATTTTCAGAGCAATAAAGATTGTCAGAAAAATCAGAGTCACCAAGGAAAAAATTGTTTGGTAAAAAATGAGAATCATATTCATGCCTCTTGGGTGAAATCAGTTGGACCGAGTTTCCCAATTCGGTGAAACCGAGTTGCAATGATAGTCAACTATTTAACATAAGTATAGGCTGGTCGGAAGATTTTTTTCAAGATTCCAATTGTACAAGAAGGTACTAATTGAGAAAGAGAAACAAAAGTAGAAGAAAAACAAAGGTAGAGACAACAAAATATATATTTTGAAAGTATGAGATACATACATACATGTAGATGAGAGTTGAATGGTTCTAAGAGTGTGAAAGGTCAAATGTGAACCATACAATGATCTCCATCTAGATGTGGGGCGGTGACAAGGTCACCTATATTAGAGTATTTGACTTAAGGAGTCAAGCAAGGATGCTTGATCATAGATCATACTCATCGTTAAGCACAAAAATGGGGTTACCGTTTTTCGATTAAGCTTTTCAATGTCTTCATATCACTTGAGTTGCTACACTCCATGAATTGGTGTAGAGCTTTATCAAGGATATGAGTACATACCTTCGAATGATGTTGATGACCTGGCATGTAGGAGAACTTGTTGTGGATGCTCAAAGTTGATGAAGATCATCTTGAGTTGGGAGCAATTCGTGTCGTTTTGGTTCACTTTTCACCTATAACGGTTAGCCATGCAAGGAAGCGCATAATATATCCAAATGACCTGAGTGAATTACTTCATCAAATCGTTGTCAAGGATATGATTTGTTGTCTTCTTACTTCATCCTCGAAGAGGGGTTGTTGATACTTGGCCATGTCAAGCTTGCTTTTGATTGTAGTTGATGGAAATCTTGCGTTGTGTATTTCTTGCAAGTACCTACAAAAAGTTAGATGCAATACAAGGGAGCATGGTTTCCAAGATATAAGATAATCAAATCAATGGCATCAAGGAATGGTCAGTCAAGCTCATGCCCTTGCATGCTTCTGAGCGAGTCTAGCTCAAGTTTGAAGCATCAATGGTGTTCAACTCACTCCTCAAATGACATAACACTTTCTCATCAAGTGGTTTGGTAAAGATACCAGCTAGTTGTTTGTCAGTACGAACATGTTTGAGATTGATATCTCCTTTAGCAACATGATCATGAATGAAATGATGTCGCACTTGGATGTGTTTTGTTCTAGAATGTTGCATAGGATTATAGGAAATCTTAATAGCACTTTCATTGTCACACAATAATGGAACTTTTCTAACATGAATGCTATAATCCTTAAGCGTTTGAGTCATCCATAGTAATTGGGCACATCATGATCCAGCGGCAATGTATTCGGCTTCGGAAGTGGATAAGGATAACGACTTTTGTTTCTTGGATGTCCAAGAGACAAGAGATCTCCCAAGAAATTGACATGCACCTGAGGTGTATTTTCTATCAACCTTGTCTCCATCATAGTCCAAGTCAGAATAACCAACAAGATTAAAAGAAGATCCTTTGGGATACCATATGCCAAAGTTTGGTGTATGTATAAGGTATCTCACTATCCTTTTCACAGCCAATAGATGACACTCTTTAGGTGTTGTTTATAGCAGGAACACATGCAAACACTCAACATGATGTCAGGACGGGAGGCACATAGATATAACAATGAACCAATCATTGATCGATAAACCTTTTGATCAACGGGTTTGTCCTCCTTAGTGAGGTCAAGATGTCCACTAGTAGGCATGGTGGTTCTCATACCTTTGCATTCTTGCATGTTGAACTTTCTGATTAAGTCCTTGGTGTACTTGGTTTGAGAGATAAATGTACCTTCTCTCAATTGTTTGATTTGCAATCCAAGGAAGAACTTCAGTTCACTCATCATAGACATTTCATACTTCTCTGACATCAGCTTTCCAAACTTTTCACTAAGCTGTGGGTTAGTGGAACCAAGGATAATATCATCCATATATATTTGGCAAATAAATAGTTCTACATTGACTCTTTTAGTGAATAAGATTGCATAAATTTTACCAATCTCAAAACCCTTTTCAATGAGAAACTTCGTTAAGCATTTGTACCAAGCTCTAGGTGCTTGTTTAAGACCATATAAAGGTTTACGAAGTCTGTAAACATGATCAGGTTTCTTAGGGTTTATAAAACCAGGAGGTTGTTTAACATAAACTCCCTCTTCAATTTCTCCATTGAGAAAGGCACTTTTGATATCCATTTGGTAAAGAGTTATATCATCGTGATTGGCATAAGCTAGAAGAATACGAATGGCTTCAAGTCTAGCAACAAGACCGTAAGTCTCACCATAGTCCATACCTTCGACTTGCGTGTATCCTTGGGCTATGAGACGTGCTTTGTTGCGTACAACTTGTCTGTCTTCGTCTTGCTTGTTCCGAAACACCCATCTTGTACCAATGATATTCTGCTCGCCTTCAGGTTTTTCAACAAGTGTCCATACTTGGTTCCTCTCAAAGTTGTGTAGCTCTTCATGCATAGCATTCACCCAATCCGTATCATGAAGAGCTTCTTCTACCTTCAAGGGTTCAATGCTAGAGATTAAAGAATAATGCTCACAAAAGTTAGCTAGACGAGATTTAGAGCAACATATTCTCCCATTTTTCATGTCATCGTAGATTTGTTTCAACGGATGATCTTTGTCCACTCTTGCTCTAATTCTTGTCAGCTTCTTCTTGTTGGATGGAGGAGCTTCTTCTTCATCATCTTGAGTGTTGTCGTTGACGTCATCATCTCCTTGGGGTGGTGCTGGGGAAGGTTGAGGTGGATCATCATGATGTACTTCTTTCTCTTCTTCATCATGTCGTGTACCGCTTGTGGATGCTTCCATGTCATTTTTCGATTCGCCTTGATGTGAAGTGGGAGCTTCCACTTGAGTTGATGAAGTGCTTTCCTTCACCTCCATGGGATGAATCTTGCCAATGGACAAGTCTTTGATAGCTTTCAAAGGTTCCTTATCTCCTACATCAATTGGCAATTGTTCGACTTGCGAACCGTTAGTCTCATCAAACATCACATCTACCGTCTCTTCAACTTTTAGAGTGAAGTTGTTGTAGACACGGTAAGAATGAGAGTTTGATCTATAACCAAGAAGGAAACCTTCTTAAGATTTAGGTGCAAATTTAGACCGATGATGCTTATCAAGAATATATCACTTAGATACGAATACTCGAAAGTATCCAACTTGGGGTTTGTTACCGATGAGTAGATCGTATGCTGTTTTACCGAGAAGCTTGTGCAGGTAGAGTCGGTTTATGGCATGGAAAGTTGTTTCCACGGCTTCTGCCCAAAAGTGTCTTGGATTCTTGTATTCGTCAAGCATCGTTCTTGCCATCTCTATGAGCGTTCGATTCTTCCTCTCAACAACTCCATTTTGTTGATGTCTGTACGTCGCCGAGAACTAATGTAAGATACCTTCTGCGTTAAGAAAAGTGTACACATTAGTGTTCTTGAACTCTGTTCCATTGTCGCTCCGAACCTTCTTGATCTTCACTTCAAACTGGTTTTGATCTTTTCGAGCAAAATTCTTGAAGATCATTTGTACCTGCAACTTATCATAGAGAAATAACACCGACGTAAATTTGGAAAAATCATCAACAATGACTAAACCATAAGAATTTCCACCAAGGCTCTTGTAAGCATTGGGACCAAAGAGATCCATGTGAAGCAGCTCGAGGGGTCTTCTAGTGGTCATGATGTTCTTCACGGGATGACTTCCACCAACTTGCTTTCCTGCTTGACAAGCACTACAAAGTCTATCTTTGTCAAAGATAACATCTTTAACACCAAGAATATGATCACCTTTGATAAGTTTGTCAAGATTACGCATACCAACATGTCCAAGCCTTCTATGCCATAACCAACCTTCAAAAGATTTTGCGATAAGACATGTACGGGGTTTGGATATCTTAGAGAAATCAACAATGTATAGATCACCTCTACGGAAACCAGTAAAGACGATGTTATGATTGTCGCTACGAACCACGCGGCATTCAACTTTCGTAAATAGCACATCGAAACCAAAGTCTGCTCATCTAGATACGGAAAGAAGATTGTAGCCAAGGGATTCAACAAGCATGAAATTCTGAATGGAACTGTCATGAGATTGGGCCACCTTACCAAGTCCAAGTACCTTACCCTTGGAGTTGTCTCCAAAAGTCACATACTTCCGAGGTCCATGGTTTGGTGTAATCTCATGGAACATGTCTTTATCTCCGGTCTTGTGATTGGTACATCCACTTTCGAGAACCCACTCCTTACCACCGACCATGTAGTCTTTAAGGTTAGACATAAGACTAAGGTTCCTCATGGTCTTCTCATACTCGATGTCAAACTCTTCATCTTCATTGTAGTAGCCATGCTCCATGTTGTCATCATCGGATGAAGTTCCTTCATCATAAGAAAAAAGAATTTCATCAGAAATTTGACTATGACAATGTTCCTGTTTATGCATTCGAATGGCTTCGACAATGATATTGTTAATAGTATTGACATCTCCTTTAGCACGCATGAGGTCACGAAGCTCAAATAGGCATGTATCGAAGTTAGGATCGGTTGGCTTCATTTTGTGAAAAGCAATGCATTTGTGGACAACGATATCAAGATTTTTCAATAAAAAATTTGGATATCTTCTCTCTAAGTCTTTCCACAAGGTATGAGCACAGTCAAAGTTTTGCAACTGATTAAGCACATTTCTTTGTAAACCTCTAATGATTAGATTGACAGTGTTAAGGTTACCAAGCATATTAACTTCATCATCATGAGAAGGATGTATGGGATCAATGGGAGGCGCATAGGGATATTCAACATACTTTCGAAAATGGAACTCATCAAATATAACAACCATTTCATCTTTCCATTGTCTAAGGTACTCCTGTAACATCCCAAATTTTGAAATGTTAATATAATTATTATATTGTTTGTTTGCTTTCTTGAGTGATTGAAACTTGAGTGAAATTTGAAACTTTTCAAAAACTTTTGAACGAGAGGGAATAAAATGACTTTCCCCTTCTCCGGTAGATTCAAATTCAAAAGCAATGAGAGAGGATGACATGACTTCTTCAACTATAAAGAATTTGAATGGCGTTTGCATTTGAATTCTTTCAAAAAAAAATTTCTTTTGCTCTTCTATATTTTTCTTCCCCGAGAAAATGCCCTAACAAAATTCTTGCATGCAAGAAAGAGGGGAGGAAAATGACCCTCCAAAATGTGAGGCATTTCTGAAATATTTTGAGCCAAGAAGACCCAAGTTATATGGAGAAATTAATTGCCAAAAAGAAAATAAAGCCTTAGGGATTTTTCTGAAAAAACATTTTTTAAATTTTTTATTTTGGTGTTGGAAAAATGATAAACGAGTAGGGAATATTTTTCTGAAAATTTTGGTATATAATACCCCATATAAATCTTTTTATTTTGTTTCCTTTTATTATTTTCCCTTGCTGTTTAAAAAAAAACAAATCGGGGGCCAGATTCCCCAGATCGCTGGGAGAGAATCCCTGGCCGATCCTCCTCCCCACTCGAGCATCCAGCCCCCACGCACCCCTTTCTTTCCTTTTCTTTTTTTTTCTTTCTTTCCTTCCCTCTTCTTTCTTCCTTATTTCTTCCCCGTGACTCTTTCCTTCCCAGCGACCAGCACCCTTCCATGGCGATCCCCTGGATCACGGGATCCTTTCTTCCCCATGCCCCCTTCCTTCCCTCGCCCCCTGCCCCCCTATATAAACTGCGCCTCCACGCCCCCCTCCTTCCCACGCCGGGGAACACCCCTCGTTCCCCACGCACCTCGCTGGAGCAGGCTCCAGTAGGAACCTCCCTCGCTTCGCCCCGGTCGGCAATTCGTCCCCCCGCACCACCGAGACCACCAGCGAGTTCCCCATCGTCACCGCAGCCCATTTTCCCACCAAACACCCGAGCTCCTTGCCCCACGCCACCACACCGCCTCGTCGGAGTTCGGCCGGATAGGAACTCCCCGAGCGCTTCCGCGACCGCCCCGACTCCCCTTCGCTTCGCCGACGATGCCGTTCGACGGAGGAGACCCGCCGCCACCTCCCAACACCTCGGACTCCGTCACCGACCACCGCCGCGACGCTGACGATGAGCACCTCTTCTCTGTCTCGCCTGAGAAGAAGCAGCCCCAGCAACTCATGGTGAGACCCCCCAACTTTCCTTAGCCGTTAGATCAAAGATCAACGCCCGAGAATATAACCCGCGTACCCCTTCGGTCTTCTAGTTAAAACCGAACGATTTTTCCATCACTTATTAGTTAGCCGGTGCTTTTGCTTACATACCGGTCATTTGCTGGATAGCCCTGCAGCACACACCATCTAGGCCAATCAGAAGCTGCCACCTAACTCCGTGTCCACTAGTAGTTTTTCTTCTTTTTCTGTTTTAGATTAGAAAACAGAGAAAGTTCCAATCTTGTTTTAATCATAGATTTTGATCCCGAATTCCAATGGAGTTGAAACTTGTTCCACTAGATCACAATGTTTCTGTAGTTTTTAAAAACATATAATTTGTCTATGTTTGATATTTGCAAATTTGCATTAGATCAGATTTAGTATAATCCTTGTTTTTCTTATTCCAGGAGTTTACAAATAGCTTTTAATTTGATTCTTTTTGCTACTGATCACTAGTGATCTTAGTTATCAGTGGTAAAAATTCAGAATTATTTGTGTATTTTAGGTCATTGTTTCTTGTGAAACAATTTCTTTTTCACCTCTTTTAGGATTATGGCTATTTCCTTTCCTATAATTGTTTTTAAATTATTTTCTTTTATATTTCAGAAAGATTATGTTTTGTTTCTGTTAGTTACCAGTAGATTTGCAACAAGTTTTGATTTTTATTTTTATATGTTATCATGAAATAAATTCTAGTTCCCTAATAACTTGCAATTGGTTTCTCCACTGTTTCAAATCCCGTTTGGAAATACCTTCAAAAAGTTTTGTGAAAAATACTCTATTTTACCTTAGTTAAATTTATAACTTAGTTCCCTGTTATTATTTTCTGTTGGAGAAAAACTATTTAGTGTTTGATGTAGTCGAAGACTCCCTAGTCTTATTTGAAGTTTCCTTCGGATTCTTATTCACTCTCTGTTTTGTTTTGATTGCTAGAATGATTGCTAGTATGAGTGCTTATGTGAATGATATGTTTGTTATATAGATTTCATCGGAGAGTGACGAGTAGTCTATCAAGTTATTTATCGAGAAATTCTTCTTCGTCAACATCGCCAGGCAAGTCATTTGATCATGTATCACCTATGTTTATGCATCGTAGTTCTACCATCCTATGCCCAATTGCATGCTGAGTAGGTACTTGGAAATTATGGTTACATATTGTAGTATCATGTGGTAGGCACCCAACAACCCCGTTACTTGGCCCGGGACGACAAATTTCATATTGCTATGCTTGAGTAGACGGGATTCTGGTTGAGAGTTTATCACGAGTGATGCGAGAATAATTTAATAACCAAGACCGCTTAAGTCAAGACTTTTCAAGACCTCGTGATGCAATGCAACTCTGGGTGAAGGACGGTTGATCGGCTCCCTGGAGAAACCAGTGGATGACCCGGGATGTTGGAGACGGCCATGATATCTTGCGGAAAGCTTCACCCAGGCTCAAAGAGACAGACGGATATTTTCAAGACCCAAGGCTTACCTGCATAGCCACAAGTCATTATGGGCTCTGGTTTGGTTGGACAACGTGGCGACTCTGGACAGGTGGTGCTAGCAGACGTAGAAGAATGGTAGGATTGGATGGGCACCGACAGGGATTCAGAGGGACCCGTTGAAAGACCATGTTTTGATCATCCGGTCTTCAAACACCCTGAAGTGCGAGGACATACACGGAGGCGATCAAACCTTGTGGGGAACGTGTGCAAAACTCTGCAGAGTACTCAAACCTAATCGATTAGCCGTGTCCACGGTCATGGACAACTTGAGCCAAAGGAACTGAAGTTATCTGAAATTCTCAACACAAATAATAATATTGATGTGGGAATTATTGACAACTCGGGTAGGAGAAATGGTTGGCGGAACCTTCTCATTAACAACCAACAACGTAGTAATATTTTGCTTTTAGCCCCTCTCTTGTTGTAGGAGAAAATTTGCTTTACGCTAAAACTTACAACACCACCTGCCATATATGCATATAGTATAGATGATATTCTACCCCCTCTCATATGTGACTTGCCGGCATATTCAATATGCTGACCTACACGGCTGCAACGTCTTATGTTGCAGATATTTTTCTTCGACGAGTAAGAGTACGATTCAGGGTTACGGTCTACACTCAACTTGCCGTTGGTGTTTATTGGGACTCCACTCCCTTGACTGCTTCCGCTGAGATACTTAAGGTATATATCAGTTTTACGCTATTTACATGTGATTGCACTTTGGTATATAAATTTATGTACTGTGCGTGCCAGCATACTGATCCAGGGATGGCACAGATACACAGAGTCTTGACTCGTTTTTAGTCGGGTCGCTACAACTCCCTATAAATAATATGCACTCTACAACTAAAAATCTGGAAACTAGTCACATTCATCTTCCTCCAATGGCGGTTAAACCAAGGTTTTGGAGACCTAGCTTTGATACCAATTGAGGAATCGATAGAAGATGTGTCTAGAGGGGGGGTGAATAGACTACTTGTCAAGATAAAATTTCTAGCCTAACCCAAATTCTAGGAGGGAAGAAATTCAGCAGTTCTAACAAGTCTAGTGCACCCTACACATGTTAGTCAACATATATGGCAGCAGAAAAGTATAGACTTTGCACATGTAAAGGAGTAGAGGTTAGGAAGACCAAACACATGAGATTGCACGACAATTTGTGGCATGGTTCCAATAGGTGGCGCTATCATATGTCCATGTTAGTGGAGACTTCAACCCACGGAGGGTAACGACTTTGAGAGTCCATGGAGGGCTCCACCCATGGAGGGTCCACAAAGAAGCGGCCTTGTTTATTACACCACAGATTTCGTCCACGGAGGACTAGCCTTACTCATGGTATATCTTCACGAACTAGGCGATCTCCTTGCCCTTACAAACATCTTGGTTGAACTCCTCAACACGAAGTAGGAGGCTCCCAAGCGACACCTAACCAATCTAGGACACACCATGCTACCTCTTGAGCTTGCATTGGTTTTCCTTGAAGAGGAAAGGGTGATGCAGCGAAGTAGATAAGTATTTCCCTTAGTTTGTTGAGAACCAAGGTATCAATCCAGTAGGAGGAACTCGCAAGGCCCCAATCGTAGTACCTACACAATCAATCAAATACTTGCACCTAATGCTATAAAGGGGTTTTCAATCCCTTTAGAGTTATTTGCAAGGAAGAGATATGATAGAGATAGATATAAAAGATTGTGTAAACAAAATTAAATAAATTGCAGAAAAGTACTTTTGGTATTTTTGATTTATAGATCTGAAAATATAATATGGAAAATAGACCCGGGGCCATAGGTTTCACCAGAGGCTTCTCTCATAAGGGAAAATAATATGGTGGGTGAATAAATTACTGTCGAGCAATTGATAGAAAAGTGAATAATTATGAAGATATCCAAGGCGATGATTATGCATATAGGCATCACGTCTGTGTCAAGTAGACTGAAACGATTCTGCATCTACTACTATTACTCCACACATCGACCGACTCCTTCCTGCATCTAGTGTATTAAGTTCATGAAAAACAGAGTAATGCATTAAGTAAGATGACATGTTGTAGAGCAATAAACTCAAGCAATATGACGAAAACCCCATCTTTTTATCCTCGATGGCAACAATAGAATACGTGCCTCGCTACCCCTACTATGTAACTCGATGAGGACACCACAAGATTGAACCCAAAACTAAGCACTTCTCCCATTGCAAGAATTACCAATCGAGTTGGCCAAACCAAACCAATAACTCGAAGAGAGTTGCAAAGATATGAAATCATGGATATAAGATTTTAGAAGAGACTCAAATAATATTGATAAATAATCTTAACATAAACTCACAATTCATCGGATCTCGACAAACACACCGCAAAAGAGTATTGCATCGGATAGATCTCCATGAAGATCATGAAGAGCATGGTATTGAAGATCAAAGAGAGAGAAGAAGCCATCTAGCTACTAGCTATGGACCCATAGGTCTGTGGTGAACTACTCACGCATCATCAGACGGGCAATGGAGTTGTTGTATATGCCCTCCGTGATCAATTCACTCTCCGGCAGATTACCGAAAAAGGCTCCCAGATTGGATTTCACGGAAGAGAGGCTCCTTGTGGCGGAAATGTATTTTGGTGGCCCTCTTCGGTAATGGGGGAATATTTGGGAATTTATAGGCCAAAGATTAGGGTTAGGAGACCTGCAGGGGCCCACAAGCCAGGGGGCGCCCCCTAGGTGATCCCAAGATGTAATTCTACTAGTTATATAAAAGTGACAAAATAAGAGACTCTCTATGAAGAGCATGGTGCTACTTTGAAGGACAAGTGTGGAAAAAGATAGTAGCATTGTCCCTTCTCTCTTTCTCTCATTTTTTCTCTCATTTTTTGGTGGGCTTCTTTGGCCTCTTTTATTTTTTTATGGGCTTACCTCACCTCTTTTTTTTGTAAAGTCCCGAGACTCATCCCAACTTGTGAGGGAATCATAGCTTCCATCATCCTTTTCTCACGTGGGACAATGCTCTAATAATGCAAATCATCACAATTGTATTTACTTACAACTCAAAAGATTACAACTCGATAGCTAGAACAAAATATGACTCTATAAGAAATATGGAAGTGATGGTGCGTGTCATAAAAACGAGATAGTGGTGTTGCATGGCAACATATCTCGGAATGGCTATGAAAATGCCATAATAGGTAGGTATGGTGGCTGTTTTGAGGAAAATATATGGTGGCTGTTTTGAGGAAGGTGGGTTTAATGTACCGGCGAGAATTGCGCGGTACTAGAGAGGCTAGCAAAGGTGGAAGGGTGAGAGTGCGTATAATCCATGGACTTTACATTAGTCATAAAGAACTCACATACTTATTGTAAAAACCTATTAGTTATCGAAGCAAAGTATTAGACGCATGATCCTAGGGGAAGGGTTGGTAGGAGTTAACCATCACGCAATCCCGACCTCCACACAAAGGTTGACAATCATTAAAAAAATCATGCTCCGACTTCATCACATAATGGTTCACCATACGTGCATGCTACGGGAATCACAAGCTTTACACAAGTATTTTTTCTAATTCACATTTACTTACTAGCATGACTCTCATATTAGCATCTTCATATCTCAAAACTATATGCCAGGAATCAAACTTCTCATCATATTCAATGCACTTAATATGAAAGTTTTTATTATATACCTCTTGGATGCCCATTATATTAGGACTAAATTAACAACCTAAACGAATTACCATGTTGTTTAAAGACCTGTCAAAATAATATAAGTGAGGTATGAGATTTCAATAATTTCTATAAAACACAACACCGCTGTGCTCTAAAAGATATAAGTGAAGCACTAGAGCAACATTGCGTAGCTCAAAAGATATAAGTGAATCTCAAAGAGTATTACAATAATTCATGATTCAGCATGTCTCTCTCTCAAAATATGTGTGCAACAAGGATGATTGTGGCAAACTAAAAAGTAAATACTCATATCATACAAGACGCTCCAAGCAAAACACATATTTTGTGGTGAATAAAAATATAGCCTCAAGTAAATTTACCGATGGATTGAAGACAAAAGAGGGGATGCCTTCCGGGGCATCCCCAAGCTTAGGCTCTTTGGTATCCTTGAATATGGCTAGGGGTTCCTTGGGAATCCCCAAGCTTAGGATCTTGCCACCCCTTATTCCATAGTCCATCAAATCTTTACCAAAACTTGAAAACTTCACAACACAAAACTCAACAGAAAACTCATGAGATCCGTTAATATAAGAAAAATAAATCACCACTTTATGGTACTGTTGTGAACTCATTATTTATTTATATTGGTGTAATATTTATTGTATTCCAAATTATCCATGGCTTATACCCCCGATACAACCCATGGATTCATCAAATAAGCAAACAACATAAACAAAATAGAATTTGTCAAAAACAGAAATGTCTGTAGCTATATGTTTACTTAGAATACTTCTGTAAATCCAAAACTTCTGACAAATTAGGAAAATCTGGGAAATCTGTAAACCAATCATGTGTAAAAAATTCAGATCAAAATCACATTCCAGTGAATTTATAAAATTCCTGGACTTAGAGCGAAAGTTTCTGTTTTTCAGTAAAAATAACTTGCAAACACCGTAGACCTTCCCAGAGTTCTTACTTGGATCAAACACTAATGAAAACAAGAAAACACAATTATTAGAGAGGTAATAATGTGTGCAGCACTCAAAAACAGAAGCACAAACAAAAGCATAAAAATAAAATTGGGTTGCCTCCAAATAAGCGCTATTGTTTAACGCCCCTAGCTAGGCATAACGATTTCAATGACTTTCGCATAAAGGTAAAGAACAAAAACATAAATAGAGAATAATGAATCACAAAGAAAGCATATTTAAGTCTAACCCACCTCCTATGCATAGGTATTTTGTGAGCAAACAAATTATGGGAACAAGAATCAATTAGCATCGGAAGGGAAAACAAGTGTAACTTCAAAATTTCCAACACATAGAGAAGAAACTTGATATTATTGCAATACGTAAAAGATTATTGTCGGTGCACTAAAGACCGGGATCTCTAGTGCCCCAGACTTGTGCACGGGCGCAAAGAGCCCCTGACGGCAAGGCGTCGCAGAGTCCAGATAAGACGCACCCCCAAGATATCCAAGGCCCTGACAACCCTGCCTTGCCGGGAAGACAACCAAGGCCACCTCCGTTTGATGGACGTGACGAACGCATCAAGCACTGGACCCCGGCGAGCTTCCCTCGCCGGGAAGACAGCCGAAGCCCCCGACAACCTTCCTTGTCGAGACAAAGACCCAAGGCCCCGGCAAGCACCCTTTCCGGGATGACGTGCCTAGGCACTAGAGGGCGACCGCCCTTGCCACAGTGCCACCCCCCAAGTTCCAGCGCATTCCGCATGCGCCAGCGGGACGTCCAGGTGTCGAAACACCTGGACACATGTCTTCACCAGCACTTAGCTCACAAGGACAAGACGGGCATTTAATGCACCTGGCAGCGGTAGATAGATAAGCACCGCTCTAGGTTCACTGTAACATCTCGTGAACCTACCATCGAGCACTGTAGGTGACCCCTTAGCTCATTCAGAAGGGGTTATACTCTTTGGAGATTGGCCAAGAAGACGATTATCATCACTGTGACAAACAACAAAAAAACTCTTAATATGATCAGACGAGAAGGACGTAGGGTTTTAGCGTAAGCGGCCCGAACATGGGTAAAAAGGGTTTGCCGGGTGTTCATCGTTAGATCTGCTCTTGACGTCGTCTTTCCCTGCCCTACGATCACAAGGGTATCACATTGATCCCCATAGGTGTCGACCTAGCATCGCCACATCTTTGGCGCGCCAATTAGGGGGGAAAGATTGCGTTAACCTGACCTAGCCATCAGTGCACCACCTCTTCGTCGTCACCCTGTCCCCCAAGAGGAGGGGCGCTCCGGCGACCAACACTCCCATACCAGTCCTCCGGCCCTGGCGGGGGCAGGAGAAGGTATGGGCGCACGACAAGAAGGCAGAGGCCCCGATCTTCCGCAACATTCTGGAGAACAAACCCAGGCAAGTGGAGTCCCCCGCGGCCGCGGCGATCATCCTCCCTGTAGTACGTCGAAGGACACGGGCGCGCAACCAACCGACGACACGGCCACGTCCAAAGACACATCGGCGCCTTTCAAGGCACCCACATGAGCCCACACGTCACGGCCTTCTCAGGCCACACAGGATGGATCGCCCCAGGAGGTACACCTGGACCCTGTTCTCGAGGTACACCGAGCAGGCATACCCGCTCTGCTACGGCGCGGGCTGGCGAGCCACCGCGTGACCAACAAGGAGCTCCTTCTGACACGGTTAGAAGTGAGACCCCCCTGAGGTCTTTGCACATCTTGCCGCCGCCCGCACCGGCGGAAGCACTGAAGCAAGTTCAGCTGCTCCTCATTTTCCCTCCATCGGCGGACAAGCAAAGGGAATGGAGGGCCACCATCCAGAGCCTCCTCGGAGTCGCCGATGGAGACCAGCCACGACAGGCAGGGACGTCGAAACGACCCTCCAGCAAACCCGTTCCGGACCGTGCCAAGAAGACGGGGGCTCCCACCGCCACCATGCACTCTCCTCCACGGCGGCGGGAATGGGTCATCGTCTCTGACGGCTCGACCGGGTCTTCAGACCCCCGCCACCGCCGTGATCAGCGGGACATTCTCCGTGAGCGACGCAAGGAAGACGCCCGCACCCTCATCGAGCGGCGGCGCGAGACGCGCCGTCAATCAGATATGCGCGATGGGACCGCCGCTGGTGCACCATTTTGGGATACCCTAGCGACCTACCTTATGAGGTAGGCCGTCCAGTGTTTACCCGTGAATTACGGCGCATCCAGTGGCCCAACTCCCGTACTTTATCTCGGAAAAGTATGATGGCAGGACCCATCCGTCGGAGTTCCTGAGCATCTACACCATCGCGATGCAGGCTGCCGGTGGACGAGACGAGAAGATACAGGCCAACTACTTCTTGTTGGTGCTCAAGCCCAACGTTAGGTCGTGGTTGATGCACCTCCCCAACAAATCCATTTCCTCCTGGAAGGAATGGTGCCAGGACTTTGTTGGCGCCTTTACTGGCGGCCACCGAACTCCTGGTCAGGAAAGCGACTTGCACATCATCCCCCAGAAGGAGGGTGAACCCCTGTGCAAGTACATCCAGAGGTTCAGCCACATCCAACACAACATCCCGGACATCCACCCAGCTACCGTCATCAGCGTGTTCCACCAGAACGTGCGCAATCGGAAGATGCGCGAAGAGCTGGCGATGAACAAAGTCCGCGATGTCGTCGAGCTCTACGCTCTGGCGGATAGGTGCGCAGTGAAGAAGAAGGAAGGAGGCTTCCCGGAGAGAATGTCGGTGTTGAAGCCGACTCTGAAGACGAAGACACCGACGTCCCCGCCAAGAGGGGAAAGTGGCATAACAAGACGCGGAACGGCAAAACCGTGTTTGCCGTCGAGGCGACTGGCGATGCCGACTCCGCCAAGAAGGCGAAAGCCGAGGCCCCCGAAAAGGATGCCGCCAGGTGCGGCTCCTGCTAGGCCTTGGCGGCCGCTGATAAACCGGATGGCTCCGGCGCCCAGTACTGCAAGATCCACCGCACCAAGGGCCACAACCTCCAGCACTGCCGACAAGTCGAACAGCTTGCCGAGAGGCAGCGAACAGAATACCAAAGCCGCGACAAAGAGAAGGCCCAGGAAGGTGGCGAACGGTCAGGCAGAAAGAAGGGCGCCCAAGGGAGCCATGCCAGCAAGTTCAAGGGCAAGAAAGGAAGGCCCGCACAACCACGAGAGAATACAGAGGCGGATGAATATGAAGACTGCCCCGACGACGACTCCTGCGACCACGAATTCCAGAGGTCAACGGACATGATGAGACTTGAAGGAGGCACCTCACTGCATTCTTCCCACTGCCAGCTCAAGAAGTGGGCGCATGAAGTGATTGCGGCAGAGCCCTCCATCAGTGCCCACAAGCCCCTGAGATGGTCGCCGACACCGATCATTTTCGACTATGAGGACCACCTAGACCGCATTACTGCGGTCGGGTGCTTGCCGTTGTTCGTATCACCGATGATCCGCAACCTCAGAGTGATGAAAATGTTGGTAGACGGAGGGGCTGGCCTGAATCTCATTTCCCCCGATGTAATCCAGAAGATGCAGATCCCTGATGAAGACCTTGAGGACACATGCG